>NW_027362879.1:337500-937500 GCF_046119375.1 Phyllobates terribilis | reverse complement strand
ATAATTGTAGAGGGCAATGGTATAAGGTTATTTTTGGCCATTTTATATTAAAGTGTACTGTCTCTTTAAGAAACTTAACTTTTGAATTGGGGGCTGGAAATTGCAGTATAGCACTGTCAAGACATCCTAAGAAGGTTCCCAGGGTGATTTTAAATATGTATGGGGTTTATAATTGTAGTTGTCAATGGTATAAGGTTATTTTTGGCCATTTTATATGAAAGTGTACTGTCTCTTTAAGAACGTAACTTTTGAATTGGGGGCTGGAAATTGCAGTATAGCACTGTCAAGACACCCTAAGAAGGTTCCCAGGGTGATTTTAAATATGTATGGGGTTTATAATTGTAGTGGGCAATGGTATAAGGTTATTTTTGGCCATTTTATATGAAAGGGTACTGTCTCTTTAAGAAACTTTACATTTGAATTGGGGGCTGGAAATCGCAGTATAGCACTGTCAAGACATCCTAAGAAGGTTCCCAGGGTGATTTTAAATATGTATGGGGTTTATAATTGTAGTGGGCAATAATATAAGGTTATTTTTGGCCATTTTATATGAAAGTGTACTGTCTCTTTAAGAAATTTCACTTTTGAATTGGGGGCTGGAAATCGCAGTATAGCACTGTCAAGACACCCTAAGAAGTTTCCCAGGGTGATTTTAAATATGTATGGGGTTTATAATTGTAGTGGGCAATGGTATAAGGTTATTTTTGGCCATTTTATATGAAAGTGTACTGTCTCTTTAAGAAATTTCACTTTTGAATTGTGGGCTGGAAATCGCAGTATAGCACTATCAAGACACCCTAAGAAGGTTCCCAGGGTGATTTTAAATATGTATGGGGTTTATAATTGTAGTGGGCAATGGTATAAGGTTATTTTTGGCCATTTTATATGAAAGTGTACTGTCTCTTTAAGAAATTTCACTTTTGAATTGTGGGCTGGAAATCGCAGTATAGCACTGTCAAGAAACCATAAGAAGGTTCCCAGGGTGATTTAAAATTTGTATGGGGTTTAAAATTGTAGGGGCAATGGTATAAGGTTATTATTGGCCATTTTATATGATAGTGTACTGTCTCTTTAAGAAACTTAACTTTTGAATTGGGGGCTGGAAATCGCAGTATAGCATTTTCAGCACACCCTGGGAAGGTTCCCAGGATGATTTTAAATATGTATGGGGTTTATAATTGTAGTGGGCAATGGTATAAGGTTATTTTTGGCCATTTTATATGATAGTGTACTGTCTCTTTAAGAAACTTTACTTTTGAATTGGGGGCTGGAATTCGCAGTATGGCATTTTCCCAGGGTGATTTTAAATATGTATGGGGTTTATAATTGTAGTTGTCAATGGTATAAGTTTATTTTTTGCCATTTTATATGAAAGTGTACTGTCTCTTTAAGAAATTAAACTTTTGAATTGTGGGCTGGAAATCGCAGTATAGCACTGTCAAGACACCCTAAGAAGGTTCCCAGGGTGATTTTAAATATGTATGGGGTTTATAATTGTAGTTGTCAATGGTATAAGGTTATTTTTTGCCATTTTATATGAAAGTGTACTGTCTCTTTAAGAATGTAAGTTTTGAATTGGGGGCTGGAAATCGCAGTATAGCACTGTCAAGACACCCTAAGAAGGTTCCCAGGGTGATTTTAAATATGTATGGGGTTTATAATTGTAGTGGGCAATGGTATAAGGTTATTTTTGGCCATTTTATATGAAAGGGTACTGTCTCTTTAAGAAACTTTACATTTGAATTGGGGGCTGGAAATCGCAGTATAGCACTGTCAAGACATCCTAAGAAGGTTCCCAGGGTGATTTTAAATATGTATGGGGTTTATAATTGTAGTGGGCAATAATATAAGGTTATTTTTGGCCATTTTATATGAAAGTGTACTGTCTCTTTAAGAAATTTCACTTTTGAATTGTGGGCTGGAAATCGCAGTATAGCACTGTCAAGACACCCTAAGAAGGTTCCCAGGGTGATTTTAAATATGTATGGGGTTTATAATTGTAGTGGGCAATGGTATAAGGTTATTTTTGGCCATTTTATATGAAAGTGTACTGTCTCTTTAAGAAATTTCACTTTTGAATTGTGGGCTGGAAATCGCAGTATAGCACTGTCAAGACACCCTAAGAAGGTTCCCAGGGTAATTTTAAATATGTATAGGGTTTATAATTGTAGTTGTCAATGGTATAAGGTTATTTTTTGCCATTTTATATGAAAGTGTACTGTCTCTTTAAGAATGTAACTTTTGAATTGGGGGCTGGAAATCGCAGTATAGCACTGTCAAGACACCCTAAGAAGGTTCCCAGGGTGATTTTAAATATGTATGGGGTTTATAATTGTAGTGGGCAATGGTATAAGGTTATTTTTGGCCATTTTATATGAAAGGGTACTGTCTCTTTAAGAAACTTTACATTTGAATTGGGGGCTGGAAATCGCAGTATAGCACTGTCAAGACATCCTAAGAAGGTTCCCAGGGTGATTTTAAATATGTATGGGGTTTATAATTGTAGTGGGCAATAATATAAGGTTATTTTTGGCCATTTTATATGAAAGTGTACTGTCTCTTTAAGAAATTTCACTTTTGAATTGGGGGCTGGAAATCGCAGTATAGCACTGTCAAGACACCCTAAGAAGTTTACCAGGGTGATTATAAATATGTATGGGGTTTATAATTGTAGTGGGCAATGGTATAAGGTTATTTTTGGCCATTTTATATGAAAGTGTACTGTCTCTTTAAGAACGTAACTTTTGAATTGGGGGCTGGAAATCGCAGTATAGCATTTTCAGGACACCCTGCGGAAGTTCCCAGGGTGATTTTAAATATGTATGGGGTTTATAATTGTAGTGGGCAATGGTATAAGGTTATTTTTGGCCATTTTATATGAAAGTGTACTGTCTCTTTAAGAAATTTCACTTTTGAATTGTGGGCTGGAAATTGCAGTATAGCACTGTCAAGACACCCTAAGAAGGTTCCCACGGTGATTTTAAATATGTATGGGGTTTATAATTGTAGTGGGCAATGGTATAAGGTTATTTTTGGCCATTTTATATGAAAGTGTACTGTCTCTTTAAGAAATTTCACTTTTGAATTGGGGGCTGGAAATCGCAGTATAGCACTGTCAAGACATCCTAAGAAGGTTCCCAGAGTGATTTTAAATATGTATGGGGTTTATAATTGTAGTGGGCAATGGTATAAGGTTATTTTTGGCCATTTTATATGATAGTGTACTGTCTCTTTAAGAAACTTAACTTTTGAATTGGGGGCTGGAAATCGCAGTATAGCACTGTCAAGACATCCTAAGAAGGTTCCCAGGGTGATTTTAAATATGTATGGGGTTTATAATTGTAGTGGGCAATGGTATAAGGTTATTTTTGGCCATTTTATATGAAAGTGTACTGTCTCTTTAAGAAACTTTACTTTTGAATTGGGGGCTGGAAATCGCAGTATAGCACTGTCAAGACACCCTAAGAAGGTTCCCAGGGTGATTTTAAATATGTATTGGGTTTATAATTGTAGTGGGAAATGGTATAAGGTTATTTTTGGCCATTTTATATGAAAGTGTACTGTCTCTTTAAGAAACTTTACTTTTGAATTGGGTGCTGGAATTCGCAGTATGGCATTTTCCCAGGGTGATTTTAAATATGTATGGGGTTTATAATTGTAGTTGTCAATGGTATAAGGTTATTTTTTGCCATTTTATATGAAAGTGTACTGTCTCTTTAAGAAACTTTACTTTTGAATTGGGGGCTGGAAATCGCAGTATAGCACTGTCAAGAAACCCTAAGAAGGTTCCCAGGGTGATTTTAAATATGTATGGGGTTTATAATTGTAGTGGGCAATGGTATAAGGTTATTTTTGGCCATTTTATATGAAAGTGTACTGTCTCTTTAAGAAATTTCACTTTTGAATTGGGGGCTGGAAATCGCAGCACAACATTTTCAGGACTCCCTAAGAAGGTTCCCAGGGTGATTTTAAATATGTATGGGGTTTATAATTGTAGTGGGCAATGGTATAAGGTCATTTTTGGCCATTTTATATGAAAGGGTACTGTCTCTTTAAGAACGTAACTTTTGAATTGGGGGCTGGAAATCGCAGTATAGCACTGTCAAGACACCCTAAGAAGGTTCCCAGGGTGATCTTAAATATGGATCGGGTTTATAATTGTAGTGGGCAATGGTATAATGTTATTTTTGGCCATTTTATATGAAAGTGTACTGTCTCTTTAAGAAACTTTACTTTTGAATTGGGGGCTGGAAATCGCAGTATAGCATTATCAGGACACCCTGGGAAGGTTCCCAGGGTGATTTTAAATATGTATGGGGTTTATAATTGTAGTGGGCAATGGTATAAGGTTATTTTTGGCCATTTTATATGAAAGTGTACTGTCTCTTTAAGAAACTTCACTTTTGAATTGGGGGCTGGAAATCGCAGTATAGCACTGTCAAGACACCCTAAGAAGGTTCCCAGGGTAATTTTAAATATGTATGGGGTTTATAATTGTAGTGGGCAATGGTATAAGGTTATTTTTGGCCATTTTATATGAAAGTGTACTGTCTCTTTAAGAAACTTTACTTTTGAATTGGGGGCTGGAAATCGCAGTATAGCACTGTCAAGACACCCTAAGAAGGTTCCCAGGGTAATTTTAAATATGTATGGGGTTTATAATTGTAGTGGGCAATGGTATAAGGTTATTTTTGGCCATTTTATATGAAAGTGTACTGTCTCTTTAAGAACGCAACTTTTGAATTGGGGGCTGGAAATCGCAGTATAGCATTTTTAGGACACCCTGCGGAGGTTCCCAGGGTGATTTTAAATATGTATGGGGTTTATAATTGTAGTGGGCAATGGTATAAGGTTATTTTTGGACATTTTATATGAAAGTGTACTGTCTCTTTAAGAAACTTAACTTTTGAATTGGGGGCTGGAAATCGCAGTATAGCATTTTCAGGACACCCTGGGGAGGTTCCCAGGGTGATTTTAAATATGTATGGGGTTTATAATTGTAGTGGGCAATGGTATAAGGTTATTTTTGGCCATTTTATATGAAAGTGTACTGTCTCTTTAAGAAATTTCACTTTTGAATTGTGGGCTGGAAATCGCAGTATAGCACTGTCAAGACACCCTAAGAAGGTTCCCAGGGTGATTTTAAATATGTATGGGGTTTATAATTGTAGTGGGCAATGGTATAAGGTTATTTTTGGCCATTTTATATGAAAGTGTACTGTCTCTTTAAGAAATTTCACTTTTGAATTGTGGGCTGGAAATCGCAGAATAGCACTGTCAAGACACCCTAAGAAGGTTCCCAGGGTGATTTTAAATATGTATGGGGTTTATAATTGTAGTTGTCAATGGTATAAGGTTATTTTTGGCCATTTTATATGAAAGTGTACTGTCTCTTTAAGAAACTTAACTTTTGAATTGGGGGCTGGAAAACGCAGTATAGCATTTTCAGGACACCCTGGGGAGGTTCCCAGGGTGATTTTAAATATGTATGGGGTTTATAATTGTAGTGGGCAATGGTATAAGGTTATTTTTGGCCATTTTATATGAAATG
The DNA here is from genome assembly GCF_046119375.1 of Phyllobates terribilis. Classification (NCBI taxonomy): domain Eukaryota; kingdom Metazoa; phylum Chordata; class Amphibia; order Anura; family Dendrobatidae; genus Phyllobates; species Phyllobates terribilis. The sequence goes on along the minus strand of NW_027362879.1, from coordinate 931,949 downwards.
GTACTGTCTCTTTAAGAAACTTAACTTTTGAATTGGGGGCTGGAAATTGCAGTATAGCACTGTCAAGAAACCCTAAGAAGGTTCCCAGGGTGATTTTAAATATGTATAGGGTTTATAATTGTAGTGGGCAATGGTATAAGGTTATTTTTGGCCATTTTATATGAAAGGGTACTGTCTCTTTAAGAAACTTTACTTTTGAATTGGGGGCTGGAAATCGCAGTATAGCACTGTCAAGACATCCTAAGAAGGTTCCCAGTGTGATTTTAAATATGTATGGGGTTTATAATTGTAGTGGGCAATAATATAAGGTTATTTTTGGCCATTTTATATGAAAGTGTACTGTCTCTTTAAGAAATTTCAGTTTTGAATTGGGGGCTGGAAATCGCAGTATAGCATTGTCAAGAAACCCTAAGAAGGTTCCCAGGGTGATTTTAAATATGTATGGGGTTTATAATTGTAGTGGGCAATGGTATAAGGTTATTTTTGGCCATTTTATATGAAAGTGTACTGTCTCTTTAAGAACGTAACTTTTGAATTGGGGGCTGGAAATCGCAGTATAGCATTTTCAGGACACCCTGGGGAGGTTCCCAGGGTGATTTTAAATATGTATGGGGTTTATAATTTTAGTGGGCAATGGTATAAGGTTATTTTTGGCCATTTTATATGAAAGTGTACTGTCTCTTTAAGAAATTTCACTTTTGAATTGTGGGCTGGAAATCGCAGTATAGCACTGTCAAGACACCCTAAGAAGGTTCCCAGGGTGATTTTAAATATGTATGGGGTTTATAATTGTAGTGGGCAATGGTATAAGATTATTTTTGGCCATTTTATATGAAAGGGTACTGTCTCTTTAAGAAACTTAACTTTTGAATTGGGGGCTGGAAATTGCAATATAGCACTGTCAAGACATCCTAAGAAGGTTCCCAGGGTGATTTTAAATATGTATGGGGTTTATAATTGTAGTGGGCAATGGTATAAGGTTATTTTTGGCTATTTTATATGAAAGTGTACTGTCTCTTTAAGAACATAACTTTTGAATTGGGGGCTGGAAATCGCAGTATAGCATTTTCAGGACACCCTGGGGAGGTTCCCAGGGTGATTTTAAATATGTATGGGGTTTATAATTTTAGTGGGCAATGGTATAAGGTTATTTTTGGCCATTTTATATGAAAGTGTACTGTCTCTTTAAGAAATTTCACTTTTGAATTGTGGGCTGGAAATCGCAGTATAGCACTGTCAAGACACCCTAAGAAGGTTCCCAGGGTGATTTTAAATATGTATGGGGTTTATAATTGTAGTGGGCAATGATATAAGGTTATTTTTGGCCATTTTATATGAAAGTGTACTGTCTCTTTAAGAAATTTCACTTTTGAATTGTGGGCTGGAAATCGCAGTATAGCACTGTCAAGACACCCTAAGAAGGTTCCCAGGGTGATTTTAAATATGTATGGGGTTTATAATTTTAGTTGTCAATGGTATAAGGTTATTTTTGGCCATTTTATATGAAAGTGTACTGTCTCTTTAAGAAATTTCACTTTTGAATTGGGGGTTGGAAATCGCAGTATAGCAATGTCAAGACACCCTAAGAAGGTTCCCAGGGTGATTTTAAATATGTATTGGGTTTATAATTGTAGTGGGCAATGGTATAAGGTTATTTTTGGCCATTTTATATGAAAGTGTACTGTCTCTTTAAGAAATTTCACTTTTGAATTGGGGGCTGGAAATCGCAGTACAGCATTTTCAGGACACACTGGGGAGATTCCCAGGGTGATTTTAAATATGTATGGGGTTTATAATTGTAGTTGTCAATGGTATAAGGTTATTTTTGGCCATTTTATATGAAAGTGTACTGTCTCTTTAAGAAATTTCACTTTTGAATTGTGGGCTGGAAATCGCAGTATAGCACTGTCAAGACATCCTAAGAAGGTTCCCAGGGTGATTTTAAATATGTATGGGGTTTATAATTGTAGTGGGCAATGGTATAAGGTTTATTTTTGGCCATTTTATATGAAAGTGTACTGTCTCTTTAAGAAACTTAACTTTTGAATTGGGGGCTGGAAATCGCAGTATAGCACTGTCAAGAAACCATAAGAAGGTTCCCAGGGTGATTTAAAATATGTATGGGGTTTATAATTGTAGTGGGCAATGGTATAAGGTTATTTTTGGCCATTTTATATGAAAGTGTACTGTCTCTTAAAGAAACTTTAATTTTGAATTGGGGGCTGGAAATCGCAGTATAGCATTTACAGGACATCCTGGGAAGGATCCCAGGGTGATTTTAAATATGTATTGGGTTTATAATTGTAGTGGGAAATGGTATAAGGTTATTTTTGGCCATTTTATATGAAAGTGTACTGTCTCTTTAAGAAACTTTACTTTTGAATTGGGTGCTGGAATTCGCAGTATGGCATTTTCCCAGGGTGATTTTAAATATGTATGGGGTTTATAATTGTAGTGGGCAATGGTATAAGGTTATTTTTGGCCATTTTATATGAAAGTGTACTGTCTCTTTAAGAACGTAACTTTTGAATTGGGGGCTGGAAATCGCAGTATAGCATTTTCAGGACACCCTGGGGAGGTTCCCAGGGTGATTTTAAATATGTATGGGGTTTATAATTTTAGTGGGCAATGGTATAAGGTTATTTTTGGCCATTTTATATGAAAGTGTACTGTCTCTTTAAGAAATTTCACTTTTGAATTGTGGGCTGGAAATCGCAGTATAGCACTGTCAAGACACCCTAAGAAGGTTCCCAGGGTGATTTTAAATATGTATGGGGTTTATAATTGTAGTGGGCAATGGTATAAGATTATTTTTGGCCATTTTATATGAAAGGGTACTGTCTCTTTAAGAAACTTAACTTTTGAATTGGGGGCTGGAAATTGCAATATAGCACTGTCAAGACATCCTAAGAAGGTTCCCAGGGTGATTTTAAATATGTATGGGGTTTATAATTGTAGTGGGCAATGGTATAAGGTTATTTTTGGCTATTTTATATGAAAGTGTACTGTCTCTTTAAGAACATAACTTTTGAATTGGGGGCTGGAAATCGCAGTATAGCATTTTCAGGACACCCTGGGGAGGTTCCCAGGGTGATTTTAAATATGTATGGGGTTTATAATTTTAGTGGGCAATGGTATAAGGTTATTTTTGGCCATTTTATATGAAAGTGTACTGTCTCTTTAAGAAATTTCACTTTTGAATTGTGGGCTGGAAATCGCAGTATAGCACTGTCAAGACACCCTAAGAAGGTTCCCAGGGTGATTTTAAATATGTATGGGGTTTATAATTGTAGTGGGCAATGATATAAGGTTATTTTTGGCCATTTTATATGAAAGTGTACTGTCTCTTTAAGAAATTTCACTTTTGAATTGTGGGCTGGAAATCGCAGTATAGCACTGTCAAGACACCCTAAGAAGGTTCCCAGGGTGATTTTAAATATGTATGGGGTTTATAATTTTAGTTGTCAATGGTATAAGGTTATTTTTGGCCATTTTATATGAAAGTGTACTGTCTCTTTAAGAAATTTCACTTTTGAATTGGGGGTTGGAAATCGCAGTATAGCAATGTCAAGACACCCTAAGAAGGTTCCCAGGGTGATTTTAAATATGTATTGGGTTTATAATTGTAGTGGGCAATGGTATAAGGTTATTTTTGGCCATTTTATATGAAAGTGTACTGTCTCTTTAAGAAATTTCACTTTTGAATTGGGGGCTGGAAATCGCAGTACAGCATTTTCAGGACACACAGGGGAGATTCCCAGGGTGATTTTAAATATGTATGGGGTTTATAATTGTAGTTGTCAATGGTATAAGGTTATTTTTGGCCATTTTATATGAAAGTGTACTGTCTCTTTAAGAAATTTCACTTTTGAATTGTGGGCTGGAAATCGCAGTATAGCACTGTCAAGACATCCTATAAGGTTCCCAGGGTGATTTTAAATATGTATGGGGTTTATAATTGTAGTGGGCAATGGTATAAGGTTTATTTTTGGCCATTTTATATGAAAGTGTACTGTCTCTTTAAGAAACTTAACTTTTGAATTGGGGGCTGGAAATCGCAGTATAGCACTGTCAAGAAACCATAAGAAGGTTCCCAGGGTGATTTAAAATATGTATGGGGTTTATAATTGTAGTGGGCAATGGTATAAGGTTATTTTTGGCCATTTTATATGAAAGTGTACTGTCTCTTAAAGAAACTTTAATTTTGAATTGGGGGCTGGAAATCGCAGTATAGCATTTACAGGACATCCTGGGAAGGATCCCAGGGTGATTTTAAATATGTATTGGGTTTATAATTGTAGTGGGAAATGGTATAAGGTTATTTTTGGCCATTTTATATGAAAGTGTACTGTCTCTTTAAGAAACTTTACTTTTGAATTGGGTGCTGGAATTCGCAGTATGGCATTTTCCCAGGGTGATTTTAAATATGTATGGGGTTTATAATTGTAGTTGTCAATGGTATAAGGTTATTTTTTGCCATTTTATATGAAAGTGTACTGTCTCTTTAAGAAACTTTACTTTTGAATTGGGGGCTGGAAATCGCAGTATAGCACTGTCAAGAAACCCTAAGAAGGTTCCCAGGGTGATTTTAAATATGTATGGGGTTTATAATTGTAGTGGGCAATGGTATAAGGTTATTTTTGGCCATTTTATATGAAAGTGTACTGTCTCTTTAAGAAATTTCACTTTTGAATTGGGGGCTGGAAATCGCAGCACAACATTTTCAGGACTCCCTAAGAAGGTTCCCAGGGTGATTTTAAATATGTATGGGGTTTATAATTGTAGTGGGCAATGGTATAAGGTCATTTTTGGCCATTTTATATGAAAGGGTACTGTCTCTTTAAGAACGTAACTTTTGAATTGGGGGCTGGAAATCGCAGTATAGCACTGTCAAGACACCCTAAGAAGGTTCCCAGGGTGATCTTAAATATGGATCGGGTTTATAATTGTAGTGGGCAATGGTATAATGTTATTTTTGGCCATTTTATATGAAAGTGTACTGTCTCTTTAAGAAACTTTACTTTTGAATTGGGGGCTGGAAATCGCAGTATAGCATTATCAGGACACCCTGGGAAGGTTCCCAGGGTGATTTTAAATATGTATGGGGTTTATAATTGTAGTGGGCAATGGTATAAGGTTATTTTTGGCCATTTTATATGAAAGTGTACTGTCTCTTTAAGAAACTTCACTTTTGAATTGGGGGCTGGAAATCGCAGTATAGCACTGTCAAGACACCCTAAGAAGGTTCCCAGGGTAATTTTAAATATGTATGGGGTTTATAATTGTAGTGGGCAATGGTATAAGGTTATTTTTGGCCATTTTATATGAAAGTGTACTGTCTCTTTAAGAAACTTTACTTTTGAATTGGGGGCTGGAAATCGCAGTATAGCACTGTCAAGACACCCTAAGAAGGTTCCCAGGGTAATTTTAAATATGTATGGGGTTTATAATTGTAGTGGGCAATGGTATAAGGTTATTTTTGGCCATTTTATATGAAAGTGTACTGTCTCTTTAAGAACGCAACTTTTGAATTGGGGGCTGGAAATCGCAGTATAGCATTTTTAGGACACCCTGCGGAGGATCCCAGGGTGATTTTAAATATGTATGGGGTTTATAATTGTAGTGGGCAATGGTATAAGGTTATTTTTGGACATTTTATATGAAAGTGTACTGTCTCTTTAAGAAACTTAACTTTTGAATTGTGGGCTGGAAATCGCAGTATAGCATTTTCAGGACACCCTGGGGAGGTTCCCAGGGTGATTTTAAATATGTATGGGGTTTTTAATTGTAGTGGGCAATGGTATAAGGTTATTTTTGGCCATTTTATATGAAAGTGTACTGTCTCTTTAAGAAATTTCACTTTTGAATTGTGGGCTGGAAATCGCAGTATAGCACTGTCAAGACACCCTAAGAAGGTTCCCAGGGTGATTTTAAATATGTATGGGGTTTATAATTGTAGTGGGCAATGGTATAAGGTTATTTTTGGCCATTTTATATGAAAGTGTACTGTCTCTTTAAGAAATTTCACTTTTGAATTGTGGGCTGGAAATCGCAGAATAGCACTGTCAAGACACCCTAAGAAGGTTCCCAGGGTGATTTTAAATATGTATGGGGTTTATAATTGTAGTTGTCAATGGTATAAGGTTATTTTTGGCCATTTTATATGAAAGTGTACTGTCTCTTTAAGAAACTTAACTTTTGAATTGGGGGCTGGAAAACGCAGTATAGCATTTTCAGGACACCCTGGGGAGGTTCCCAGGGTGATTTTAAATATGTATGGGGTTTATAATTGTAGTGGGCAATGGTATAAGGTTATTTTTGGCCATTTTATATGAAAGGGTACTGTCTCTTTAAGAAACTTAACTTTTGAATTGGGGGCTGGAAATTGCAGTATAGCACTGTCAAGAAACCCTAAGAAGGTTCCCAGGGTGATTTTAAATATGTATAGGGTTTATAATTGTAGTGGGCAATGGTATAAGGTTATTTTTGGCCATTTTATATGAAAGGGTACTGTCTCTTTAAGAAACTTTACTTTTGAATTGGGGGCTGGAAATCGCAGTATAGCACTGTCAAGACATCCTAAGAAGGTTCCCAGTGTGATTTTAAATATGTATGGGGTTTATAATTGTAGTGGGCAATAATGTAAGGTTATTTTTGGCCATTTTATATGAAAGTGTACTGTCTCTTTAAGAAATTTCAGTTTTGAATTGGGGGCTGGAAATCGCAGTATAGCATTGTCAAGAAACCCTAAGAAGGTTCCCAGGGTGATTTTAAATATGTATGGGGTTTATAATTGTAGTGGGCAATGGTATAAGATTATTTTTGGCCATTTTATATGAAAGGGTACTGTCTCTTTAAGAAACTTAACTTTTGAATTGGGGGCTGGAAATTGCAATATAGCACTGTCAAGACATCCTAAGAAGGTTCCCAGGGTGATTTTAAATATGTATGGGGTTTATAATTGTAGTGGGCAATGGTATAAGGTTATTTTTGGCTATTTTATATGAAAGTGTACTGTCTCTTTAAGAACATAACTTTTGAATTGGGGGCTGGAAATCGCAGTATAGCATTTTCAGGACACCCTGGGGAGGTTCCCAGGGTGATTTTAAATATGTATGGGGTTTATAATTTTAGTGGGCAATGGTATAAGGTTATTTTTGGCCATTTTATATGAAAGTGTACTGTCTCTTTAAGAAATTTCACTTTTGAATTGTGGGCTGGAAATCGCAGTATAGCACTGTCAAGACACCCTAAGAAGGTTCCCAGGGTGATTTTAAATATGTATGGGGTTTATAATTGTAGTGGGCAATGATATAAGGTTATTTTTGGCCATTTTATATGAAAGTGTACTGTCTCTTTAAGAAATTTCACTTTTGAATTGTGGGCTGGAAATCGCAGTATAGCACTGTCAAGACACCCTAAGAAGGTTCCCAGGGTGATTTTAAATATGTATGGGGTTTATAATTTTAGTTGTCAATGGTATAAGGTTATTTTTGGCCATTTTATATGAAAGTGTACTGTCTCTTTAAGAAATTTCACTTTTGAATTGGGGGTTGGAAATCGCAGTATAGCAATGTCAAGACACCCTAAGAAGGTTCCCAGGGTGATTTTAAATATGTATTGGGTTTATAATTGTAGTGGGCAATGGTATAAGGTTATTTTTGGCCATTTTATATGAAAGTGTACTGTCTCTTTAAGAAATTTCACTTTTGAATTGGGGGCTGGAAATCGCAGTACAGCATTTTCAGGACACACTGGGGAGATTCCCAGGGTGATTTTAAATATGTATGGGGTTTATAATTGTAGTTGTCAATGGTATAAGGTTATTTTTGGCCATTTTATATGAAAGTGTACTGTCTCTTTAAGAAATTTCACTTTTGAATTGTGGGCTGGAAATCGCAGTATAGCACTGTCAAGACATCCTAAGAAGGTTCCCAGGGTGATTTTAAATATGTATGGGGTTTATAATTGTAGTGGGCAATGGTATAAGGTTTATTTTTGGCCATTTTATATGAAAGTGTACTGTCTCTTTAAGAAACTTAACTTTTGAATTGGGGGCTGGAAATCGCAGTATAGCACTGTCAAGAAACCATAAGAAGGTTCCCAGGGTGATTTAAAATATGTATGGGGTTTATAATTGTAGTGGGCAATGGTATAAGGTTATTTTTGGCCATTTTATATGAAAGTGTACTGTCTCTTAAAGAAACTTTAATTTTGAATTGGGGGCTGGAAATCGCAGTATAGCATTTACAGGACATCCTGGGAAGGATCCCAGGGTGATTTTAAATATGTATGGGGTTTATAATTTTAGTGGGCAATCTTATAAGGTTATTTTTGGCCATTTTATATGAAAGTGTACTGTCTCTTTAAGAAATTTCACTTTTGAATTGGGGGTTGGAAATCGCAGTATAGCAATGTCAAGACACCCTAAGAAGGTTCCCAGGGTGATTTTAAATATGTATTGGGTTTATAATTGTAGTGGGCAATGGTATAAGGTTATTTTTGGCCATTTTATATGAAAGTGTACTGTCTCTTTAAGAAATTTCACTTTTGAATTGGGGGCTGGAAATCGCAGTACAGCATTTTCAGGACACACTGGGGAGATACCCAGGGTGATTTTAAATATGTATGGGGTTTATAATTGTAGTTGTCAATGGTATAAGGTTATTTTTGGCCATTTTATATGAAAGTGTACTGTCTCTTTAAGAAATTTCACTTTTGAATTGTGGGCTGGAAATCGCAGTATAGCACTGTCAAGACATCCTAAGAAGGTTCCCAGGGTGATTTTAAATATGTATGGGGTTTATAATTGTAGTGGGCAATGGTATAAGGTTTATTTTTGGCCATTTTATATGAAAGTGTACTGTCTCTTTAAGAAACTTTAATTTTGAATTGGGGGCTGGAAATCGCAGTATAGCATTTACAGGACATCCTGGGAAGGATCCCAGGGTGATTTTAAATATGTATGGGGTTTATAATTTTAGTGGGCAATGGTATAAGGTTATTTTTGGCCATTTTATATGAAAGTGTACTGTCTCTTTAAGAAATTTCACTTTTGAATTGTGGGCTGGAAATCGCAGTATAGCACTGTCAAGACACCCTAAGAAGGTTCCCAGGGTGATTTTAAATATGTATGGGGTTTATAATTGTAGTGGGCAATGATATAAGGTTATTTTTGGCCATTTTATATGAAAGTGTACTGTCTCTTTAAGAAATTTCACTTTTGAATTGTGGGCTGGAAATCGCAGTATAGCACTGTCAAGACACCCTAAGAAGGTTCCCAGGGTGATTTTAAATATGTATGGGGTTTATAATTTTAGTTGTCAATGGTATAAGGTTATTTTTGGCCATTTTATATGAAAGTGTACTGTCTCTTTAAGAAACTTACCTTTTAAATTGGGGGCTGGAAATCGCAGTATAGCACTGTCAAGACACCCTAAGAAGGTTCCCAGGGTGATTTTAAATATGTATGGGGTTTATAATTGTAGTGGGCAATGGTATAAGGTTATTTTTGGCCATTTTATATGAAAGTGTACTGTCTCTTTAAGAAATTTCACTTTTGAATTGTGGGCTGGAAATCGCAGTATAGCACTGTCAAGACACCCTAAGAAGGTTCCCAGGGTGATTTTAAATATGTATGGGGTTTATAATTGTAGTGGGCAATGGTATAAGGTTATTTTTGGCCATTTTATATGAAAGTGTACTGTCTCTTTAAGAAATTTCACTTTTGAATTGTGGGCTGGAAATCGCAGAATAGCACTGTCAAGACACCCTAAGAAGGTTCCCAGGGTGATTTTAAATATGTATGGGGTTTATAATTGTAGTTGTCAATGGTATAAGGTTATTTTTGGCCATTTTATATGAAAGTGTACTGTCTCTTTAAGAACGTAACTTTTGAATTGGGGGCTGGAAATCGCAGTATAGCATTTTCAGGACACCCTGGGGAGGTTCCCAGGGTGATTTTAAATATGTATGGGGTTTATAATTTTAGTGGGCAATGGTATAAGGTTATTTTTGGCCATTTTATATGAAAGTGTACTGTCTCTTTAAGAAATTTCACTTTTGAATTGTGGGCTGGAAATCGCAGTATAGCACTGTCAAGACACCCTAAGAAGGTTCCCAGGGTGATTTTAAATATGTATGGGGTTTATAATTTTAGTTGTCAATGGTATAAGGTTATTTTTGGCCATTTTATATGAAAGTGTACTGTCTCTTTAAGAAACTTTACTTTTGAATTGGGGGCTGGAAATCGCAGTATAGCATTATCAGGACACCCTGGGAAGGTTCCCAGGGTGATTTTAAATATGTATGGGGTTTATAATTGTAGTGGGCAATGGTATAAGGTTATTTTTGGCCATTTTATATGAAAGTGTACTGTCTCTTTAAGAAACTTCACTTTTGAATTGGGGGCTGGAAATCGCAGTATAGCACTGTCAAGACACCCTAAGAAGGTTCCCAGGGTAATTTTAAATATGTATGGGGTTTATAATTGTAGTGGGCAATGGTATAAGGTTATTTTTGGCCATTTTATATGAAAGTGTACTGTCTCTTTAAGAAACTTTACTTTTGAATTGGGGGCTGGAAATCGCAGTATAGCACTGTCAAGACACCCTAAGAAGGTTCCCAGGGTAATTTTAAATATGTATGGGGTTTATAATTGTAGTGGGCAATGGTATAAGGTTATTTTTGGCCATTTTATATGAAAGTGTACTGTCTCTTTAAGAACGCAACTTTTGAATTGGGGGCTGGAAATCGCAGTATAGCATTTTTAGGACACCCTGCGGAGGATCCCAGGGTGATTTTAAATATGTATGGGGTTTATAATTGTAGTGGGCAATGGTATAAGGTTATTTTTGGACATTTTATATGAAAGTGTACTGTCTCTTTAAGAAACTTAACTTTTGAATTGGGGGCTGGAAATCGCAGTATAGCATTTTCAGGACACCCTGGGGAGGTTCCCAGGGTGATTTTAAATATGTATGGGGTTTTTAATTGTAGTGGGCAATGGTATAAGGTTATTTTTGGCCATTTTATATGAAAGTGTACTGTCTCTTTAAGAAATTTCACTTTTGAATTGTGGGCTGGAAATCGCAGTATAGCACTGTCAAGACACCCTAAGAAGGTTCCCAGGGTGATTTTAAATATGTATGGGGTTTATAATTGTAGTGGGCAATGGTATAAGGTTATTTTTGGCCATTTTATATGAAAGTGTACTGTCTCTTTAAGAAATTTCACTTTTGAATTGTGGGCTGGAAATCGCAGTATAGCACTGTCAAGACACCCTAAGAAGGTTCCCAGGGTGATTTTAAATATGTATGGGGTTTATAATTGTAGTGGGCAATGATATAAGGTTATTTTTGGCCATTTTATATGAAAGTGTACTGTCTCTTTAAGAAATTTCACTTTTGAATTGTGGGCTGGAAATCGCAGTATAGCACTGTCAAGACACCCTAAGAAGGTTCCCAGGGTGATTTTAAATATGTATGGGGTTTATAATTTTAGTTGTCAATGGTATAAGGTTATTTTTGGCCATTTTATATGAAAGTGTACTGTCTCTTTAAGAAACTTACCTTTTAAATTGGGGGCTGGAAATCGCAGTATAGCACTGTCAAGACACCCTAAGAAGGTTCCCAGGGTGATTTTAAATATGTATGGGGTTTATAATTGTAGTGGGCAATGGTATAAGGTTATTTTTGGCCATTTTATATGAAAGTGTACTGTCTCTTTAAGAAATTTCACTTTTGAATTGTGGGCTGGAAATCGCAGTATAGCACTGTCAAGACACCCTAAGAAGGTTCCCAGGGTGATTTTAAATATGTATGGGGTTTATAATTGTAGTGGGCAATGGTATAAGGTTATTTTTGGCCATTTTATATGAAAGTGTACTGTCTCTTTAAGAAATTTCACTTTTGAATTGTGGGCTGGAAATCGCAGAATAGCACTGTCAAGACACCCTAAGAAGGTTCCCAGGGTGATTTTAAATATGTATGGGGTTTATAATTGTAGTTGTCAATGGTATAAGGTTATTTTTGGCCATTTTATATGAAAGTGTACTGTCTCTTTAAGAACGTAACTTTTGAATTGGGGGCTGGAAATCGCAGTATAGCATTTTCAGGACACCCTGGGGAGGTTCCCAGGGTGATTTTAAATATGTATGGGGTTTATAATTTTAGTGGGCAATGGTATAAGGTTATTTTTGGCCATTTTATATGAAAGTGTACTGTCTCTTTAAGAAATTTCACTTTTGAATTGTGGGCTGGAAATCGCAGTATAGCACTGTCAAGACACCCTAAGAAGGTTCCCAGGGTGATTTTAAATATGTATGGGGTTTATAATTTTAGTTGTCAATGGTATAAGGTTATTTTTGGCCATTTTATATGAAAGTGTACTGTCTCTTTAAGAAACTTTACTTTTGAATTGGGGGCTGGAAATCGCAGTATAGCATTATCAGGACACCCTGGGAAGGTTCCCAGGGTGATTTTAAATATGTATGGGGTTTATAATTGTAGTGGGCAATGGTATAAGGTTATTTTTGGCCATTTTATATGAAAGTGTACTGTCTCTTTAAGAAACTTCACTTTTGAATTGGGGGCTGGAAATCGCAGTATAGCACTGTCAAGACACCCTAAGAAGGTTCCCAGGGTAATTTTAAATATGTATGGGGTTTATAATTGTAGTGGGCAATGGTATAAGGTTATTTTTGGCCATTTTATATGAAAGTGTACTGTCTCTTTAAGAAACTTTACTTTTGAATTGGGGGCTGGAAATCGCAGTATAGCACTGTCAAGACACCCTAAGAAGGTTCCCAGGGTAATTTTAAATATGTATGGGGTTTATAATTGTAGTGGGCAATGGTATAAGGTTATTTTTGGCCATTTTATATGAAAGTGTACTGTCTCTTTAAGAACGCAACTTTTGAATTGGGGGCTGGAAATCGCAGTATAGCATTTTTAGGACACCCTGCGGAGGATCCCAGGGTGATTTTAAATATGTATGGGGTTTATAATTGTAGTGGGCAATGGTATAAGGTTATTTTTGGACATTTTATATGAAAGTGTACTGTCTCTTTAAGAAACTTAACTTTTGAATTGGGGGCTGGAAATCGCAGTATAGCATTTTCAGGACACCCTGGGGAGGTTCCCAGGGTGATTTTAAATATGTATGGGGTTTTTAATTGTAGTGGGCAATGGTATAAGGTTATTTTTGGCCATTTTATATGAAAGTGTACTGTCTCTTTAAGAAATTTCACTTTTGAATTGTGGGCTGGAAATCGCAGTATAGCACTGTCAAGACACCCTAAGAAGGTTCCCAGGGTGATTTTAAATATGTATGGGGTTTATAATTGTAGTGGGCAATGGTATAAGGTTATTTTTGGCCATTTTATATGAAAGTGTACTGTCTCTTTAAGAAATTTCACTTTTGAATTGTGGGCTGGAAATCGCAGAATAGCACTGTCAAGACACCCTAAGAAGGTTCCCAGGGTGATTTTAAATATGTATGGGGTTTATAATTGTAGTTGTCAATGGTATAAGGTTATTTTTGGCCATTTTATATGAAAGTGTACTGTCTCTTTAAGAAACTTAACTTTTGAATTGGGGGCTGGAAAACGCAGTATAGCATTTTCAGGACACCCTGGGGAGGTTCCCAGGGTGATTTTAAATATGTATGGGGTTTATAATTGTAGTGGGCAATGGTATAAGGTTATTTTTGGCCATTTTATATGAAAGGGTACTGTCTCTTTAAGAAACTTAACTTTTGAATTGGGGGCTGGAAATTGCAGTATAGCACTGTCAAGAAACCCTAAGAAGGTTCCCAGGGTGATTTTAAATATGTATAGGGTTTATAATTGTAGTGGGCAATGGTATAAGGTTATTTTTGGCCATTTTATATGAAAGGGTACTGTCTCTTTAAGAAACTTTACTTTTGAATTGGGGGCTGGAAATCGCAGTATAGCACTGTCAAGACATCCTAAGAAGGTTCCCAGTGTGATTTTAAATATGTATGGGGTTTATAATTGTAGTAGGCAATAATGTAAGGTTATTTTTGGCCATTTTATATGAAAGTGTACTGTCTCTTTAAGAAATTTCAGTTTTGAATTGGGGGCTGGAAATCGCAGTATAGCATTGTCAAGAAACCCTAAGAAGGTTCCCAGGGTGATTTTAAATATGTATGGGGTTTATAATTGTAGTGGGCAATGGTATAAGGTTATTTTTGGCCATTTTATATGAAAGTGTACTGTCTCTTTAAGAACGTAACTTTTGAATTGGGGGCTGGAAATCGCAGTATAGCATTTTCAGGACACCCTGGGGAGGTTCCCAGGGTGATTTTAAATATGTATGGGGTTTATAATTTTAGTGGGCAATGGTATAAGGTTATTTTTGGCCATTTTATATGAAAGTGTACTGTCTCTTTAAGAAATTTCACTTTTGAATTGTGGGCTGGAAATCGCAGTATAGCACTGTCAAGACACCCTAAGAAGGTTCCCAGGGTGATTTTAAATATGTATGGGGTTTATAATTGTAGTGGGCAATGGTATAAGATTATTTTTGGCCATTTTATATGAAAGGGTACTGTCTCTTTAAGAAACTTAACTTTTGAATTGGGGGCTGGAAATTGCAATATAGCACTGTCAAGACATCCTAAGAAGGTTCCCAGGGTGATTTTAAATATGTATGGGGTTTATAATTGTAGTGGGCAATGGTATAAGGTTATTTTTGGCTATTTTATATGAAAGTGTACTGTCTCTTTAAGAACATAACTTTTGAATTGGGGGCTGGAAATCGCAGTATAGCATTTTCAGGACACCCTGGGGAGGTTCCCAGGGTGATTTTAAATATGTATGGGGTTTATAATTTTAGTGGGCAATGGTATAAGGTTATTTTTGGCCATTTTATATGAAAGTGTACTGTCTCTTTAAGAAATTTCACTTTTGAATTGTGGGCTGGAAATCGCAGTATAGCACTGTCAAGACACCCTAAGAAGGTTCCCAGGGTGATTTTAAATATGTATGGGGTTTATAATTGTAGTGGGCAATGATATAAGGTTATTTTTGGCCATTTTATATGAAAGTGTACTGTCTCTTTAAGAAATTTCACTTTTGAATTGTGGGCTGGAAATCGCAGTATAGCACTGTCAAGACACCCTAAGAAGGTTCCCAGGGTGATTTTAAATATGTATGGGGTTTATAATTTTAGTTGTCAATGGTATAAGGTTATTTTTGGCCATTTTATATGAAAGTGTACTGTCTCTTTAAGAAATTTCACTTTTGAATTGGGGGTTGGAAATCGCAGTATAGCAATGTCAAGACACCCTAAGAAGGTTCCCAGGGTGATTTTAAATATGTATTGGGTTTATAATTGTAGTGGGCAATGGTATAAGGTTATTTTTGGCCATTTTATATGAAAGTGTACTGTCTCTTTAAGAAATTTCACTTTTGAATTGGGGGCTGGAAATCGCAGTACAGCATTTTCAGGACACACTGGGGAGATTCCCAGGGTGATTTTAAATATGTATGGGGTTTATAATTGTAGTTGTCAATGGTATAAGGTTATTTTTGGCCATTTTATATGAAAGTGTACTGTCTCTTTAAGAAATTTCACTTTTGAATTGTGGGCTGGAAATCGCAGTATAGCACTGTCAAGACATCCTAAGAAGGTTCCCAGGGTGATTTTAAATATGTATGGGGTTTATAATTGTAGTGGGCAATGGTATAAGGTTTATTTTTGGCCATTTTATATGAAAGTGTACTGTCTCTTTAAGAAACTTAACTTTTGAATTGGGGGCTGGAAATCGCAGTATAGCACTGTCAAGAAACCATAAGAAGGTTCCCAGGGTGATTTAAAATATGTATGGGGTTTATAATTGTAGTGGGCAATGGTATAAGGTTATTTTTGGCCATTTTATATGAAAGTGTACTGTCTCTTAAAGAAACTTTAATTTTGAATTGGGGGCTGGAAATCGCAGTATAGCATTTACAGGACATCCTGGGAAGGATCCCAGGGTGATTTTAAATATGTATGGGGTTTATAATTTTAGTGGGCAATCTTATAAGGTTATTTTTGGCCATTTTATATGAAAGTGTACTGTCTCTTTAAGAAATTTCACTTTTGAATTGGGGGTTGGAAATCGCAGTATAGCAATGTCAAGACACCCTAAGAAGGTTCCCAGGGTGATTTTAAATATGTATTGGGTTTATAATTGTAGTGGGCAATGGTATAAGGTTATTTTTGGCCATTTTATATGAAAGTGTACTGTCTCTTTAAGAAATTTCACTTTTGAATTGGGGGCTGGAAATCGCAGTACAGCATTTTCAGGACACACTGGGGAAATACCCAGGGTGATTTTAAATATGTATGGGGTTTATAATTGTAGTTGTCAATGGTATAAGGTTATTTTTGGCCATTTTATATGAAAGTGTACTGTCTCTTTAAGAAATTTCACTTTTGAATTGTGGGCTGGAAATCGCAGTATAGCACTGTCAAGACATCCTAAGAAGGTTCCCAGGGTGATTTTAAATATGTATGGGGTTTATAATTGTAGTGGGCAATGGTATAAGGTTTATTTTTGGCCATTTTATATGAAAGTGTACTGTCTCTTTAAGAAACTTTAATTTTGAATTGGGGGCTGGAAATCGCAGTATAGCATTTACAGGACATCCTGGGAAGGATCCCAGGGTGATTTTAAATATGTATGGGGTTTATAATTTTAGTGGGCAATGGTATAAGGTTATTTTTGGCCATTTTATATGAAAGTGTACTGTCTCTTTAAGAAATTTCACTTTTGAATTGTGGGCTGGAAATCGCAGTATAGCACTGTCAAGACACCCTAAGAAGGTTCCCAGGGTGATTTTAAATATGTATGGGGTTTATAATTGTAGTGGGCAATGATATAAGGTTATTTTTGGCCATTTTATATGAAAGTGTACTGTCTCTTTAAGAAATTTCACTTTTGAATTGTGGGCTGGAAATCGCAGTATAGCACTGTCAAGACACCCTAAGAAGGTTCCCAGGGTGATTTTAAATATGTATGGGGTTTATAATTTTAGTTGTCAATGGTATAAGGTTATTTTTGGCCATTTTATATGAAAGTGTACTGTCTCTTTAAGAAACTTACCTTTTAAATTGGGGGCTGGAAATCGCAGTATAGCACTGTCAAGACACCCTAAGAAGGTTCCCAGGGTGATTTTAAATATGTATGGGGTTTATAATTGTAGTGGGCAATGGTATAAGGTTATTTTTGGCCATTTTATATGAAAGTGTACTGTCTCTTTAAGAAATTTCACTTTTGAATTGTGGGCTGGAAATCGCAGTATAGCACTGTCAAGACACCCTAAGAAGGTTCCCAGGGTGATTTTAAATATGTATGGGGTTTATAATTGTAGTGGGCAATGGTATAAGGTTATTTTTGGCCATTTTATATGAAAGTGTACTGTCTCTTTAAGAAATTTCACTTTTGAATTGTGGGCTGGAAATCGCAGAATAGCACTGTCAAGACACCCTAAGAAGGTTCCCAGGGTGATTTTAAATATGTATGGGGTTTATAATTGTAGTTGTCAATGGTATAAGGTTATTTTTGGCCATTTTATATGAAAGTGTACTGTCTCTTTAAGAACGTAACTTTTGAATTGGGGGCTGGAAATCGCAGTATAGCATTTTCAGGACACCCTGGGGAGGTTCCCAGGGTGATTTTAAATATGTATGGGGTTTATAATTGTAGTGGGCAATGGTATAAGGTTATTTTTGGCCATTTTATATGAAAGTGTACTGTCTCTTTAAGAAATTTCACTTTTGAATTGGGGGTTGGAAATCGCAGTATAGCACTGTCAAGACACCCTAAGAAGGTTCCCAGGGTGATTTTAAATATGTATGGGGTTTATAATTGTAGTGGGCAATGGTATAAGATTATTTTTGGCCATTTTATATGAAAGGGTACTGTCTCTTTAAGAAACTTAACTTTTGAATTGGGGGCTGGAAATTGCAATATAGCACTGTCAAGACATCCTAAGAAGGTTCCCAGGGTGATTTTAAATATGTATGGGGTTTATAATTGTAGTGGGCAATGGTATAAGGTTATTTTTGGCCATTTTATATGAAAGTGTACTGTCTCTTTAAGAACTTAACTTTTGAATTGGGGGCTGGAAATCGCAGTATAGCACTGTCAAGAAACCCTAAGAAGGTTCCCAGGGTGATTTTAAATATGTATGGGGTTTATAATTGTAGTGGGCAATGGTATAAGGTTATTTTTGGCTATTTTATATGAAAGTGTACTGTCTCTTTAAGAACGTAACTTTTGAATTGGGGGCTGGAAATCGCAGTATAGCATTTTCAGGACACCCTGGGGAGGTTCCCAGGGTGATTTTAAATATGTATGGGGTTTATAATTTTAGTGGGCAATGGTATAAGGTTATTTTTGGCCATTTTATATGAAAGTGTACTGTCTCTTTAAGAAATTTCACTTTTGAATTGTGGGCTGGAAATCGCAGTATAGCACTGTCAAGACACCCTAAGAAGGTTCCCAGGGTGATTTTAAATATGTATGGGGTTTATAATTGTAGTGGGCAATGATATAAGGTTATTTTTGGCCATTTTATATGAAAGTGTACTGTCTCTTTAAGAAATTTCACTTTTGAATTGTGGGCTGGAAATCGCAGTATAGCACTGTCAAGACACCCTAAGAAGGTTCCCAGGGTGATTTTAAATATGTATGGGGTTTATAATTTTAGTTGTCAATGGTATAAGGTTATTTTTGGCCATTTTATATGAAAGTGTACTGTCTCTTTAAGAAATTTCACTTTTGAATTGGGGGTTGGAAATCGCAGTATAGCAATGTCAAGACACCCTAAGAAGGTTCCCAGGGTGATTTTAAATATGTATTGGGTTTATAATTGTAGTGGGCAATGGTATAAGGTTATTTTTGGCCATTTTATATGAAAGTGTACTGTCTCTTTAAGAAATTTCACTTTTGAATTGGGGGCTGGAAATCGCAGTACAGCATTTTCAGGACACACTGGGGAGATTCCCAGGGTGATTTTAAATATGTATGGGGTTTATAATTGTAGTTGTCAATGGTATAAGGTTATTTTTGGCCATTTTATATGAAAGTGTACTGTCTCTTTAAGAAATTTCACTTTTGAATTGTGGGCTGGAAATCGCAGTATAGCACTGTCAAGACATCCTAAGAAGGTTCCCAGGGTGATTTTAAATATGTATGGGGTTTATAATTGTAGTGGGCAATGGTATAAGGTTTATTTTTGGCCATTTTATATGAAAGTGTACTGTCTCTTTAAGAAACTTAACTTTTGAATTGGGGGCTGGAAATCGCAGTATAGCACTGTCAAGAAACCATAAGAAGGTTCCCAGGGTGATTTAAAATATGTATGGGGTTTATAATTGTAGTGGGCAATGGTATAAGGTTATTTTTGGCCATTTTATATGAAAGTGTACTGTCTCTTAAAGAAACTTTAATTTTGAATTGGGGGCTGGAAATCGCAGTATAGCATTTACAGGACATCCTGGGAAGGATCCCAGGGTGATTTTAAATATGTATGGGGTTTATAATTTTAGTGGGCAATGGTATAAGGTTATTTTTGGCCATTTTATATGAAAGTGTACTGTCTCTTTAAGAAATTTCACTTTTGAATTGGGGGTTGGAAATCGCAGTATAGCAATGTCAAGACACCCTAAGAAGGTTCCCAGGGTGATTTTAAATATGTATTGGGTTTATAATTGTAGTGGGCAATGGTATAAGGTTATTTTTGGCCATTTTATATGAAAGTGTACTGTCTCTTTAAGAAATTTCACTTTTGAATTGGGGGCTGGAAATCGCAGTACAGCATTTTCAGGACACACTGGGGAGATACCCAGGGTGATTTTAAATATGTATGGGGTTTATAATTGTAGTTGTCAATGGTATAAGGTTATTTTTGGCCATTTTATATGAAAGTGTACTGTCTCTTTAAGAAATTTCACTTTTGAATTGTGGGCTGGAAATCGCAGTATAGCACTGTCAAGACATCCTAAGAAGGTTCCCAGGGTGATTTTAAATATGTATGGGGTTTATAATTGTAGTGGGCAATGGTATAAGGTTTATTTTTGGCCATTTTATATGAAAGTGTACTGTCTCTTTAACAAACTTAACTTTTGAATTGGGGGCTGGAAATCGCAGTATAGCACTGTCAAGAAACCATAAGAAGGTTCCCAGGGTGATTTTAAATATGTATGGGGTTTATAATTTTAGTGGGCAATGGTATAAGGTTATTTTTGGCCATTTTATATGAAAGTGTACTGTCTCTTTAAGAAATTTCACTTTTGAATTGTGGGCTGGAAATCGCAGTATAGCACTGTCAAGACACCCTAAGAAGGTTCCCAGGGTGATTTTAAATATGTATGGGGTTTATAATTGTAGTGGGCAATGATATAAGGTTATTTTTGGCCATTTTATATGAAAGTGTACTGTCTCTTTAAGAAATTTCACTTTTGAATTGTGGGCTGGAAATCGCAGTATAGCACTGTCAAGACACCCTAAGAAGGTTCCCAGGGTGATTTTAAATATGTATGGGGTTTATAATTGTAGTGGGCAATGGTATAAGGTTTATTTTTGGCCATTTTATATGAAAGTGTACTGTCTCTTTAAGAAGCTTAACTTTTGAATTGGGGGCTGGAAATCGCATTATAGCACTGTCAAGACACCCTAAGAAGGTTCCCAGGGTGATTTTAAATATGTATGGGGTTTATAATTGTAGTGGGCAATGGTATAAGGTTATTTTTGGCCATTTTATATGAAAGTGTACTGTCTCTTTAAGAAATTTCACTTTTGAATTGGGGGCTGGAAATCGCAGTACAGCATTTTCAGGACACACTGGGGAGATTCCCAGTGTGATTTTAAATATGTATGGGGTTTATAATTGTAGTGGGCAATGGTATAAGGTTATTTTTGGCCATTTTATATGAAAGTGTACTGTCTCTTTAAGAAACTTAACTTTTGAATTGTGGGCTGGAAATCGCAGTATAGCACTGTCAAGAAACCATAAGAAGGTTCCCAGGGTGATTTTAAATATGTATGGGGTTTATAATTGTAGTGGGCAATGGTATAAGGTTATTTTTGGCCATTTTATATGAAAGTGTACTGTCTCTTTAAGAAACTTTAATTTTGAATTGGGGGCTGGAAATCGCAGTATAGCATTTTCAGGACACCCTGGGGAGGTTCCCAGGGTGATTTTAAATATGTATGGGGTTTATAATTGTAGTGGGCAATGGTATAAGGTTATTTTTGGCCATTTTATATGAAAGTGTACTGTCTCTTTAAGAAATTTCACTTTTGAATTGGGGGCTGGAAATCGCAGTATAGCACTGTCAAGACACCCTAAGAAGGTTCCCAGGGTGATTTTAAATATGTATGGGGTTTATAATTGTAGTGGGCAATGGTAAAAGGTTATTTTTGGCCATTTTATATGAAAGTGTACTGTCTCTTTAAGAACGTAACTTTTGAATTGGGGGCTGGAAATCGCAGTATAGCATTTTCAGGACACCCCCCAGGGTGATTTTAAATATGTATGGGGTTTATAACATTTTATATGAAAGTGTACTGTCTCTTTAAGAAATTTCACTTTTGAATTGGGGGTTGGAAATCGCAGTATAGCAATGTCAAGACACCCTAAGAAGGTTCCCAGGGTGATTTTAAATATGTATTGGGTTTATAATTGTAGTGGGCAATGGTATAAGGTTATTTTTGGCCATTTTATATGAAAGTGTACTGTCTCTTTAAGAAATTTCACTTTTGAATTGGGGGCTGGAAATCGCAGTACAGCATTTTCAGGACACACTGGGGAGATTCCCAGGGTGATTTTAAATATGTATGGGGTTTATAATTGTAGTTGTCAATGGTATAAGGTTATTTTTGGCCATTTTATATGAAAGTGTACTGTCTCTTTAAGAAATTTCACTTTTGAATTGTGGGCTGGAAATCGCAGTATAGCACTGTCAAGACATCCTAAGAAGGTTCCCAGGGTGATTTTAAATATGTATGGGGTTTATAATTGTAGTGGGCAATGGTATAAGGTTTATTTTTGGCCATTTTATATGAAAGTGTACTGTCTCTTTAAGAAACTTAACTTTTGAATTGGGGGCTGGAAATCGCAGTATAGCACTGTCAAGAAACCATAAGAAGGTTCCCAGGGTGATTTAAAATATGTATGGGGTTTATAATTGTAGTGGGCAATGGTATAAGGTTATTTTTGGCCATTTTATATGAAAGTGTACTGTCTCTTAAAGAAACTTTAATTTTGAATTGGGGGCTGGAAATCGCAGTATAGCATTTACAGGACATCCTGGGAAGGATCCCAGGGTGATTTTAAATATGTATGGGGTTTATAATTTTAGTGGGCAATGGTATAAGGTTATTTTTGGCCATTTTATATGAAAGTGTACTGTCTCTTTAAGAAATTTCACTTTTGAATTGGGGGTTGGAAATCGCAGTATAGCAATGTCAAGACACCCTAAGAAGGTTCCCAGGGTGATTTTAAATATGTATTGGGTTTATAATTGTAGTGGGCAATGGTATAAGGTTATTTTTGGCCATTTTATATGAAAGTGTACTGTCTCTTTAAGAAATTTCACTTTTGAATTGGGGGCTGGAAATCGCAGTACAGCATTTTCAGGACACACTGGGGAGATACCCAGGGTGATTTTAAATATGTATGGGGTTTATAATTGTAGTTGTCAATGGTATAAGGTTATTTTTGGCCATTTTATATGAAAGTGTACTGTCTCTTTAAGAAATTTCACTTTTGAATTGTGGGCTGGAAATCGCAGTATAGCACTGTCAAGACATCCTAAGAAGGTTCCCAGGGTGATTTTAAATATGTATGGGGTTTATAATTGTAGTGGGCAATGGTATAAGGTTTATTTTTGGCCATTTTATATGAAAGTGTACTGTCTCTTTAACAAACTTAACTTTTGAATTGGGGGCTGGAAATCGCAGTATAGCACTGTCAAGAAACCATAAGAAGGTTCCCAGGGTGATTTTAAATATGTATGGGGTTTATAATTTTAGTGGGCAATGGTATAAGGTTATTTTTGGCCATTTTATATGAAAGTGTACTGTCTCTTTAAGAAATTTCACTTTTGAATTGTGGGCTGGAAATCGCAGTATAGCACTGTCAAGACACCCTAAGAAGGTTCCCAGGGTGATTTTAAATATGTATGGGGTTTATAATTGTAGTGGGCAATGATATAAGGTTATTTTTGGCCATTTTATATGAAAGTGTACTGTCTCTTTAAGAAATTTCACTTTTGAATTGTGGGCTGGAAATCGCAGTATAGCACTGTCAAGACACCCTAAGAAGGTTCCCAGGGTGATTTTAAATATGTATGGGGTTTATAATTGTAGTGGGCAATGGTATAAGGTTTATTTTTGGCCATTTTATATGAAAGTGTACTGTCTCTTTAAGAAGCTTAACTTTTGAATTGGGGGCTGGAAATCGCATTATAGCACTGTCAAGACACCCTAAGAAGGTTCCCAGGGTGATTTTAAATATGTATGGGGTTTATAATTGTAGTGGGCAATGGTATAAGGTTATTTTTGGCCATTTTATATGAAAGTGTACTGTCTCTTTAAGAAATTTCACTTTTGAATTGGGGGCTGGAAATCGCAGTACAGCATTTTCAGGACACACTGGGGAGATTCCCAGTGTGATTTTAAATATGTATGGGGTTTATAATTGTAGTGGGCAATGGTATAAGGTTATTTTTGGCCATTTTATATGAAAGTGTACTGTCTCTTTAAGAAACTTAACTTTTGAATTGTGGGCTGGAAATCGCAGTATAGCACTGTCAAGAAACCATAAGAAGGTTCCCAGGGTGATTTTAAATATGTATGGGGTTTATAATTGTAGTGGGCAATGGTATAAGGTTATTTTTGGCCATTTTATATGAAAGTGTACTGTCTCTTTAAGAAACTTTAATTTTGAATTGGGGGCTGGAAATCGCAGTATAGCATTTTCAGGACACCCTGGGGAGGTTCCCAGGGTGATTTTAAATATGTATGGGGTTTATAATTGTAGTGGGCAATGGTATAAGGTTATTTTTGGCCATTTTATATGAAAGTGTACTGTCTCTTTAAGAAATTTCACTTTTGAATTGGGGGCTGGAAATCGCAGTATAGCACTGTCAAGACACCCTAAGAAGGTTCCCAGGGTGATTTTAAATATGTATGGGGTTTATAATTGTAGTGGGCAATGGTAAAAGGTTATTTTTGGCCATTTTATATGAAAGTGTACTGTCTCTTTAAGAACGTAACTTTTGAATTGGGGGCTGGAAATCGCAGTATAGCATTTTCAGGACACCCCCCAGGGTGATTTTAAATATGTATGGGGTTTATAACATTTTATATGAAAGTGTACTGTCTCTTTAAGAAATTTCACTTTTGAATTGGGGGCTGGAAATCGCAGTACAGCATTTTCAGGACACACTGGGGAGCTTCCCAGGGTGATTTTAAATATGTATGGGGTTTATAATTGTAGTGGGCAATGATATAAGGTTATTTTTGGCCATTTTATATGAAAGTGTACTGTCTCTTTAAGAAATTTCACTTTTGAATTGTGGGCTGGAAATCGCAGTATAGCACTGTCAAGACACCCTAAGAAGGTTCCCAGGGTGATTTTAAATATGTATGGGGTTTATAATTGTAGTGGGCAATGATATAAGGTTATTTTTGGCCATTTTATATGAAAGTGTACTGTCTCTTTAAGAAATTTCACTTTTGAATTGTGGGCTGGAAATCGCAGTATAGCACTGTCAAGACACCCTAAGAAGGTTCCCAGGGTGATTTTAAATATGTATGGGGTTTATAATTGTAGTGGGCAATGGTATAAGGTTTATTTTTGGCCATTTTATATGAAAGTGTACTGTCTCTTTAAGAAGCTTAACTTTTGAATTGGGGGCTGGAAATCGCATTATAGCACTGTCAAGACACCCTAAGAAGGTTCCCAGGGTGATTTTAAATATGTATGGGGTTTATAATTGTAGTGGGCAATGGTATAAGGTTATTTTTGGCCATTTTATATGAAAGTGTACTGTCTCTTTAAGAAATTTCACTTTTGAATTGGGGGCTGGAAATCGCAGTACAGCATTTTCAGGACACACTGGGGAGATTCCCAGTGTGATTTTAAATATGTATGGGGTTTATAATTGTAGTGGGCAATGGTATAAGGTTATTTTTGGCCATTTTATATGAAAGTGTACTGTCTCTTTAAGAAACTTAACTTTTGAATTGTGGGCTGGAAATCGCAGTATAGCACTGTCAAGAAACCATAAGAAGGTTCCCAGGGTGATTTTAAATATGTATGGGGTTTATAATTGTAGTGGGCAATGGTATAAGGTTATTTTTGGCCATTTTATATGAAAGTGTACTGTCTCTTTAAGAAACTTTAATTTTGAATTGGGGGCTGGAAATCGCAGTATAGCATTTTCAGGACACCCTGGGGAGGTTCCCAGGGTGATTTTAAATATGTATGGGGTTTATAATTGTAGTGGGCAATGGTATAAGGTTATTTTTGGCCATTTTATATGAAAGTGTACTGTCTCTTTAAGAAATTTCACTTTTGAATTGGGGGCTGGAAATCGCAGTATAGCACTGTCAAGACACCCTAAGAAGGTTCCCAGGGTGATTTTAAATATGTATGGGGTTTATAATTGTAGTGGGCAATGGTAAAAGGTTATTTTTGGCCATTTTATATGAAAGTGTACTGTCTCTTTAAGAACGTAACTTTTGAATTGGGGGCTGGAAATCGCAGTATAGCATTTTCAGGACACCCCCCAGGGTGATTTTAAATATGTATGGGGTTTATAACATTTTATATGAAAGTGTACTGTCTCTTTAAGAAATTTCACTTTTGAATTGGGGGCTGGAAATCGCAGTACAGCATTTTCAGGACACACTGGGGAGCTTCCCAGGGTGATTTTAAATATGTATGGGGTTTATAATTGTAGTGGGCAATGATATAAGGTTATTTTTGGCCATTTTATATGAAAGTGTACTGTCTCTTTAAGAAATTTCACTTTTGAATTGTGGGCTGGAAATCGCAGTATAGCACTGTCAAGACACCCTAAGAAGGTTCCCAGGGTGATTTTAAATATGTATGGGGTTTATAATTTTAGTTGTCAATGGTATAAGGTTATTTTTGGCCATTTTATATGAAAGTGTACTGTCTCTTTAAGAAATTTCACTTTTGAATTGTGGGCTGGAAATCGCAGTATAGCACTGTCAAGACATACTAAGAAGGTTCCCAGGGTGATTTTAAATATGTATGGGGTTTATAATTGTAGTAGGCAATGGTATAAGGTTATTTTTGGCCATTTTATATGAAAGTGTACTGTCTCTTTAAGAAACTTACCTTTTAAATTGGGGGCTGGAAATCGCAGTATAGCACTGTCAAGACACCCTAAGAAGGTTCCCAGGGTGATTTTAAATATGTATGGGGTTTATAATTGTAGTGGGCAATGGTATAAGGTTATTTTTGGCCATTTTATATGAAAGTGTACTGTCTCTTTAAGAAACTTCACTTTTGAATTGGGGGCTGGAAATCGCAGTATAGCATTTACAGGACACCCTGGGAAGGTTCCCAGGGTGATTTTAAATATGTATGGGGTTTATAATTGTAGTGGGCAATGGTATAAGGTTTATTTTTGGCCATTTTATATGAAAGTGTACTGTCTCTTTAAGAAGCTTAACTTTTGAATTGTGGGCTGGAAATCGCAGTATAGCACTGTCAAGAAACCATAAGAAGGTTCCCAGGGTGATTTTAAATATGTATGGGGTTTATAATTGTAGTGGGCAATGGTATAAGGTTATTTTTGGCCATTTTATATGAAAGTGTACTGTCTCTTTAAGAAATTTCACTTTTGAATTGGGGGCTGGAAATCGCAGTACAGCATTTTCAGGACACACTGGGGAGATACCCAGGGTGATTTTAAATATGTATGGGGTTTATAATTGTAGTTGTCAATGGTATAAGGTTATTTTTGGCCATTTTATATGAAAGTGTACTGTCTCTTTAAGAAATTTCACTTTTGAATTGTGGGCTGGAAATCGCAGTATAGCACTGTCAAGACACCCTAAGAAGGTTCCCAGGGTGATTTTAAATATGTATGGGGTTTATAATTGTAGTGGGCAATGATATAAGGTTATTTTTGGCCATTTTATATGAAAGTGTACTGTCTCTTTAAGAAATTTCACTTTTGAATTGTGGGCTGGAAATCGCAGTATAGCACTGTCAAGACACCCTAAGAAGGTTCCCAGGGTGATTTTAAATATGTATGGGGTTTATAATTTTAGTTGTCAATGGTATAAGGTTATTTTTGGCCATTTTATATGAAAGTGTACTGTCTCTTTAAGAAACTTACCTTTTAAATTGGGGGCTGGAAATCGCAGTATAGCACTGTCAAGACACCCTAAGAAGGTTCCCAGGGTGATTTTAAATATGTATGGGGTTTATAATTGTAGTGGGCAATGGTATAAGGTTATTTTTGGCCATTTTATATGAAAGTGTACTGTCTCTTTAAGAAATTTCACTTTTGAATTGTGGGCTGGAAATCGCAGTATAGCACTGTCAAGACACCCTAAGAAGGTTCCCAGGGTGATTTTAAATATGTATGGGGTTTATAATTGTAGTGGGCAATGGTATAAGGTTATTTTTGGCCATTTTATATGAAAGTGTACTGTCTCTTTAAGAAATTTCACTTTTGAATTGTGGGCTGGAAATCGCAGAATAGCACTGTCAAGACACCCTAAGAAGGTTCCCAGGGTGATTTTAAATATGTATGGGGTTTATAATTGTAGTTGTCAATGGTATAAGGTTATTTTTGGCCATTTTATATGAAAGTGTACTGTCTCTTTAAGAACGTAACTTTTGAATTGGGGGCTGGAAATCGCAGTATAGCATTTTCAGGACACCCTGGGGAGGTTCCCAGGGTGATTTTAAATATGTATGGGGTTTATAATTTTAGTGGGCAATGGTATAAGGTTATTTTTGGCCATTTTATATGAAAGTGTACTGTCTCTTTAAGAAATTTCACTTTTGAATTGTGGGCTGGAAATCGCAGTATAGCACTGTCAAGACACCCTAAGAAGGTTCCCAGGGTGATTTTAAATATGTATGGGGTTTATAATTTTAGTTGTCAATGGTATAAGGTTATTTTTGGCCATTTTATATGAAAGTGTACTGTCTCTTTAAGAAATTTCACTTTTGAATTGGGGGTTGGAAATCGCAGTATAGCACTGTCAAGACACCCTAAGAAGGTTCCCAGGGTGATTTTAAATATGTATGGGGTTTATAATTGTAGTGGGCAATGGTATAAGATTATTTTTGGCCATTTTATATGAAAGGGTACTGTCTCTTTAAGAAACTTAACTTTTGAATTGGGGGCTGGAAATTGCAATATAGCACTGTCAAGACATCCTAAGAAGGTTCCCAGGGTGATTTTAAATATGTATGGGGTTTATAATTGTAGTGGGCAATGGTATAAGGTTATTTTTGGCCATTTTATATGAAAGTGTACTGTCTCTTTAAGAACTTAACTTTTGAATTGGGGGCTGGAAATCGCAGTATAGCACTGTCAAGAAACCCTAAGAAGGTTCCCAGGGTGATTTTAAATATGTATGGGGTTTATAATTGTAGTGGGCAATGGTATAAGGTTATTTTTGGCTATTTTATATGAAAGTGTACTGTCTCTTTAAGAACGTAACTTTTGAATTGGGGGCTGGAAATCGCAGTATAGCATTTTCAGGACACCCTGGGGAGGTTCCCAGGGTGATTTTAAATATGTATGGGGTTTATAATTTTAGTGGGCAATGGTATAAGGTTATTTTTGGCCATTTTATATGAAAGTGTACTGTCTCTTTAAGAAATTTCACTTTTGAATTGTGGGCTGGAAATCGCAGTATAGCACTGTCAAGACACCCTAAGAAGGTTCCCAGGGTGATTTTAAATATGTATGGGGTTTATAATTGTAGTGGGCAATGATATAAGGTTATTTTTGGCCATTTTATATGAAAGTGTACTGTCTCTTTAAGAAATTTCACTTTTGAATTGTGGGCTGGAAATCGCAGTATAGCACTGTCAAGACACCCTAAGAAGGTTCCCAGGGTGATTTTAAATATGTATGGGGTTTATAATTTTAGTTGTCAATGGTATAAGGTTATTTTTGGCCATTTTATATGAAAGTGTACTGTCTCTTTAAGAAATTTCACTTTTGAATTGGGGGTTGGAAATCGCAGTATAGCAATGTCAAGACACCCTAAGAAGGTTCCCAGGGTGATTTTAAATATGTATTGGGTTTATAATTGTAGTGGGCAATGGTATAAGGTTATTTTTGGCCATTTTATATGAAAGTGTACTGTCTCTTTAAGAAATTTCACTTTTGAATTGGGGGCTGGAAATCGCAGTACAGCATTTTCAGGACACACTGGGGAGATTCCCAGGGTGATTTTAAATATGTATGGGGTTTATAATTGTAGTTGTCAATGGTATAAGGTTATTTTTGGCCATTTTATATGAAAGTGTACTGTCTCTTTAAGAAATTTCACTTTTGAATTGTGGGCTGGAAATCGCAGTATAGCACTGTCAAGACATCCTAAGAAGGTTCCCAGGGTGATTTTAAATATGTATGGGGTTTATAATTGTAGTGGGCAATGGTATAAGGTTTATTTTTGGCCATTTTATATGAAAGTGTACTGTCTCTTTAAGAAACTTAACTTTTGAATTGGGGGCTGGAAATCGCAGTATAGCACTGTCAAGAAACCATAAGAAGGTTCCCAGGGTGATTTTAAATATGTATGGGGTTTATAATTTTAGTGGGCAATGGTATAAGGTTATTTTTGGCCATTTTATATGAAAGTGTACTGTCTCTTAAAGAAACTTTAATTTTGAATTGTGGGCTGGAAATCGCAGTATAGCACTGTCAAGACACCCTAAGAAGGTTCCCAGGGTGATTTTAAATATGTATGGGGTTTATAATTGTAGTGGGCAATGATATAAGGTTATTTTTGGCCATTTTATATGAAAGTGTACTGTCTCTTTAAGAAATTTCACTTTTGAATTGTGGGCTGGAAATCGCAGTATAGCACTGTCAAGACACCCTAAGAAGGTTCCCAGGGTGATTTTAAATATGTATGGGGTTTATAATTGTAGTGGGCAATGGTATAAGGTTTATTTTTGGCCATTTTATATGAAAGTGTACTGTCTCTTTAAGAAGCTTAACTTTTGAATTGGGGGCTGGAAATCGCATTATAGCACTGTCAAGACACCCTAAGAAGGTTCCCAGGGTGATTTTAAATATGTATGGGGTTTATAATTGTAGTGGGCAATGGTATAAGGTTATTTTTGGCCATTTTATATGAAAGTGTACTGTCTCTTTAAGAAATTTCACTTTTGAATTGGGGGCTGGAAATCGCAGTACAGCATTTTCAGGACACACTGGGGAGATTCCCAGTGTGATTTTAAATATGTATGGGGTTTATAATTGTAGTGGGCAATGGTATAAGGTTATTTTTGGCCATTTTATATGAAAGTGTACTGTCTCTTTAAGAAACTTAACTTTTGAATTGTGGGCTGGAAATCGCAGTATAGCACTGTCAAGAAACCATAAGAAGGTTCCCAGGGTGATTTTAAATATGTATGGGGTTTATAATTGTAGTGGGCAATGGTATAAGGTTATTTTTGGCCATTTTATATTAAAGTGTACTGTCTCTTTAAGAAACTTTAATTTTGAATTGGGGGCTGGAAATCGCAGTATAGCATTTTCAGGACACCCTGGGGAGGTTCCCAGGGTGATTTTAAATATGTATGGGGTTTATAATTGTAGTGGGCAATGGTATAAGGTTATTTTTGGCCATTTTATATGAAAGTGTACTGTCTCTTTAAGAAATTTCACTTTTGAATTGGGGGCTGGAAATCGCAGTATAGCACTGTCAAGACACCCTAAGAAGGTTCCCAGGGTGATTTTAAATATGTATGGGGTTTATAATTGTAGTGGGCAATGGTAAAAGGTTATTTTTGGCCATTTTATATGAAAGTGTACTGTCTCTTTAAGAACGTAACTTTTGAATTGGGGGCTGGAAATCGCAGTATAGCATTTTCAGGACACCCCCCAGGGTGATTTTAAATATGTATGGGGTTTATAACATTTTATATGAAAGTGTACTGTCTCTTTAAGAAATTTCACTTTTGAATTGGGGGCTGGAAATCGCAGTACAGCATTTTCAGGACACACTGGGGAGCTTCCCAGGGTGATTTTAAATATGTATGGGGTTTATAATTGTAGTGGGCAATGATATAAGGTTATTTTTGGCCATTTTATATGAAAGTGTACTGTCTCTTTAAGAAATTTCACTTTTGAATTGTGGGCTGGAAATCGCAGTATAGCACTGTCAAGACACCCTAAGAAGGTTCCCAGGGTGATTTTAAATATGTATGGGGTTTATAATTTTAGTTGTCAATGGTATAAGGTTATTTTTGGCCATTTTAGATGAAAGTGTACTGTCTCTTTAAGAAATTTCACTTTTGAATTGTGGGCTGGAAATCGCAGTATAGCACTGTCAAGACATACTAAGAAGGTTCCCAGGGTGATTTTAAATATGTATGGGGTTTATAATTGTAGTAGGCAATGGTATAAGGTTATTTTTGGCCATTTTATATGAAAGTGTACTGTCTCTTTAAGAAACTTACCTTTTAAATTGGGGGCTGGAAATCGCAGTATAGCACTGTCAAGACACCCTAAGAAGGTTCCCAGGGTGATTTTAAATATGTATGGGGTTTATAATTGTAGTGGGCAATGGTATAAGGTTATTTTTGGCCATTTTATATGAAAGTGTACTGTCTCTTTAAGAAACTTCACTTTTGAATTGGGGGCTGGAAATCGCAGTATAGCATTTACAGGACACCCTGGGAAGGTTCCCAGGGTGATTTTAAATATGTATGGGGTTTATAATTGTAGTGGGCAATGGTATAAGGTTTATTTTTGGCCATTTTATATGAAAGTGTACTGTCTCTTTAAGAAGCTTAACTTTTGAATTGTGGGCTGGAAATCGCAGTATAGCACTGTCAAGAAACCATAAGAAGGTTCCCAGGGTGATTTTAAATATGTATGGGGTTTATAATTGTAGTGGGCAATGGTATAAGGTTATTTTTGGCCATTTTATATGAAAGTGTACTGTCTCTTTAAGAAACTTTAATTTTGAATTGGGGGCTGGAAATCGCAGTATAGCATTTACAGGACATCCTGGGGAGGTTCCCAGGGTGATTTTAAATATGTATGGGGTTTATAATTGTAGTGGGCAATGGTATAAGGTTATTTTTGGCCATTTTATATGAAAGTGTACTGTCTCTTTAAGAAATTTCACTTTTGAATTGGGGGCTGGAAATTGCAGTATAGCACTGTCAAGACACCCTAAGAAGGTTCCCAGGGTGATTTTAAATATGTATGGGGTTTATAATTGTAGTGGGCAATGGTATAAGGTTATTTTTGGCCATTTTATATGAAAGTGTACTGTCTCTTTAAGAAATTTCACTTTTGAATTGGGGGCTGGAAATCGCAGTATAGCATTTTCAGGACACCCTGGGGAGGTTCCCAGGGTGATTTTAAATATGTATCGGGTTTATAATTGTAGTGGGCTATGGTATAAGGTTATTTTTGGCCATTTTATATGAAAGTGTACTGTCTCTTTAAGAAATTTCACTTTTGAATTGGGGGCTGGAAATTGCAGTATAGCACTGTCAAGACATCCTAAGAAGGTTCCCAGGGTGATTTTAAATATGTATGGGGTTTATAATTGTAGTGGGCAATGGTATAAGGTTATTTTTGGCCATTTTATATGAAAGTGTACTGTCTCTTTAAGAAATTTCACTTTTGAATTGGGGGCTGGAAATCGCAGTATAGCACTGTCAAGAAACCCTAAGAAGGTTCCCAGGGTGATTTTAAATATGTATGGGGTTTATAATTGTAGTGGGCAATGGTAAAAGGTTATTTTTGGCCATTTTATATGAAAGTGTACTGTCTCTTTAAGAACGTAACTTTTGAATTGGGGGCTGGAAATCGCAGTATAGCATTTCAGGACACCCCCCAGGGTGATTTTAAATATGTATGGGGTTTATAACATTTTATATGAAAGTGTACTGTCTCTTTAAGAAATTTCACTTTTGATTTGTGGGCTGGAAATCGCAGTACAGCATTTTCAGGACACACTGGGGAGATTCCCAGGGTGATTTTAAATATGTATGGGGTTTATAATTGTAGTTGTCAATGGTATAAGGTTATTTTTGGCCATTTTATATGAAAGTGTACTGTCTCTTTAAGAAAGTAAACTTTTGAATTGGAGGCTGGAAATCGCAGTATAGCACTGTCAAGACATCCTAAGAAGGTTCCCAGGGTGATTTTAAATATGTATGGGGTTTATAATTGTAGTGGGCAATGGTATAAGGTTATTTTTGGCCATTTTATATGAAAGTGTACTGTCTCTTTAAGAAATTTCACTTTTGAATTGGGGGCTGGAAATCGCAGTATAGCACTGTCAAGACACCCTAAGAAGGTTCCCAGGGTGATTTTAAATATGTATTGGGTTTATAATTGTAGTGGGCAATGGTATAAGGTTATTTTTGGCCATTTTATATGAAAGTGTACTGTCTCTTTAAGAAATTTCACTTTTGAATTGGGGGCTGGAAATCGCAGTACAGCATTTTCAGGACACACTGGGGAGATTCCCAGGGTGATTTTAAATATGTATGGGGTTTATAATTGTAGTGGGCAATGGTATAAGGTTATTCTTGGCCATTTTATATGATAGTGTACTGTCTCTTTAAGAAACTTCACTTTTGAATTGGGGGCTGGAAATCGCAGAATAGCACTGTCAAGACACCCTAAGAAGGTTCCCAGGGTGATTTTAAATATGTATGGGGTTTATAATTGTAGTGGGCAATGGTATAAGGTTATTTTTGGCCATTTTATATGAAAGTGTACTGTCTCTTTAAGAAACTTCACTTTTGAATTGGGGGCTGGAAAACGCAGTATAGCATTTACAGGACACCCTGGGAAGGTTCCCAGGGTGATTTTAAATATGTATGGGGTTTATAATTGTAGTGGGCAATGGTATAAGGTTTATTTTTGGCCATTTTATATGAAAGTGTACTGTCTCTTTAAGAAGCTTAACTTTTGAATTGGGGGCTGGAAATCGCAGTATAGCACTGTCAAGACACCCTAAGAAGGTTCCCAGGGTGATTTTAAATATGTATGGGGTTTATAATTGTAGTGGGCAATGGTATAAGGTTATTTTTGGCCATTTTATATGAAAGTGTACTGTCTCTTTAAGAAAGTAAACTTTTGAATTGGGGGCTGGAAATCGCAGTATAGCACTGTCAAGACATCCTAAGAAGGTTCCCAGGGTGATTTTAAATATGTATGGGGTTTATAATTGTAGTGGGCAATGGTATAAGGTTATTTTTGGCCATTTTATATGAAAGTGTACTGTCTCTTTAAGAAATTTCACTTTTGAATTGGGGGGCTGGAAATCGCAGTATAGCACTGTCAAGAAACCATAAGAAGGTTCCCAGGGTGATTTAAAATATGTATGGGGTTTAAAATTGTAGGGGCAATGGTATAAGGTTATTTTTGGCCATTTTATATGAAAGTGTACTGTCTCTTTAAGAAGCTTAACTTTTGAATTGGGGGCTGGAAATCGCAGTATAGCACTGTCAAGACACCCTAAGAAGGTTCCCAGGGTGATTTTAAATAGGTATGGGGTTTATAATTGTAGTGGGCAATGGTATAAGGTTATTTTTGGCCATTTTATATGAAAGTGTACTGTCTCTTTAAGAAACTTAACTTTTGAATTGGGGGCTGGAAATTGCAGTATAGCACTGTCAAGACACCCTAAGAAGGTTCCCAGGGTGATTTTAAATATGTATGGGGTTTATAATTGTAGTGGGCAATGGTATAAGGTTATTTTTGGCCATTTTATATGAAAGTGTACTGTCTCTTTAAGAAACTTTAATTTTGAATTGGGGGCTGGAAATCGCAGTATAGCATTTACAGGACATCCTGGGGAGGTTCCCAGGGTGATTTTAAATATGTATGGGGTTTATAATTGTAGTGGGCAATGGTATAAGGTTATTTTTGGCCATTTTATATGAAAGTGTACTGTCTCTTTAAGAAATTTCACTTTTGAATTGGGGGCTGGAAATCGCAGTATAGCACTGTCAAGACACCCTAAGAAGGTTCCCAGGGTGATTTTAAATATGTATGGGGTTTATAATTGTAGTGGGCAATGATATAAGGTTATTTTTGGCCACTTTATATGAAAGTGTACTGTCTCTTTAAGAAATTTCACTTTTGAATTGTGGGCTGGAAATCGCAGTATAGCACTGTCAAGACACCCTAAGAAGGTTCCCAGGGTGATTTTAAATATGTATGGGGTTTATAATTTTAGTTGTCAATGGTATAAGGTTATTTTTGGCCATTTTATATGAAAGTGTACTGTCTCTTTAAGAAATTTCACTTTTGAATTGTGGGCTGGAAATCGCAGTATAGCACTGTCAAGACATCCTAAGAAGGTTCCCAGGGTGATTTTAAATATGTATGGGGTTTATAATTGTAGTAGGCAATTATATAAGGTTATTTTTGGCCATTTTATATGAAAGTGTACTCTCTCTTTAAGAAACTTCACTTTTGATTTGGGGGCTGGAAATCGCAGTATAGCACTGTCAAGACACCCTAAGAAGGTTCCCAGGGTGATTTTAAATATGTATGGGGTTTATAATTGTAGTGGGCAATGGTATAAGGTTATTTTTGGCCATTTTATATGAAAGTGTACTGTCTCTTTAAGAAACTTAACTTTTGAATTGGGGGCTGGAAATCGCAGTATAGCACTGTCAAGACATCTTAAGAAGGTTCCCAGGGTGATTTTAAATATGTATGGGGTTTATAATTTTAGTTGTCAATGGTATAAGGTTACTTTTGGCCATTTTATATGAAAGTGTACTGTCTCTTTAAGAAATTTCACTTTTGAATTGTGGGCTGGAAATCGCAGTACAGCATTTTCAGGACACACTGGGGAGATTCCCAGGGTGATTTTAAATATGTATGGGGTTTATAATTGTAGTTGTCAATGATATAAGGTTATTTTTGGCCATTTTATATGAAAGTGTACTGTCTCTTTAAAAAATTTCACTTTTGAATTGTGGGCTGGAAATCGCAGTATAGCACTGTCAAGACACCCTAAGAAGGTTTCCAGGGTGATTTTAAATATGTATGGGGTTTATAATTTTAGTTGTCAATGGTATAAGGTTACTTTTGGCCATTTTATATGAAAGTGTACTGTCTCTTTAAGAAATTTCACTTTTGAATTGTGGGCTGGAAATCGCAGTATAGCACTGTCAAGACATCCTAAGAAGGTTCCCAGGGTGATTTTAAATATGTATGGGGTTTATAATTGTAGTGGGCAATGGTATAAGGTTATTTTTGGCCATTTTATATGAAAGTGTACTGTCTCTTTAAGAAACTTCACTTTTGAATTGGGGGTTGGAAATCGCAGTAAAGCATTTACAGTACACCCTGGGAAGGTTCCCAGGGTGATTTTAAATATGTATGGGGTTTATAATTGTAGTGGGCAATGGTATAAGGTTTATTTTTGGCCATTAATTATGAAAGTGTACTGTCTCTTTAAGAAGCTTAACTTTTGAATTGGGGGCTGGAAATCGCAGTATAGCACTGTCAAGACACCCTAAGAAGGTTCCCAGGGTGATTTTAAATATGTATGGGGTTTATAATTGTAGTGGGCAATGGTATAAGGTTATTTTTGGCCATTTTATATGAAAGTGTACTGTCTCTTTAAGAAAGTAAACTTTTGAATTGGGGGCTGGAAATCGCAGTATAGCACTGTCAAGACATCTTAAGAAGGTTCCCAGGGTGATTTTAAATATGTATGGGGTTTATAATTGTAGTGGGCAATGGTATAAGGTTATTTTTGGCCATTTTATATGAAAGTGTACTGTCTCTTTAAGAAATTTCACTTTTGAATTGGGGGCTGGAAATCGCAGTATAGCACTGTCAAGACACCCTAAGAAGGTTCCCAGGGTGATTTTAAATATGTATTGGGTTTATAATTGTAGTGGGCAATGGTATAAGGCTATTTTTGGCCATTTTATATGAAAGTGTACTGTCTCTGTAAGAAATTTCACTTTTGAATTGGGGGCTGGAAATCGCAGTATAGCACTGTCAAGACACCCTAAGAAGGTTCCCAGGGTGATTTTAAATATGTATGGGGTTTATAATTGTAGTGGGCAATGGTATAAGGTTTATTTTTGGCCATTTTATATGAAAGTGTACTGTCTCTTTAAGAAACTTAACTTTTGAATTGGGGGCTGGAAATTGCAGTATAGCACTGTCAAGACACCCTAAGAAGGTTCCCAGGGTGATTTTAAATATGTATGGGGTTTATAATTGTAGTGGGCAATGGTATAAGGTTATTTTTGGCCATTTTATATGAAAGTGTACTGTCTCTTTAAGAAACTTCACTATTGAATTGGGGGCTGGAAATCGCAGTATAGCATTTACAGGACACCCTGGGAAGGATCCCAGGGTGATTTTAAATATGTATGGGGTTTATAATTTTAGTGGGCAATGATATAAGGTTATTTTTGGCCATTTTATATGAAAGTGTACTGTCTCTTTAAGGAATTTCACTTTTGAATTGTGGGCTGGAAATCGCAGTATAGCATTTTCAGGACACCCTGGGAAGGTTCCCATGGTGATTTTAAATATGTATGGGGTTTATAATTGTAGTTGTCAATGGTATAAGGTTATTTTTGGCCATTTTATATGAAAGTGTACTGTCTCTTTAAGAAATTTCACTTTTGAATTGTGGGCTGGAAATCGCAGTATAGCACTGTCAAGACATCCTAAGAAGGTTCCCAGGGTGATTTTAAATATGTATGGGGTTTATAATTGTAGTGGGCAATGATATAAGGTTATTTTTGGCCATTTTATATGAAAGTGTACTGTCTCTTTAAGGAATTTCACTTTTGAATTGTGGGCTGGAAATCGCAGTATAGCATTTTCAGGACACCCTGGGAAGGTTCCCATGGTGATTTTAAATATGTATGGGGTTTATAATTGTAGTTGTCAATGGTATAAGGTAATTTTTGGCCATTTTATATGAAAGCGTACTGTCTCTTTAAGAAATTTCACTTTTGAATTGTGGGCTGGAAATCGCAGTATAGCACTGTCAAGACATCCTAAGAAGGTTCCCAGGGTGATTTTAAATATGTATGGGGTTTATAATTGTAGTTGTCAATGGTATAAGGTAATTTTTGGCCATTTTATATGAAACTGTACTGTCTCTTTAAGAAACTTACCTTTTGAATTGGGGGCTGGAAATCGCAGTATTGCACTGTCAAGAAACCCTAAGAAGGTTCCCAGGGTGATTTTAAATATGTATGGGGTTTATAATTGTAGTGGGCAATAATATAAGGTTATTTTTGGCCATTTTATATGAAAGTGTACTGTCTCTTTAAGAAATTTAACTTTTGAATTGGGGGCTGGAAATCGCAGTATAGCACTGTCAAGACACCCTAAGAAGGTTCCCAGGGTGATTTTAAATATGTATGGGGTTTATAATTGTAGTGGGCAATAATATAAGGTTATTTTTGGCCATTTTATATGAAAGTGTACTGTCTCTTAAAAAAATTAAACTTTTGAATTGGGGGCTGGAAATCGCAGCATAGCACTGTCAAGAAACCCTAAGAAGGTTCCCAGGGTGATTTTAAATATGTATGGGGTTTATAATTGTAGTGGGCAATGGTATAAGGTTATTTTTGGCCATTTTATATGAAAGTGTACTGTCTCTTTAAGAATCTTAACTTTTGAATTGGGGCTGGAAATCGCAGTATAGCATTTTCAGGACACCCTGGGGAGGTTCCCAGGGTGATTTTAAATATGTATGGGGTTTACAATTTTAGTGGGCAATGGTATAAGGTTATTTTTGGCCATTTTATATGAAAGTGTACTGTCTCTTTAAGAAATTTCACTTTTGAATTGTGGGCTGGAAATCGCAGTATAGCACTGTCAAGACACCCTAAGAAGGTTCCCAGGGTGATTTTAAATATGTATGGGGTTTATAATTGTAGTGGGCAATGATATAAGGTTATTTTTGGCCATTTTAAATGAAAGTGTACTGTCTCTTTAAGAAATTTCACTTTTGAATTGTGGGCTGGAAATCGCAGTATAGCACTGTCAAGACACCCTAAGAAGGTTCCCAGGGTGATTTTAAATATGTATGGGGTTTATAATTTTAGTTGTCAATGGTATAAGGTTATTTTTGGCCATTTTATATGAAAGTGTACTGTCTCTTTAAGAAATTTCACTTTTGAATTGTGGGCTGGAAATCGCAGTATAGCACTGTCAAGACACCCTAAGAAGGTTCCCAGGGTGATTTTAAATATGTATGGGGTTTATAATTGTAGTTGTCAATGGTATAAGGTAATTTTTGGCCATTTTATATGAAAGTGTACTGTCTCTTTAAGAAACTTCACTATTGAATTGGGGGCTGGAAATCGCAGTATAGCATTTACAGGACACCCTGGGAAGGATCCCAGGGTGATTTTAAATATGTATGGGGTTTATAATTTTAGTGGGCAATGGTATAAGGTTATTTTTGGCCATTTTATATGACAGTGTACTGTCTCTTTAAGAAACTTCACTTTTGAATTGTGGGCTGGAAATCGCAGTATAGCACTGTCAAGACACCCTAAGAAGGTTCCCAGGGTGATTTTAAATATGTATGGGGTTTATAATTGTAGTGGGCAATGATATAAGGTTATTTTTGGCCATTTTATATGAAACTGTACTGTCTCTTTAAGAAACTTACCTTTTGAATTGGGGGCTGGAAATCGCAGTATTGCACTGTCAAGAAACCCTAAGAAGGTTCCCAGGGTGATTTTAAATATGTATGGGGTTTATAATTGTAGTGGGCAATGGTATAAGGTTATTTTTGGCCATTTTATATGAAAGTGTACTGTCTCTTTAAGAAACTTCACTTTTGAATTGGGGGCTGGAAAACGCAGTATAGCATTTACAGGACACCCTGGGAAGGTTCCCAGGGTGATTTTAAATATGTATGGGGTTTATAATTGTAGTGGGCAATGGTATAAGGTTTATTTTTGGCCATTTTATATGAAAGTGTACTGTCTCTTTAAGAAGCTTAACTTTTGAATTGGGGGCTGGAAATCGCAGTATAGCACTGTCAAGACACCCTAAGAAGGTTCCCAGGGTGATTTTAAATATGTATGGGGTTTATAATTGTAGTGGGCAATGGTATAAGGTTATTTTTGGCCATTTTATATGAAAGTGTACTGTCTCTTTAAGAAAGTAAACTTTTGAATTGGGGGCTGGAAATCGCAGTATAGCACTGTCAAGACATCCTAAGAAGGTTCCCAGGGTGATTTTAAATATGTATGGGGTTTATAATTGTAGTGGGCAATGGTATAAGGTTATTTTTGGCCATTTTATATGAAAGTGTACTGTCTCTTTAAGAAATTTCACTTTTGAATTGGGGGGCTGGAAATCGCAGTATAGCACTGTCAAGAAACCATAAGAAGGTTCCCAGGGTGATTTAAAATATGTATGGGGTTTAAAATTGTAGGGGCAATGGTATAAGGTTATTTTTGGCCATTTTATATGAAAGTGTACTGTCTCTTTAAGAAGCTTAACTTTTGAATTGGGGGCTGGAAATCGCAGTATAGCACTGTCAAGACACCCTAAGAAGGTTCCCAGGGTGATTTTAAATAGGTATGGGGTTTATAATTGTAGTGGGCAATGGTATAAGGTTATTTTTGGCCATTTTATATGAAAGTGTACTGTCTCTTTAAGAAACTTAACTTTTGAATTGGGGGCTGGAAATTGCAGTATAGCACTGTCAAGACACCCTAAGAAGGTTCCCAGGGTGATTTTAAATATGTATGGGGTTTATAATTGTAGTGGGCAATGGTATAAGGTTATTTTTGGCCATTTTATATGAAAGTGTACTGTCTCTTTAAGAAACTTTAATTTTGAATTGGGGGCTGGAAATCGCAGTATAGCATTTACAGGACATCCTGGGGAGGTTCCCAGGGTGATTTTAAATATGTATGGGGTTTATAATTGTAGTGGGCAATGGTATAAGGTTATTTTTGGCCATTTTATATGAAAGTGTACTGTCTCTTTAAGAAATTTCACTTTTGAATTGGGGGCTGGAAATCGCAGTATAGCACTGTCAAGACACCCTAAGAAGGTTCCCAGGGTGATTTTAAATATGTATGGGGTTTATAATTGTAGTGGGCAATGATATAAGGTTATTTTTGGCCACTTTATATGAAAGTGTACTGTCTCTTTAAGAAATTTCACTTTTGAATTGTGGGCTGGAAATCGCAGTATAGCACTGTCAAGACACCCTAAGAAGGTTCCCAGGGTGATTTTAAATATGTATGGGGTTTATAATTTTAGTTGTCAATGGTATAAGGTTATTTTTGGCCATTTTATATGAAAGTGTACTGTCTCTTTAAGAAATTTCACTTTTGAATTGTGGGCTGGAAATCGCAGTATAGCACTGTCAAGACATCCTAAGAAGGTTCCCAGGGTGATTTTAAATATGTATGGGGTTTATAATTGTAGTAGGCAATTATATAAGGTTATTTTTGGCCATTTTATATGAAAGTGTACTCTCTCTTTAAGAAACTTCACTTTTGATTTGGGGGCTGGAAATCGCAGTATAGCACTGTCAAGACACCCTAAGAAGGTTCCCAGGGTGATTTTAAATATGTATGGGGTTTATAATTGTAGTGGGCAATGGTATAAGGTTATTTTTGGCCATTTTATATGAAAGTGTACTGTCTCTTTAAGAAACTTAACTTTTGAATTGGGGGCTGGAAATCGCAGTATAGCACTGTCAAGACATCTTAAGAAGGTTCCCAGGGTGATTTTAAATATGTATGGGGTTTATAATTTTAGTTGTCAATGGTATAAGGTTACTTTTGGCCATTTTATATGAAAGTGTACTGTCTCTTTAAGAAATTTCACTTTTGAATTGTGGGCTGGAAATCGCAGTACAGCATTTTCAGGACACACTGGGGAGATTCCCAGGGTGATTTTAAATATGTATGGGGTTTATAATTGTAGTTGTCAATGATATAAGGTTATTTTTGGCCATTTTATATGAAAGTGTACTGTCTCTTTAAAAAATTTCACTTTTGAATTGTGGGCTGGAAATCGCAGTATAGCACTGTCAAGACACCCTAAGAAGG
Organism: Phyllobates terribilis; assembly: GCF_046119375.1. Lineage (NCBI taxonomy): Eukaryota > Metazoa > Chordata > Amphibia > Anura > Dendrobatidae > Phyllobates > Phyllobates terribilis. The sequence continues at coordinate 889,630 of NW_027362879.1, read as the reverse complement.
TTTCCAGGGTGATTTTAAATATGTATGGGGTTTATAATTTTAGTTGTCAATGGTATAAGGTTACTTTTGGCCATTTTATATGAAAGTGTACTGTCTCTTTAAGAAATTTCACTTTTGAATTGTGGGCTGGAAATCGCAGTATAGCACTGTCAAGACATCCTAAGAAGGTTCCCAGGGTGATTTTAAATATGTATGGGGTTTATAATTGTAGTGGGCAATGGTATAAGGTTATTTTTGGCCATTTTATATGAAAGTGTACTGTCTCTTTAAGAAACTTCACTTTTGAATTGGGGGTTGGAAATCGCAGTAAAGCATTTACAGTACACCCTGGGAAGGTTCCCAGGGTGATTTTAAATATGTATGGGGTTTATAATTGTAGTGGGCAATGGTATAAGGTTTATTTTTGGCCATTAATTATGAAAGTGTACTGTCTCTTTAAGAAGCTTAACTTTTGAATTGGGGGCTGGAAATCGCAGTATAGCACTGTCAAGACACCCTAAGAAGGTTCCCAGGGTGATTTTAAATATGTATGGGGTTTATAATTGTAGTGGGCAATGGTATAAGGTTATTTTTGGCCATTTTATATGAAAGTGTACTGTCTCTTTAAGAAAGTAAACTTTTGAATTGGGGGCTGGAAATCGCAGTATAGCACTGTCAAGACATCTTAAGAAGGTTCCCAGGGTGATTTTAAATATGTATGGGGTTTATAATTGTAGTGGGCAATGGTATAAGGTTATTTTTGGCCATTTTATATGAAAGTGTACTGTCTCTTTAAGAAATTTCACTTTTGAATTGGGGGCTGGAAATCGCAGTATAGCACTGTCAAGACACCCTAAGAAGGTTCCCAGGGTGATTTTAAATATGTATTGGGTTTATAATTGTAGTGGGCAATGGTATAAGGCTATTTTTGGCCATTTTATATGAAAGTGTACTGTCTCTGTAAGAAATTTCACTTTTGAATTGGGGGCTGGAAATCGCAGTATAGCACTGTCAAGACACCCTAAGAAGGTTCCCAGGGTGATTTTAAATATGTATGGGGTTTATAATTGTAGTGGGCAATGGTATAAGGTTTATTTTTGGCCATTTTATATGAAAGTGTACTGTCTCTTTAAGAAACTTAACTTTTGAATTGGGGGCTGGAAATTGCAGTATAGCACTGTCAAGACACCCTAAGAAGGTTCCCAGGGTGATTTTAAATATGTATGGGGTTTATAATTGTAGTGGGCAATGGTATAAGGTTATTTTTGGCCATTTTATATGAAAGTGTACTGTCTCTTTAAGAAACTTCACTATTGAATTGGGGGCTGGAAATCGCAGTATAGCATTTACAGGACACCCTGGGAAGGATCCCAGGGTGATTTTAAATATGTATGGGGTTTATAATTTTAGTGGGCAATGATATAAGGTTATTTTTGGCCATTTTATATGAAAGTGTACTGTCTCTTTAAGGAATTTCACTTTTGAATTGTGGGCTGGAAATCGCAGTATAGCATTTTCAGGACACCCTGGGAAGGTTCCCATGGTGATTTTAAATATGTATGGGGTTTATAATTGTAGTTGTCAATGGTATAAGGTTATTTTTGGCCATTTTATATGAAAGTGTACTGTCTCTTTAAGAAATTTCACTTTTGAATTGTGGGCTGGAAATCGCAGTATAGCACTGTCAAGACATCCTAAGAAGGTTCCCAGGGTGATTTTAAATATGTATGGGGTTTATAATTGTAGTGGGCAATGATATAAGGTTATTTTTGGCCATTTTATATGAAAGTGTACTGTCTCTTTAAGGAATTTCACTTTTGAATTGTGGGCTGGAAATCGCAGTATAGCATTTTCAGGACACCCTGGGAAGGTTCCCATGGTGATTTTAAATATGTATGGGGTTTATAATTGTAGTTGTCAATGGTATAAGGTAATTTTTGGCCATTTTATATGAAAGCGTACTGTCTCTTTAAGAAATTTCACTTTTGAATTGTGGGCTGGAAATCGCAGTATAGCACTGTCAAGACATCCTAAGAAGGTTCCCAGGGTGATTTTAAATATGTATGGGGTTTATAATTGTAGTTGTCAATGGTATAAGGTAATTTTTGGCCATTTTATATGAAACTGTACTGTCTCTTTAAGAAACTTACCTTTTGAATTGGGGGCTGGAAATCGCAGTATTGCACTGTCAAGAAACCCTAAGAAGGTTCCCAGGGTGATTTTAAATATGTATGGGGTTTATAATTGTAGTGGGCAATAATATAAGGTTATTTTTGGCCATTTTATATGAAAGTGTACTGTCTCTTTAAGAAATTTAACTTTTGAATTGGGGGCTGGAAATCGCAGTATAGCACTGTCAAGACACCCTAAGAAGGTTCCCAGGGTGATTTTAAATATGTATGGGGTTTATAATTGTAGTGGGCAATAATATAAGGTTATTTTTGGCCATTTTATATGAAAGTGTACTGTCTCTTAAAAAAATTAAACTTTTGAATTGGGGGCTGGAAATCGCAGCATAGCACTGTCAAGAAACCCTAAGAAGGTTCCCAGGGTGATTTTAAATATGTATGGGGTTTATAATTGTAGTGGGCAATGGTATAAGGTTATTTTTGGCCATTTTATATGAAAGTGTACTGTCTCTTTAAGAATCTTAACTTTTGAATTGGGGCTGGAAATCGCAGTATAGCATTTTCAGGACACCCTGGGGAGGTTCCCAGGGTGATTTTAAATATGTATGGGGTTTACAATTTTAGTGGGCAATGGTATAAGGTTATTTTTGGCCATTTTATATGAAAGTGTACTGTCTCTTTAAGAAATTTCACTTTTGAATTGTGGGCTGGAAATCGCAGTATAGCACTGTCAAGACACCCTAAGAAGGTTCCCAGGGTGATTTTAAATATGTATGGGGTTTATAATTGTAGTGGGCAATGATATAAGGTTATTTTTGGCCATTTTAAATGAAAGTGTACTGTCTCTTTAAGAAATTTCACTTTTGAATTGTGGGCTGGAAATCGCAGTATAGCACTGTCAAGACACCCTAAGAAGGTTCCCAGGGTGATTTTAAATATGTATGGGGTTTATAATTTTAGTTGTCAATGGTATAAGGTTATTTTTGGCCATTTTATATGAAAGTGTACTGTCTCTTTAAGAAATTTCACTTTTGAATTGTGGGCTGGAAATCGCAGTATAGCACTGTCAAGACACCCTAAGAAGGTTCCCAGGGTGATTTTAAATATGTATGGGGTTTATAATTGTAGTTGTCAATGGTATAAGGTAATTTTTGGCCATTTTATATGAAAGTGTACTGTCTCTTTAAGAAACTTCACTATTGAATTGGGGGCTGGAAATCGCAGTATAGCATTTACAGGACACCCTGGGAAGGATCCCAGGGTGATTTTAAATATGTATGGGGTTTATAATTTTAGTGGGCAATGGTATAAGGTTATTTTTGGCCATTTTATATGACAGTGTACTGTCTCTTTAAGAAACTTCACTTTTGAATTGTGGGCTGGAAATCGCAGTATAGCACTGTCAAGACACCCTAAGAAGGTTCCCAGGGTGATTTTAAATATGTATGGGGTTTATAATTGTAGTGGGCAATGATATAAGGTTATTTTTGGCCATTTTATATGAAACTGTACTGTCTCTTTAAGAAACTTACCTTTTGAATTGGGGGCTGGAAATCGCAGTATTGCACTGTCAAGAAACCCTAAGAAGGTTCCCAGGGTGATTTTAAATATGTATGGGGTTTATAATTGTAGTGGGCAATGATATAAGGTTATTTTTGGCCATTTTATATGAAAGTGTACTGTCTCTAAGAAATTTCACTTTTGAATTGTGGGCTGGAAATCGCAGTATTGCACTGTCAAGAAACCCTAAGCAGGTTCCCAGGGTGATTTTAAATATGTATGAGGTTTATAATTGTAGTGGGCAATGGTATAAGGTTATTCTTGGCCATTTTATATGAAAGTGTACTGTCTCTTTAAGAAACTTCACTTTTGAATTGGGGGTTGGAAATCGCAGTATAGCACTGTCAAGACACCCTAAGAAGGTTCCCAGGGTGATTTTAAATATGTATGGGGTTTATAATTGTAGTGGGCAATGGTATAAGGTTATTTTTGGCCATTTTATATGAAAGTGTACTGTCTCTTTAAGAAAATTCACTTTTGAATTGTGGGCTGGAAATCGCAGTATAGCATTTTCAGGACACCCTGGGAAAGTTCCCATGGTGATTTTAAATATGTATGGGGTTTATAATTGTAGTGGGCAATGGTATAAGTTTATTTTTGGCCATTTTATATGAAAGTGTACTGTCTCTTTAAGAAATTTCACTTTTGAATTGTGGGCTGGAAATCGCAGTATAGCACTGTCAAGACACCCTAAGAAGGTTCCCAGGGTGATTTTAAATATGTATGGGGTTTATAATTGTAGTGGGCAATGATATAAGGTTATTTTTGGCCATTTTAAATGAAAGTGTACTGTCTCTTTAAGAAATTTCACTTTTGAATTGTGGGCTGGAAATCGCAGTATAGCACTGTCAAGACACCCTAAGAAGGTTCCCAGGGTGATTTTAAATATGTATGGGGTTTATAATTTTAGTTGTCAATGGTATAAGGTTATTTTTGGCCATTTTATATGAAAGTGTACTGTCTCTTTAAGAAATTTCACTTTTGAATTGTGGGCTGGAAATCGCAGTATAGCACTGTCAAGACACCCTAAGAAGGTTCCCAGGGTGATTTTAAATATGTATGGGGTTTATAATTGTAGTTGTCAATGGTATAAGGTAATTTTTGGCCATTTTATATGAAAGTGTACTGTCTCTTTAAGAAACTTCACTATTGAATTGGGGGCTGGAAATCGCAGTATAGCATTTACAGGACACCCTGGGAAGGATCCCAGGGTGATTTTAAATATGTATGGGGTTTATAATTTTAGTGGGCAATGGTATAAGGTTATTTTTGGCCATTTTATATGAAACTGTACTGTCTCTTTAAGAAACTTACCTTTTGAATTGGGGCTGGAAATCGCAGTATTGCACTGTCAAGAAACCCTAAGAAGGTTCCCAGGGTGATTTTAAATATGTATGGGGTTTATAATTGTAGTGGGCAATGATATAAGGTTATTTTTGGCCATTTTATATGAAAGTGTACTGTCTCTTTAAGGAATTTCACTTATGAATTGTGGGCTGGAAATCGCAGTATAGCATTTTCAGGACACCCTGGGAAGGTTCCCATGGTGATTTTAAATATGTATGGGGTTTATAATTGTAGTTGTCCATGGTATAAGGTTATTTTTGGCCATTTTATATGAAAGTGTACTAACTCTTTAAGAAATTTCACTTTTGAATTGTGGGCTGGAAATCGCAGTATAGCACTGTCAAGACACCCTAAGAAGGTTCCCAGGGTGATTTTAAATATGTATGGGGTTTATAATTGTAGTGTGCAATGATATAAGGTTATTTTTGGCCATTTTATATGAAAGTGTACTGTCTCTTTAAGAAATTAAACTTTTGAATTGGGGTCTGGAAATCGCAGTATAGCACTGTCAAGAAACCCTAAGAAGGTTCCCAGGGTGATTTTAAATATGTATGGGGTTTATAATTGTAGTGGGCAATGGTATAAGGTTATTTTTGGCCATTTTATATGAAAGTGTACTGTCTCTTTAAGAAATTTCACTTTTGAATTGTGGGCTGGAAATCGCAGTATAGCACTGTCAAGACACCCTAAGAAGGTTCCCAGGGTGATTTTAAATATGTATGGGGTTTATAATTGTAGTTGTCAATGGTATAAGGTAATTTTTGGCCATTTTATATGAAAGTGTACTGTCTCTTTAAGAAACTTTAATTTTGAATTGGGGGCTGGAAATCGCAGTATAGCATTTACAGGACACCCTGGGAAGGATCCCAGGGTGATTTTAAATATGTATGGGGTTTATAATTTTAGTGGGCAATGGTATAAGGTTATTTTTGGCCATTTTATATGAAAGTGTACTGTCTCTTTAAGAAACTTCACTTTTGAATTGGGGGCTGGAAATCGCAGTATAGCACTGTCAAGACACCCTAAGAAGGTTCCCAGGGTGATTTTAAATATGTATGGGGTTTATAATTGTAGTGGGCAATGGTATAAGGTTATTTTTGGCCATTTTATATGAAAGTGTACTGTCTCTTTAAGAAATTTCACTTTTGAATTGTGGGCTGGAAATCGCAGTATAGCACTGTCAAGACATACTAAGAAGGTTCCCAGGGTGATTTTAAATATGTATGGGGTTTATAATTGTAGTGGGCAATGATATAAGGTTATTTTTGGCCATTTTATATGAAAGTGTACTGTCTCTTTAAGAAACTTCACTATTGAATTGGGGGCTGGAAATCGTAGTATAGCATTTACAGGACACCCTGGGAAGGATCCCAGGGTGATTTTAAATATGTATGGGGTTTATAATTTTAGTGGGCAATGGTATAAGGTTATTTTTGGCCATTTTATATGACAGTGTACTGTCTCTTTAAGAAACTTCACTTTTGAATTGGGGGCTGGAAATCGCAGTATATCACTGTCAAGACACCCTAAGAAGGTTCCCAGGGTGATTTTAAATATGTATGGGGTTTATAATTGTAGTGGGCAATAAGATAAGGTTATTTTTGGCCATTTTATATGAAAGTGTACTGTCTCTTTAAGAAATTAAACTTTTGAATTGGGGGCTGGAAATCGCAGTATAGCACTGTCAAGAAACCCTAAGAAGGTTCCCAGGGTGATTTTAAATATGTATGGGGTTTATAATTGTAGTGGGCAATGGTATAAGGTTATTTTTGGCCATTTTATATGAAAGTGTACTGTCTCTTTAAGAATCTTAACTTTTGAATTGGGGCTGGAAATCGCAGTATAGCATTTTCAGGACACGATGGGGAGGTTCCCAGGGTGATTTTAAATATGTATGGGGTTTATAATTTTAGTGGGCAATGGTATAAGGTTATTTTTGGCCATTTTATATGAAAGTGTACTGTCTCTTTAAGAAATTTCACTTTTGAATTGTGGGCTGGAAATCGCAGTATAGCACTGTCAAGACACCCTAAGAAGGTTCCCAGGGTGATTTTAAATATGTATGGCGTTTATAATTGTAGTGGGCAATGATATAAGGTTATTTTTGGCCATTTTAAATGAAAGTGTACTGTCTCTTTAAGAAATTTCACTTTTGAATTGTGGGCTGGAAATCGCAGTATAGCACTGTCAAGACACCCTAAGAAGGTTCCCAGGGTGATTTTAAATATGTATGGGGTTTATAATTGTAGTTGTCAATGGTATAAGGTTATTTTTGGCCATTTTATATGAAAGTGTACTGTCTCTTTAAGAAATTTCACTTTTGAATTGTGGGCTGGAAATCGCAGTATAGCACTGTCAAGACACCCTAAGAAGGTTCCCAGGGTGATTTTAAATATGTATGGGGTTTATAATTGTAGTTGTCAATGGTATAAGGTAATTTTTGGCCATTTTATATGAAAGTGTACTGTCTATTTAAGAAACTTCACTATTGAATTGGGGGCTGGAAATCGCAGTATAGCATTTACAGGACACCCTGGGAAGGATCCCAGGGTGATTTTAAATATGTATGGGGTTTATAATTTTAGTGGGCAATGGTATAAGGTTATTTTTGGCCATTTTATATGACAGTGTACTGCCTCTTTAAGAAACTTACCTTTTGAATTGGGGGCTGGAAATCGCAGTATTGCACTGTCAAGAAACCCTAAGAAGGTTCCCAGGGTGATTTTAAATATGTATGGGGTTTATAATTGTAGTGGGCAATGATATAAGGTTATTTTTGGCCATTTTATATGAAAGTGTACTGTCTCTTTAAGGAATTTCACTTTTGAATTGTGGGCTGGAAATCGCAGTATAGCATTTTCAGGACACCCTGGGAAGGTTCCCATGGTGATTTTAAATATGTATGGGGTTTATAATTGTAGTTGTCCATGGTATAAGGTTATTTTTGGCCATTTTATATGAAAGTGTACTGTCTCTTTAAGAAATTTCACTTTTGAATTGTGGGCTGGAAATCGCAGTATAGCACTGTCAAGACACCCTAAGAAGGTTCCCAGGGTGATTTTAAATATGTATGGGGTTTATAATTGTAGTGGGCAATAATATAAGGTTATTTTTGGCCATTTTATATGAAAGTGTACTGTCTCTTTAAGAAATTAAACTTTTGAATTGGGGGCTGGAAATCGCAGTATAGCACTGTCAAGACACCCTAAGAAGGTTCCCAGGGTGATTTTAAATATGTATGGGGTTTATAATTGTAGTGGGCAATGATATAAGGTTATTTTTGGCCATTTTATATGAAAGTGTACTGTCTCTTTAAGAAATTTCACTTTTGAATTGTGGGCTGGAAATCGCAGTATAGCACTGTCAAGACACCCTAAGAAGGTTCCCAGGGTGATTTTAAATATGTATGCGGTTTATAATTGTAGTGGGCAATGATATAAGGTTATTTTTGGCCATTTTATATGAAAGTGTACTGTCTCTTTAAGGAATTTCACTTTTGAATTGTGGGCTGGAAATCGCAGTATAGCATTTTCAGTACACCCTGGGAAAGTTCCCATGGTGATTTTAAATATGTATGGGGTTTATAATTGTAGTTGTCAATGGTATAAGGTAATTTTTGGCCATTTTATATGAAAGCGTACTGTCTCTTTAAGAAATTTCACTTTTGAATTGTGGGCTGGAAATCGCAGTATAGCACTGTCAAGACATCCTAAGAAGGTTCCCAGGGTGATTTTAAATATGTATGGGGTTTATAATTGTAGTTGTCAATGGTATAAGGTAATTTTTGGCCATTTTATATGAAACTGTACTGTCTCTTTAAGAAACTTACCTTTTGAATTGGGGGCTGGAAATCGCAGTATTGCACTGTCAAGAAACCCTAAGAAGGTTCCCAGGGTGATTTTAAATATGTATGGGGTTTATAATTGTAGTGGGCAATAATATAAGGTTATTTTTGGCCATTTTATATGAAAGTGTACTGTCTCTTTAAGAAATTTAACTTTTGAATTGGGGGCTGGAAATCGCAGTATAGCACTGTCAAGACACCCTAAGAAGGTTCCCAGGGTGATTTTAAATATGTATGGGGTTTATAATTGTAGTGGGCAATAATATAAGGTTATTTTTGGCCATTTTATATGAAAGTGTACTGTCTCTTAAAAAAATTAAACTTTTGAATTGGGGGCTGGAAATCGCAGCATAGCACTGTCAAGAAACCCTAAGAAGGTTCCCAGGGTGATTTTAAATATGTATGGGGTTTATAATTGTAGTGGGCAATGGTATAAGGTTATTTTTGGCCATTTTATATGAAAGTGTACTGTCTCTTTAAGAATCTTAACTTTTGAATTGGGGCTGGAAATCGCAGTATAGCATTTTCAGGACACCCTGGGGAGGTTCCCAGGGTGATTTTAAATATGTATGGGGTTTACAATTTTAGTGGGCAATGGTATAAGGTTATTTTTGGCCATTTTATATGAAAGTGTACTGTCTCTTTAAGAAATTTCACTTTTGAATTGTGGGCTGGAAATCGCAGTATAGCACTGTCAAGACACCCTAAGAAGGTTCCCAGGGTGATTTTAAATATGTATGGGGTTTATAATTGTAGTGGGCAATGATATAAGGTTATTTTTGGCCATTTTAAATGAAAGTGTACTGTCTCTTTAAGAAATTTCACTTTTGAATTGTGGGCTGGAAATCGCAGTATAGCACTGTCAAGACACCCTAAGAAGGTTCCCAGGGTGATTTTAAATATGTATGGGGTTTATAATTTTAGTTGTCAATGGTATAAGGTTATTTTTGGCCATTTTATATGAAAGTGTACTGTCTCTTTAAGAAATTTCACTTTTGAATTGTGGGCTGGAAATCGCAGTATAGCACTGTCAAGACACCCTAAGAAGGTTCCCAGGGTGATTTTAAATATGTATGGGGTTTATAATTGTAGTTGTCAATGGTATAAGGTAATTTTTGGCCATTTTATATGAAAGTGTACTGTCTCTTTAAGAAACTTCACTATTGAATTGGGGGCTGGAAATCGCAGTATAGCATTTACAGGACACCCTGGGAAGGATCCCAGGGTGATTTTAAATATGTATGGGGTTTATAATTTTAGTGGGCAATGGTATAAGGTTATTTTTGGCCATTTTATATGACAGTGTACTGTCTCTTTAAGAAACTTCACTTTTGAATTGTGGGCTGGAAATCGCAGTATAGCACTGTCAAGACACCCTAAGAAGGTTCCCAGGGTGATTTTAAATATGTATGGGGTTTATAATTGTAGTGGGCAATGATATAAGGTTATTTTTGGCCATTTTATATGAAACTGTACTGTCTCTTTAAGAAACTTACCTTTTGAATTGGGGGCTGGAAATCGCAGTATTGCACTGTCAAGAAACCCTAAGCAGGTTCCCAGGGTGATTTTAAATATGTATGAGGTTTATAATTGTAGTGGGCAATGGTATAAGGTTATTCTTGGCCATTTTATATGAAAGTGTACTGTCTCTTTAAGAAACTTCACTTTTGAATTGGGGGTTGGAAATCGCAGTATAGCACTGTCAAGACACCCTAAGAAGGTTCCCAGGGTGATTTTAAATATGTATGGGGTTTATAATTGTAGTGGGCAATGGTATAAGGTTATTTTTGGCCATTTTATATGAAAGTGTACTGTCTCTTTAAGAAAATTCACTTTTGAATTGTGGGCTGGAAATCGCAGTATAGCATTTTCAGGACACCCTGGGAAGGTTCCCATGGTGATTTTAAATATGTATGGGGTTTATAATTGTAGTGGGCAATGGTATAAGTTTATTTTTGGCCATTTTATATGAAAGTGTACTGTCTCTTTAAGAAATTTCACTTTTGAATTGTGGGCTGGAAATCGCAGTATAGCACTGTCAAGACACCCTAAGAAGGTTCCCAGGGTGATTTTAAATATGTATGGGGTTTATAATTGTAGTGGGCAATGATATAAGGTTATTTTTGGCCATTTTAAATGAAAGTGTACTGTCTCTTTAAGAAATTTCACTTTTGAATTGTGGGCTGGAAATCGCAGTATAGCACTGTCAAGACACCCTAAGAAGGTTCCCAGGGTGATTTTAAATATGTATGGGGTTTATAATTTTAGTTGTCAATGGTATAAGGTTATTTTTGGCCATTTTATATGAAAGTGTACTGTCTCTTTAAGAAATTTCACTTTTGAATTGTGGGCTGGAAATCGCAGTATAGCACTGTCAAGACACCCTAAGAAGGTTCCCAGGGTGATTTTAAATATGTATGGGGTTTATAATTGTAGTTGTCAATGGTATAAGGTAATTTTTGGCCATTTTATATGAAAGTGTACTGTCTCTTTAAGAAACTTCACTATTGAATTGGGGGCTGGAAATCGCAGTATAGCATTTACAGGACACCCTGGGAAGGATCCCAGGGTGATTTTAAATATGTATGGGGTTTATAATTTTAGTGGGCAATGGTATAAGGTTATTTTTGGCCATTTTATATGAAACTGTACTGTCTCTTTAAGAAACTTACCTTTTGAATTGGGGCTGGAAATCGCAGTATTGCACTGTCAAGAAACCCTAAGAAGGTTCCCAGGGTGATTTTAAATATGTATGGGGTTTATAATTGTAGTGGGCAATGATATAAGGTTATTTTTGGCCATTTTATATGAAAGTGTACTGTCTCTTTAAGGAATTTCACTTATGAATTGTGGGCTGGAAATCGCAGTATAGCATTTTCAGGACACCCTGGGAAGGTTCCCATGGTGATTTTAAATATGTATGGGGTTTATAATTGTAGTTGTCCATGGTATAAGGTTATTTTTGGCCATTTTATATGAAAGTGTACTAACTCTTTAAGAAATTTCACTTTTGAATTGTGGGCTGGAAATCGCAGTATAGCACTGTCAAGACACCCTAAGAAGGTTCCCAGGGTGATTTTAAATATGTATGGGGTTTATAATTGTAGTGGGCAATGATATAAGGTTATTTTTGGCCATTTTATATGAAAGTGTACTGTCTCTTTAAGAAATTAAACTTTTGAATTGGGGGCTGGAAATCGCAGTATAGCACTGTCAAGAAACCCTAAGAAGGTTCCCAGGGTGATTTTAAATATGTATGGGGTTTATAATTGTAGTGGGCAATGGTATAAGGTTATTTTTGGCCATTTTATATGAAAGTGTACTGTCTCTTTAAGAAATTTCACTTTTGAATTGTGGGCTGGAAATCGTAGTATAGCACTGTCAAGACACCCTAAGAAGGTTCCCAGGGTGATTTTAAATATGTATGGGGTTTATAATTGTAGTTGTCAATGGTATAAGGTAATTTTTGGCCATTTTATATGAAAGTGTACTGTCTCTTTAAGAAACTTCACTTTTGAATTGGGGGTTGGAAATCGCAGTATAGCACTGTCAAGACACCCTAAGAAGGTTCCCAGGGTGATTTTAAATATGTATGGGGTTTATAATTGTAGTGGGCAATGGTATAAGGTTATTTTTGGCCATTTTATATGAAAGTGTACTGTCTCTTTAAGAAACTTCACTATTGAATTGGGGGCTGGAACTCGCAGTATAGCATTTTCAGGACACCGTGGGAAGGTTCCCAGGGTGATTTTAAATATGTATGGGGTTTATAATTGTAGTGGGCAATGGTATAAGGTTATTTTTGGCCATTTTATATGAAAGTGTACTGTCTCTTTAAGAAACTTTAATTTTGAATTGGGGGCTGGAAATCGCAGTATAGCATTTACAGGACACCCTGGGAAGGATCCCAGGGTGATTTTAAATATGTATGGGGTTTATAATTTTAGTGGGCAATGGTATAAGGTTATTTTTGGCCATTTTATATGAAAGTGTACTGTCTCTTTAAGAAACTTCACTTTTGAATTGGGGGCTGGAAATCGCAGTATAGCACTGTCAAGACACCCTAAGAAGGTTCCCAGGGTGATTTTAAATATGTATGGGGTTTATAATTGTAGTGGGCAATGGTATAAGGTTATTTTTGGCCATTTTATATGAAAGTGTACTGTCTCTTTAAGAAATTTCACTTTTGAATTGTGGGCTGGAAATCGCAGTATAGCACTGTCAAGACATACTAAGAAGGTTCCCAGGGTGATTTTAAATATGTATGGGGTTTATAATTGTAGTGGGCAATGATATAAGGTTATTTTTGGCCATTTTATATGAAAGTGTACTGTCTCTTTAAGGAATTTCACTTTTGAATTGTGGGCTGGAAATCGCAGTATAGCATTTTCAGGACACCCTGGGAAGGTTCCCATGGTGATTTTAAATATGTATGGGGTTTATAATTGTAGTTGTCAATGGTATAAGGTTATTTTTGGCCATTTTATATGAAAGTGTACTGTCTCTTTAAGAAACTTCACTATTGAATTGGGGGCTGGAAATCGTAGTATAGCATTTACAGGACACCCTGGGAAGGATCCCAGGGTGATTTTAAATATGTATGGGGTTTATAATTTTAGTGGGCAATGGTATAAGGTTATTTTTGGCCATTTTATATGACAGTGTACTGTCTCTTTAAGAAACTTCACTTTTGAATTGGGGGCTGGAAATCGCAGTATATCACTGTCAAGACACCCTAAGAAGGTTCCCAGGGTGATTTTAAATATGTATGGGGTTTATAATTGTAGTGGGCAATAAGATAAGGTTATTTTTGGCCATTTTATATGAAAGTGTACTGTCTCTTTAAGAAATTAAACTTTTGAATTGGGGGCTGGAAATCGCAGTATAGCACTGTCAAGAAACCCTAAGAAGGTTCCCAGGGTGATTTTAAATATGTATGGGGTTTATAATTGTAGTGGGCAATGGTATAAGGTTATTTTTGGCCATTTTATATGAAAGTGTACTGTCTCTTTAAGAATCTTAACTTTTGAATTGGGGCTGGAAATCGCAGTATAGCATTTTCAGGACACCCTGGGGAGGTTCCCAGGGTGATTTTAAATATGTATGGGGTTTATAATTTTAGTGGGCAATGGTATAAGGTTATTTTTGGCCATTTTATATGAAAGTGTACTGTCTCTTTAAGAAATTTCACTTTTGAATTGTGGGCTGGAAATCGCAGTATAGCACTGTCAAGACACCCTAAGAAGGTTCCCAGGGTGATTTTAAATATGTATGGGGTTTATAATTGTAGTTGTCAATGGTATAAGGTTATTTTTGGCCATTTTATATGAAAGTGTACTGTCTCTTTAAGAAATTTCACTTTTGAATTGTGGGCTGGAAATCGCAGTATAGCACTGTCAAGACACCCTAAGAAGGTTCCCAGGGTGATTTTAAATATGTATGGGGTTTATAATTGTAGTTGTCAATGGTATAAGGTAATTTTTGGCCATTTTATATGAAAGTGTACTGTCTATTTAAGAAACTTCACTATTGAATTGGGGGCTGGAAATCGCAGTATAGCATTTACAGGACACCCTGGGAAGGATCCCAGGGTGATTTTAAATATGTATGGGGTTTATAATTTTAGTGGGCAATGGTATAAGGTTATTTTTGGCCATTTTATATGACAGTGTACTGCCTCTTTAAGAAACTTACCTTTTGAATTGGGGGCTGGAAATCGCAGTATTGCACTGTCAAGAAACCCTAAGAAGGTTCCCAGGGTGATTTTAAATATGTATGGGGTTTATAATTGTAGTGGGCAATGATATAAGGTTATTTTTGGCCATTTTATATGAAAGTGTACTGTCTCTTTAAGGAATTTCACTTTTGAATTGTGGGCTGGAAATCGCAGTATAGCACTGTCAAGACACCCTAAGAAGGTTCCCAGGGTGATTTTAAATATGTATGGGGTTTATAATTGTAGTGGGCAATGATATAAGGTTATTTTTGGCCATTTTATATGAAAGTGTACTGTCTCTTTAAGAAATTAAACTTTTGAATTGGGGGCTGGAAATCGCAGTATAGCACTGTCAAGAAACCCTAAGAAGGTTCCCAGGGTGATTTTAAATATGTATGGGGTTTATAATTGTAGTGGGCAATGGTATAAGTTTATTTTTGGACATTTTATATGAAAGTGTACTGTCTCTTTAAGAAATTTCACTTTTGAATTGTGGGCTGGAAATCGCAGTATAGCACTGTCAAGACACCCTAAGAAGGTTCCCAGGGTGATTTTAAATATGTATGGGGTTTATAATTGTAGTTGTCAATGGTATAAGGTAATTTTTGGCCATTTTATATGAAAGTGTACTGTCTCTTTAAGAAACTTACCTTTTGAATTGGGGGCTGGAAATCGCAGTATAGCACTGTCAAGACACCCTAAGAAGGTTCCCAGGGTGATTTTAAATATGTATGGGGTTTATAATTGTAGTGGGCAATGGTATAAGGTTATTTTTGGCCATTTTATATGAAAGTGTACTGTCTCTTTAAGAAACTTCACTTTTGAATTGGGGGTTGGAAATCGCAGTATAGCACTGTGAAGACACCCTAAGAAGGTTCCCAGGGTGATTTTAAATATGTATGGGGTTTATAATTGTAGTGGGCAATAATATAAGGTTATTTTTGGCCATTTTATATGAAAGTGTACTGTCTCTTTAAGGAATTTCACTTTTGAATTGTGGGCTGGAAATCGCAGTATAGCATTTTCAGGACACCCTGGGAAGGTTCCCATGGTGATTTTAAATATGTATGGGGTTTATAATTGTAGTGGGCAATGGTATAAGGTTATTTTTGGCCATTTTATATGAAAGTGTACTGTCTCTTTAAGAAATTTCACTTTTGAATTGTGGGCTGGAAATCGCAGTATAGCACTGTCAAGACACCCTAAGAAGGTTCCCAGGGTGATTTTAAATATGTATGGGGTTTATAATTTTAGTTGTCAATGGTATAAGGTTATTTTTGGCCATTTTATATGAAAGTGTACTGTCTCTTTAAGAAATTTCACTTTTGAATTGTGGGCTGGAAATCGCAGTATAGCACTGTCAAGACACCCTAAGAAGGTTCCCAGGTTGATTTTAAATATGTATGGGGTTTATAATTGTAGTTGTCAATGGTATAAGGTAATTTTTGGCCATTTTATATGAAAGTGTACTGTCTCTTTAAGAAACTTCACTATTGAATTGGGGGCTGGAAATCGCAGTATAGCATTTACAGGACACCCTGGGAAGGATCCCAGGGTGATTTTAAATATGTATGGGGTTTATAATTGTAGTGGGCAATGGTATAAGGTTATTTTTGGCCATTTTATATGAAAGTGTACTGTCTCTTTAAGAAACTTCACTTTTGAATTGGGGGTTGGAAATCGCAGTATAGCACTGTCAAGACACCCTAAGAAGGTTCCCAGGGTGATTTTAAATATGTATGGGGTTTATAATTGTAGTGGGCAATGGTATAAGGTTATTTTTGGCCATTTTATATGAAAGTGTACTGTCTCTTAAAGAAACTTAACTTTTAAATTGGGGGCTGGAAATCGCACTATAGCATTTTCAGGACACCCTGGGAAGGTTCCCAGGGTGATTTTAAATATGTATGGGGTTTATAATTATAGTGGGCAATGGTATAAGGTTATTTTTGGCCATTTTATATGAAAGTGTACTGTCTCATTAAGAAACTTCACTTTTGAATTGGGGGCTGGAAATCGCACTATAGCATTTTCAGGACACCCTGGGAAGGTTCCCAGGGTGATTTTAAATATGTATGGGGTTTATAATTGTAGTGGGCAATGGTATAAGGTTATTTTTGGCCATTTTATATGAAAGTGTACTGTCTCTTTAAGAAACTTCACTTTTGAATTGGGGGCTGGAAATCGCAGTATAGCACTGTCAAGACACCCTAAGAAGGTTCCCAGGGTGATTTTAAATATGTATGGGGTTTATAATTGTAGTGGGTAATGGTATAAGGTTATTTTTGGCCATTTTATATGAAAGTGTACTGTCTCTTTAAGAAACTTCACTTTTGAATTGGGGGCTGGAAATCGCACTATAGCATTTTCAGGTCACCCTAAGAAGGTTCCCAGGGTGATTTTAAATATATATGGGGTTTATAATTGTAGTGGGCAATGGTATAAGGTTATTTTTGGCCAATTTCTATGAAAGTGTACTGTCTCTTTAAGAAACTTCACTTTTGAATTGGGGGTTGGAAATCGCAGTATAGCACTGTCAAGACACCCTAAGAAGGATCCCAGGGTGATTTTAAATATGTATGGGGTTTATAATTGTAGTGGGCAATAGTATAAGGTTATTTTTGGCCATTTTATATGAAAGTGTACTGTCTCTTTAAGAAACTTCACTTTTGAATTGGGGGCTGGAAATCACAGGATAGCACTGTCAAGACACCCTAAGAAGGTTCCCAGGGTGATTTTAAATATGTATGGGGTTTATAATTGTAGTGGGCAATGGTATAAGGTTATTTTTGGCCATTTTATATGAAAGTGTACTGTCTCTTTAAGAAACTTCACTTTTGAATTGGGGGTTGGAAATCGCAGTATAGCACTGTCAAGACACCCTAAGAAGGTTCCCAGGGTGATTTTAAATATGTATGGGGTTTATAATTGTAGTGGGCAATGGTATAAGGTTATTTTTGGCCATTTTATATGAAAGTGTACTGTCTCTTTAAGAAACTTCACTTTTGATTTGGGGGCTGGAAATCGCACTATAGCATTTTCAGGACACCCTGGGAAGGTTCCCAGGGTGATTTTAAATATGTATGGGGTTTATAATTGTAGTGGGCAATGGTATAAGGTTTATTTTTGGCCATTTTATATGAAAGTGTACTGTCTCTTTAAGAAACTTCACTTTTGAATTGGGGGCTGGAAATCGCAGTATAGCACTGTCAAGACACCCTAAGAAGGTTCCCAGGGTGATTTTAAATATGTATGGGGTTTATAATTGTAGTGGGCAATGGTATAAGGTTATTTTTGGCTATTTTATATGAAAGTGTACTGTCTCTTTAAGAAACTTAACTTTTGAATTGGGGGCTGGAAATCGCACTATAAAATCACCCTGGGAACCTTCCCAGGGTGACCTGAAAATGCTAAATATCTATGGGGTTTATAATTGTAGTGGGCAATGGTATAAGGTTATTTTTGGCCATTTTATATGAAAGTGTACTGTCTCTTTAAGAAACTTCACTTTGAATTGGGGGCTGGAAATCGCAGTATAGCACTGTCAAGACACCCTAAGAAGGTTCCCAGGGTGATTTTAAATATGTATGGGGTTTATAATTGTAGTGGGCAATGGTATAAGGTTATTTTTGGCCATTTTATATGAAAGTGTACTGTCTCTTTAAGAAACTTCATTTCTGAATTGGGGGCTGGAAATCGCACTATAGCATTTTCAGGACACCCTGGGAAGGTTCCCAGGGTGATTTTAAATATGTATGGGGTTTATAATTGTAGTGGGCAATGGTATAAGGTTATTTTTGGCCATTTTATATGAAAGTGTACTGTCTCTTTAAGAAACTTCACTTTTGAATTGGGGGCTGGAAATCGCAGTATAGCACTGTCAAGAAACCCTAAGAAGGTTCCCAGGGTGATTTTAAATATGTATGGGGTTTATAATTGTAGTGGGCAATGGTATAAGGTTATTTTTGGCCATTTTATATGAAAGTGTACTGTCTCTTTAAGAAACTTCACTTTTGAATTGGGGGCTGGAAATCGCACTATAGCATTTTCAGGTCACCCTGGGAAGGTTCCCAGGGTGATTTTAAATATGTATGGGGTTTATAATTGTAGTGGGCAATGGTCTAAGGTTATTTTTGGCCATTTTATATGAAAGTGTACTGTCTCTTTAAGAAACGTAACTTTTGAATTGGGGGCTGGAAATCGCACTATAGCATTTTCAGGTCACACTGGGAAGGTTCCCAGGGTGATTTTAAATATGTATGGGGGTTATAATTGTAGTGGGCAATGGTATAAGGTAATTTTTGGCCATTTTATATGAAAGTGTACTGTCTCTTTAAGAAACTTCATTTCTGAATTGGGGGCTGGAAATCGCACTATAGCATTTTCAGGACACCCTGGGAAGGTTCCCAGGGTGATTTTAAATATGTATGGGGTTTATAATTGTAGTGGGCAATGGTATAAGGTTATTTTTGGCCATTTTATATGAAAGTGTACTGTCTCTTTAAGAAACTTCACTTTTGAATTGGGGGCTGGAAATCGCAGTATAGCACTGTCAAGAAACCCTAAGAAGGTTCCCAGGGTGATTTTAAATATGTGTGGGGTTTATAATTGTAGTGGGCAATGGTATAAGGTTATTTTTGGCCATTTTATATGAAAGTGTACTGTCTCTTTAAGAAACTTCACTTTTGAATTGGGGGCTGGAAATCGCACTATAGCATTTTCAGGACACCCTGGGAAGGTTCCCAGGGTGATTTTAAATATGTATGGGGTTTATAATTGTAGTGGGCAATGGTATAAGGTTATTTTTGGCTATTTTATATGAAAGTGTACTGTCTCTTTAAGAAACTTAACTTTTGAATTGGGGGCTGGAAATCGCACTATAGCATTTTCAGGTCACCCTGGGAAGGTTCCCAGGGTGATTTTAAATATGTATGGGGTTTATAATTGTAGTGGGCAATGGTATAAGGTTATTTTTGGCCATTTTATATGAAAGTGTACTGTCTCTTTAAGAAACTTCACTTTTGAATTGGGGGCTGGAAATCGCAGTATAGCACTGTCAAGACACCCTAAGAAGGTTCCCAGGGTGATTTTAAATATGTATGGGGTTTATAATTGTAGTGGGTAATGGTATAAGGTTATTTTTGGCCATTTTATATGAAAGTGTACTGTCTCTTTAAGAAACTTCACTTTTGAATTGGGGGCTGGAAATCGCAGTATAGCACTGTCAAGACACCCTAAGAAGGTTCCCAGGGTGATTTTAAATATGTATGGGGTTTATAATTGTAGTGGGCAATGGTATAATGTTATTTTTGGCTATTTTATATGAAAGTGTACTGTCTCTTTAAGAAACTTCACTTTTGAATTGGGGGCTGGAAATCGCAGTATAGCACTGTCAAGACACCCTAAGAAGGTTCCCAGGGTGATTTTGAATATGTATGGGGTTTATATTTGTAGTGGACAATGGTATAAGGTTAATTTTGGCCATTTTATATGAAAGTGTACTGTCTCTTTAAGAAACTTCAATTTTGAATTGGGGGCTGGAAATCGCACTATAGCATTTTCAGGACACCCTGGGAAGGTTCCCAGGGTGATTTTAAGTATGTATGGGGTTTATAATTGTAGTGGGCAATGGTATAAGGTTATTTTTGGCCATTTTATATGAAAGTGTACTGTCTCTTTAAGAAACTTCACTTTTGAATTGGGGGCTGGAAATCTCAGTATAGCACTGTCAAGACACCCTAAGAAGGTTCCCAGGGTGATTTTAAATATGTATGGTGTTTATAATTGTAGTGGGCAATGGTATAAGGTTATTTTTGGCTATTTTATATGAAAGTGTACTGTCTCTTTAAGAAACTTCACTTTTGAATTGGGGGCTGGAAATCGCAGTATAGCACTGTCAAGACACCCTAAGAAGGTTCCCAGGGTGATTTTAAATATGTATGGGGTTTATAATTGTAGTGGGCAATGGTATATTGTTATTTTTGGCCATTTTATAAGAAAGTGTACTGTCTCTTTAAGAAACTTACCTTTTGAATTGGGGGCTGGAAATCGCAGTATTGCACTGTCAAGAAACCCTAAGAAGGTTCCCAGGGTGATTTTAAATATGTATGGGGTTTATAATTGTAGTGGGCAATGATATAAGGTTATTTTTGGCCATTTTATATGAAAGTGTACTGTCTCTAAGAAATTTCACTTTTGAATTGTGGGCTGGAAATCGCAGTATTGCACTGTCAAGAAACCCTAAGCAGGTTCCCAGGGTGATTTTAAATATGTATGAGGTTTATAATTGTAGTGGGCAATGGTATAAGGTTATTCTTGGCCATTTTATATGAAAGTGTACTGTCTCTTTAAGAAACTTCACTTTTGAATTGGGGGTTGGTAATCGCAGTATAGCACTGTCAAGACACCCTAAGAAGGTTCCCAGGGTGATTTTAAATATGTATGGGGTTTATAATTGTAGTGGGCAATGGTATAAGGTTATTTTTGGCCATTTTATATGAAAGTGTACTGTCTCTTTAAGAAAATTCACTTTTGAATTGTGGGCTGGAAATCGCAGTATAGCATTTTCAGGACACCCTGGGAAGGTTCCCATGGTGATTTTAAATATGTATGGGGTTTATAATTGTAGTGGGCAATGGTATAAGTTTATTTTTGGCCATTTTATATGAAAGTGTACTGTCTCTTTAAGAAATTTCACTTTTGAATTGTGGGCTGGAAATCGCAGTATAGCACTGTCAAGACACCCTAAGAAGGTTCCCAGGGTGATTTTAAATATGTATGGGGTTTATAATTGTAGTGGGCAATGATATGTTATTTTTGGCCATTTTAAATGAAAGTGTACTGTCTCTTTAAGAAATTTCACTTTTGAATTGTGGGCTGGAAATCGCAGTATAGCACTGTCAAGACACCCTAAGAAGGTTCCCAGGGTGATTTTAAATATGTATGGGGTTTATAATTTTAGTTGTCAATGGTATAAGGTTATTTTTGGCCATTTTATATGAAAGTGTACTGTCTCTTTAAGAAATTTCACTTTTGAATTGTGGGCTGGAAATCGCAGTATAGCACTGTCAAGACACCCTAAGAAGGTTCCCAGGGTGATTTTAAATATGTATGGGGTTTATAATTGTAGTTGTCAATGGTATAAGGTAATTTTTGGCCATTTTATATGAAAGTGTACTGTCTCTTTAAGAAACTTCACTATTGAATTGGGGGCTGGAAATCGCAGTATAGCATTTACAGGACACCCTGGGAAGGATCCCAGGGTGATTTTAAATATGTATGGGGTTTATAATTTTAGTGGGCAATGGTATAAGGTTATTTTTGGCCATTTTATATGAAACTGTACTGTCTCTTTAAGAAACTTACCTTTTGAATTGGGGCTGGAAATCGCAGTATTGCACTGTCAAGAAACCCTAAGAAGGTTCCCAGGGTGATTTTAAATATGTATGGGGTTTATAATTGTAGTGGGCAATGATATAAGGTTATTTTTGGCCATTTTATATGAAAGTGTACTGTCTCTTTAAGGAATTTCACTTATGAATTGTGGGCTGGAAATCGCAGTATAGCATTTTCAGGACACCCTGGGAAGGTTCCCAGGGTGATTTTAAATATGTATGGGGTTTATAATTGTAGTGGGCAATGGTATATTGTTATTTTTGGCCATTTTATAAGAAAGTGTACTGTCTCTTTAAGAAACTTACCTTTTGAATTGGGGGCTGGAAATCGCAGTATTGCACTGTCAAGAAACCCTAAGAAGGTTCCCAGGGTGATTTTAAATATGTATGGGGTTTATAATTGTAGTGGGCAATGATATAAGGTTATTTTTGGCCATTTTATATGAAAGTGTACTGTCTCTAAGAAATTTCACTTTTGAATTGTGGGCTGGAAATCGCAGTATTGCACTGTCAAGAAACCCTAAGCAGGTTCCCAGGGTGATTTTAAATATGTATGAGATTTATAATTGTAGTGGGCAATGGTATAAGGTTATTCTTGGCCATTTTATATGAAAGTGTACTGTCTCTTTAAGAAACTTCACTTTTGAATTGGGGGTTGGAAATCGCAGTATAGCACTGTCAAGACACCCTAAGAAGGTTCCCAGGGTGATTTTAAATATGTATGGGGTTTATAATTGTAGTGGGCAATGGTATAAGGTTATTTTTGGCCATTTTATGTGAAAGTGTACTGTCTCTTTAAGAAAATTCACTTTTGAATTGTGGGCTGGAAATCGCAGTATAGCATTTTCAGGACACCCTGGGAAGGTTCCCATGGTGATTTTAAATATGTATGGGGTTTATAATTGTAGTTGTCCATGGTATAAGGTTATTTTTGGCCATTTTATATGAAAGTGTACTGTCTCTTTAAGAAATTTCACTTTTGAATTGTGGGCTGGAAATCGCAGTATAGCACTGTCAAGACACCCTAAGAAGGTTCCCAGGGTGATTTTAAATATGTATGGGGTTTATAATTGTAGTGGGCAATGATATAAGGTTATTTTTGGCCATTTTATATGAAAGTGTACTGTCTCTTTAAGAAATTAAACTTTTGAATTGGGGGCTGGAAATCGCAGTATAGCACTGTCAAGAAACCCTAAGAAGGTTCCCAGGGTGATTTTAAATATGTATGGGGTTTATAATTGTAGTGGGCAATGGTATAAGTTTATTTTTGGACATTTTATATGAAAGTGTACTGTCTCTTTAAGAAATTTCACTTTTGAATTGTGGGCTGGAAATCGCAGTATAGCACTGTCAAGACACCCTAAGAAGGTTCCCAGGGTGATTTTAAATATGTATGGGGTTTATAATTGTAGTTGTCAATGGTATAAGGTAATTTTTGGCCATTTTATATGAAAGTGTACTGTCTCTTTAAGAAACTTACCTTTTGAATTGGGGGCTGGAAATCGCAGTATAGCACTGTCAAGACACCCTAAGAAGGTTCCCAGGGTGATTTTAAATATGTATGGGGTTTATAATTGTAGTGGGCAATGGTATAAGGTTATTTTTGGCCATTTTATATGAAAGTGTACTGTCTCTTTAAGAAACTTCACTTTTGAATTGGGGGTTGGAAATCGCAGTATAGCACTGTGAAGACACCCTAAGAAGGTTCCCAGGGTGATTTTAAATATGTATGGGGTTTATAATTGTAGTGGGCAATAATATAAGGTTATTTTTGGCCATTTTATATGAAAGTGTACTGTCTCTTTAAGGAATTTCACTTTTGAATTGTGGGCTGGAAATCGCAGTATAGCATTTTCAGGACACCCTGGGAAGGTTCCCATGGTGATTTTAAATATGTATGGGGTTTATAATTGTAGTGGGCAATGGTATAAGGTTATTTTTGGCCATTTTATATGAAAGTGTACTGTCTCTTTAAGAAATTTCACTTTTGAATTGTGGGCTGGAAATCGCAGTATAGCACTGTCAAGACACCCTAAGAAGGTTCCCAGGGTGATTTTAAATATGTATGGGGTTTATAATTTTAGTTGTCAATGGTATAAGGTTATTTTTGGCCATTTTATATGAAAGTGTACTGTCTCTTTAAGAAATTTCACTTTTGAATTGTGGGCTGGAAATCGCAGTATAGCACTGTCAAGACACCCTAAGAAGGTTCCCAGGGTGATTTTAAATATGTATGGGGTTTATAATTGTAGTTGTCAATGGTATAAGGTAATTTTTGGCCATTTTATATGAAAGTGTACTGTCTCTTTAAGAAACTTCACTATTGAATTGGGGGCTGGAAATCGCAGTATAGCATTTACAGGACACCCTGGGAAGGATCCCAGGGTGATTTTAAATATGTATGGGGTTTATAATTTTAGTGGGCAATGGTATAAGGTTATTTTTGGCCATTTTATATGACAGTGTACTGTCTCTTTAAGAAACTTCACTTTTGAATTGGGGGCTGGAAATCGCAGTATATCACTGTCAAGACACCCTAAGAAGGTTCCCAGGGTGATTTTAAATATGTATGGGGTTTATAATTGTAGTGGGTAATGATATAAGGTTATTTTTGGCCATTTTATATGAAAGTGTACTGTCTCTTTAAGGAATTTCACTTTTGAATTGTGGGATGGAAATCGCAGTATAGCATTTTCAGGACACCCTGGGAAGGTTCCCATGGTGATTTTAAATATGTATGGGGTTTATAATTGTAGTTGTCCATGGTATAAGGTTATTTTTGGCCATTTTATATGAAAGTGTACTGTCTCTTTAAGAAATTTCACTTTTGAATTGGGGGCTGGAAATCGCAGTATAGCACTGTCAAGACACCCTAAGAAGGTTCCCAGGGTGATTTTAAATATGTATGGGGTTTATAATTGTAGTGGGCAATGGTATAAGGTTATTTTTGGCCATTTTATATGAAAGTGTACTGTCTCTTTAAGAAACTTCACTTTTGAATTGGGGGTTGGAAATCGCAGTATAGCACTGTCAAGACACCCTAAGAAGGTTCCCAGGGTGATTTTAAATATGTATGGGGTTTATAATTGTAGTGGGCAATGGTATAAGGTTATTTTTGGCCATTTTATATGAAAGTGTACTGTCTCTTAAAGAAACTTAACTTTTAAATTGGGGGCTGGAAATCGCACTATAGCATTTTCAGGACACCCTGGGAAGGTTCCCAGGGTGATTTTAAATATGTATGGGGTTTATAATTATAGTGGGCAATGGTATAAGGTTATTTTTGGCCATTTTATATGAAAGTGTACTGTCTCATTAAGAAACTTCACTTTTGAATTGGGGGCTGGAAATCGCACTATAGCATTTTCAGGACACCCTGGGAAGGTTCCCAGGGTGATTTTAAATATGTATGGGGTTTATAATTGTAGTGGGCAATGGTATAAGGTTATTTTTGGCCATTTTATATGAAAGTGTACTGTCTCTTTAAGAAACTTCACTTTTGAATTGGGGGCTGGAAATCGCAGTATAGCACTGTCAAGACACCCTAAGAAGGTTCCCAGGGTGATTTTAAATATGTATGGGGTTTATAATTGTAGTGGGTAATGGTATAAGGTTATTTTTGGCCATTTTATATGAAAGTGTACTGTCTCTTTAAGAAACTTCACTTTTGAATTGGGGGCTGGAAATCGCACTATAGCATTTTCAGGTCACCCTAAGAAGGTTCCCAGGGTGATTTTAAATATGTATGGGGTTTATAATTGTAGTGGGCAATGGTATAAGGTTATTTTTGGCCAATTTCTATGAAAGTGTACTGTCTCTTTAAGAAACTTCACTTTTGAATTGGGGGTTGGAAATCGCAGTATAGCACTGTCAAGACACCCTAAGAAGGATCCCAGGGTGATTTTAAATATGTATGGGGTTTATAATTGTAGTGGGCAATAGTATAAGGTTATTTTTGGCCATTTTATATGAAAGTGTACTGTCTCTTTAAGAAACTTCACTTTTGAATTGGGGGCTGGAAATCACAGGATAGCACTGTCAAGACACCCTAAGAAGGTTCCCAGGGTGATTTTAAATATGTATGGGGTTTATAATTGTAGTGGGCAATGGTATAAGGTTATTTTTGGCCATTTTATATGAAAGTGTACTGTCTCTTTAAGAAACTTCACTTTTGAATTGGGGGTTGGAAATCGCAGTATAGCACTGTCAAGACACCCTAAGAAGGTTCCCAGGGTGATTTTAAATATGTATGGGGTTTATAATTGTAGTGGGCAATGGTATAAGGTTATTTTTGGCCATTTTATATGAAAGTGTACTGTCTCTTTAAGAAACTTCACTTTTGATTTGGGGGCTGGAAATCGCACTATAGCATTTTCAGGACACCCTGGGAAGGTTCCCAGGGTGATTTTAAATATGTATGGGGTTTATAATTGTAGTGGGCAATGGTATAAGGTTTATTTTTGGCCATTTTATATGAAAGTGTACTGTCTCTTTAAGAAACTTCACTTTTGAATTGGGGGCTGGAAATCGCAGTATAGCACTGTCAAGACACCCTAAGAAGGTTCCCAGGGTGATTTTAAATATGTATGGGGTTTATAATTGTAGTGGGCAATGGTATAAGGTTATTTTTGGCTATTTTATATGAAAGTGTACTGTCTCTTTAAGAAACTTAACTTTTGAATTGGGGGCTGGAAATCGCACTATAAAATCACCCTGGGAACCTTCCCAGGGTGACCTGAAAATGCTAAATATCTATGGGGTTTATAATTGTAGTGGGCAATGGTATAAGGTTATTTTTGGCCATTTTATATGAAAGTGTACTGTCTCTTTAAGAAACTTCACTTTGAATTGGGGGCTGGAAATCGCAGTATAGCACTGTCAAGACACCCTAAGAAGGTTCCCAGGGTGATTTTAAATATGTATGGGGTTTATAATTGTAGTGGGCAATGGTATAAGGTTATTTTTGGCCATTTTATATGAAAGTGTACTGTCTCTTTAAGAAACTTCATTTCTGAATTGGGGGCTGGAAATCGCACTATAGCATTTTCAGGACACCCTGGGAAGGTTCCCAGGGTGATTTTAAATATGTATGGGGTTTATAATTGTAGTGGGCAATGGTATAAGGTTATTTTTGGCCATTTTATATGAAAGTGTACTGTCTCTTTAAGAAACTTCACTTTTGAATTGGGGGCTGGAAATCGCAGTATAGCACTGTCAAGAAACCCTAAGAAGGTTCCCAGGGTGATTTTAAATATGTATGGGGTTTATAATTGTAGTGGGCAATGGTATAAGGTTATTTTTGGCCATTTTATATGAAAGTGTACTGTCTCTTTAAGAAACTTCACTTTTGAATTGGGGGCTGGAAATCGCACTATAGCATTTTCAGGTCACCCTGGGAAGGTTCCCAGGGTGATTTTAAATATGTATGGGGTTTATAATTGTAGTGGGCAATGGTATAAGGTTATTTTTGGCCATTTTACATGAAAGTGTACTGTCTCTTTAAGAAACGTAACTTTTGAATTGGGGGCTGGAAATCGCACTATAGCATTTTCAGGTCACACTGGGAAGGTTCCCAGGGTGATTTTAAATATGTATGGGGGTTATAATTGTAGTGGGCAATGGTATAAGGTAATTTTTGGCCATTTTATATGAAAGTGTACTGTCTCTTTAAGAAACTTCATTTCTGAATTGGGGGCTGGAAATCGCACTATAGCATTTTCAGGACACCCTGGGAAGGTTCCCAGGGTGATTTTAAATATGTATGGGGTTTATAATTGTAGTGGGCAATGGTATAAGGTTATTTTTGGCCATTTTATATGAAAGTGTACTGTCTCTTTAAGAAACTTCACTTTTGAATTGGGGGCTGGAAATCGCAGTATAGCACTGTCAAGAAACCCTAAGAAGGTTCCCAGGGTGATTTTAAATATGTATGGGGTTTATAATTGTAGTGGGCAATGGTATAAGGTTATTTTTGGCCATTTTATATGAAAGTGTACTGTCTCTTTAAGAAACTTCACTTTTGAATTGGGGGCTGGAAATCGCAGTATAGCACTGTCAAGAAACCCTAAGAAGGTTCCCAGGGTGATTTTAAATATGTATGGGGTTTATAATTGTAGTGGGCAATGATATAAGGTTATTTTTGGCCATTTTATATGAAAGTGTACTGTCTCTTTAAGGAATTTCACTTATGAATTGTGGGCTGGAAATCGCAGTATAGCATTTTCAGGACACCCTGGGAAGGTTCCCATGGTGATTTTAAATATGTATGGGGTTTATAATTGTAGTTGTCCATGGTATAAGGTTATTTTTGGCCATTTTATATGAAAGTGTACTAACTCTTTAAGAAATTTCACTTTTGAATTGTGGGCTGGAAATCGCAGTATAGCACTGTCAAGACACCCTAAGAAGGTTCCCAGGGTGATTTTAAATATGTATGGGGTTTATAATTGTAGTGGGCAATGATATAAGGTTATTTTTGGCCATTTTATATGAAAGTGTACTGTCTCTTTAAGAAATTAAACTTTTGAATTGGGGGCTGGAAATCGCAGTATAGCACTGTCAAGAAACCCTAAGAAGGTTCCCAGGGTGATTTTAAATATGTATGGGGTTTATAATTGTAGTGGGCAATGGTATAAGGTTATTTTTGGCCATTTTATATGAAAGTGTACTGTCTCTTTAAGAAATTTCACTTTTGAATTGTGGGCTGGAAATCGTAGTATAGCACTGTCAAGACACCCTAAGAAGGTTCCCAGGGTGATTTTAAATATGTATGGGGTTTATAATTGTAGTTGTCAATGGTATAAGGTAATTTTTGGCCATTTTATATGAAAGTGTACTGTCTCTTTAAGAAACTTCACTTTTGAATTGGGGGTTGGAAATCGCAGTATAGCACTGTCAAGACACCCTAAGAAGGTTCCCAGGGTGATTTTAAATATGTATGGGGTTTATAATTGTAGTGGGCAATGGTATAAGGTTATTTTTGGCCATTTTATATGAAAGTGTACTGTCTCTTTAAGAAACTTCACTATTGAATTGGGGGCTGGAACTCGCAGTATAGCATTTTCAGGACACCGTGGGAAGGTTCCCAGGGTGATTTTAAATATGTATGGGGTTTATAATTGTAGTGGGCAATGGTATAAGGTTATTTTTGGCCATTTTATATGAAAGTGTACTGTCTCTTTAAGAAACTTTAATTTTGAATTGGGGGCTGGAAATCGCAGTATAGCATTTACAGGACACCCTGGGAAGGATCCCAGGGTGATTTTAAATATGTATGGGGTTTATAATTTTAGTGGGCAATGGTATAAGGTTATTTTTGGCCATTTTATATGAAAGTGTACTGTCTCTTTAAGAAACTTCACTTTTGAATTGGGGGCTGGAAATCGCAGTATAGCACTGTCAAGACACCCTAAGAAGGTTCCCAGGGTGATTTTAAATATGTATGGGGTTTATAATTGTAGTGGGCAATGGTATAAGGTTATTTTTGGCCATTTTATATGAAAGTGTACTGTCTCTTTAAGAAATTTCACTTTTGAATTGTGGGCTGGAAATCGCAGTATAGCACTGTCAAGACATACTAAGAAGGTTCCCAGGGTGATTTTAAATATGTATGGGGTTTATAATTGTAGTGGGCAATGATATAAGGTTATTTTTGGCCATTTTATATGAAAGTGTACTGTCTCTTTAAGGAATTTCACTTTTGAATTGTGGGCTGGAAATCGCAGTATAGCATTTTCAGGACACCCTGGGAAGGTTCCCATGGTGATTTTAAATATGTATGGGGTTTATAATTGTAGTGGGCAATGGTATAAGGTTATTTTTGGCCATTTTATATGAAAGTGTACTGTCTCTTTAAGAAACTTCACTATTGAATTGGGGGCTGGAAATCGTAGTATAGCATTTACAGGACACCCTGGGAAGGATCCCAGGGTGATTTTAAATATGTATGGGGTTTATAATTTTAGTGGGCAATGGTATAAGGTTATTTTTGGCCATTTTATATGACAGTGTACTGTCTCTTTAAGAAACTTCACTTTTGAATTGGGGGCTGGAAATCGCAGTATATCACTGTCAAGACACCCTAAGAAGGTTCCCAGGGTGATTTTAAATATGTATGGGGTTTATAATTGTAGTGGGCAATAAGATAAGGTTATTTTTGGCCATTTTATATGAAAGTGTACTGTCTCTTTAAGAAATTAAACTTTTGAATTGGGGGCTGGAAATCGCAGTATAGCACTGTCAAGAAACCCTAAGAAGGTTCCCAGGGTGATTTTAAATATGTATGGGGTTTATAATTGTAGTGGGCAATGGTATAAGGTTATTTTTGGCCATTTTATATGAAAGTGTACTGTCTCTTTAAGAATCTTAACTTTTGAATTGGGGCTGGAAATCGCAGTATAGCATTTTCAGGACACCCTGGGGAGGTTCCCAGGGTGATTTTAAATATGTATGGGGTTTATAATTTTAGTGGGCA
The DNA here is from genome assembly GCF_046119375.1 of Phyllobates terribilis. Classification (NCBI taxonomy): domain Eukaryota; kingdom Metazoa; phylum Chordata; class Amphibia; order Anura; family Dendrobatidae; genus Phyllobates; species Phyllobates terribilis. Next base: position 859,188 of record NW_027362879.1, on the reverse strand, counting down.
ATGGTATAAGGTTATTTTTGGCCATTTTATATGAAAGTGTACTGTCTCTTTAAGAAATTTCACTTTTGAATTGTGGGCTGGAAATCGCAGTATAGCACTGTCAAGACACCCTAAGAAGGTTCCCAGGGTGATTTTAAATATGTATGGGGTTTATAATTGTAGTTGTCAATGGTATAAGGTTATTTTTGGCCATTTTATATGAAAGTGTACTGTCTCTTTAAGAAATTTCACTTTTGAATTGTGGGCTGGAAATCGCAGTATAGCACTGTCAAGACACCCTAAGAAGGTTCCCAGGGTGATTTTAAATATGTATGGGGTTTATAATTGTAGTTGTCAATGGTATAAGGTAATTTTTGGCCATTTTATATGAAAGTGTACTGTCTATTTAAGAAACTTCACTATTGAATTGGGGGCTGGAAATCGCAGTATAGCATTTACAGGACACCCTGGGAAGGATCCCAGGGTGATTTTAAATATGTATGGGGTTTATAATTTTAGTGGGCAATGGTATAAGGTTATTTTTGGCCATTTTATATGACAGTGTACTGCCTCTTTAAGAAACTTACCTTTTGAATTGGGGGCTGGAAATCGCAGTATTGCACTGTCAAGAAACCCTAAGAAGGTTCCCAGGGTGATTTTAAATATGTATGGGGTTTATAATTGTAGTGGGCAATGATATAAGGTTATTTTTGGCCATTTTATATGAAAGTGTACTGTCTCTTTAAGGAATTTCACTTTTGAATTGTGGGCTGGAAATCGCAGTATAGCATTTTCAGGACACCCTGGGAAGGTTCCCATGGTGATTTTAAATATGTATGGGGTTTATAATTGTAGTTGTCCATGGTATAAGGTTATTTTTGGCCATTTTATATGAAAGTGTACTGTCTCTTTAAGAAATTTCACTTTTGAATTGTGGGCTGGAAATCGCAGTATAGCACTGTCAAGACACCCTAAGAAGGTTCCCAGGGTGATTTTAAATATGTATGGGGTTTATAATTGTAGTGGGCAATGATATAAGGTTATTTTTGGCCATTTTATATGAAAGTGTACTGTCTCTTTAAGAAATTAAACTTTTGAATTGGGGGCTGGAAATCGCAGTATAGCACTGTCAAGAAACCCTAAGAAGGTTCCCAGGGTGATTTTAAATATGTATGGGGTTTATAATTGTAGTGGGCAATGGTATAAGTTTATTTTTGGACATTTTATATGAAAGTGTACTGTCTCTTTAAGAAATTTCACTTTTGAATTGTGGGCTGGAAATCGCAGTATAGCACTGTCAAGACACCCTAAGAAGGTTCCCAGGGTGATTTTAAATATGTATGGGGTTTATAATTGTAGTTGTCAATGGTATAAGGTAATTTTTGCCCATTTTATATGAAAGTGTACTGTCTCTTTAAGAAACTTACCTTTTGAATTGGGGGCTGGAAATCGCAGTATAGCACTGTCAAGACACCCTAAGAAGGTTCCCAGGGTGATTTTAAATATGTATGGGGTTTATAATTGTAGTGGGCAATGGTATAAGGTTATTTTTGGCCATTTTATATGAAAGTGTACTGTCTCTTTAAGAAACTTCACTTTTGAATTGGGGGTTGGAAATCGCAGTATAGCACTGTGAAGACACCCTAAGAAGGTTCCCAGGGTGATTTTAAATATGTATGGGGTTTATAATTGTAGTGGGCAATAATATAAGGTTATTTTTGGCCATTTTATATGAAAGTGTACTGTCTCTTTAAGGAATTTCACTTTTGAATTGTGGGCTGGAAATCGCAGTATAGCATTTTCAGGACACCCTGGGAAGGTTCCCATGGTGATTTTAAATATGTATGGGGTTTATAATTGTAGTGGGCAATGGTATAAGGTTATTTTTGGCCATTTTATATGAAAGTGTACTGTCTCTTTAAGAAATTTCACTTTTGAATTGTGGGCTGGAAATCGCAGTATAGCACTGTCAAGACACCCTAAGAAGGTTCCCAGGGTGATTTTAAATATGTATGGGGTTTATAATTTTAGTTGTCAATGGTATAAGGTTATTTTTGGCCATTTTATATGAAAGTGTACTGTCTCTTTAAGAAATTTCACTTTTGAATTGTGGGCTGGAAATCGCAGTATAGCACTGTCAAGACACCCTAAGAAGGTTCCCAGGGTGATTTTAAATATGTATGGGGTTTATAATTGTAGTTGTCAATGGTATAAGGTAATTTTTGGCCATTTTATATGAAAGTGTACTGTCTCTTTAAGAAACTTCACTATTGAATTGGGGGCTGGAAATCGCAGTATAGCATTTACAGGACACCCTGGGAAGGATCCCAGGGTGATTTTAAATATGTATGGGGTTTATAATTTTAGTGGGCAATGGTATAAGGTTATTTTTGGCCATTTTATATGACAGTGTACTGTCTCTTTAAGAAACTTCACTTTTGAATTGGGGGCTGGAAATCGCAGTATATCACTGTCAAGACACCCTAAGAAGGTTCCCAGGGTGATTTTAAATATGTATGGGGTTTATAATTGTAGTGGGTAATGATATAAGGTTATTTTTGGCCATTTTATATGAAAGTGTACTGTCTCTTTAAGGAATTTCACTTTTGAATTGTGGGATGGAAATCGCAGTATAGCATTTTCAGGACACCCTGGGAAGGTTCCCATGGTGATTTTAAATATGTATGGGGTTTATAATTGTAGTTGTCCATGGTATAAGGTTATTTTTGGCCATTTTATATGAAAGTGTACTGTCTCTTTAAGAAATTTCACTTTTGAATTGGGGGCTGGAAATCGCAGTATAGCACTGTCAAGACACCCTAAGAAGGTTCCCAGGGTGATTTTAAATATGTATGGGGTTTATAATTGTAGTGGGCAATGGTATAAGGTTATTTTTGGCCATTTTATATGAAAGTGTACTGTCTCTTTAAGAAACTTCACTTTTGAATTGGGGGTTGGAAATCGCAGTATAGCACTGTCAAGACACCCTAAGAAGGTTCCCAGGGTGATTTTAAATATGTATGGGGTTTATAATTGTAGTGGGCAATGGTATAAGGTTATTTTTGGCCATTTTATATGAAAGTGTACTGTCTCTTAAAGAAACTTAACTTTTAAATTGGGGGCTGGAAATCGCACTATAGCATTTTCAGGACACCCTGGGAAGGTTCCCAGGGTGATTTTAAATATGTATGGGGTTTATAATTATAGTGGGCAATGGTATAAGGTTATTTTTGGCCATTTTATATGAAAGTGTACTGTCTCATTAAGAAACTTCACTTTTGAATTGGGGGCTGGAAATCGCACTATAGCATTTTCAGGACACCCTGGGAAGGTTCCCAGGGTGATTTTAAATATGTATGGGGTTTATAATTGTAGTGGGCAATGGTATAAGGTTATTTTTGGCCATTTTATATGAAAGTGTACTGTCTCTTTAAGAAACTTCACTTTTGAATTGGGGGCTGGAAATCGCAGTATAGCACTGTCAAGACACCCTAAGAAGGTTCCCAGGGTGATTTTAAATATGTATGGGGTTTATAATTGTAGTGGGTAATGGTATAAGGTTATTTTTGGCCATTTTATATGAAAGTGTACTGTCTCTTTAAGAAACTTCACTTTTGAATTGGGGGCTGGAAATCGCACTATAGCATTTTCAGGTCACCCTAAGAAGGTTCCCAGGGTGATTTTAAATATGTATGGGGTTTATAATTGTAGTGGGCAATGGTATAAGGTTATTTTTGGCCAATTTCTATGAAAGTGTACTGTCTCTTTAAGAAACTTCACTTTTGAATTGGGGGTTGGAAATCGCAGTATAGCACTGTCAAGACACCCTAAGAAGGATCCCAGGGTGATTTTAAATATGTATGGGGTTTATAATTGTAGTGGGCAATAGTATAAGGTTATTTTTGGCCATTTTATATGAAAGTGTACTGTCTCTTTAAGAAACTTCACTTTTGAATTGGGGGCTGGAAATCACAGGATAGCACTGTCAAGACACCCTAAGAAGGTTCCCAGGGTGATTTTAAATATGTATGGGGTTTATAATTGTAGTGGGCAATGGTATAAGGTTATTTTTGGCCATTTTATATGAAAGTGTACTGTCTCTTTAAGAAACTTCACTTTTGAATTGGGGGTTGGAAATCGCAGTATAGCACTGTCAAGACACCCTAAGAAGGTTCCCAGGGTGATTTTAAATATGTATGGGGTTTATAATTGTAGTGGGCAATGGTATAAGGTTATTTTTGGCCATTTTATATGAAAGTGTACTGTCTCTTTAAGAAACTTCACTTTTGATTTGGGGGCTGGAAATCGCACTATAGCATTTTCAGGACACCCTGGGAAGGTTCCCAGGGTGATTTTAAATATGTATGGGGTTTATAATTGTAGTGGGCAATGGTATAAGGTTTATTTTTGGCCATTTTATATGAAAGTGTACTGTCTCTTTAAGAAACTTCACTTTTGAATTGGGGGCTGGAAATCGCAGTATAGCACTGTCAAGACACCCTAAGAAGGTTCCCAGGGTGATTTTAAATATGTATGGGGTTTATAATTGTAGTGGGCAATGGTATAAGGTTATTTTTGGCTATTTTATATGAAAGTGTACTGTCTCTTTAAGAAACTTAACTTTTGAATTGGGGGCTGGAAATCGCACTATAAAATCACCCTGGGAACCTTCCCAGGGTGACCTGAAAATGCTAAATATCTATGGGGTTTATAATTGTAGTGGGCAATGGTATAAGGTTATTTTTGGCCATTTTATATGAAAGTGTACTGTCTCTTTAAGAAACTTCACTTTGAATTGGGGGCTGGAAATCGCAGTATAGCACTGTCAAGACACCCTAAGAAGGTTCCCAGGGTGATTTTAAATATGTATGGGGTTTATAATTGTAGTGGGCAATGGTATAAGGTTATTTTTGGCCATTTTATATGAAAGTGTACTGTCTCTTTAAGAAACTTCATTTCTGAATTGGGGGCTGGAAATCGCACTATAGCATTTTCAGGACACCCTGGGAAGGTTCCCAGGGTGATTTTAAATATGTATGGGGTTTATAATTGTAGTGGGCAATGGTATAAGGTTATTTTTGGCCATTTTATATGAAAGTGTACTGTCTCTTTAAGAAACTTCACTTTTGAATTGGGGGCTGGAAATCGCAGTATAGCACTGTCAAGAAACCCTAAGAAGGTTCCCAGGGTGATTTTAAATATGTATGGGGTTTATAATTGTAGTGGGCAATGGTATAAGGTTATTTTTGGCCATTTTATATGAAAGTGTACTGTCTCTTTAAGAAACTTCACTTTTGAATTGGGGGCTGGAAATCGCACTATAGCATTTTCAGGTCACCCTGGGAAGGTTCCCAGGGTGATTTTAAATATGTATGGGGTTTATAATTGTAGTGGGCAATGGTATAAGGTTATTTTTGGCCATTTTATATGAAAGTGTACTGTCTCTTTAAGAAACGTAACTTTTGAATTGGGGGCTGGAAATCGCACTATAGCATTTTCAGGTCACACTGGGAAGGTTCCCAGGGTGATTTTAAATATGTATGGGGGTTATAATTGTAGTGGGCAATGGTATAAGGTAATTTTTGGCCATTTTATATGAAAGTGTACTGTCTCTTTAAGAAACTTCATTTCTGAATTGGGGGCTGGAAATCGCACTATAGCATTTTCAGGACACCCTGGGAAGGTTCCCAGGGTGATTTTAAATATGTATGGGGTTTATAATTGTAGTGGGCAATGGTATAAGGTTATTTTTGGCCATTTTATATGAAAGTGTACTGTCTCTTTAAGAAACTTCACTTTTGAATTGGGGGCTGGAAATCGCAGTATAGCACTGTCAAGAAACCCTAAGAAGGTTCCCAGGGTGATTTTAAATATGTGTGGGGTTTATAATTGTAGTGGGCAATGGTATAAGGTTATTTTTGGCCATTTTATATGAAAGTGTACTGTCTCTTTAAGAAACTTCACTTTTGAATTGGGGGCTGGAAATCGCACTATAGCATTTTCAGGACACCCTGGGAAGGTTCCCAGGGTGATTTTAAATATGTATGGGGTTTATAATTGTAGTGGGCAATGGTATAAGGTTATTTTTGGCTATTTTATATGAAAGTGTACTGTCTCTTTAAGAAACTTAACTTTTGAATTGGGGGCTGGAAATCGCACTATAGCATTTTCAGGTCACCCTGGGAAGGTTCCCAGGGTGATTTTAAATATGTATGGGGTTTATAATTGTAGTGGGCAATGGTATAAGGTTATTTTTGGCCATTTTATATGAAAGTGTACTGTCTCTTTAAGAAACTTCACTTTTGAATTGGGGGCTGGAAATCGCAGTATAGCACTGTCAAGACACCCTAAGAAGGTTCCCAGGGTGATTTTAAATATGTATGGGGTTTATAATTGTAGTGGGTAATGGTATAAGGTTATTTTTGGCCATTTTATATGAAAGTGTACTGTCTCTTTAAGAAACTTCACTTTTGAATTGGGGGCTGGAAATCGCAGTATAGCACTGTCAAGACACCCTAAGAAGGTTCCCAGGGTGATTTTAAATATGTATGGGGTTTATAATTGTAGTGGGCAATGGTATAATGTTATTTTTGGCTATTTTATATGAAAGTGTACTGTCTCTTTAAGAAACTTCACTTTTGAATTGGGGGCTGGAAATCGCAGTATAGCACTGTCAAGACACCCTAAGAAGGTTCCCAGGGTGATTTTGAATATGTATGGGGTTTATATTTGTAGTGGACAATGGTATAAGGTTAATTTTGGCCATTTTATATGAAAGTGTACTGTCTCTTTAAGAAACTTCAATTTTGAATTGGGGGCTGGAAATCGCACTATAGCATTTTCAGGACACCCTGGGAAGGTTCCCAGGGTGATTTTAAGTATGTATGGGGTTTATAATTGTAGTGGGCAATGGTATAAGGTTATTTTTGGCCATTTTATATGAAAGTGTACTGTCTCTTTAAGAAACTTCACTTTTGAATTGGGGGCTGGAAATCTCAGTATAGCACTGTCAAGACACCCTAAGAAGGTTCCCAGGGTGATTTTAAATATGTATGGTGTTTATAATTGTAGTGGGCAATGGTATAAGGTTATTTTTGGCTATTTTATATGAAAGTGTACTGTCTCTTTAAGAAACTTCACTTTTGAATTGGGGGCTGGAAATCGCAGTATAGCACTGTCAAGACACCCTAAGAAGGTTCCCAGGGTGATTTTAAATATGTATGGGGTTTATAATTGTAGTGGGCAATGGTATATTGTTATTTTTGGCCATTTTATAAGAAAGTGTACTGTCTCTTTAAGAAACTTACCTTTTGAATTGGGGGCTGGAAATCGCAGTATTGCACTGTCAAGAAACCCTAAGAAGGTTCCCAGGGTGATTTTAAATATGTATGGGGTTTATAATTGTAGTGGGCAATGATATAAGGTTATTTTTGGCCATTTTATATGAAAGTGTACTGTCTCTAAGAAATTTCACTTTTGAATTGTGGGCTGGAAATCGCAGTATTGCACTGTCAAGAAACCCTAAGCAGGTTCCCAGGGTGATTTTAAATATGTATGAGGTTTATAATTGTAGTGGGCAATGGTATAAGGTTATTCTTGGCCATTTTATATGAAAGTGTACTGTCTCTTTAAGAAACTTCACTTTTGAATTGGGGGTTGGTAATCGCAGTATAGCACTGTCAAGACACCCTAAGAAGGTTCCCAGGGTGATTTTAAATATGTATGGGGTTTATAATTGTAGTGGGCAATGGTATAAGGTTATTTTTGGCCATTTTATATGAAAGTGTACTGTCTCTTTAAGAAAATTCACTTTTGAATTGTGGGCTGGAAATCGCAGTATAGCATTTTCAGGACACCCTGGGAAGGTTCCCATGGTGATTTTAAATATGTATGGGGTTTATAATTGTAGTGGGCAATGGTATAAGTTTATTTTTGGCCATTTTATATGAAAGTGTACTGTCTCTTTAAGAAATTTCACTTTTGAATTGTGGGCTGGAAATCGCAGTATAGCACTGTCAAGACACCCTAAGAAGGTTCCCAGGGTGATTTTAAATATGTATGGGGTTTATAATTGTAGTGGGCAATGATATGTTATTTTTGGCCATTTTAAATGAAAGTGTACTGTCTCTTTAAGAAATTTCACTTTTGAATTGTGGGCTGGAAATCGCAGTATAGCACTGTCAAGACACCCTAAGAAGGTTCCCAGGGTGATTTTAAATATGTATGGGGTTTATAATTTTAGTTGTCAATGGTATAAGGTTATTTTTGGCCATTTTATATGAAAGTGTACTGTCTCTTTAAGAAATTTCACTTTTGAATTGTGGGCTGGAAATCGCAGTATAGCACTGTCAAGACACCCTAAGAAGGTTCCCAGGGTGATTTTAAATATGTATGGGGTTTATAATTGTAGTTGTCAATGGTATAAGGTAATTTTTGGCCATTTTATATGAAAGTGTACTGTCTCTTTAAGAAACTTCACTATTGAATTGGGGGCTGGAAATCGCAGTATAGCATTTACAGGACACCCTGGGAAGGATCCCAGGGTGATTTTAAATATGTATGGGGTTTATAATTTTAGTGGGCAATGGTATAAGGTTATTTTTGGCCATTTTATATGAAACTGTACTGTCTCTTTAAGAAACTTACCTTTTGAATTGGGGCTGGAAATCGCAGTATTGCACTGTCAAGAAACCCTAAGAAGGTTCCCAGGGTGATTTTAAATATGTATGGGGTTTATAATTGTAGTGGGCAATGATATAAGGTTATTTTTGGCCATTTTATATGAAAGTGTACTGTCTCTTTAAGGAATTTCACTTATGAATTGTGGGCTGGAAATCGCAGTATAGCATTTTCAGGACACCCTGGGAAGGTTCCCAGGGTGATTTTAAATATGTATGGGGTTTATAATTGTAGTGGGCAATGGTATATTGTTATTTTTGGCCATTTTATAAGAAAGTGTACTGTCTCTTTAAGAAACTTACCTTTTGAATTGGGGGCTGGAAATCGCAGTATTGCACTGTCAAGAAACCCTAAGAAGGTTCCCAGGGTGATTTTAAATATGTATGGGGTTTATAATTGTAGTGGGCAATGGTATAAGGTTATTTTTGGCCATTTTATGTGAAAGTGTACTGTCTCTTTAAGAAAATTCACTTTTGAATTGTGGGCTGGAAATCGCAGTATAGCATTTTCAGGACACCCTGGGAAGGTTCCCATGGTGATTTTAAATATGTATGGGGTTTATAATTGTAGTTGTCCATGGTATAAGGTTATTTTTGGCCATTTTATATGAAAGTGTACTGTCTCTTTAAGAAATTTCACTTTTGAATTGTGGGCTGGAAATCGCAGTATAGCACTGTCAAGACACCCTAAGAAGGTTCCCAGGGTGATTTTAAATATGTATGGGGTTTATAATTGTAGTGGGCAATGATATAAGGTTATTTTTGGCCATTTTATATGAAAGTGTACTGTCTCTTTAAGAAATTAAACTTTTGAATTGGGGGCTGGAAATCGCAGTATAGCACTGTCAAGAAACCCTAAGAAGGTTCCCAGGGTGATTTTAAATATGTATGGGGTTTATAATTGTAGTGGGCAATGGTATAAGTTTATTTTTGGACATTTTATATGAAAGTGTACTGTCTCTTTAAGAAATTTCACTTTTGAATTGTGGGCTGGAAATCGCAGTATAGCACTGTCAAGACACCCTAAGAAGGTTCCCAGGGTGATTTTAAATATGTATGGGGTTTATAATTGTAGTTGTCAATGGTATAAGGTAATTTTTGGCCATTTTATATGAAAGTGTACTGTCTCTTTAAGAAACTTACCTTTTGAATTGGGGGCTGGAAATCGCAGTATAGCACTGTCAAGACACCCTAAGAAGGTTCCCAGGGTGATTTTAAATATGTATGGGGTTTATAATTGTAGTGGGCAATGGTATAAGGTTATTTTTGGCCATTTTATATGAAAGTGTACTGTCTCTTTAAGAAACTTCACTTTTGAATTGGGGGTTGGAAATCGCAGTATAGCACTGTGAAGACACCCTAAGAAGGTTCCCAGGGTGATTTTAAATATGTATGGGGTTTATAATTGTAGTGGGCAATAATATAAGGTTATTTTTGGCCATTTTATATGAAAGTGTACTGTCTCTTTAAGGAATTTCACTTTTGAATTGTGGGCTGGAAATCGCAGTATAGCATTTTCAGGACACCCTGGGAAGGTTCCCATGGTGATTTTAAATATGTATGGGGTTTATAATTGTAGTGGGCAATGGTATAAGGTTATTTTTGGCCATTTTATATGAAAGTGTACTGTCTCTTTAAGAAATTTCACTTTTGAATTGTGGGCTGGAAATCGCAGTATAGCACTGTCAAGACACCCTAAGAAGGTTCCCAGGGTGATTTTAAATATGTATGGGGTTTATAATTTTAGTTGTCAATGGTATAAGGTTATTTTTGGCCATTTTATATGAAAGTGTACTGTCTCTTTAAGAAATTTCACTTTTGAATTGGGGGCTGGAAATCGCAGTATAGCACTGTCAAGACACCCTAAGAAGGTTCCCAGGGTGATTTTAAATATGTATGGGGTTTATAATTGTAGTTGTCAAGGGTATAAGGTAATTTTTGGCCATTTTATATGAAAGTGTACTGTCTCTTTAAGAAACTTCACTATTGAATTGGGGGCTGGAAATCGCAGTATAGCATTTACAGGACACCCTGGGAAGGATCCCAGGGTGATTTTAAATATGTATGGGGTTTATAATTTTAGTGGGCAATGGTATAAGGTTATTTTTGGCCATTTTATATGACAGTGTACTGTCTCTTTAAGAAACTTCACTTTTGAATTGGGGGCTGGAAATCGCAGTATATCACTGTCAAGACACCCTAAGAAGGTTCCCAGGGTGATTTTAAATATGTATGGGGTTTATAATTGTAGTGGGTAATGATATAAGGTTATTTTTGGCCATTTTATATGAAAGTGTACTGTCTCTTTAAGGAATTTCACTTTTGAATTGTGGGATGGAAATCGCAGTATAGCATTTTCAGGACACCCTGGGAAGGTTCCCATGGTGATTTTAAATATGTATGGGGTTTATAATTGTAGTTGTCCATGGTATAAGGTTATTTTTGGCCATTTTATATGAAAGTGTACTGTCTCTTTAAGAAATTTCACTTTTGAATTGGGGGCTGGAAATCGCAGTATAGCACTGTCAAGACACCCTAAGAAGGTTCCCAAGGTGATTTTAAATATGTATGGGGTTTATAATTGTAGTGGGCAATGGTATAAGGTTATTTTTGGCCATTTTATATGAAAGTGTACTGTCTCTTTAAGAAACTTCACTTTTGAATTGGGGGTTGGAAATCGCAGTATAGCACTGTCAAGACACCCTAAGAAGGTTCCCAGGGTGATTTTAAATATGTATGGGGTTTATAATTGTAGTGGGCAATGGTATAAGGTTATTTTTGGCCATTTTATATGAAAGTGTACTGTCTCTTAAAGAAACTTAACTTTTAAATTGGGGGCTGGAAATCGCACTATAGCATTTTCAGGACACCCTGGGAAGGTTCCCAGGGTGATTTTAAATATGTATGGGGTTTATAATTATAGTGGGCAATGGTATAAGGTTATTTTTGGCCATTTTATATGAAAGTGTACTGTCTCATTAAGAAACTTCACTTTTGAATTGGGGGCTGGAAATCGCACTATAGCATTTTCAGGACACCCTGGGAAGGTTCCCAGGGTGATTTTAAATATGTATGGGGTTTATAATTGTAGTGGGCAATGGTATAAGGTTATTTTTGGCCATTTTATATGAAAGTGTACTGTCTCTTTAAGAAACTTCACTTTTGAATTGGGGGCTGGAAATCGCAGTATAGCACTGTCAAGACACCCTAAGAAGGTTCCCAGGGTGATTTTAAATATGTATGGGGTTTATAATTGTAGTGGGTAATGGTATAAGGTTATTTTTGGCCATTTTATATGAAAGTGTACTGTCTCTTTAAGAAACTTCACTTTTGAATTGGGGGCTGGAAATCGCACTATAGCATTTTCAGGTCACCCTAAGAAGGTTCCCAGGGTGATTTTAAATATGTATGGGGTTTATAATTGTAGTGGGCAATGGTATAAGGTTATTTTTGGCCAATTTCTATGAAAGTGTACTGTCTCTTTAAGAAACTTCACTTTTGAATTGGGGGTTGGAAATCGCAGTATAGCACTGTCAAGACACCCTAAGAAGGATCCCAGGGTGATTTTAAATATGTATGGGGTTTATAATTGTAGTGGGCAATAGTATAAGGTTATTTTTGGCCATTTTATATGAAAGTGTACTGTCTCTTTAAGAAACTTCACTTTTGAATTGGGGGCTGGAAATCACAGGATAGCACTGTCAAGACACCCTAAGAAGGTTCCCAGGGTGATTTTAAATATGTATGGGGTTTATAATTGTAGTGGGCAATGGTATAAGGTTATTTTTGGCCATTTTATATGAAAGTGTACTGTCTCTTTAAGAAACTTCACTTTTGAATTGGGGGTTGGAAATCGCAGTATAGCACTGTCAAGACACCCTAAGAAGGTTCCCAGGGTGATTTTAAATATGTATGGGGTTTATAATTGTAGTGGGCAATGGTATAAGGTTATTTTTGGCCATTTTATATGAAAGTGTACTGTCTCTTTAAGAAACTTCACTTTTGATTTGGGGGCTGGAAATCGCACTATAGCATTTTCTGGACACCCTGGGAAGGTTCCCAGGGTGATTTTAAATATGTATGGGGTTTATAATTGTAGTGGGCAATGGTATAAGGTTTATTTTTGGCCATTTTATATGAAAGTGTACTGTCTCTTTAAGAAACTTCACTTTTGAATTGGGGGCTGGAAATCGCAGTATAGCACTGTCAAGACACCCTAAGAAGGTTCCCAGGGTGATTTTAAATATGTATGGGGTTTATAATTGTAGTGGGCAATGGTATAAGGTTATTTTTGGCTATTTTATATGAAAGTGTACTGTCTCTTTAAGAAACTTAACTTTTGAATTGGGGGCTGGAAATCGCACTATAAAATCACCCTGGGAACCTTCCCAGGGTGACCTGAAAATGCTAAATATCTATGGGGTTTATAATTGTAGTGGGCAATGGTATAAGGTTATTTTTGGCCATTTTATATGAAAGTGTACTGTCTCTTTAAGAAACTTCACTTTGAATTGGGGGCTGGAAATCGCAGTATAGCACTGTCAAGACACCCTAAGAAGGTTCCCAGGGTGATTTTAAATATGTATGGGGTTTATAATTGTAGTGGGCAATGGTATAAGGTTATTTTTGGCCATTTTATATGAAAGTGTACTGTCTCTTTAAGAAACTTCATTTCTGAATTGGGGGCTGGAAATCGCACTATAGCATTTTCAGGACACCCTGGGAAGGTTCCCAGGGTGATTTTAAATATGTATGGGGTTTATAATTGTAGTGGGCAATGGTATAAGGTTATTTTTGGCCATTTTATATGAAAGTGTACTGTCTCTTTAAGAAACTTCACTTTTGAATTGGGGGCTGGAAATCGCAGTATAGCACTGTCAAGAAACCCTAAGAAGGTTCCCAGGGTGATTTTAAATATGTATGGGGTTTATAATTGTAGTGGGCAATGGTATAAGGTTATTTTTGGCCATTTTATATGAAAGTGTACTGTCTCTTTAAGAAACTTCACTTTTGAATTGGGGGCTGGAAATCGCACTATAGCATTTTCAGGTCACCCTGGGAAGGTTCCCAGGGTGATTTTAAATATGTATGGGGTTTATAATTGTAGTGGGCAATGGTATAAGGTTATTTTTGGCCATTTTACATGAAAGTGTACTGTCTCTTTAAGAAACGTAACTTTTGAATTGGGGGCTGGAAATCGCACTATAGCATTTTCAGGTCACACTGGGAAGGTTCCCAGGGTGATTTTAAATATGTATGGGGGTTATAATTGTAGTGGGCAATGGTATAAGGTAATTTTTGGCCATTTTATATGAAAGTGTACTGTCTCTTTAAGAAACTTCATTTCTGAATTGGGGGCTGGAAATCGCACTATAGCATTTTCAGGACACCCTGGGAAGGTTCCCAGGGTGATTTTAAATATGTATGGGGTTTATAATTGTAGTGGGCAATGGTATAAGGTTATTTTTGGCCATTTTATATGAAAGTGTACTGTCTCTTTAAGAAACTTCACTTTTGAATTGGGGGCTGGAAATCGCAGTATAGCACTGTCAAGAAACCCTAAGAAGGTTCCCAGGGTGATTTTAAATATGTGTGGGGTTTATAATTGTAGTGGGCAATGGTATAAGGTTATTTTTGGCCATTTTATATGAAAGTGTACTGTCTCTTTAAGAAACTTCACTTTTGAATTGGGGGCTGGAAATCGCACTATAGCATTTTCAGGACACCCTGGGAAGGTTCCCAGGGTGATTTTAAATATGTATGGGGTTTATAATTGTAGTGGGCAATGGTATAAGGTTATTTTTGGCTATTTTATATGAAAGTGTACTGTCTCTTTAAGAAACTTAACTTTTGAATTGGGGGCTGGAAATCGCACTATAGCATTTTCAGGTCACCCTGGGAAGGTTCCCAGGGTGATTTTAAATATGTATGGGGTTTATAATTGTAGTGGGCAATGGTATAAGGTTATTTTTGGCCATTTTATATGAAAGTGTACTGTCTCTTTAAGAAACTTCACTTTTGAATTGGGGGCTGGAAATCGCAGTATAGCACTGTCAAGACACCCTAAGAAGGTTCCCAGGGTGATTTTAAATATGTATGGGGTTTATAATTGTAGTGGGTAATGGTATAAGGTTATTTTTGGCCATTTTATATGAAAGTGTACTGTCTCTTTAAGAAACTTCACTTTTGAATTGGGGGCTGGAAATCGCAGTATAGCACTGTCAAGACACCCTAAGAAGGTTCCCAGGGTGATTTTAAATATGTATGGGGTTTATAATTGTAGTGGGCAATGGTATAATGTTATTTTTGGCTATTTTATATGAAAGTGTACTGTCTCTTTAAGAAACTTCACTTTTGAATTGGGGGCTGGAAATCGCAGTATAGCACTGTCAAGACACCCTAAGAAGGTTCCCAGGGTGATTTTGAATATGTATGGGGTTTATATTTGTAGTGGACAATGGTATAAGGTTAATTTTGGCCATTTTATATGAAAGTGTACTGTCTCTTTAAGAAACTTCAATTTTGAATTGGGGGCTGGAAATCGCACTATAGCATTTTCAGGACACCCTGGGAAGGTTCCCAGGGTGATTTTAAGTATGTATGGGGTTTATAATTGTAGTGGGCAATGGTATAAGGTTATTTTTGGCCATTTTATATGAAAGTGTACTGTCTCTTTAAGAAACTTCACTTTTGAATTGGGGGCTGGAAATCTCAGTATAGCACTGTCAAGACACCCTAAGAAGGTTCCCAGGGTGATTTTAAATATGTATGGTGTTTATAATTGTAGTGGGCAATGGTATAAGGTTATTTTTGGCTATTTTATATGAAAGTGTACTGTCTCTTTAAGAAACTTCACTTTTGAATTGGGGGCTGGAAATCGCAGTATAGCACTGTCAAGACACCCTAAGAAGGTTCCCAGGGTGATTTTAAATATGTATGGGGTTTATAATTGTAGTGGGCAATGGTATATTGTTATTTTTGGCCATTTTATAAGAAAGTGTACTGTCTCTTTAAGAAACTTACCTTTTGAATTGGGGGCTGGAAATCGCAGTATTGCACTGTCAAGAAACCCTAAGAAGGTTCCCAGGGTGATTTTAAATATGTATGGGGTTTATAATTGTAGTGGGCAATGATATAAGGTTATTTTTGGCCATTTTATATGAAAGTGTACTGTCTCTAAGAAATTTCACTTTTGAATTGTGGGCTGGAAATCGCAGTATTGCACTGTCAAGAAACCCTAAGCAGGTTCCCAGGGTGATTTTAAATATGTATGAGGTTTATAATTGTAGTGGGCAATGGTATAAGGTTATTCTTGGCCATTTTATATGAAAGTGTACTGTCTCTTTAAGAAACTTCACTTTTGAATTGGGGGTTGGAAATCGCAGTATAGCACTGTCAAGACACCCTAAGAAGGTTCCCAGGGTGATTTTAAATATGTATGGGGTTTATAATTGTAGTGGGCAATGGTATAAGGTTATTTTTGGCCATTTTATATGAAAGTGTACTGTCTCTTTAAGAAAATTCACTTTTGAATTGTGGGCTGGAAATCGCAGTATAGCATTTTCAGGACACCCTGGGAAGGTTCCCATGGTGATTTTAAATATGTATGGGGTTTATAATTGTAGTGGGCAATGGTATAAGTTTATTTTTGGCCATTTTATATGAAAGTGTACTGTCTCTTTAAGAAATTTCACTTTTGAATTGTGGGCTGGAAATCGCAGTATAGCACTGTCAAGACACCCTAAGAAGGTTCCCAGGGTGATTTTAAATATGTATGGGGTTTATAATTGTAGTGGGCAATGATATGTTATTTTTGGCCATTTTAAATGAAAGTGTACTGTCTCTTTAAGAAATTTCACTTTTGAATTGTGGGCTGGAAATCGCAGTATAGCACTGTCAAGACACCCTAAGAAGGTTCCCAGGGTGATTTTAAATATGTATGGGGTTTATAATTTTAGTTGTCAATGGTATAAGGTTATTTTTGGCCATTTTATATGAAAGTGTACTGTCTCTTTAAGAAATTTCACTTTTGAATTGTGGGCTGGAAATCGCAGTATAGCACTGTCAAGACACCCTAAGAAGGTTCCCAGGGTGATTTTAAATATGTATGGGGTTTATAATTGTAGTTGTCAATGGTATAAGGTAATTTTTGGCCATTTTATATGAAAGTGTACTGTCTCTTTAAGAAACTTCACTATTGAATTGGGGGCTGGAAATCGCAGTATAGCATTTACAGGACACCCTGGGAAGGATCCCAGGGTGATTTTAAATATGTATGGGGTTTATAATTTTAGTGGGCAATGGTATAAGGTTATTTTTGGCCATTTTATATGAAACTGTACTGTCTCTTTAAGAAACTTACCTTTTGAATTGGGGCTGGAAATCGCAGTATTGCACTGTCAAGAAACCCTAAGAAGGTTCCCAGGGTGATTTTAAATATGTATGGGGTTTATAATTGTAGTGGGCAATGATATAAGGTTATTTTTGGCCATTTTATATGAAAGTGTACTGTCTCTTTAAGGAATTTCACTTATGAATTGTGGGCTGGAAATCGCAGTATAGCATTTTCAGGACACCCTGGGAAGGTTCCCAGGGTGATTTTAAATATGTATGGGGTTTATAATTGTAGTGGGCAATGGTATATTGTTATTTTTGGCCATTTTATAAGAAAGTGTACTGTCTCTTTAAGAAACTTACCTTTTGAATTGGGGGCTGGAAATCGCAGTATTGCACTGTCAAGAAACCCTAAGAAGGTTCCCAGGGTGATTTTAAATATGTATGGGGTTTATAATTGTAGTGGGCAATGATATAAGGTTATTTTTGGCCATTTTATATGAAAGTGTACTGTCTCTAAGAAATTTCACTTTTGAATTGTGGGCTGGAAATCGCAGTATTGCACTGTCAAGAAACCCTAAGCAGGTTCCCAGGGTGATTTTAAATATGTATGAGATTTATAATTGTAGTGGGCAATGGTATAAGGTTATTCTTGGCCATTTTATATGAAAGTGTACTGTCTCTTTAAGAAACTTCACTTTTGAATTGGGGGTTGGAAATCGCAGTATAGCACTGTCAAGACACCCTAAGAAGGTTCCCAGGGTGATTTTAAATATGTATGGGGTTTATAATTGTAGTGGGCAATGGTATAAGGTTATTTTTGGCCATTTTATGTGAAAGTGTACTGTCTCTTTAAGAAAATTCACTTTTGAATTGTGGGCTGGAAATCGCAGTATAGCATTTTCAGGACACCCTGGGAAGGTTCCCATGGTGATTTTAAATATGTATGGGGTTTATAATTGTAGTGGGCAATGGTATAAGTTTATTTTTGGCCATTTTATATGAAAGTGTACTGTCTCTTTAAGAAATTTCACTTTTGAATTGTGGGCTGGAAATCGCAGTATAGCACTGTCAAGACACCCTAAGAAGGTTCCCAGGGTGATTTTAAATATGTATGGGGTTTATAATTGTAGTGGGCAATGATATAACGTTATTTTTGGCCATTTTAAATGAAAGTGTACTGTCTCTAAGAAATTTCACTTTTGAATTGTGGGCTGGAAATCGCAGTATAGCACTGTCAAGACACCCTAAGAAGGTTCCCAGGGTGATTTTAAATATGTATGGGGTTTATAATTTTAGTTGTCAATGGTATAAGGTTATTTTTGGCCATTTTATATGAAAGTGTACTGTCTCTTTAAGAAATTTCACTTTTGAATTGTGGGCTGGAAATCGCAGTATAGCACTGTCAAGACACCCTAAGAAGGTTCCCAGGGTGATTTTAAATATGTATGGGGTTTATAATTGTAGTTGTCAATGGTATAAGGTAATTTTTGGCCATTTTATATGAAAGTGTACTGTCTCTTTAAGAAACTTCACTATTGAATTGGGGGCTGGAAATCGCAGTATAGCATTTACAGGACACCCTGGGAAGGATCCCAGGGTGATTTTAAATATGTATGGGGTTTATAATTTTAGTGGGCAATGGTATAAGGTTATTTTTGGCCATTTTATATGAAACTGTACTGTCTCTTTAAGAAACTTACCTTTTGAATTGGGGCTGGAAATCGCAGTATTGCACTGTCAAGAAACCCTAAGAAGGTTCCCAGGGTGATTTTAAATATGTATGGGGTTTATAATTGTAGTGGGCAATGATATAAGGTTATTTTTGGCCATTTTATATGAAAGTGTACTGTCTCTTTAAGGAATTTCACTTATGAATTGTGGGCTGGAAATCGCAGTATAGCATTTTCAGGACACCCTGGGAAGGTTCCCATGGTGATTTTAAATATGTATGGGGTTTATAATTGTAGTTGTCCATGGTATAAGGTTATTTATGGCCATTTTATATGAAAGTGTACTAACTCTTTAAGAAATTTCACTTTTGAATTGTGGGCTGGAAATCGCAGTATAGCACTGTCAAGACAACCTAAGAAGGTTCCCAGGGTGATTTTAAATATGTATGGGGTTTATAATTGTAGTGGGCAATGATATAAGGTTATTTTTGGCCATTTTATATGAAAGTGTACTGTCTCTTTAAGAAATTAAACTTTTGAATTGGGGGCTGGAAATCGCAGTATAGCACTGTCAAGAAACCCTAAGAAGGTTCCCAGGGTGATTTTAAATATGTATGGGGTTTATAATTGTAGTGGGCAATGGTATAAGGTTATTTTTGGCCATTTTATATGAAAGTGTACTGTCTCTTTAAGAAATTTCACTTTTGAATTGTGGGCTGGAAATCGCAGTATAGCACTGTCAAGACACCCTAAGAAGGTTCCCAGGGTGATTTTAAATATGTATGGGGTTTATAATTGTAGTTGTCAATGGTATAAGGTAATTTTTGGCCATTTTATATGAAAGTGTACTGTCTCTTTAAGAAACTTCACTTTTGAATTGGGGGTTGGAAATCGCAGTATAGCACTGTCAAGACACCCTAAGAAGGTTCCCAGGGTGATTTTAAATATGTATGGGGTTTATAATTGTAGTGGGCAATGGTATAAGGTTATTTTTGGCCATTTTATATGAAAGTGTACTGTCTCTTTAAGAAACTTCACTATTGAATTGGGGGCTGGAACTCGCAGTATAGCATTTTCAGGACACCCTGGGAAGGTTCCCAGGGTGATTTTAAATATGTATGGGGTTTATAATTGTAGTGGGCAATGGTATAAGGTTATTTTTGGCCATTTTATATGAAAGTGTACTGTCTCTTTAAGAAACTTTAATTTTGAATTGGGGGCTGGAAATCGCAGTATAGCATTTACAGGACACCCTGGGAAGGATCCCAGGGTGATTTTAAATATGTATGGGGTTTATAATTTTAGTGGGCAATGGTATAAGGTTATTTTTGGCCATTTTATATGAAAGTGTACTGTCTCTTTAAGAAACTTCACTTTTGAATTGGGGGCTGGAAATCGCAGTATAGCACTG
Organism: Phyllobates terribilis; assembly: GCF_046119375.1. Classification (NCBI taxonomy): domain Eukaryota; kingdom Metazoa; phylum Chordata; class Amphibia; order Anura; family Dendrobatidae; genus Phyllobates; species Phyllobates terribilis. Next base: position 839,113 of record NW_027362879.1, on the reverse strand, counting down.
TCAAGACACCCTAAGAAGGTTCCCAGGGTGATTTTAAATATGTATGGGGTTTATAATTGTAGTGGGCAATGGTATAAGGTTATTTTTGGCCATTTTATATGAAAGTGTACTGTCTCTTTAAGAAATTTCACTTTTGAATTGTGGGCTGGAAATCGCAGTATAGCACTGTCAAGACATACTAAGAAGGTTCCCAGGGTGATTTTAAATATGTATGGGGTTTATAATTGTAGTGGGCAATGATATAAGGTTATTTTTGGCCATTTTATATGAAAGTGTACTGTCTCTTTAAGGAATTTCACTTTTGAATTGTGGGCTGGAAATCGCAGTATAGCATTTTCAGGACACCCTGGGAAGGTTCCCATGGTGATTTTAAATATGTATGGGGTTTATAATTGTAGTGGGCAATGGTATAAGGTTATTTTTGGCCATTTTATATGAAAGTGTACTGTCTCTTTAAGAAACTTCACTATTGAATTGGGGGCTGGAAATCGTAGTATAGCATTTACAGGACACCCTGGGAAGGATCCCAGGGTGATTTTAAATATGTATGGGGTTTATAATTTTAGTGGGCAATGGTATAAGGTTATTTTTGGCCATTTTATATGACAGTGTACTGTCTCTTTAAGAAACTTCACTTTTGAATTGGGGGCTGGAAATCGCAGTATATCACTGTCAAGACACCCTAAGAAGGTTCCCAGGGTGATTTTAAATATGTATGGGGTTTATAATTGTAGTGGGCAATAAGATAAGGTTATTTTTGGCCATTTTATATGAAAGTGTACTGTCTCTTTAAGAAATTAAACTTTTGAATTGGGGGCTGGAAATCGCAGTATAGCACTGTCAAGAAACCCTAAGAAGGTTCCCAGGGTGATTTTAAATATGTATGGGGTTTATAATTGTAGTGGGCAATGGTATAAGGTTATTTTTGGCCATTTTATATGAAAGTGTACTGTCTCTTTAAGAATCTTAACTTTTGAATTGGGGCTGGAAATCGCAGTATAGCATTTTCAGGACACCCTGGGGAGGTTCCCAGGGTGATTTTAAATATGTATGGGGTTTATAATTTTAGTGGGCAATGGTATAAGGTTATTTTTGGCCATTTTATATGAAAGTGTACTGTCTCTTTAAGAAATTTCACTTTTGAATTGTGGGCTGGAAATCGCAGTATAGCACTGTCAAGACACCCTAAGAAGGTTCCCAGGGTGATTTTAAATATGTATGGGGTTTATAATTGTAGTTGTCAATGGTATAAGGTTATTTTTGGCCATTTTATATGAAAGTGTACTGTCTCTTTAAGAAATTTCACTTTTGAATTGTGGGCTGGAAATCGCAGTATAGCACTGTCAAGACACCCTAAGAAGGTTCCCAGGGTGATTTTAAATATGTATGGGGTTTATAATTGTAGTTGTCAATGGTATAAGGTAATTTTTGGCCATTTTATATGAAAGTGTACTGTCTATTTAAGAAACTTCACTATTGAATTGGGGGCTGGAAATCGCAGTATAGCATTTACAGGACACCCTGGGAAGGATCCCAGGGTGATTTTAAATATGTATGGGGTTTATAATTTTAGTGGGCAATGGTATAAGGTTATTTTTGGCCATTTTATATGACAGTGTACTGCCTCTTTAAGAAACTTACCTTTTGAATTGGGGGCTGGAAATCGCAGTATTGCACTGTCAAGAAACCCTAAGAAGGTGCCCAGGGTGATTTTAAATATGTATGGGGTTTATAATTGTAGTGGGCAATGATATAAGGTTATTTTTGGCCATTTTATATGAAAGTGTACTGTCTCTTTAAGGAATTTCACTTTTGAATTGTGGGCTGGAAATCGCAGTATAGCATTTTCAGGACACCCTGGGAAGGTTCCCATGGTGATTTTAAATATGTATGGGGTTTATAATTGTAGTTGTCCATGGTATAAGGTTATTTTTGGCCATTTTATATGAAAGTGTACTGTCTCTTTAAGAAATTTCACTTTTGAATTGTGGGCTGGAAATCGCAGTATAGCACTGTCAAGACACCCTAAGAAGGTTCCCAGGGTGATTTTAAATATGTATGGGGTTTATAATTGTAGTGGGCAATGATATAAGGTTATTTTTGGCCATTTTATATGAAAGTGTACTGTCTCTTTAAGAAATTAAACTTTTGAATTGGGGGCTGGAAATCGCAGTATAGCACTGTCAAGAAACCCTAAGAAGGTTCCCAGGGTGATTTTAAATATGTATGGGGTTTATAATTGTAGTGGGCAATGGTATAAGTTTATTTTTGGACATTTTATATGAAAGTGTACTGTCTCTTTAAGAAATTTCACTTTTGAATTGTGGGCTGGAAATCGCAGTATAGCACTGTCAAGACACCCTAAGAAGGTTCCCAGGGTGATTTTAAATATGTATGGGGTTTATAATTGTAGTTGTCAATGGTATAAGGTAATTTTTGGCCATTTTATATGAAAGTGTACTGTCTCTTTAAGAAACTTACCTTTTGAATTGGGGGCTGGAAATCGCAGTATAGCACTGTCAAGACACCCTAAGAAGGTTCCCAGGGTGATTTTAAATATGTATGGGGTTTATAATTGTAGTGGGCAATGGTATAAGGTTATTTTTGGCCATTTTATATGAAAGTGTACTGTCTCTTTAAGAAACTTCACTTTTGAATTGGGGGTTGGAAATCGCAGTACAGCACTGTGAAGACACCCTAAGAAGGTTCCCAGGGTGATTTTAAATATGTATGGGGTTTATAATTGTAGTGGGCAATAATATAAGGTTATTTTTGGCCATTTTATATGAAAGTGTACTGTCTCTTTAAGGAATTTCACTTTTGAATTGTGGGCTGGAAATCGCAGTATAGCATTTTCAGGACACCCTGGGAAGGTTCCCATGGTGATTTTAAATATGTATGGGGTTTATAATTGTAGTGGGCAATGGTATAAGGTTATTTTTGGCCATTTTATATGAACGTGTACTGTCTCTTTAAGAAATTTCACTTTTGAATTGTGGGCTGGAAATCGCAGTATAGCACTGTCAAGACACCCTAAGAAGGTTCCCAGGGTGATTTTAAATATGTATGGGGTTTATAATTTTAGTTGTCAATGGTATAAGGTTATTTTTGGCCATTTTATATGAAAGTGTACTGTCTCTTTAAGAAATTTCACTTTTGAATTGTGGGCTGGAAATCGCAGTATAGCACTGTCAAGACACCCTAAGAAGGTTCCCAGGGTGATTTTAAATATGTATGGGGTTTATAATTGTAGTTGTCAATGGTATAAGGTAATTTTTGGCCATTTTATATGAAAGTGTACTGTCTCTTTAAGAAACTTCACTATTGAATTGGGGGCTGGAAATCGCAGTATAGCATTTACAGGACACCCTGGGAAGGATCCCAGGGTGATTTTAAATATGTATGGGGTTTATAATTTTAGTGGGCAATGGTATAAGGTTATTTTTGGCCATTTTATATGACAGTGTACTGTCTCTTTAAGAAACTTCACTTTTGAATTGGGGGCTGGAAATCGCAGTATATCACTGTCAAGACACCCTAAGAAGGTTCCCAGGGTGATTTTAAATATGTATGGGGTTTATAATTGTAGTGGGTAATGATATAAGGTTATTTTTGGCCATTTTATATGAAAGTGTACTGTCTCTTTAAGGAATTTCACTTTTGAATTGTGGGCTGGAAATCGCAGTATAGCATTTTCAGGACACCCTGGGAAGGTTCCCATGGTGATTTTAAATATGTATGGGGTTTATAATTGTAGTTGTCCATGGTATAAGGTTATTTTTGGCCATTTTATATGAAAGTGTACTGTCTCTTTAAGAAATTTCACTTTTGAATTGGGGGCTGGAAATCGCAGTATAGCACTGTCAAGACACCCTAAGAAGGTTCCCAGGGTGATTTTAAATATGTATGGGGTTTATAATTGTAGTGGGCAATGGTATAAGGTTATTTTTGGCCATTTTATATGAAAGTGTACTGTCTCTTTAAGAAACTTCACTTTTGAATTGGGGGTTGGAAATCGCAGTATAGCACTGTCAAGACACCCTAAGAAGGTTCCCAGGGTGATTTTAAATATGTATGGGGTTTATAATTGTAGTGGGCAATGGTATAAGGTTATTTTTGGCCATTTTATATGAAAGTGTACTGTCTCTTAAAGAAACTTAACTTTTAAATTGGGGGCTGGAAATCGCACTATAGCATTTTCAGGACACCCTGGGAAGGTTCCCAGGGTGATTTTAAATATGTATGGGGTTTATAATTATAGTGGGCAATGGTATAAGGTTATTTTTGGCCATTTTATATGAAAGTGTACTGTCTCATTAAGAAACTTCACTTTTGAATTGGGGGCTGGAAATCGCACTATAGCATTTTCAGGACACCCTGGGAAGGTTCCCAGGGTGATTTTAAATATGTATGGGGTTTATAATTGTAGTGGGCAATGGTATAAGGTTATTTTTGGCCATTTTATATGAAAGTGTACTGTCTCTTTAAGAAACTTCACTTTTGAATTGGGGGCTGGAAATCGCAGTATAGCACTGTCAAGACACCCTAAGAAGGTTCCCAGGGTGATTTTAAATATGTATGGGGTTTATAATTGTAGTGGGTAATGGTATAAGGTTATTTTTGGCCATTTTATATGAAAGTGTACTGTCTCTTTAAGAAACTTCACTTTTGAATTGGGGGCTGGAAATCGCACTATAGCATTTTCAGGTCACCCTAAGAAGGTTCCCAGGGTGATTTTAAATATGTATGGGGTTTATAATTGTAGTGGGCAATGGTATAAGGTTATTTTTGGCCATTTTATATGAAAGTGTACTGTCTCTTTAAGAAACTTCACTTTTGAATTGGGGGTTGGAAATCGCAGTATAGCACTGTCAAGACACCCTAAGAAGGTTCCCAGGGTGATTTTAAATATGTATGGGGTTTATAATTGTAGTGGGCAATGGTATAAGGTTATTTTTGGCCATTTTATATGAAAGTGTACTGTCTCTTTAAGAAACTTCACTATTGAATTGGGGGCTGGAACTCGCAGTATAGCATTTTCAGGACACCCTGGGAAGGTTCCCAGGGTGATTTTAAATATGTATGGGGTTTATAATTGTAGTGGGCAATGGTATAAGGTTATTTTTGGCCATTTTATATGAAAGTGTACTGTCTCTTTAAGAAACTTTAATTTTGAAATGGGGGCTGGAAATCGCAGTATAGCATTTACAGGACACCCTGGGAAGGATCCCAGGGTGATTTTAAATATGTATGGGGTTTATAATTTTAGTGGGCAATGGTATAAGGTTATTTTTGGCCATTTTATATGAAAGTGTACTGTCTCTTTAAGAAACTTCACTTTTGAATTGGGGGCTGGAAATCGCAGTATAGCACTGTCAAGACACCCTAAGAAGGTTCCCAGGGTGATTTTAAATATGTATGGGGTTTATAATTGTAGTGGGCAATGGTATAAGGTTATTTTTGGCCATTTTATATGAAAGTGTACTGTCTCTTTAAGAAATTTCACTTTTGAATTGTGGGCTGGAAATCGCAGTATAGCACTGTCAAGACATACTAAGAAGGTTCCCAGGGTGATTTTAAATATGTATGGGGTTTATAATTGTAGTGGGCAATGATATAAGGTTATTTTTGGCCATTTTATATGAAAGTGTACTGTCTCTTTAAGGAATTTCACTTTTGAATTGTGGGCTGGAAATCGCAGTATAGCATTTTCAGGACACCCTGGGAAGGTTCCCATGGTGATTTTAAATATGTATGGGGTTTATAATTGTAGTGGGCAATGGTATAAGGTTATTTTTGGCCATTTTATATGAAAGTGTACTGTCTCTTTAAGAAACTTCACTATTGAATTGGGGGCTGGAAATCGTAGTATAGCATTTACAGGACACCCTGGGAAGGATCCCAGGGTGATTTTAAATATGTATGGGGTTTATAATTTTAGTGGGCAATGGTATAAGGTTATTTTTGGCCATTTTATATGACAGTGTACTGTCTCTTTAAGAAACTTCACTTTTGAATTGGGGGCTGGAAATCGCAGTATATCCCTGTCAAGACACCCTAAGAAGGTTCCCAGGGTGATTTTAAATATGTATGGGGTTTATAATTGTAGTGGGCAATAAGATAAGGTTATTTTTGGCCATTTTATATGAAAGTGTACTGTCTCTTTAAGAAATTAAACTTTTGAATTGGGGGCTGGAAATCGCAGTATAGCACTGTCAAGAAACCCTAAGAAGGTTCCCAGGGTGATTTTAAATATGTATGGGGTTTATAATTGTAGTGGGCAATGGTATAAGGTTATTTTTGGCCATTTTATATGAAAGTGTACTGTCTCTTTAAGAATCTTAACTTTTGAATTGGGGCTGGAAATCGCAGTATAGCATTTTCAGGACACCCTGGGGAGGTTCCCAGGGTGATTTTAAATATGTATGGGGTTTATAATTTTAGTGGGCAATGGTATAAGGTTATTTTTGGCCATTTTATATGAAAGTGTACTGTCTCTTTAAGAAATTTCACTTTTGAATTGTGGGCTGGAAATCGCAGTATAGCACTGTCAAGACACCCTAAGAAGGTTCCCAGGGTGATTTTAAATATGTATGGGGTTTATAATTGTAGTTGTCAATGGTATAAGGTTATTTTTGGCCATTTTATATGAAAGTGTACTGTCTCTTTAAGAAATTTCACTTTTGAATTGTGGGCTGGAAATCGCAGTATAGCACTGTCAAGACACCCTAAGAAGGTTCCCAGGGTGATTTTAAATATGTATGGGGTTTATAATTGTAGTTGTCAATGGTATAAGGTAATTTTTGGCCATTTTATATGAAAGTGTACTGTCTATTTAAGAAACTTCACTATTGAATTGGGGGCTGGAAATCGCAGTATAGCATTTACAGGACACCCTGGGAAGGATCCCAGGGTGATTTTAAATATGTATGGGGTTTATAATTTTAGTGGGCAATGGTATAAGGTTATTTTTGGCCATTTTATATGACAGTGTACTGCCTCTTTAAGAAACTTACCTTTTGAATTGGGGGCTGGAAATCGCAGTATTGCACTGTCAAGAAACCCTAAGAAGGTTCCCAGGGTGATTTTAAATATGTATGGGGTTTATAATTGTAGTGGGCAATGATATAAGGTTATTTTTGGCCATTTTATATGAAAGTGTACTGTCTCTTTAAGGAATTTCACTTTTGAATTGTGGGCTGGAAATCGCAGTATAGCACTGTCAAGACACCCTAAGAAGGTTCCCAGGGTGATTTTAAATATGTATGGGGTTTATAATTGTAGTGGGCAATGATATAAGGTTATTTTTGGCCATTTTATATGAAAGTGTACTGTCTCTTTAAGAAATTAAACTTTTGAATTGGGGGCTGGAAATCGCAGTATAGCACTGTCAAGAAACCCTAAGAAGGTTCCCAGGGTGATTTTAAATATGTATGGGGTTTATAATTGTAGTGGGCAATGGTATAAGTTTATTTTTGGACATTTTATATGAAAGTGTACTGTCTCTTTAAGAAATTTCACTTTTGAATTGTGGGCTGGAAATCGCAGTATAGCACTGTCAAGACACCCTAAGAAGGTTCCCAGGGTGATTTTAAATATGTATGGGGTTTATAATTGTAGTTGTCAATGGTATAAGGTAATTTTTGGCCATTTTATATGAAAGTGTACTGTCTCTTTAAGAAACTTACCTTTTGAATTGGGGGCTGGAAATCGCAGTATAGCACTGTCAAGACACCCTAAGAAGGTTCCCAGGGTGATTTTAAATATGTATGGGGTTTATAATTGTAGTGGGCAATGGTATAAGGTTATTTTTGGCCATTTTATATGAAAGTGTACTGTCTCTTTAAGAAACTTCACTTTTGAATTGGGGGTTGGAAATCGCAGTATAGCACTGTGAAGACACCCTAAGAAGGTTCCCAGGGTGATTTTAAATATGTATGGGGTTTATAATTGTAGTGGGCAATAATATAAGGTTATTTTTGGCCATTTTATATGAAAGTGTACTGTCTCTTTAAGGAATTTCACTTTTGAATTGTGGGCTGGAAATCGCAGTATAGCATTTTCAGGACACCCTGGGAAGGTTCCCATGGTGATTTTAAATATGTATGGGGTTTATAATTGTAGTGGGCAATGGTATAAGGTTATTTTTGGCCATTTTATATGAAAGTGTACTGTCTCTTTAAGAAATTTCACTTTTGAATTGTGGGCTGGAAATCGCAGTATAGCACTGTCAAGACACCCTAAGAAGGTTCCCAGGGTGATTTTAAATATGTATGGGGTTTATAATTTTAGTTGTCAATGGTATAAGGTTATTTTTGGCCATTTTATATGAAAGTGTACTGTCTCTTTAAGAAATTTCACTTTTGAATTGTGGGCTGGAAATCGCAGTATAGCACTGTCAAGACACCCTAAGAAGGTTCCCAGGGTGATTTTAAATATGTATGGGGTTTATAATTGTAGTTGTCAATGGTATAAGGTAATTTTTGGCCATTTTATATGAAAGTGTACTGTCTCTTTAAGAAACTTCACTATTGAATTGGGGGCTGGAAATCGCAGTATAGCATTTACAGGACACCCTGGGAAGGATCCCAGGGTGATTTTAAATATGTATGGGGTTTATAATTTTAGTGGGCAATGGTATAAGGTTATTTTTGGCCATTTTATATGACAGTGTACTGTCTCTTTAAGAAACTTCACTTTTGAATTGGGGGCTGGAAATCGCAGTATATCACTGTCAAGACACCCTAAGAAGGTTCCCAGGGTGATTTTAAATATGTATGGGGTTTATAATTGTAGTGGGTAATGATATAAGGTTATTTTTGGCCATTTTATATGAAAGTGTACTGTCTCTTTAAGGAATTTCACTTTTGAATTGTGGGATGGAAATCGCAGTATAGCATTTTCAGGACACCCTGGGAAGGTTCCCATGGTGATTTTAAATATGTATGGGGTTTATAATTGTAGTTGTCCATGGTATAAGGTTATTTTTGGCCATTTTATATGAAAGTGTACTGTCTCTTTAAGAAATTTCACTTTTGAATTGGGGGCTGGAAATCGCAGTATAGCACTGTCAAGACACCCTAAGAAGGTTCCCAGGGTGATTTTAAATATGTATGGGGTTTATAATTGTAGTGGGCAATGGTATAAGGTTATTTTTGGCCATTTTATATGAAAGTGTACTGTCTCTTTAAGAAACTTCACTTTTGAATTGGGGGTTGGAAATCGCAGTATAGCACTGTCAAGACACCCTAAGAAGGTTCCCAGGGTGATTTTAAATATGTATGGGGTTTATAATTGTAGTGGGCAATGGTATAAGGTTATTTTTGGCCATTTTATATGAAAGTGTACTGTCTCTTAAAGAAACTTAACTTTTAAATTGGGGGCTGGAAATCGCACTATAGCATTTTCAGGACACCCTGGGAAGGTTCCCAGGGTGATTTTAAATATGTATGGGGTTTATAATTATAGTGGGCAATGGTATAAGGTTATTTTTGGCCATTTTATATGAAAGTGTACTGTCTCATTAAGAAACTTCACTTTTGAATTGGGGGCTGGAAATCGCACTATAGCATTTTCAGGACACCCTGGGAAGGTTCCCAGGGTGATTTTAAATATGTATGGGGTTTATAATTGTAGTGGGCAATGGTATAAGGTTATTTTTGGCCATTTTATATGAAAGTGTACTGTCTCTTTAAGAAACTTCACTTTTGAATTGGGGGCTGGAAATCGCAGTATAGCACTGTCAAGACACCCTAAGAAGGTTCCCAGGGTGATTTTAAATATGTATGGGGTTTATAATTGTAGTGGGTAATGGTATAAGGTTATTTTTGGCCATTTTATATGAAAGTGTACTGTCTCTTTAAGAAACTTCACTTTTGAATTGGGGGCTGGAAATCGCACTATAGCATTTTCAGGTCACCCTAAGAAGGTTCCCAGGGTGATTTTAAATATGTATGGGGTTTATAATTGTAGTGGGCAATGGTATAAGGTTATTTTTGGCCAATTTCTATGAAAGTGTACTGTCTCTTTAAGAAACTTCACTTTTGAATTGGGGGTTGGAAATCGCAGTATAGCACTGTCAAGACACCCTAAGAAGGATCCCAGGGTGATTTTAAATATGTATGGGGTTTATAATTGTAGTGGGCAATAGTATAAGGTTATTTTTGGCCATTTTATATGAAAGTGTACTGTCTCTTTAAGAAACTTCACTTTTGAATTGGGGGCTGGAAATCACAGGATAGCACTGTCAAGACACCCTAAGAAGGTTCCCAGGGTGATTTTAAATATGTATGGGGTTTATAATTGTAGTGGGCAATGGTATAAGGTTATTTTTGGCCATTTTATATGAAAGTGTACTGTCTCTTTAAGAAACTTCACTTTTGAATTGGGGGTTGGAAATCGCAGTATAGCACTGTCAAGACACCCTAAGAAGGTTCCCAGGGTGATTTTAAATATGTATGGGGTTTATAATTGTAGTGGGCAATGGTATAAGGTTATTTTTGGCCATTTTATATGAAAGTGTACTGTCTCTTTAAGAAACTTCACTTTTGATTTGGGGGCTGGAAATCGCACTATAGCATTTTCAGGACACCCTGGGAAGGTTCCCAGGGTGATTTTAAATATGTATGGGGTTTATAATTGTAGTGGGCAATGGTATAAGGTTTATTTTTGGCCATTTTATATGAAAGTGTACTGTCTCTTTAAGAAACTTCACTTTTGAATTGGGGGCTGGAAATCGCAGTATAGCACTGTCAAGACACCCTAAGAAGGTTCCCAGGGTGATTTTAAATATGTATGGGGTTTATAATTGTAGTGGGCAATGGTATAAGGTTATTTTTGGCTATTTTATATGAAAGTGTACTGTCTCTTTAAGAAACTTAACTTTTGAATTGGGGGCTGGAAATCGCACTATAAAATCACCCTGGGAACCTTCCCAGGGTGACCTGAAAATGCTAAATATCTATGGGGTTTATAATTGTAGTGGGCAATGGTATAAGGTTATTTTTGGCCATTTTATATGAAAGTGTACTGTCTCTTTAAGAAACTTCACTTTGAATTGGGGGCTGGAAATCGCAGTATAGCACTGTCAAGACACCCTAAGAAGGTTCCCAGGGTGATTTTAAATATGTATGGGGTTTATAATTGTAGTGGGCAATGGTATAAGGTTATTTTTGGCCATTTTATATGAAAGTGTACTGTCTCTTTAAGAAACTTCATTTCTGAATTGGGGGCTGGAAATCGCACTATAGCATTTTCAGGACACCCTGGGAAGGTTCCCAGGGTGATTTTAAATATGTATGGGGTTTATAATTGTAGTGGGCAATGGTATAAGGTTATTTTTGGCCATTTTATATGAAAGTGTACTGTCTCTTTAAGAAACTTCACTTTTGAATTGGGGGCTGGAAATCGCAGTATAGCACTGTCAAGAAACCCTAAGAAGGTTCCCAGGGTGATTTTAAATATGTATGGGGTTTATAATTGTAGTGGGCAATGGTATAAGGTTATTTTTGGCCATTTTATATGAAAGTGTACTGTCTCTTTAAGAAACTTCACTTTTGAATTGGGGGCTGGAAATCGCACTATAGCATTTTCAGGTCACCCTGGGAAGGTTCCCAGGGTGATTTTAAATATGTATGGGGTTTATAATTGTAGTGGGCAATGGTATAAGGTTATTTTTGGCCATTTTATATGAAAGTGTACTGTCTCTTTAAGAAACGTAACTTTTGAATTGGGGGCTGGAAATCGCACTATAGCATTTTCAGGTCACACTGGGAAGGTTCCCAGGGTGATTTTAAATATGTATGGGGGTTATAATTGTAGTGGGCAATGGTATAAGGTAATTTTTGGCCATTTTATATGAAAGTGTACTGTCTCTTTAAGAAACTTCATTTCTGAATTGGGGGCTGGAAATCGCACTATAGCATTTTCAGGACACCCTGGGAAGGTTCCCAGGGTGATTTTAAATATGTATGGGGTTTATAATTGTAGTGGGCAATGGTATAAGGTTATTTTTGGCCATTTTATATGAAAGTGTACTGTCTCTTTAAGAAACTTCACTTTTGAATTGGGGGCTGGAAATCGCAGTATAGCACTGTCAAGAAACCCTAAGAAGGTTCCCAGGGTGATTTTAAATATGTGTGGGGTTTATAATTGTAGTGGGCAATGGTATAAGGTTATTTTTGGCCATTTTATATGAAAGTGTACTGTCTCTTTAAGAAACTTCACTTTTGAATTGGGGGCTGGAAATCGCACTATAGCATTTTCAGGACACCCTGGGAAGGTTCCCAGGGTGATTTTAAATATGTATGGGGTTTATAATTGTAGTGGGCAATGGTATAAGGTTATTTTTGGCTATTTTATATGAAAGTGTACTGTCTCTTTAAGAAACTTAACTTTTGAATTGGGGGCTGGAAATCGCACTATAGCATTTTCAGGTCACCCTGGGAAGGTTCCCAGGGTGATTTTAAATATGTATGGGGTTTATAATTGTAGTGGGCAATGGTATAAGGTTATTTTTGGCCATTTTATATGAAAGTGTACTGTCTCTTTAAGAAACTTCACTTTTGAATTGGGGGCTGGAAATCGCAGTATAGCACTGTCAAGACACCCTAAGAAGGTTCCCAGGGTGATTTTAAATATGTATGGGGTTTATAATTGTAGTGGGTAATGGTATAAGGTTATTTTTGGCCATTTTATATGAAAGTGTACTGTCTCTTTAAGAAACTTCACTTTTGAATTGGGGGCTGGAAATCGCAGTATAGCACTGTCAAGACACCCTAAGAAGGTTCCCAGGGTGATTTTAAATATGTATGGGGTTTATAATTGTAGTGGGCAATGGTATAAGGTTATTTTTGGCCATTTTATATGAAAGTGTACTGTCTCTTTAAGAAACTTCACTTTGAATTGGGGGCTGGAAATCGCAGTATAGCACTGTCAAGACACCCTAAGAAGGTTCCCAGGGTGATTTTAAATATGTATGGGGTTTATAATTGTAGTGGGCAATGGTATAAGGTTATTTTTGGCCATTTTATATGAAAGTGTACTGTCTCTTTAAGAAACTTCATTTCTGAATTGGGGGCTGGAAATCGCACTATAGCATTTTCAGGACACCCTGGGAAGGTTCCCAGGGTGATTTTAAATATGTATGGGGTTTATAATTGTAGTGGGCAATGGTATAAGGTTATTTTTGGCCATTTTATATGAAAGTGTACTGTCTCTTTAAGAAACTTCACTTTTGAATTGGGGGCTGGAAATCGCAGTATAGCACTGTCAAGAAACCCTAAGAAGGTTCCCAGGGTGATTTTAAATATGTATGGGGTTTATAATTGTAGTGGGCAATGGTATAAGGTTATTTTTGGCCATTTTATATGAAAGTGTACTGTCTCTTTAAGAAACTTCACTTTTGAATTGGGGGCTGGAAATCGCACTATAGCATTTTCAGGTCACCCTGGGAAGGTTCCCAGGGTGATTTTAAATATGTATGGGGTTTATAATTGTAGTGGGCAATGGTATAAGGTTATTTTTGGCCATTTTATATGAAAGTGTACTGTCTCTTTAAGAAACGTAACTTTTGAATTGGGGGCTGGAAATCGCACTATAGCATTTTCAGGTCACACTGGGAAGGTTCCCAGGGTGATTTTAAATATGTATGGGGGTTATAATTGTAGTGGGCAATGGTATAAGGTAATTTTTGGCCATTTTATATGAAAGTGTACTGTCTCTTTAAGAAACTTCATTTCTGAATTGGGGGCTGGAAATTGCACTATAGCATTTTCAGGACACCCTGGGAAGGTTCCCAGGGTGATTTTAAATATGTATGGGGTTTATAATTGTAGTGGGCAATGGTATAAGGTTATTTTTGGCCATTTTATATGAAAGTGTACTGTCTCTTTAAGAAACTTCACTTTTGAATTGGGGGCTGGAAATCGCAGTATAGCACTGTCAAGAAACCCTAAGAAGGTTCCCAGGGTGATTTTAAATATGTGTGGGGTTTATAATTGTAGTGGGCAATGGTATAAGGTTATTTTTGGCCATTTTATATGAAAGTGTACTGTCTCTTTAAGAAACTTCACTTTTGAATTGGGGGCTGGAAATCGCACTATAGCATTTTCAGGACACCCTGGGAAGGTTCCCAGGGTGATTTTAAATATGTATGGGGTTTATAATTGTAGTGGGCAATGGTATAAGGTTATTTTTGGCTATTTTATATGAAAGTGTACTGTCTCTTTAAGAAACTTAACTTTTGAATTGGGGGCTGGAAATCGCACTATAGCATTTTCAGGTCACCCTGGGAAGGTTCCCAGGGTGATTTTAAATATGTATGGGGTTTATAATTGTAGTGGGCAATGGTATAAGGTTATTTTTGGCCATTTTATATGAAAGTGTACTGTCTCTTTAAGAAACTTCACTTTTGAATTGGGGGCTGGAAATCGCAGTATAGCACTGTCAAGACACCCTAAGAAGGTTCCCAGGGTGATTTTAAATATGTATGGGGTTTATAATTGTAGTGGGTAATGGTATAAGGTTATTTTTGGCCATTTTATATGAAAGTGTACTGTCTCTTTAAGAAACTTCACTTTTGAATTGGGGGCTGGAAATCGCAGTATAGCACTGTCAAGACACCCTAAGAAGGTTCCCAGGGTGATTTTAAATATGTATGGGGTTTATAATTGTAGTGGGCAATGGTATAATGTTATTTTTGGCTATTTTATATGAAAGTGTACTGTCTCTTTAAGAAACTTCACTTTTGAATTGGGGGCTGGAAATCGCAGTATAGCACTGTCAAGACACCCTAAGAAGGTTCCCAGGGTGATTTTGAATATGTATGGGGTTTATATTTGTAGTGGACAATGGTATAAGGTTAATTTTGGCCATTTTATATGAAAGTGTACTGTCTCTTTAAGAAACTTCAATTTTGAATTGGGGGCTGGAAATCGCACTATAGCATTTTCAGGACACCCTGGGAAGGTTCCCAGGGTGATTTTAAGTATGTATGGGGTTTATAATTGTAGTGGGCAATGGTATAAGGTTATTTTTGGCCATTTTATATGAAAGTGTACTGTCTCTTTAAGAAACTTCACTTTTGAATTGGGGGCTGGAAATCTCAGTATAGCACTGTCAAGACACCCTAAGAAGGTTCCCAGGGTGATTTTAAATATGTATGGTGTTTATAATTGTAGTGGGCAATGGTATAAGGTTATTTTTGGCTATTTTATATGAAAGTGTACTGTCTCTTTAAGAAACTTCACTTTTGAATTGGGGGCTGGAAATCGCAGTATAGCACTGTCAAGACACCCTAAGAAGGTTCCCAGGGTGATTTTAAATATGTATGGGGTTTATAATTGTAGTGGGCAATGGTATATTGTTATTTTTGGCCATTTTATAAGAAAGTGTACTGTCTCTTTAAGAAACTTACCTTTTGAATTGGGGGCTGGAAATCGCAGTATTGCACTGTCAAGAAACCCTAAGAAGGTTCCCAGGGTGATTTTAAATATGTATGGGGTTTATAATTGTAGTGGGCAATGATATAAGGTTATTTTTGGCCATTTTATATGAAAGTGTACTGTCTCTAAGAAATTTCACTTTTGAATTGTGGGCTGGAAATCGCAGTATTGCACTGTCAAGAAACCCTAAGCAGGTTCCCAGGGTGATTTTAAATATGTATGAGGTTTATAATTGTAGTGGGCAATGGTATAAGGTTATTCTTGGCCATTTTATATGAAAGTGTACTGTCTCTTTAAGAAACTTCACTTTTGAATTGGGGGTTGGTAATCGCAGTATAGCACTGTCAAGACACCCTAAGAAGGTTCCCAGGGTGATTTTAAATATGTATGGGGTTTATAATTGTAGTGGGCAATGGTATAAGGTTATTTTTGGCCATTTTATATGAAAGTGTACTGTCTCTTTAAGAAAATTCACTTTTGAATTGTGGGCTGGAAATCGCAGTATAGCATTTTCAGGACACCCTGGGAAGGTTCCCATGGTGATTTTAAATATGTATGGGGTTTATAATTGTAGTGGGCAATGATATGTTATTTTTGGCCATTTTAAATGAAAGTGTACTGTCTCTTTAAGAAATTTCACTTTTGAATTGTGGGCTGGAAATCGCAGTATAGCACTGTCAAGACACCCTAAGAAGGTTCCCAGGGTGATTTTAAATATGTATGGGGTTTATAATTTTAGTTGTCAATGGTATAAGGTTATTTTTGGCCATTTTATATGAAAGTGTACTGTCTCTTTAAGAAATTTCACTTTTGAATTGTGGGCTGGAAATCGCAGTATAGCACTGTCAAGACACCCTAAGAAGGTTCCCAGGGTGATTTTAAATATGTATGGGGTTTATAATTGTAGTTGTCAATGGTATAAGGTAATTTTTGGCCATTTTATATGAAAGTGTACTGTCTCTTTAAGAAACTTCACTATTGAATTGGGGGCTGGAAATCGCAGTATAGCATTTACAGGACACCCTGGGAAGGATCCCAGGGTGATTTTAAATATGTATGGGGTTTATAATTTTAGTGGGCAATGGTATAAGGTTATTTTTGGCCATTTTATATGAAACTGTACTGTCTCTTTAAGAAACTTACCTTTTGAATTGGGGCTGGAAATCGCAGTATTGCACTGTCAAGAAACCCTAAGAAGGTTCCCAGGGTGATTTTAAATATGTATGGGGTTTATAATTGTAGTGGGCAATGATATAAGGTTATTTTTGGCCATTTTATATGAAAGTGTACTGTCTCTTTAAGGAATTTCACTTATGAATTGTGGGCTGGAAATCGCAGTATAGCATTTTCAGGACACCCTGGGAAGGTTCCCAGGGTGATTTTAAATATGTATGGGGTTTATAATTGTAGTGGGCAATGGTATATTGTTATTTTTGGCCATTTTATAAGAAAGTGTACTGTCTCTTTAAGAGACTTACCTTTTGAATTGGGGGCTGGAAATCGCAGTATTGCACTGTCAAGAAACCCTAAGAAGGTTCCCAGGGTGATTTTAAATATGTATGGGGTTTATAATTGTAGTGGGCAATGATATAAGGTTATTTTTGGCCATTTTATATGAAAGTGTACTGTCTCTAAGAAATTTCACTTTTGAATTGTGGGCTGGAAATCGCAGTATTGCACTGTCAAGAAACCCTAAGCAGGTTCCCAGGGTGATTTTAAATATGTATGAGATTTATAATTGTAGTGGGCAATGGTATAAGGTTATTCTTGGCCATTTTATATGAAAGTGTACTGTCTCTTTAAGAAACTTCACTTTTGAATTGGGGGTTGGAAATCGCAGTATAGCACTGTCAAGACACCCTAAGAAGGTTCCCAGGGTGATTTTAAATATGTATGGGGTTTATAATTGTAGTGGGCAATGGTATAAGGTTATTTTTGGCCATTTTATGTGAAAGTGTACTGTCTCTTTAAGAAAATTCACTTTTGAATTGTGGGCTGGAAATCGCAGTATAGCATTTTCAGGACACCCTGGGAAGGTTCCCATGGT
Organism: Phyllobates terribilis; assembly: GCF_046119375.1. NCBI lineage: Eukaryota > Metazoa > Chordata > Amphibia > Anura > Dendrobatidae > Phyllobates > Phyllobates terribilis. Next base: position 821,623 of record NW_027362879.1, on the reverse strand, counting down.
GATTTTAAATATGTATGGGGTTTATAATTGTAGTTGTCCATGGTATAAGGTTATTTTTGGCCATTTTATATGAAAGTGTACTGTCTCTTTAAGAAATTTCACTTTTGAATTGTGGGCTGGAAATCGCAGTATAGCACTGTCAAGACACCCTAAGAAGGTTCCCAGGGTGATTTTAAATATGTATGGGGTTTATAATTGTAGTGGGCAATGATATAAGGTTATTTTTGGCCATTTTATATGAAAGTGTACTGTCTCTTTAAGAAATTAAACTTTTGAATTGGGGGCTGGAAATCGCAGTATAGCACTGTCAAGAAACCCTAAGAAGGTTCCCAGGGTGATTTTAAATATGTATGGGGTTTATAATTGTAGTGGGCAATGGTATAAGTTTATTTTTGGACATTTTATATGAAAGTGTACTGTCTCTTTAAGAAATTTCACTTTTGAATTGTGGGCTGGAAATCGCAGTATAGCACTGTCAAGACACCCTAAGAAGGTTCCCAGGGTGATTTTAAATATGTATGGGGTTTATAATTGTAGTTGTCAATGGTATAAGGTAATTTTTGGCCATTTTATATGAAAGTGTACTGTCTCTTTAAGAAACTTACCTTTTGAATTGGGGGCTGGAAATCGCAGTATAGCACTGTCAAGACACCCTAAGAAGGTTCCCAGGGTGATTTTAAATATGTATGGGGTTTATAATTGTAGTGGGCAATGGTATAAGGTTATTTTTGGCCATTTTATATGAAAGTGTACTGTCTCTTTAAGAAACTTCACTTTTGAATTGGGGGTTGGAAATCGCAGTATAGCACTGTGAAGACACCCTAAGAAGGTTCCCAGGGTGATTTTAAATATGTATGGGGTTTATAATTGTAGTGGGCAATAATATAAGGTTATTTTTGGCCATTTTATATGAAAGTGTACTGTCTCTTTAAGGAATTTCACTTTTGAATTGTGGGCTGGAAATCGCAGTATAGCATTTTCAGGACACCCTGGGAAGGTTCCCATGGTGATTTTAAATATGTATGGGGTTTATAATTGTAGTGGGCAATGGTATAAGGTTATTTTTGGCCATTTTATATGAAAGTGTACTGTCTCTTTAAGAAATTTCACTTTTGAATTGTGGGCTGGAAATCGCAGTATAGCACTGTCAAGACACCCTAAGAAGGTTCCCAGGGTGATTTTAAATATGTATGGGGTTTATAATTTTAGTTGTCAATGGTATAAGGTTATTTTTGGCCATTTTATATGAAAGTGTACTGTCTCTTTAAGAAATTTCACTTTTGAATTGTGGGCTGGAAATCGCAGTATAGCACTGTCAAGACACCCTAAGAAGGTTCCCAGGGTGATTTTAAATATGTATGGGGTTTATAATTGTAGTTGTCAATGGTATAAGGTAATTTTTGGCCATTTTATATGAAAGTGTACTGTCTCTTTAAGAAACTTCACTATTGAATTGGGGGCTGGAAATCGCAGTATAGCATTTACAGGACACCCTGGGAAGGATCCCAGGGTGATTTTAAATATGTATGGGGTTTATAATTTTAGTGGGCAATGGTATAAGGTTATTTTTGGCCATTTTATATGACAGTGTACTGTCTCTTTAAGAAACTTCACTTTTGAATTGGGGGCTGGAAATCGCAGTATATCACTGTCAAGACACCCTAAGAAGGTTCCCAGGGTGATTTTAAATATGTATGGGGTTTATAATTGTAGTGGGTAATGATATAAGGTTATTTTTGGCCATTTTATATGAAAGTGTACTGTCTCTTTAAGGAATTTCACTTTTGAATTGTGGGATGGAAATCGCAGTATAGCATTTTCAGGACACCCTGGGAAGGTTCCCATGGTGATTTTAAATATGTATGGGGTTTATAATTGTAGTTGTCCATGGTATAAGGTTATTTTTGGCCATTTTATATGAAAGTGTACTGTCTCTTTAAGAAATTTCACTTTTGAATTGGGGGCTGGAAATCGCAGTATAGCACTGTCAAGACACCCTAAGAAGGTTCCCAGGGTGATTTTAAATATGTATGGGGTTTATAATTGTAGTGGGCAATGGTATAAGGTTATTTTTGGCCATTTTATATGAAAGTGTACTGTCTCTTTAAGAAACTTCACTTTTGAATTGGGGGTTGGAAATCGCAGTATAGCACTGTCAAGACACCCTAAGAAGGTTCCCAGGGTGATTTTAAATATGTATGGGGTTTATAATTGTAGTGGGCAATGGTATAAGGTTATTTTTGGCCATTTTATATGAAAGTGTACTGTCTCTTAAAGAAACTTAACTTTTAAATTGGGGGCTGGAAATCGCACTATAGCATTTTCAGGACACCCTGGGAAGGTTCCCAGGGTGATTTTAAATATGTATGGGGTTTATAATTATAGTGGGCAATGGTATAAGGTTATTTTTGGCCATTTTATATGAAAGTGTACTGTCTCATTAAGAAACTTCACTTTTGAATTGGGGGCTGGAAATCGCACTATAGCATTTTCAGGACACCCTGGGAAGGTTCCCAGGGTGATTTTAAATATGTATGGGGTTTATAATTGTAGTGGGCAATGGTATAAGGTTATTTTTGGCCATTTTATATGAAAGTGTACTGTCTCTTTAAGAAACTTCACTTTTGAATTGGGGGCTGGAAATCGCAGTATAGCACTGTCAAGACACCCTAAGAAGGTTCCCAGGGTGATTTTAAATATGTATGGGGTTTATAATTGTAGTGGGTAATGGTATAAGGTTATTTTTGGCCATTTTATATGAAAGTGTACTGTCTCTTTAAGAAACTTCACTTTTGAATTGGGGGCTGGAAATCGCACTATAGCATTTTCAGGTCACCCTAAGAAGGTTCCCAGGGTGATTTTAAATATGTATGGGGTTTATAATTGTAGTGGGCAATGGTATAAGGTTATTTTTGGCCAATTTCTATGAAAGTGTACTGTCTCTTTAAGAAACTTCACTTTTGAATTGGGGGTTGGAAATCGCAGTATAGCACTGTCAAGACACCCTAAGAAGGATCCCAGGGTGATTTTAAATATGTATGGGGTTTATAATTGTAGTGGGCAATAGTATAAGGTTATTTTTGGCCATTTTATATGAAAGTGTACTGTCTCTTTAAGAAACTTCACTTTTGAATTGGGGGCTGGAAATCACAGGATAGCACTGTCAAGACACCCTAAGAAGGTTCCCAGGGTGATTTTAAATATGTATGGGGTTTATAATTGTAGTGGGCAATGGTATAAGGTTATTTTTGGCCATTTTATATGAAAGTGTACTGTCTCTTTAAGAAACTTCACTTTTGAATTGGGGGTTGGAAATCGCAGTATAGCACTGTCAAGACACCCTAAGAAGGTTCCCAGGGTGATTTTAAATATGTATGGGGTTTATAATTGTAGTGGGCAATGGTATAAGGTTATTTTTGGCCATTTTATATGAAAGTGTACTGTCTCTTTAAGAAACTTCACTTTTGATTTGGGGGCTGGAAATCGCACTATAGCATTTTCAGGACACCCTGGGAAGGTTCCCAGGGTGATTTTAAATATGTATGGGGTTTATAATTGTAGTGGGCAATGGTATAAGGTTTATTTTTGGCCATTTTATATGAAAGTGTACTGTCTCTTTAAGAAACTTCACTTTTGAATTGGGGGCTGGAAATCGCAGTATAGCACTGTCAAGACACCCTAAGAAGGTTCCCAGGGTGATTTTAAATATGTATGGGGTTTATAATTGTAGTGGGCAATGGTATAAGGTTATTTTTGGCTATTTTATATGAAAGTGTACTGTCTCTTTAAGAAACTTAACTTTTGAATTGGGGGCTGGAAATCGCACTATAAAATCACCCTGGGAACCTTCCCAGGGTGACCTGAAAATGCTAAATATCTATGGGGTTTATAATTGTAGTGGGCAATGGTATAAGGTTATTTTTGGCCATTTTATATGAAAGTGTACTGTCTCTTTAAGAAACTTCACTTTGAATTGGGGGCTGGAAATCGCAGTATAGCACTGTCAAGACACCCTAAGAAGGTTCCCAGGGTGATTTTAAATATGTATGGGGTTTATAATTGTAGTGGGCAATGGTATAAGGTTATTTTTGGCCATTTTATATGAAAGTGTACTGTCTCTTTAAGAAACTTCATTTCTGAATTGGGGGCTGGAAATCGCACTATAGCATTTTCAGGACACCCTGGGAAGGTTCCCAGGGTGATTTTAAATATGTATGGGGTTTATAATTGTAGTGGGCAATGGTATAAGGTTATTTTTGGCCATTTTATATGAAAGTGTACTGTCTCTTTAAGAAACTTCACTTTTGAATTGGGGGCTGGAAATCGCAGTATAGCACTGTCAAGAAACCCTAAGAAGGTTCCCAGGGTGATTTTAAATATGTATGGGGTTTATAATTGTAGTGGGCAATGGTATAAGGTTATTTTTGGCCATTTTATATGAAAGTGTACTGTCTCTTTAAGAAACTTCACTTTTGAATTGGGGGCTGGAAATCGCACTATAGCATTTTCAGGTCACCCTGGGAAGGTTCCCAGGGTGATTTTAAATATGTATGGGGTTTATAATTGTAGTGGGCAATGGTATAAGGTTATTTTTGGCCATTTTACATGAAAGTGTACTGTCTCTTTAAGAAACGTAACTTTTGAATTGGGGGCTGGAAATCGCACTATAGCATTTTCAGGTCACACTGGGAAGGTTCCCAGGGTGATTTTAAATATGTATGGGGGTTATAATTGTAGTGGGCAATGGTATAAGGTAATTTTTGGCCATTTTATATGAAAGTGTACTGTCTCTTTAAGAAACTTCATTTCTGAATTGGGGGCTGGAAATCGCACTATAGCATTTTCAGGACACCCTGGGAAGGTTCCCAGGGTGATTTTAAATATGTATGGGGTTTATAATTGTAGTGGGCAATGGTATAAGGTTATTTTTGGCCATTTTATATGAAAGTGTACTGTCTCTTTAAGAAACTTCACTTTTGAATTGGGGGCTGGAAATCGCAGTATAGCACTGTCAAGAAACCCTAAGAAGGTTCCCAGGGTGATTTTAAATATGTATGGGGTTTATAATTGTAGTGGGCAATGGTATAAGGTTATTTTTGGCCATTTTATATGAAAGTGTACTGTCTCTTTAAGAAACTTCACTTTTGAATTGGGGGCTGGAAATCGCAGTATAGCACTGTCAAGAAACCCTAAGAAGGTTCCCAGGGTGATTTTAAATATGTATGGGGTTTATAATTGTAGTGGGCAATGATATAAGGTTATTTTTGGCCATTTTATATGAAAGTGTACTGTCTCTTTAAGGAATTTCACTTATGAATTGTGGGCTGGAAATCGCAGTATAGCATTTTCAGGACACCCTGGGAAGGTTCCCATGGTGATTTTAAATATGTATGGGGTTTATAATTGTAGTTGTCCATGGTATAAGGTTATTTTTGGCCATTTTATATGAAAGTGTACTAACTCTTTAAGAAATTTCACTTTTGAATTGTGGGCTGGAAATCGCAGTATAGCACTGTCAAGACACCCTAAGAAGGTTCCCAGGGTGATTTTAAATATGTATGGGGTTTATAATTGTAGTGGGCAATGATATAAGGTTATTTTTGGCCATTTTATATGAAAGTGTACTGTCTCTTTAAGAAATTAAACTTTTGAATTGGGGGCTGGAAATCGCAGTATAGCACTGTCAAGAAACCCTAAGAAGGTTCCCAGGGTGATTTTAAATATGTATGGGGTTTATAATTGTAGTGGGCAATGGTATAAGGTTATTTTTGGCCATTTTATATGAAAGTGTACTGTCTCTTTAAGAAATTTCACTTTTGAATTGTGGGCTGGAAATCGTAGTATAGCACTGTCAAGACACCCTAAGAAGGTTCCCAGGGTGATTTTAAATATGTATGGGGTTTATAATTGTAGTTGTCAATGGTATAAGGTAATTTTTGGCCATTTTATATGAAAGTGTACTGTCTCTTTAAGAAACTTCACTTTTGAATTGGGGGTTGGAAATCGCAGTATAGCACTGTCAAGACACCCTAAGAAGGTTCCCAGGGTGATTTTAAATATGTATGGGGTTTATAATTGTAGTGGGCAATGGTATAAGGTTATTTTTGGCCATTTTATATGAAAGTGTACTGTCTCTTTAAGAAACTTCACTATTGAATTGGGGGCTGGAACTCGCAGTATAGCATTTTCAGGACACCGTGGGAAGGTTCCCAGGGTGATTTTAAATATGTATGGGGTTTATAATTGTAGTGGGCAATGGTATAAGGTTATTTTTGGCCATTTTATATGAAAGTGTACTGTCTCTTTAAGAAACTTTAATTTTGAATTGGGGGCTGGAAATCGCAGTATAGCATTTACAGGACACCCTGGGAAGGATCCCAGGGTGATTTTAAATATGTATGGGGTTTATAATTTTAGTGGGCAATGGTATAAGGTTATTTTTGGCCATTTTATATGAAAGTGTACTGTCTCTTTAAGAAACTTCACTTTTGAATTGGGGGCTGGAAATCGCAGTATAGCACTGTCAAGACACCCTAAGAAGGTTCCCAGGGTGATTTTAAATATGTATGGGGTTTATAATTGTAGTGGGCAATGGTATAAGGTTATTTTTGGCCATTTTATATGAAAGTGTACTGTCTCTTTAAGAAATTTCACTTTTGAATTGTGGGCTGGAAATCGCAGTATAGCACTGTCAAGACATACTAAGAAGGTTCCCAGGGTGATTTTAAATATGTATGGGGTTTATAATTGTAGTGGGCAATGATATAAGGTTATTTTTGGCCATTTTATATGAAAGTGTACTGTCTCTTTAAGGAATTTCACTTTTGAATTGTGGGCTGGAAATCGCAGTATAGCATTTTCAGGACACCCTGGGAAGGTTCCCATGGTGATTTTAAATATGTATGGGGTTTATAATTGTAGTGGGCAATGGTATAAGGTTATTTTTGGCCATTTTATATGAAAGTGTACTGTCTCTTTAAGAAACTTCACTATTGAATTGGGGGCTGGAAATCGTAGTATAGCATTTACAGGACACCCTGGGAAGGATCCCAGGGTGATTTTAAATATGTATGGGGTTTATAATTTTAGTGGGCAATGGTATAAGGTTATTTTTGGCCATTTTATATGACAGTGTACTGTCTCTTTAAGAAACTTCACTTTTGAATTGGGGGCTGGAAATCGCAGTATATCACTGTCAAGACACCCTAAGAAGGTTCCCAGGGTGATTTTAAATATGTATGGGGTTTATAATTGTAGTGGGCAATAAGATAAGGTTATTTTTGGCCATTTTATATGAAAGTGTACTGTCTCTTTAAGAAATTAAACTTTTGAATTGGGGGCTGGAAATCGCAGTATAGCACTGTCAAGAAACCCTAAGAAGGTTCCCAGGGTGATTTTAAATATGTATGGGGTTTATAATTGTAGTGGGCAATGGTATAAGGTTATTTTTGGCCATTTTATATGAAAGTGTACTGTCTCTTTAAGAATCTTAACTTTTGAATTGGGGCTGGAAATCGCAGTATAGCATTTTCAGGACACCCTGGGGAGGTTCCCAGGGTGATTTTAAATATGTATGGGGTTTATAATTTTAGTGGGCAATGGTATAAGGTTATTTTTGGCCATTTTATATGAAAGTGTACTGTCTCTTTAAGAAATTTCACTTTTGAATTGTGGGCTGGAAATCGCAGTATAGCACTGTCAAGACACCCTAAGAAGGTTCCCAGGGTGATTTTAAATATGTATGGGGTTTATAATTGTAGTTGTCAATGGTATAAGGTTATTTTTGGCCATTTTATATGAAAGTGTACTGTCTCTTTAAGAAATTTCACTTTTGAATTGTGGGCTGGAAATCGCAGTATAGCACTGTCAAGACACCCTAAGAAGGTTCCCAGGGTGATTTTAAATATGTATGGGGTTTATAATTGTAGTTGTCAATGGTATAAGGTAATTTTTGGCCATTTTATATGAAAGTGTACTGTCTATTTAAGAAACTTCACTATTGAATTGGGGGCTGGAAATCGCAGTATAGCATTTACAGGACACCCTGGGAAGGATCCCAGGGTGATTTTAAATATGTATGGGGTTTATAATTTTAGTGGGCAATGGTATAAGGTTATTTTTGGCCATTTTATATGACAGTGTACTGCCTCTTTAAGAAACTTACCTTTTGAATTGGGGGCTGGAAATCGCAGTATTGCACTGTCAAGAAACCCTAAGAAGGTTCCCAGGGTGATTTTAAATATGTATGGGGTTTATAATTGTAGTGGGCAATGATATAAGGTTATTTTTGGCCATTTTATATGAAAGTGTACTGTCTCTTTAAGGAATTTCACTTTTGAATTGTGGGCTGGAAATCGCAGTATAGCATTTTCAGGACACCCTGGGAAGGTTCCCATGGTGATTTTAAATATGTATGGGGTTTATAATTGTAGTTGTCCATGGTATAAGGTTATTTTTGGCCATTTTATATGAAAGTGTACTGTCTCTTTAAGAAATTTCACTTTTGAATTGTGGGCTGGAAATCGCAGTATAGCACTGTCAAGACACCCTAAGAAGGTTCCCAGGGTGATTTTAAATATGTATGGGGTTTATAATTGTAGTGGGCAATGATATAAGGTTATTTTTGGCCATTTTATATGAAAGTGTACTGTCTCTTTAAGAAATTAAACTTTTGAATTGGGGGCTGGAAATCGCAGTATAGCACTGTCAAGAAACCCTAAGAAGGTTCCCAGGGTGATTTTAAATATGTATGGGGTTTATAATTGTAGTGGGCAATGGTATAAGTTTATTTTTGGACATTTTATATGAAAGTGTACTGTCTCTTTAAGAAATTTCACTTTTGAATTGTGGGCTGGAAATCGCAGTATAGCACTGTCAAGACACCCTAAGAAGGTTCCCAGGGTGATTTTAAATATGTATGGGGTTTATAATTGTAGTTGTCAATGGTATAAGGTAATTTTTGGCCATTTTATATGAAAGTGTACTGTCTCTTTAAGAAACTTACCTTTTGAATTGGGGGCTGGAAATCGCAGTATAGCACTGTCAAGACACCCTAAGAAGGTTCCCAGGGTGATTTTAAATATGTATGGGGTTTATAATTGTAGTGGGCAATGGTATAAGGTTATTTTTGGCCATTTTATATGAAAGTGTACTGTCTCTTTAAGAAACTTCACTTTTGAATTGGGGGTTGGAAATCGCAGTATAGCACTGTGAAGACACCCTAAGAAGGTTCCCAGGGTGATTTTAAATATGTATGGGGTTTATAATTGTAGTGGGCAATAATATAAGGTTATTTTTGGCCATTTTATATGAAAGTGTACTGTCTCTTTAAGGAATTTCACTTTTGAATTGTGGGCTGGAAATCGCAGTATAGCATTTTCAGGACACCCTGGGAAGGTTCCCATGGTGATTTTAAATATGTATGGGGTTTATAATTGTAGTGGGCAATGGTATAAGGTTATTTTTGGCCATTTTATATGAAAGTGTACTGTCTCTTTAAGAAATTTCACTTTTGAATTGTGGGCTGGAAATCGCAGTATAGCACTGTCAAGACACCCTAAGAAGGTTCCCAGGGTGATTTTAAATATGTATGGGGTTTATAATTTTAGTTGTCAATGGTATAAGGTTATTTTTGGCCATTTTATATGAAAGTGTACTGTCTCTTTAAGAAATTTCACTTTTGAATTGTGGGCTGGAAATCGCAGTATAGCACTGTCAAGACACCCTAAGAAGGTTCCCAGGGTGATTTTAAATATGTATGGGGTTTATAATTGTAGTTGTCAATGGTATAAGGTAATTTTTGGCCATTTTATATGAAAGTGTACTGTCTCTTTAAGAAACTTCACTATTGAATTGGGGGCTGGAAATCGCAGTATAGCATTTACAGGACACCCTGGGAAGGATCCCAGGGTGATTTTAAATATGTATGGGGTTTATAATTTTAGTGGGCAATGGTATAAGGTTATTTTTGGCCATTTTATATGAAAGTGTACTGTCTCTTTAAGAAACTTCACTTTTGAATTGGGGGCTGGAAATCGCAGTATAGCACTGTCAAGACACCCTAAGAAGGTTCCCAGGGTGATTTTAAATATGTATGGGGTTTATAATTGTAGTGGGCAATGGTATAAGGTTATTTTTGGCCATTTTATATGAAAGTGTACTGTCTCTTTAAGAAATTTCACTTTTGAATTGTGGGCTGGAAATCGCAGTATAGCACTGTCAAGACATACTAAGAAGGTTCCCAGGGTGATTTTAAATATGTATGGGGTTTATAATTGTAGTTGTCCATGGTATAAGGTTATTTTTGGCCATTTTATATGAAAGTGTACTGTCTCTTTAAGAAATTTCACTTTTGAATTGGGGGCTGGAAATCGCAGTATAGCACTGTCAAGACACCCTAAGAAGGTTCCCAGGGTGATTTTAAATATGTATGGGGTTTATAATTGTAGTGGGCAATGGTATAAGGTTATTTTTGGCCATTTTATATGAAAGTGTACTGTCTCTTTAAGAAACTTCACTTTTGAATTGGGGGTTGGAAATCGCAGTATAGCACTGTCAAGACACCCTAAGAAGGTTCCCAGGGTGATTTTAAATATGTATGGGGTTTATAATTGTAGTGGGCAATGGTATAAGGTTATTTTTGGCCATTTTATATGAAAGTGTACTGTCTCTTAAAGAAACTTAACTTTTAAATTGGGGGCTGGAAATCGCACTATAGCATTTTCAGGACACCCTGGGAAGGTTCCCAGGGTGATTTTAAATATGTATGGGGTTTATAATTATAGTGGGCAATGGTATAAGGTTATTTTTGGCCATTTTATATGAAAGTGTACTGTCTCATTAAGAAACTTCACTTTTGAATTGGGGGCTGGAAATCGCACTATAGCATTTTCAGGACACCCTGGGAAGGTTCCCAGGGTGATTTTAAATATGTATGGGGTTTATAATTGTAGTGGGCAATGGTATAAGGTTATTTTTGGCCATTTTATATGAAAGTGTACTGTCTCTTTAAGAAACTTCACTTTTGAATTGGGGGCTGGAAATCGCAGTATAGCACTGTCAAGACACCCTAAGAAGGTTCCCAGGGTGATTTTAAATATGTATGGGGTTTATAATTGTAGTGGGTAATGGTATAAGGTTATTTTTGGCCATTTTATATGAAAGTGTACTGTCTCTTTAAGAAACTTCACTTTTGAATTGGGGGCTGGAAATCGCACTATAGCATTTTCAGGTCACCCTAAGAAGGTTCCCAGGGTGATTTTAAATATGTATGGGGTTTATAATTGTAGTGGGCAATGGTATAAGGTTATTTTTGGCCAATTTCTATGAAAGTGTACTGTCTCTTTAAGAAACTTCACTTTTGAATTGGGGGTTGGAAATCGCAGTATAGCACTGTCAAGACACCCTAAGAAGGATCCCAGGGTGATTTTAAATATGTATGGGGTTTATAATTGTAGTGGGCAATAGTATAAGGTTATTTTTGGCCATTTTATATGAAAGTGTACTGTCTCTTTAAGAAACTTCACTTTTGAATTGGGGGCTGGAAATCACAGGATAGCACTGTCAAGACACCCTAAGAAGGTTCCCAGGGTGATTTTAAATATGTATGGGGTTTATAATTGTAGTGGGCAATGGTATAAGGTTATTTTTGGCCATTTTATATGAAAGTGTACTGTCTCTTTAAGAAACTTCACTTTTGAATTGGGGGTTGGAAATCGCAGTATAGCACTGTCAAGACACCCTAAGAAGGTTCCCAGGGTGATTTTAAATATGTATGGGGTTTATAATTGTAGTGGGCAATGGTATAAGGTTATTTTTGGCCATTTTATATGAAAGTGTACTGTCTCTTTAAGAAACTTCACTTTTGATTTGGGGGCTGGAAATCGCACTATAGCATTTTCAGGACACCCTGGGAAGGTTCCCAGGGTGATTTTAAATATGTATGGGGTTTATAATTGTAGTGGGCAATGGTATAAGGTTTATTTTTGGCCATTTTATATGAAAGTGTACTGTCTCTTTAAGAAACTTCACTTTTGAATTGGGGGCTGGAAATCGCAGTATAGCACTGTCAAGACACCCTAAGAAGGTTCCCAGGGTGATTTTAAATATGTATGGGGTTTATAATTGTAGTGGGCAATGGTATAAGGTTATTTTTGGCTATTTTATATGAAAGTGTACTGTCTCTTTAAGAAACTTAACTTTTGAATTGGGGGCTGGAAATCGCACTATAAAATCACCCTGGGAACCTTCCCAGGGTGACCTGAAAATGCTAAATATCTATGGGGTTTATAATTGTAGTGGGCAATGGTATAAGGTTATTTTTGGCCATTTTATATGAAAGTGTACTGTCTCTTTAAGAAACTTCACTTTGAATTGGGGGCTGGAAATCGCAGTATAGCACTGTCAAGACACCCTAAGAAGGTTCCCAGGGTGATTTTAAATATGTATGGGGTTTATAATTGTAGTGGGCAATGGTATAAGGTTATTTTTGGCCATTTTATATGAAAGTGTACTGTCTCTTTAAGAAACTTCATTTCTGAATTGGGGGCTGGAAATCGCACTATAGCATTTTCAGGACACCCTGGGAAGGTTCCCAGGGTGATTTTAAATATGTATGGGGTTTATAATTGTAGTGGGCAATGGTATAAGGTTATTTTTGGCCATTTTATATGAAAGTGTACTGTCTCTTTAAGAAACTTCACTTTTGAATTGGGGGCTGGAAATCGCAGTATAGCACTGTCAAGAAACCCTAAGAAGGTTCCCAGGGTGATTTTAAATATGTATGGGGTTTATAATTGTAGTGGGCAATGGTATAAGGTTATTTTTGGCCATTTTATATGAAAGTGTACTGTCTCTTTAAGAAACTTCACTTTTGAATTGGGGGCTGGAAATCGCACTATAGCATTTTCAGGTCACCCTGGGAAGGTTCCCAGGGTGATTTTAAATATGTATGGGGTTTATAATTGTAGTGGGCAATGGTATAAGGTTATTTTTGGCCATTTTACATGAAAGTGTACTGTCTCTTTAAGAAACGTAACTTTTGAATTGGGGGCTGGAAATCGCACTATAGCATTTTCAGGTCACACTGGGAAGGTTCCCAGGGTGATTTTAAATATGTATGGGGGTTATAATTGTAGTGGGCAATGGTATAAGGTAATTTTTGGCCATTTTATATGAAAGTGTACTGTCTCTTTAAGAAACTTCATTTCTGAATTGGGGGCTGGAAATCGCACTATAGCATTTTCAGGACACCCTGGGAAGGTTCCCAGGGTGATTTTAAATATGTATGGGGTTTATAATTGTAGTGGGCAATGGTATAAGGTTATTTTTGGCCATTTTATATGAAAGTGTACTGTCTCTTTAAGAAACTTCACTTTTGAATTGGGGGCTGGAAATCGCAGTATAGCACTGTCAAGAAACCCTAAGAAGGTTCCCAGGGTGATTTTAAATATGTGTGGGGTTTATAATTGTAGTGGGCAATGGTATAAGGTTATTTTTGGCCATTTTATATGAAAGTGTACTGTCTCTTTAAGAAACTTCACTTTTGAATTGGGGGCTGGAAATCGCACTATAGCATTTTCAGGACACCCTGGGAAGGTTCCCAGGGTGATTTTAAATATGTATGGGGTTTATAATTGTAGTGGGCAATGGTATAAGGTTATTTTTGGCTATTTTATATGAAAGTGTACTGTCTCTTTAAGAAACTTAACTTTTGAATTGGGGGCTGGAAATCGCACTATAGCATTTTCAGGACACCCTGGGAAGGTTCCCAGGGTGATTTTAAATATGTATGGGGTTTATAATTGTAGTGGGCAATGATATAAGGTTATTTTTGGCCATTTTATATGAAAGTGTACTGTCTCTTTAAGGAATTTCACTTATGAATTGTGGGCTGGAAATCGCAGTATAGCATTTTCAGGACACCCTGGGAAGGTTCCCATGGTGATTTTAAATATGTATGGGGTTTATAATTGTAGTTGTCCATGGTATAAGGTTATTTTTGGCCATTTTATATGAAAGTGTACTAACTCTTTAAGAAATTTCACTTTTGAATTGTGGGCTGGAAATCGCAGTATAGCACTGTCAAGACACCCTAAGAAGGTTCCCAGGGTGATTTTAAATATGTATGGGGTTTATAATTGTAGTGGGCAATGATATAAGGTTATTTTTGGCCATTTTATATGAAAGTGTACTGTCTCTTTAAGAAATTAAACTTTTGAATTGGGGGCTGGAAATCGCAGTATAGCACTGTCAAGAAACCCTAAGAAGGTTCCCAGGGTGATTTTAAATATGTATGGGGTTTATAATTGTAGTGGGCAATGGTATAAGGTTATTTTTGGCCATTTTATATGAAAGTGTACTGTCTCTTTAAGAAATTTCACTTTTGAATTGTGGGCTGGAAATCGTAGTATAGCACTGTCAAGACACCCTAAGAAGGTTCCCAGGGTGATTTTAAATATGTATGGGGTTTATAATTGTAGTTGTCAATGGTATAAGGTAATTTTTGGCCATTTTATATGAAAGTGTACTGTCTCTTTAAGAAACTTCACTTTTGAATTGGGGGTTGGAAATCGCAGTATAGCACTGTCAAGACACCCTAAGAAGGTTCCCAGGGTGATTTTAAATATGTATGGGGTTTATAATTGTAGTGGGCAATGGTATAAGGTTATTTTTGGCCATTTTATATGAAAGTGTACTGTCTCTTTAAGAAACTTCACTATTGAATTGGGGGCTGGAACTCGCAGTATAGCATTTTCAGGACACCGTGGGAAGGTTCCCAGGGTGATTTTAAATATGTATGGGGTTTATAATTGTAGTGGGCAATGGTATAAGGTTATTTTTGGCCATTTTATATGAAAGTGTACTGTCTCTTTAAGAAACTTTAATTTTGAATTGGGGGCTGGAAATCGCAGTATAGCATTTACAGGACACCCTGGGAAGGATCCCAGGGTGATTTTAAATATGTATGGGGTTTATAATTTTAGTGGGCAATGGTATAAGGTTATTTTTGGCCATTTTATATGAAAGTGTACTGTCTCTTTAAGAAACTTCACTTTTGAATTGGGGGCTGGAAATCGCAGTATAGCACTGTCAAGACACCCTAAGAAGGTTCCCAGGGTGATTTTAAATATGTATGGGGTTTATAATTGTAGTGGGCAATGGTATAAGGTTATTTTTGGCCATTTTATATGAAAGTGTACTGTCTCTTTAAGAAATTTCACTTTTGAATTGTGGGCTGGAAATCGCAGTATAGCACTGTCAAGACATACTAAGAAGGTTCCCAGGGTGATTTTAAATATGTATGGGGTTTATAATTGTAGTGGGCAATGATATAAGGTTATTTTTGGCCATTTTATATGAAAGTGTACTGTCTCTTTAAGGAATTTCACTTTTGAATTGTGGGCTGGAAATCGCAGTATAGCATTTTCAGGACACCCTGGGAAGGTTCCCATGGTGATTTTAAATATGTATGGGGTTTATAATTGTAGTGGGCAATGGTATAAGGTTATTTTTGGCCATTTTATATGAAAGTGTACTGTCTCTTTAAGAAACTTCACTATTGAATTGGGGGCTGGAAATCGTAGTATAGCATTTACAGGACACCCTGGGAAGGATCCCAGGGTGATTTTAAATATGTATGGGGTTTATAATTTTAGTGGGCAATGGTATAAGGTTATTTTTGGCCATTTTATATGACAGTGTACTGTCTCTTTAAGAAACTTCACTTTTGAATTGGGGGCTGGAAA
This sequence comes from Phyllobates terribilis, assembly GCF_046119375.1. Taxonomy (NCBI): domain Eukaryota; kingdom Metazoa; phylum Chordata; class Amphibia; order Anura; family Dendrobatidae; genus Phyllobates; species Phyllobates terribilis. The sequence continues at coordinate 805,877 of NW_027362879.1, read as the reverse complement.
TCGCAGTATATCACTGTCAAGACACCCTAAGAAGGTTCCCAGGGTGATTTTAAATATGTATGGGGTTTATAATTGTAGTGGGCAATAAGATAAGGTTATTTTTGGCCATTTTATATGAAAGTGTACTGTCTCTTTAAGAAATTAAACTTTTGAATTGGGGGCTGGAAATCGCAGTATAGCACTGTCAAGAAACCCTAAGAAGGTTCCCAGGGTGATTTTAAATATGTATGGGGTTTATAATTGTAGTGGGCAATGGTATAAGGTTATTTTTGGCCATTTTATATGAAAGTGTACTGTCTCTTTAAGAATCTTAACTTTTGAATTGGGGCTGGAAATCGCAGTATAGCATTTTCAGGACACCCTGGGGAGGTTCCCAGGGTGATTTTAAATATGTATGGGGTTTATAATTTTAGTGGGCAATGGTATAAGGTTATTTTTGGCCATTTTATATGAAAGTGTACTGTCTCTTTAAGAAATTTCACTTTTGAATTGTGGGCTGGAAATCGCAGTATAGCACTGTCAAGACACCCTAAGAAGGTTCCCAGGGTGATTTTAAATATGTATGGGGTTTATAATTGTAGTTGTCAATGGTATAAGGTTATTTTTGGCCATTTTATATGAAAGTGTACTGTCTCTTTAAGAAATTTCACTTTTGAATTGTGGGCTGGAAATCGCAGTATAGCACTGTCAAGACACCCTAAGAAGGTTCCCAGGGTGATTTTAAATATGTATGGGGTTTATAATTGTAGTTGTCAATGGTATAAGGTAATTTTTGGCCATTTTATATGAAAGTGTACTGTCTATTTAAGAAACTTCACTATTGAATTGGGGGCTGGAAATCGCAGTATAGCATTTACAGGACACCCTGGGAAGGATCCCAGGGTGATTTTAAATATGTATGGGGTTTATAATTTTAGTGGGCAATGGTATAAGGTTATTTTTGGCCATTTTATATGACAGTGTACTGCCTCTTTAAGAAACTTACCTTTTGAATTGGGGGCTGGAAATCGCAGTATTGCACTGTCAAGAAACCCTAAGAAGGTTCCCAGGGTGATTTTAAATATGTATGGGGTTTATAATTGTAGTGGGCAATGATATAAGGTTATTTTTGGCCATTTTATATGAAAGTGTACTGTCTCTTTAAGGAATTTCACTTTTGAATTGTGGGCTGGAAATCGCAGTATAGCATTTTCAGGACACCCTGGGAAGGTTCCCATGGTGATTTTAAATATGTATGGGGTTTATAATTGTAGTTGTCCATGGTATAAGGTTATTTTTGGCCATTTTATATGAAAGTGTACTGTCTCTTTAAGAAATTTCACTTTTGAATTGTGGGCTGGAAATCGCAGTATAGCACTGTCAAGACACCCTAAGAAGGTTCCCAGGGTGATTTTAAATATGTATGGGGTTTATAATTGTAGTGGGCAATGATATAAGGTTATTTTTGGCCATTTTATATGAAAGTGTACTGTCTCTTTAAGAAATTAAACTTTTGAATTGGGGGCTGGAAATCGCAGTATAGCACTGTCAAGAAACCCTAAGAAGGTTCCCAGGGTGATTTTAAATATGTATGGGGTTTATAATTGTAGTGGGCAATGGTATAAGTTTATTTTTGGACATTTTATATGAAAGTGTACTGTCTCTTTAAGAAATTTCACTTTTGAATTGTGGGCTGGAAATCGCAGTATAGCACTGTCAAGACACCCTAAGAAGGTTCCCAGGGTGATTTTAAATATGTATGGGGTTTATAATTGTAGTTGTCAATGGTATAAGGTAATTTTTGGCCATTTTATATGAAAGTGTACTGTCTCTTTAAGAAACTTACCTTTTGAATTGGGGGCTGGAAATCGCAGTATAGCACTGTCAAGACACCCTAAGAAGGTTCCCAGGGTGATTTTAAATATGTATGGGGTTTATAATTGTAGTGGGCAATGGTATAAGGTTATTTTTGGCCATTTTATATGAAAGTGTACTGTCTCTTTAAGAAACTTCACTTTTGAATTGGGGGTTGGAAATCGCAGTATAGCACTGTGAAGACACCCTAAGAAGGTTCCCAGGGTGATTTTAAATATGTATGGGGTTTATAATTGTAGTGGGCAATAATATAAGGTTATTTTTGGCCATTTTATATGAAAGTGTACTGTCTCTTTAAGGAATTTCACTTTTGAATTGTGGGCTGGAAATCGCAGTATAGCATTTTCAGGACACCCTGGGAAGGTTCCCATGGTGATTTTAAATATGTATGGGGTTTATAATTGTAGTGGGCAATGGTATAAGGTTATTTTTGGCCATTTTATATGAAAGTGTACTGTCTCTTTAAGAAATTTCACTTTTGAATTGTGGGCTGGAAATCGCAGTATAGCACTGTCAAGACACCCTAAGAAGGTTCCCAGGGTGATTTTAAATATGTATGGGGTTTATAATTTTAGTTGTCAATGGTATAAGGTTATTTTTGGCCATTTTATATGAAAGTGTACTGTCTCTTTAAGAAATTTCACTTTTGAATTGTGGGCTGGAAATCGCAGTATAGCACTGTCAAGACACCCTAAGAAGGTTCCCAGGGTGATTTTAAATATGTATGGGGTTTATAATTGTAGTTGTCAATGGTATAAGGTAATTTTTGGCCATTTTATATGAAAGTGTACTGTCTCTTTAAGAAACTTCACTATTGAATTGGGGGCTGGAAATCGCAGTATAGCATTTACAGGACACCCTGGGAAGGATCCCAGGGTGATTTTAAATATGTATGGGGTTTATAATTTTAGTGGGCAATGGTATAAGGTTATTTTTGGCCATTTTATATGAAAGTGTACTGTCTCTTTAAGAAACTTCACTTTTGAATTGGGGGCTGGAAATCGCAGTATAGCACTGTCAAGACACCCTAAGAAGGTTCCCAGGGTGATTTTAAATATGTATGGGGTTTATAATTGTAGTGGGCAATGGTATAAGGTTATTTTTGGCCATTTTATATGAAAGTGTACTGTCTCTTTAAGAAATTTCACTTTTGAATTGTGGGCTGGAAATCGCAGTATAGCACTGTCAAGACATACTAAGAAGGTTCCCAGGGTGATTTTAAATATGTATGGGGTTTATAATTGTAGTTGTCCATGGTATAAGGTTATTTTTGGCCATTTTATATGAAAGTGTACTGTCTCTTTAAGAAATTTCACTTTTGAATTGGGGGCTGGAAATCGCAGTATAGCACTGTCAAGACACCCTAAGAAGGTTCCCAGGGTGATTTTAAATATGTATGGGGTTTATAATTGTAGTGGGCAATGGTATAAGGTTATTTTTGGCCATTTTATATGAAAGTGTACTGTCTCTTTAAGAAACTTCACTTTTGAATTGGGGGTTGGAAATCGCAGTATAGCACTGTCAAGACACCCTAAGAAGGTTCCCAGGGTGATTTTAAATATGTATGGGGTTTATAATTGTAGTGGGCAATGGTATAAGGTTATTTTTGGCCATTTTATATGAAAGTGTACTGTCTCTTAAAGAAACTTAACTTTTAAATTGGGGGCTGGAAATCGCACTATAGCATTTTCAGGACACCCTGGGAAGGTTCCCAGGGTGATTTTAAATATGTATGGGGTTTATAATTATAGTGGGCAATGGTATAAGGTTATTTTTGGCCATTTTATATGAAAGTGTACTGTCTCATTAAGAAACTTCACTTTTGAATTGGGGGCTGGAAATCGCACTATAGCATTTTCAGGACACCCTGGGAAGGTTCCCAGGGTGATTTTAAATATGTATGGGGTTTATAATTGTAGTGGGCAATGGTATAAGGTTATTTTTGGCCATTTTATATGAAAGTGTACTGTCTCTTTAAGAAACTTCACTTTTGAATTGGGGGCTGGAAATCGCAGTATAGCACTGTCAAGACACCCTAAGAAGGTTCCCAGGGTGATTTTAAATATGTATGGGGTTTATAATTGTAGTGGGTAATGGTATAAGGTTATTTTTGGCCATTTTATATGAAAGTGTACTGTCTCTTTAAGAAACTTCACTTTTGAATTGGGGGCTGGAAATCGCACTATAGCATTTTCAGGTCACCCTAAGAAGGTTCCCAGGGTGATTTTAAATATGTATGGGGTTTATAATTGTAGTGGGCAATGGTATAAGGTTATTTTTGGCCAATTTCTATGAAAGTGTACTGTCTCTTTAAGAAACTTCACTTTTGAATTGGGGGTTGGAAATCGCAGTATAGCACTGTCAAGACACCCTAAGAAGGATCCCAGGGTGATTTTAAATATGTATGGGGTTTATAATTGTAGTGGGCAATAGTATAAGGTTATTTTTGGCCATTTTATATGAAAGTGTACTGTCTCTTTAAGAAACTTCACTTTTGAATTGGGGGCTGGAAATCACAGGATAGCACTGTCAAGACACCCTAAGAAGGTTCCCAGGGTGATTTTAAATATGTATGGGGTTTATAATTGTAGTGGGCAATGGTATAAGGTTATTTTTGGCCATTTTATATGAAAGTGTACTGTCTCTTTAAGAAACTTCACTTTTGAATTGGGGGTTGGAAATCGCAGTATAGCACTGTCAAGACACCCTAAGAAGGTTCCCAGGGTGATTTTAAATATGTATGGGGTTTATAATTGTAGTGGGCAATGGTATAAGGTTATTTTTGGCCATTTTATATGAAAGTGTACTGTCTCTTTAAGAAACTTCACTTTTGATTTGGGGGCTGGAAATCGCACTATAGCATTTTCAGGACACCCTGGGAAGGTTCCCAGGGTGATTTTAAATATGTATGGGGTTTATAATTGTAGTGGGCAATGGTATAAGGTTTATTTTTGGCCATTTTATATGAAAGTGTACTGTCTCTTTAAGAAACTTCACTTTTGAATTGGGGGCTGGAAATCGCAGTATAGCACTGTCAAGACACCCTAAGAAGGTTCCCAGGGTGATTTTAAATATGTATGGGGTTTATAATTGTAGTGGGCAATGGTATAAGGTTATTTTTGGCTATTTTATATGAAAGTGTACTGTCTCTTTAAGAAACTTAACTTTTGAATTGGGGGCTGGAAATCGCACTATAAAATCACCCTGGGAACCTTCCCAGGGTGACCTGAAAATGCTAAATATCTATGGGGTTTATAATTGTAGTGGGCAATGGTATAAGGTTATTTTTGGCCATTTTATATGAAAGTGTACTGTCTCTTTAAGAAACTTCACTTTGAATTGGGGGCTGGAAATCGCAGTATAGCACTGTCAAGACACCCTAAGAAGGTTCCCAGGGTGATTTTAAATATGTATGGGGTTTATAATTGTAGTGGGCAATGGTATAAGGTTATTTTTGGCCATTTTATATGAAAGTGTACTGTCTCTTTAAGAAACTTCATTTCTGAATTGGGGGCTGGAAATCGCACTATAGCATTTTCAGGACACCCTGGGAAGGTTCCCAGGGTGATTTTAAATATGTATGGGGTTTATAATTGTAGTGGGCAATGGTATAAGGTTATTTTTGGCCATTTTATATGAAAGTGTACTGTCTCTTTAAGAAACTTCACTTTTGAATTGGGGGCTGGAAATCGCAGTATAGCACTGTCAAGAAACCCTAAGAAGGTTCCCAGGGTGATTTTAAATATGTATGGGGTTTATAATTGTAGTGGGCAATGGTATAAGGTTATTTTTGGCCATTTTATATGAAAGTGTACTGTCTCTTTAAGAAACTTCACTTTTGAATTGGGGGCTGGAAATCGCACTATAGCATTTTCAGGTCACCCTGGGAAGGTTCCCAGGGTGATTTTAAATATGTATGGGGTTTATAATTGTAGTGGGCAATGGTATAAGGTTATTTTTGGCCATTTTACATGAAAGTGTACTGTCTCTTTAAGAAACGTAACTTTTGAATTGGGGGCTGGAAATCGCACTATAGCATTTTCAGGTCACACTGGGAAGGTTCCCAGGGTGATTTTAAATATGTATGGGGGTTATAATTGTAGTGGGCAATGGTATAAGGTAATTTTTGGCCATTTTATATGAAAGTGTACTGTCTCTTTAAGAAACTTCATTTCTGAATTGGGGGCTGGAAATCGCACTATAGCATTTTCAGGACACCCTGGGAAGGTTCCCAGGGTGATTTTAAATATGTATGGGGTTTATAATTGTAGTGGGCAATGGTATAAGGTTATTTTTGGCCATTTTATATGAAAGTGTACTGTCTCTTTAAGAAACTTCACTTTTGAATTGGGGGCTGGAAATCGCAGTATAGCACTGTCAAGAAACCCTAAGAAGGTTCCCAGGGTGATTTTAAATATGTGTGGGGTTTATAATTGTAGTGGGCAATGGTATAAGGTTATTTTTGGCCATTTTATATGAAAGTGTACTGTCTCTTTAAGAAACTTCACTTTTGAATTGGGGGCTGGAAATCGCACTATAGCATTTTCAGGACACCCTGGGAAGGTTCCCAGGGTGATTTTAAATATGTATGGGGTTTATAATTGTAGTGGGCAATGGTATAAGGTTATTTTTGGCTATTTTATATGAAAGTGTACTGTCTCTTTAAGAAACTTAACTTTTGAATTGGGGGCTGGAAATCGCACTATAGCATTTTCAGGTCACCCTGGGAAGGTTCCCAGGGTGATTTTAAATATGTATGGGGTTTATAATTGTAGTGGGCAATGGTATAAGGTTATTTTTGGCCATTTTATATGAAAGTGTACTGTCTCTTTAAGAAACTTCACTTTTGAATTGGGGGCTGGAAATCGCAGTATAGCACTGTCAAGACACCCTAAGAAGGTTCCCAGGGTGATTTTAAATATGTATGGGGTTTATAATTGTAGTGGGTAATGGTATAAGGTTATTTTTGGCCATTTTATATGAAAGTGTACTGTCTCTTTAAGAAACTTCACTTTTGAATTGGGGGCTGGAAATCGCAGTATAGCACTGTCAAGACACCCTAAGAAGGTTCCCAGGGTGATTTTAAATATGTATGGGGTTTATAATTGTAGTGGGCAATGGTATAATGTTATTTTTGGCTATTTTATATGAAAGTGTACTGTCTCTTTAAGAAACTTCACTTTTGAATTGGGGGCTGGAAATCGCAGTATAGCACTGTCAAGACACCCTAAGAAGGTTCCCAGGGTGATTTTGAATATGTATGGGGTTTATATTTGTAGTGGACAATGGTATAAGGTTAATTTTGGCCATTTTATATGAAAGTGTACTGTCTCTTTAAGAAACTTCAATTTTGAATTGGGGGCTGGAAATCGCACTATAGCATTTTCAGGACACCCTGGGAAGGTTCCCAGGGTGATTTTAAGTATGTATGGGGTTTATAATTGTAGTGGGCAATGGTATAAGGTTATTTTTGGCCATTTTATATGAAAGTGTACTGTCTCTTTAAGAAACTTCACTTTTGAATTGGGGGCTGGAAATCTCAGTATAGCACTGTCAAGACACCCTAAGAAGGTTCCCAGGGTGATTTTAAATATGTATGGTGTTTATAATTGTAGTGGGCAATGGTATAAGGTTATTTTTGGCTATTTTATATGAAAGTGTACTGTCTCTTTAAGAAACTTCACTTTTGAATTGGGGGCTGGAAATCGCAGTATAGCACTGTCAAGACACCCTAAGAAGGTTCCCAGGGTGATTTTAAATATGTATGGGGTTTATAATTGTAGTGGGCAATGGTATATTGTTATTTTTGGCCATTTTATAAGAAAGTGTACTGTCTCTTTAAGAAACTTACCTTTTGAATTGGGGGCTGGAAATCGCAGTATTGCACTGTCAAGAAACCCTAAGAAGGTTCCCAGGGTGATTTTAAATATGTATGGGGTTTATAATTGTAGTGGGCAATGATATAAGGTTATTTTTGGCCATTTTATATGAAAGTGTACTGTCTCTAAGAAATTTCACTTTTGAATTGTGGGCTGGAAATCGCAGTATTGCACTGTCAAGAAACCCTAAGCAGGTTCCCAGGGTGATTTTAAATATGTATGAGGTTTATAATTGTAGTGGGCAATGGTATAAGGTTATTCTTGGCCATTTTATATGAAAGTGTACTGTCTCTTTAAGAAACTTCACTTTTGAATTGGGGGTTGGTAATCGCAGTATAGCACTGTCAAGACACCCTAAGAAGGTTCCCAGGGTGATTTTAAATATGTATGGGGTTTATAATTGTAGTGGGCAATGGTATAAGGTTATTTTTGGCCATTTTATATGAAAGTGTACTGTCTCTTTAAGAAAATTCACTTTTGAATTGTGGGCTGGAAATCGCAGTATAGCATTTTCAGGACACCCTGGGAAGGTTCCCATGGTGATTTTAAATATGTATGGGGTTTATAATTGTAGTGGGCAATGGTATAAGTTTATTTTTGGCCATTTTATATGAAAGTGTACTGTCTCTTTAAGAAATTTCACTTTTGAATTGTGGGCTGGAAATCGCAGTATAGCACTGTCAAGACACCCTAAGAAGGTTCCCAGGGTGATTTTAAATATGTATGGGGTTTATAATTGTAGTGGGCAATGATATGTTATTTTTGGCCATTTTAAATGAAAGTGTACTGTCTCTTTAAGAAATTTCACTTTTGAATTGTGGGCTGGAAATCGCAGTATAGCACTGTCAAGACACCCTAAGAAGGTTCCCAGGGTGATTTTAAATATGTATGGGGTTTATAATTTTAGTTGTCAATGGTATAAGGTTATTTTTGGCCATTTTATATGAAAGTGTACTGTCTCTTTAAGAAATTTCACTTTTGAATTGTGGGCTGGAAATCGCAGTATAGCACTGTCAAGACACCCTAAGAAGGTTCCCAGGGTGATTTTAAATATGTATGGGGTTTATAATTGTAGTTGTCAATGGTATAAGGTAATTTTTGGCCATTTTATATGAAAGTGTACTGTCTCTTTAAGAAACTTCACTATTGAATTGGGGGCTGGAAATCGCAGTATAGCATTTACAGGACACCCTGGGAAGGATCCCAGGGTGATTTTAAATATGTATGGGGTTTATAATTTTAGTGGGCAATGGTATAAGGTTATTTTTGGCCATTTTATATGAAACTGTACTGTCTCTTTAAGAAACTTACCTTTTGAATTGGGGCTGGAAATCGCAGTATTGCACTGTCAAGAAACCCTAAGAAGGTTCCCAGGGTGATTTTAAATATGTATGGGGTTTATAATTGTAGTGGGCAATGATATAAGGTTATTTTTGGCCATTTTATATGAAAGTGTACTGTCTCTTTAAGGAATTTCACTTATGAATTGTGGGCTGGAAATCGCAGTATAGCATTTTCAGGACACCCTGGGAAGGTTCCCAGGGTGATTTTAAATATGTATGGGGTTTATAATTGTAGTGGGCAATGGTATATTGTTATTTTTGGCCATTTTATAAGAAAGTGTACTGTCTCTTTAAGAAACTTACCTTTTGAATTGGGGGCTGGAAATCGCAGTATTGCACTGTCAAGAAACCCTAAGAAGGTTCCCAGGGTGATTTTAAATATGTATGGGGTTTATAATTGTAGTGGGCAATGGTATAAGGTTATTTTTGGCCATTTTATGTGAAAGTGTACTGTCTTTTTAAGAAAATTCACTTTTGAATTGTGGGCTGGAAATCGCAGTATAGCATTTTCAGGACACCCTGGGAAGGTTCCCATGGTGATTTTAAATATGTATGGGGTTTATAATTGTAGTTGTCCATGGTATAAGGTTATTTTTGGCCATTTTATATGAAAGTGTACTGTCTCTTTAAGAAATTTCACTTTTGAATTGGGGGCTGGAAATCGCAGTATAGCACTGTCAAGAAACCCTAAGAAGGTTCCCAGGGTGATTTTAAATATGTATGGGGTTTATAATTGTAGTGGGCAATGGTATAAGTTTATTTTTGGACATTTTATATGAAAGTGTACTGTCTCTTTAAGAAATTTCACTTTTGAATTGTGGGCTGGAAATCGCAGTATAGCACTGTCAAGACACCCTAAGAAGGTTCCCAGGGTGATTTTAAATATGTATGGGGTTTATAATTGTAGTTGTCAATGGTATAAGGTAATTTTTGGCCATTTTATATGAAAGTGTACTGTCTCTTTAAGAAACTTACCTTTTGAATTGGGGGCTGGAAATCGCAGTATAGCACTGTCAAGACACCCTAAGAAGGTTCCCAGGGTGATTTTAAATATGTATGGGGTTTATAATTGTAGTGGGCAATGGTATAAGGTTATTTTTGGCCATTTTATATGAAAGTGTACTGTCTCTTTAAGAAACTTCACTTTTGAATTGGGGGTTGGAAATCGCAGTATAGCACTGTGAAGACACCCTAAGAAGGTTCCCAGGGTGATTTTAAATATGTATGGGGTTTATAATTGTAGTGGGCAATAATATAAGGTTATTTTTGGCCATTTTATATGAAAGTGTACTGTCTCTTTAAGGAATTTCACTTTTGAATTGTGGGCTGGAAATCGCAGTATAGCATTTTCAGGACACCCTGGGAAGGTTCCCATGGTGATTTTAAATATGTATGGGGTTTATAATTGTAGTGGGCAATGGTATAAGGTTATTTTTGGCCATTTTATATGAAAGTGTACTGTCTCTTTAAGAAATTTCACTTTTGAATTGTGGGCTGGAAATCGCAGTATAGCACTGTCAAGACACCCTAAGAAGGTTCCCAGGGTGATTTTAAATATGTATGGGGTTTATAATTTTAGTTGTCAATGGTATAAGGTTATTTTTGGCCATTTTATATGAAAGTGTACTGTCTCTTTAAGAAATTTCACTTTTGAATTGTGGGCTGGAAATCGCAGTATAGCACTGTCAAGACACCCTAAGAAGGTTCCCAGGGTGATTTTAAATATGTATGGGGTTTATAATTGTAGTTGTCAAGGGTATAAGGTAATTTTTGGCCATTTTATATGAAAGTGTACTGTCTCTTTAAGAAACTTCACTATTGAATTGGGGGCTGGAAATCGCAGTATAGCATTTACAGGACACCCTGGGAAGGATCCCAGGGTGATTTTAAATATGTATGGGGTTTATAATTTTAGTGGGCAATGGTATAAGGTTATTTTTGGCCATTTTATATGACAGTGTACTGTCTCTTTAAGAAACTTCACTTTTGAATTGGGGGCTGGAAATCGCAGTATATCACTGTCAAGACACCCTAAGAAGGTTCCCAGGGTGATTTTAAATATGTATGGGGTTTATAATTGTAGTGGGTAATGATATAAGGTTATTTTTGGCCATTTTATATGAAAGTGTACTGTCTCTTTAAGGAATTTCACTTTTGAATTGTGGGATGGAAATCGCAGTATAGCATTTTCAGGACACCCTGGGAAGGTTCCCATGGTGATTTTAAATATGTATGGGGTTTATAATTGTAGTTGTCCATGGTATAAGGTTATTTTTGGCCATTTTATATGAAAGTGTACTGTCTCTTTAAGAAATTTCACTTTTGAATTGGGGGCTGGAAATCGCAGTATAGCACTGTCAAGACACCCTAAGAAGGTTCCCAAGGTGATTTTAAATATGTATGGGGTTTATAATTGTAGTGGGCAATGGTATAAGGTTATTTTTGGCCATTTTATATGAAAGTGTACTGTCTCTTTAAGAAACTTCACTTTTGAATTGGGGGTTGGAAATCGCAGTATAGCACTGTCAAGACACCCTAAGAAGGTTCCCAGGGTGATTTTAAATATGTATGGGGTTTATAATTGTAGTGGGCAATGGTATAAGGTTATTTTTGGCCATTTTATATGAAAGTGTACTGTCTCTTAAAGAAACTTAACTTTTAAATTGGGGGCTGGAAATCGCACTATAGCATTTTCAGGACACCCTGGGAAGGTTCCCAGGGTGATTTTAAATATGTATGGGGTTTATAATTATAGTGGGCAATGGTATAAGGTTATTTTTGGCCATTTTATATGAAAGTGTACTGTCTCATTAAGAAACTTCACTTTTGAATTGGGGGCTGGAAATCGCACTATAGCATTTTCAGGACACCCTGGGAAGGTTCCCAGGGTGATTTTAAATATGTATGGGGTTTATAATTGTAGTGGGCAATGGTATAAGGTTATTTTTGGCCATTTTATATGAAAGTGTACTGTCTCTTTAAGAAACTTCACTTTTGAATTGGGGGCTGGAAATCGCAGTATAGCACTGTCAAGACACCCTAAGAAGGTTCCCAGGGTGATTTTAAATATGTATGGGGTTTATAATTGTAGTGGGTAATGGTATAAGGTTATTTTTGGCCATTTTATATGAAAGTGTACTGTCTCTTTAAGAAACTTCACTTTTGAATTGGGGGCTGGAAATCGCACTATAGCATTTTCAGGTCACCCTAAGAAGGTTCCCAGGGTGATTTTAAATATGTATGGGGTTTATAATTGTAGTGGGCAATGGTATAAGGTTATTTTTGGCCAATTTCTATGAAAGTGTACTGTCTCTTTAAGAAACTTCACTTTTGAATTGGGGGTTGGAAATCGCAGTATAGCACTGTCAAGACACCCTAAGAAGGATCCCAGGGTGATTTTAAATATGTATGGGGTTTATAATTGTAGTGGGCAATAGTATAAGGTTATTTTTGGCCATTTTATATGAAAGTGTACTGTCTCTTTAAGAAACTTCACTTTTGAATTGGGGGCTGGAAATCACAGGATAGCACTGTCAAGACACCCTAAGAAGGTTCCCAGGGTGATTTTAAATATGTATGGGGTTTATAATTGTAGTGGGCAATGGTATAAGGTTATTTTTGGCCATTTTATATGAAAGTGTACTGTCTCTTTAAGAAACTTCACTTTTGAATTGGGGGTTGGAAATCGCAGTATAGCACTGTCAAGACACCCTAAGAAGGTTCCCAGGGTGATTTTAAATATGTATGGGGTTTATAATTGTAGTGGGCAATGGTATAAGGTTATTTTTGGCCATTTTATATGAAAGTGTACTGTCTCTTTAAGAAACTTCACTTTTGATTTGGGGGCTGGAAATCGCACTATAGCATTTTCTGGACACCCTGGGAAGGTTCCCAGGGTGATTTTAAATATGTATGGGGTTTATAATTGTAGTGGGCAATGGTATAAGGTTTATTTTTGGCCATTTTATATGAAAGTGTACTGTCTCTTTAAGAAACTTCACTTTTGAATTGGGGGCTGGAAATCGCAGTATAGCACTGTCAAGACACCCTAAGAAGGTTCCCAGGGTGATTTTAAATATGTATGGGGTTTATAATTGTAGTGGGCAATGGTATAAGGTTATTTTTGGCTATTTTATATGAAAGTGTACTGTCTCTTTAAGAAACTTAACTTTTGAATTGGGGGCTGGAAATCGCACTATAAAATCACCCTGGGAACCTTCCCAGGGTGACCTGAAAATGCTAAATATCTATGGGGTTTATAATTGTAGTGGGCAATGGTATAAGGTTATTTTTGGCCATTTTATATGAAAGTGTACTGTCTCTTTAAGAAACTTCACTTTGAATTGGGGGCTGGAAATCGCAGTATAGCACTGTCAAGACACCCTAAGAAGGTTCCCAGGGTGATTTTAAATATGTATGGGGTTTATAATTGTAGTGGGCAATGGTATAAGGTTATTTTTGGCCATTTTATATGAAAGTGTACTGTCTCTTTAAGAAACTTCATTTCTGAATTGGGGGCTGGAAATCGCACTATAGCATTTTCAGGACACCCTGGGAAGGTTCCCAGGGTGATTTTAAATATGTATGGGGTTTATAATTGTAGTGGGCAATGGTATAAGGTTATTTTTGGCCATTTTATATGAAAGTGTACTGTCTCTTTAAGAAACTTCACTTTTGAATTGGGGGCTGGAAATCGCAGTATAGCACTGTCAAGAAACCCTAAGAAGGTTCCCAGGGTGATTTTAAATATGTATGGGGTTTATAATTGTAGTGGGCAATGGTATAAGGTTATTTTTGGCCATTTTATATGAAAGTGTACTGTCTCTTTAAGAAACTTCACTTTTGAATTGGGGGCTGGAAATCGCACTATAGCATTTTCAGGTCACCCTGGGAAGGTTCCCAGGGTGATTTTAAATATGTATGGGGTTTATAATTGTAGTGGGCAATGGTATAAGGTTATTTTTGGCCATTTTACATGAAAGTGTACTGTCTCTTTAAGAAACGTAACTTTTGAATTGGGGGCTGGAAATCGCACTATAGCATTTTCAGGTCACACTGGGAAGGTTCCCAGGGTGATTTTAAATATGTATGGGGGTTATAATTGTAGTGGGCAATGGTATAAGGTAATTTTTGGCCATTTTATATGAAAGTGTACTGTCTCTTTAAGAAACTTCATTTCTGAATTGGGGGCTGGAAATCGCACTATAGCATTTTCAGGACACCCTGGGAAGGTTCCCAGGGTGATTTTAAATATGTATGGGGTTTATAATTGTAGTGGGCAATGGTATAAGGTTATTTTTGGCCATTTTATATGAAAGTGTACTGTCTCTTTAAGAAACTTCACTTTTGAATTGGGGGCTGGAAATCGCAGTATAGCACTGTCAAGAAACCCTAAGAAGGTTCCCAGGGTGATTTTAAATATGTGTGGGGTTTATAATTGTAGTGGGCAATGGTATAAGGTTATTTTTGGCCATTTTATATGAAAGTGTACTGTCTCTTTAAGAAACTTCACTTTTGAATTGGGGGCTGGAAATCGCACTATAGCATTTTCAGGACACCCTGGGAAGGTTCCCAGGGTGATTTTAAATATGTATGGGGTTTATAATTGTAGTGGGCAATGGTATAAGGTTATTTTTGGCTATTTTATATGAAAGTGTACTGTCTCTTTAAGAAACTTAACTTTTGAATTGGGGGCTGGAAATCGCACTATAGCATTTTCAGGTCACCCTGGGAAGGTTCCCAGGGTGATTTTAAATATGTATGGGGTTTATAATTGTAGTGGGCAATGGTATAAGGTTATTTTTGGCCATTTTATATGAAAGTGTACTGTCTCTTTAAGAAACTTCACTTTTGAATTGGGGGCTGGAAATCGCAGTATAGCACTGTCAAGACACCCTAAGAAGGTTCCCAGGGTGATTTTAAATATGTATGGGGTTTATAATTGTAGTGGGTAATGGTATAAGGTTATTTTTGGCCATTTTATATGAAAGTGTACTGTCTCTTTAAGAAACTTCACTTTTGAATTGGGGGCTGGAAATCGCAGTATAGCACTGTCAAGACACCCTAAGAAGGTTCCCAGGGTGATTTTAAATATGTATGGGGTTTATAATTGTAGTGGGCAATGGTATAATGTTATTTTTGGCTATTTTATATGAAAGTGTACTGTCTCTTTAAGAAACTTCACTTTTGAATTGGGGGCTGGAAATCGCAGTATAGCACTGTCAAGACACCCTAAGAAGGTTCCCAGGGTGATTTTGAATATGTATGGGGTTTATATTTGTAGTGGACAATGGTATAAGGTTAATTTTGGCCATTTTATATGAAAGTGTACTGTCTCTTTAAGAAACTTCAATTTTGAATTGGGGGCTGGAAATCGCACTATAGCATTTTCAGGACACCCTGGGAAGGTTCCCAGGGTGATTTTAAGTATGTATGGGGTTTATAATTGTAGTGGGCAATGGTATAAGGTTATTTTTGGCCATTTTATATGAAAGTGTACTGTCTCTTTAAGAAACTTCACTTTTGAATTGGGGGCTGGAAATCTCAGTATAGCACTGTCAAGACACCCTAAGAAGGTTCCCAGGGTGATTTTAAATATGTATGGTGTTTATAATTGTAGTGGGCAATGGTATAAGGTTATTTTTGGCTATTTTATATGAAAGTGTACTGTCTCTTTAAGAAACTTCACTTTTGAATTGGGGGCTGGAAATCGCAGTATAGCACTGTCAAGACACCCTAAGAAGGTTCCCAGGGTGATTTTAAATATGTATGGGGTTTATAATTGTAGTGGGCAATGGTATATTGTTATTTTTGGCCATTTTATAAGAAAGTGTACTGTCTCTTTAAGAAACTTACCTTTTGAATTGGGGGCTGGAAATCGCAGTATTGCACTGTCAAGAAACCCTAAGAAGGTTCCCAGGGTGATTTTAAATATGTATGGGGTTTATAATTGTAGTGGGCAATGATATAAGGTTATTTTTGGCCATTTTATATGAAAGTGTACTGTCTCTAAGAAATTTCACTTTTGAATTGTGGGCTGGAAATCGCAGTATTGCACTGTCAAGAAACCCTAAGCAGGTTCCCAGGGTGATTTTAAATATGTATGAGGTTTATAATTGTAGTGGGCAATGGTATAAGGTTATTCTTGGCCATTTTATATGAAAGTGTACTGTCTCTTTAAGAAACTTCACTTTTGAATTGGGGGTTGGAAATCGCAGTATAGCACTGTCAAGACACCCTAAGAAGGTTCCCAGGGTGATTTTAAATATGTATGGGGTTTATAATTGTAGTGGGCAATGGTATAAGGTTATTTTTGGCCATTTTATATGAAAGTGTACTGTCTCTTTAAGAAAATTCACTTTTGAATTGTGGGCTGGAAATCGCAGTATAGCATTTTCAGGACACCCTGGGAAGGTTCCCATGGTGATTTTAAATATGTATGGGGTTTATAATTGTAGTGGGCAATGGTATAAGTTTATTTTTGGCCATTTTATATGAAAGTGTACTGTCTCTTTAAGAAATTTCACTTTTGAATTGTGGGCTGGAAATCGCAGTATAGCACTGTCAAGACACCCTAAGAAGGTTCCCAGGGTGATTTTAAATATGTATGGGGTTTATAATTGTAGTGGGCAATGATATGTTATTTTTGGCCATTTTAAATGAAAGTGTACTGTCTCTTTAAGAAATTTCACTTTTGAATTGTGGGCTGGAAATCGCAGTATAGCACTGTCAAGACACCCTAAGAAGGTTCCCAGGGTGATTTTAAATATGTATGGGGTTTATAATTTTAGTTGTCAATGGTATAAGGTTATTTTTGGCCATTTTATATGAAAGTGTACTGTCTCTTTAAGAAATTTCACTTTTGAATTGTGGGCTGGAAATCGCAGTATAGCACTGTCAAGACACCCTAAGAAGGTTCCCAGGGTGATTTTAAATATGTATGGGGTTTATAATTGTAGTTGTCAATGGTATAAGGTAATTTTTGGCCATTTTATATGAAAGTGTACTGTCTCTTTAAGAAACTTCACTATTGAATTGGGGGCTGGAAATCGCAGTATAGCATTTACAGGACACCCTGGGAAGGATCCCAGGGTGATTTTAAATATGTATGGGGTTTATAATTTTAGTGGGCAATGGTATAAGGTTATTTTTGGCCATTTTATATGAAACTGTACTGTCTCTTTAAGAAACTTACCTTTTGAATTGGGGCTGGAAATCGCAGTATTGCACTGTCAAGAAACCCTAAGAAGGTTCCCAGGGTGATTTTAAATATGTATGGGGTTTATAATTGTAGTGGGCAATGATATAAGGTTATTTTTGGCCATTTTATATGAAAGTGTACTGTCTCTTTAAGGAATTTCACTTATGAATTGTGGGCTGGAAATCGCAGTATAGCATTTTCAGGACACCCTGGGAAGGTTCCCAGGGTGATTTTAAATATGTATGGGGTTTATAATTGTAGTGGGCAATGGTATATTGTTATTTTTGGCCATTTTATAAGAAAGTGTACTGTCTCTTTAAGAAACTTACCTTTTGAATTGGGGGCTGGAAATCGCAGTATTGCACTGTCAAGAAACCCTAAGAAGGTTCCCAGGGTGATTTTAAATATGTATGGGGTTTATAATTGTAGTGGGCAATGATATAAGGTTATTTTTGGCCATTTTATATGAAAGTGTACTGTCTCTAAGAAATTTCACTTTTGAATTGTGGGCTGGAAATCGCAGTATTGCACTGTCAAGAAACCCTAAGCAGGTTCCCAGGGTGATTTTAAATATGTATGAGATTTATAATTGTAGTGGGCAATGGTATAAGGTTATTCTTGGCCATTTTATATGAAAGTGTACTGTCTCTTTAAGAAACTTCACTTTTGAATTGGGGGTTGGAAATCGCAGTATAGCACTGTCAAGACACCCTAAGAAGGTTCCCAGGGTGATTTTAAATATGTATGGGGTTTATAATTGTAGTGGGCAATGGTATAAGGTTATTTTTGGCCATTTTATGTGAAAGTGTACTGTCTCTTTAAGAAAATTCACTTTTGAATTGTGGGCTGGAAATCGCAGTATAGCATTTTCAGGACACCCTGGGAAGGTTCCCATGGTGATTTTAAATATGTATGGGGTTTATAATTGTAGTGGGCAATGGTATAAGTTTATTTTTGGCCATTTTATATGAAAGTGTACTGTCTCTTTAAGAAATTTCACTTTTGAATTGTGGGCTGGAAATCGCAGTATAGCACTGTCAAGACACCCTAAGAAGGTTCCCAGGGTGATTTTAAATATGTATGGGGTTTATAATTGTAGTGGGCAATGATATAACGTTATTTTTGGCCATTTTAAATGAAAGTGTACTGTCTCTTTAAGAAATTTCACTTTTGAATTGTGGGCTGGAAATCGCAGTATAGCACTGTCAAGACACCCTAAGAAGGTTCCCAGGGTGATTTTAAATATGTATGGGGTTTATAATTTTAGTTGTCAATGGTATAAGGTTATTTTTGGCCATTTTATATGAAAGTGTACTGTCTCTTTAAGAAATTTCACTTTTGAATTGTGGGCTGGAAATCGCAGTATAGCACTGTCAAGACACCCTAAGAAGGTTCCCAGGGTGATTTTAAATATGTATGGGGTTTATAATTGTAGTTGTCAATGGTATAAGGTAATTTTTGGCCATTTTATATGAAAGTGTACTGTCTCTTTAAGAAACTTCACTATTGAATTGGGGGCTGGAAATCGCAGTATAGCATTTACAGGACACCCTGGGAAGGATCCCAGGGTGATTTTAAATATGTATGGGGTTTATAATTTTAGTGGGCAATGGTATAAGGTTATTTTTGGCCATTTTATATGAAACTGTACTGTCTCTTTAAGAAACTTACCTTTTGAATTGGGGCTGGAAATCGCAGTATTGCACTGTCAAGAAACCCTAAGAAGGTTCCCAGGGTGATTTTAAATATGTATGGGGTTTATAATTGTAGTGGGCAATGATATAAGGTTATTTTTGGCCATTTTATATGAAAGTGTACTGTCTCTTTAAGGAATTTCACTTATGAATTGTGGGCTGGAAATCGCAGTATAGCATTTTCAGGACACCCTGGGAAGGTTCCCATGGTGATTTTAAATATGTATGGGGTTTATAATTGTAGTTGTCCATGGTATAAGGTTATTTATGGCCATTTTATATGAAAGTGTACTAACTCTTTAAGAAATTTCACTTTTGAATTGTGGGCTGGAAATCGCAGTATAGCACTGTCAAGACAACCTAAGAAGGTTCCCAGGGTGATTTTAAATATGTATGGGGTTTATAATTGTAGTGGGCAATGATATAAGGTTATTTTTGGCCATTTTATATGAAAGTGTACTGTCTCTTTAAGAAATTAAACTTTTGAATTGGGGGCTGGAAATCGCAGTATAGCACTGTCAAGAAACCCTAAGAAGGTTCCCAGGGTGATTTTAAATATGTATGGGGTTTATAATTGTAGTGGGCAATGGTATAAGGTTATTTTTGGCCATTTTATATGAAAGTGTACTGTCTCTTTAAGAAATTTCACTTTTGAATTGTGGGCTGGAAATCGCAGTATAGCACTGTCAAGACACCCTAAGAAGGTTCCCAGGGTGATTTTAAATATGTATGGGGTTTATAATTGTAGTTGTCAATGGTATAAGGTAATTTTTGGCCATTTTATATGAAAGTGTACTGTCTCTTTAAGAAACTTCACTTTTGAATTGGGGGTTGGAAATCGCAGTATAGCACTGTCAAGACACCCTAAGAAGGTTCCCAGGGTGATTTTAAATATGTATGGGGTTTATAATTGTAGTGGGCAATGGTATAAGGTTATTTTTGGCCATTTTATATGAAAGTGTACTGTCTCTTTAAGAAACTTCACTATTGAATTGGGGGCTGGAACTCGCAGTATAGCATTTTCAGGACACCCTGGGAAGGTTCCCAGGGTGATTTTAAATATGTATGGGGTTTATAATTGTAGTGGGCAATGGTATAAGGTTATTTTTGGCCATTTTATATGAAAGTGTACTGTCTCTTTAAGAAACTTTAATTTTGAATTGGGGGCTGGAAATCGCAGTATAGCATTTACAGGACACCCTGGGAAGGATCCCAGGGTGATTTTAAATATGTATGGGGTTTATAATTTTAGTGGGCAATGGTATAAGGTTATTTTTGGCCATTTTATATGAAAGTGTACTGTCTCTTTAAGAAACTTCACTTTTGAATTGGGGGCTGGAAATCGCAGTATAGCACTGTCAAGACACCCTAAGAAGGTTCCCAGGGTGATTTTAAATATGTATGGGGTTTATAATTGTAGTGGGCAATGGTATAAGGTTATTTTTGGCCATTTTATATGAAAGTGTACTGTCTCTTTAAGAAATTTCACTTTTGAATTGTGGGCTGGAAATCGCAGTATAGCACTGTCAAGACATACTAAGAAGGTTCCCAGGGTGATTTTAAATATGTATGGGGTTTATAATTGTAGTGGGCAATGATATAAGGTTATTTTTGGCCATTTTATATGAAAGTGTACTGTCTCTTTAAGGAATTTCACTTTTGAATTGTGGGCTGGAAATCGCAGTATAGCATTTTCAGGACACCCTGGGAAGGTTCCCATGGTGATTTTAAATATGTATGGGGTTTATAATTGTAGTGGGCAATGGTATAAGGTTATTTTTGGCCATTTTATATGAAAGTGTACTGTCTCTTTAAGAAACTTCACTATTGAATTGGGGGCTGGAAATCGTAGTATAGCATTTACAGGACACCCTGGGAAGGATCCCAGGGTGATTTTAAATATGTATGGGGTTTATAATTTTAGTGGGCAATGGTATAAGGTTATTTTTGGCCATTTTATATGACAGTGTACTGTCTCTTTAAGAAACTTCACTTTTGAATTGGGGGCTGGAAATCGCAGTATATCACTGTCAAGACACCCTAAGAAGGTTCCCAGGGTGATTTTAAATATGTATGGGGTTTATAATTGTAGTGGGCAATAAGATAAGGTTATTTTTGGCCATTTTATATGAAAGTGTACTGTCTCTTTAAGAAATTAAACTTTTGAATTGGGGGCTGGAAATCGCAGTATAGCACTGTCAAGAAACCCTAAGAAGGTTCCCAGGGTGATTTTAAATATGTATGGGGTTTATAATTGTAGTGGGCAATGGTATAAGGTTATTTTTGGCCATTTTATATGAAAGTGTACTGTCTCTTTAAGAATCTTAACTTTTGAATTGGGGCTGGAAATCGCAGTATAGCATTTTCAGGACACCCTGGGGAGGTTCCCAGGGTGATTTTAAATATGTATGGGGTTTATAATTTTAGTGGGCAATGGTATAAGGTTATTTTTGGCCATTTTATATGAAAGTGTACTGTCTCTTTAAGAAATTTCACTTTTGAATTGTGGGCTGGAAATCGCAGTATAGCACTGTCAAGACACCCTAAGAAGGTTCCCAGGGTGATTTTAAATATGTATGGGGTTTATAATTGTAGTTGTCAATGGTATAAGGTTATTTTTGGCCATTTTATATGAAAGTGTACTGTCTCTTTAAGAAATTTCACTTTTGAATTGTGGGCTGGAAATCGCAGTATAGCACTGTCAAGACACCCTAAGAAGGTTCCCAGGGTGATTTTAAATATGTATGGGGTTTATAATTGTAGTTGTCAATGGTATAAGGTAATTTTTGGCCATTTTATATGAAAGTGTACTGTCTATTTAAGAAACTTCACTATTGAATTGGGGGCTGGAAATCGCAGTATAGCATTTACAGGACACCCTGGGAAGGATCCCAGGGTGATTTTAAATATGTATGGGGTTTATAATTTTAGTGGGCAATGGTATAAGGTTATTTTTGGCCATTTTATATGACAGTGTACTGCCTCTTTAAGAAACTTACCTTTTGAATTGGGGGCTGGAAATCGCAGTATTGCACTGTCAAGAAACCCTAAGAAGGTGCCCAGGGTGATTTTAAATATGTATGGGGTTTATAATTGTAGTGGGCAATGATATAAGGTTATTTTTGGCCATTTTATATGAAAGTGTACTGTCTCTTTAAGGAATTTCACTTTTGAATTGTGGGCTGGAAATCGCAGTATAGCATTTTCAGGACACCCTGGGAAGGTTCACATGGTGATTTTAAATATGTATGGGGTTTATAATTGTAGTTGTCCATGGTATAAGGTTATTTTTGGCCATTTTATATGAAAGTGTACTGTCTCTTTAAGAAATTTCACTTTTGAATTGTGGGCTGGAAATCGCAGTATAGCACTGTCAAGACACCCTAAGAAGGTTCCCAGGGTGATTTTAAATATGTATGGGGTTTATAATTGTAGTGGGCAATGATATAAGGTTATTTTTGGCCATTTTATATGAAAGTGTACTGTCTCTTTAAGAAATTAAACTTTTGAATTGGGGGCTGGAAATCGCAGTATAGCACTGTCAAGAAACCCTAAGAAGGTTCCCAGGGTGATTTTAAATATGTATGGGGTTTATAATTGTAGTGGGCAATGGTATAAGTTTATTTTTGGACATTTTATATGAAAGTGTACTGTCTCTTTAAGAAATTTCACTTTTGAATTGTGGGCTGGAAATCGCAGTATAGCACTGTCAAGACACCCTAAGAAGGTTCCCAGGGTGATTTTAAATATGTATGGGGTTTATAATTGTAGTTGTCAATGGTATAAGGTAATTTTTGGCCATTTTATATGAAAGTGTACTGTCTCTTTAAGAAACTTACCTTTTGAATTGGGGGCTGGAAATCGCAGTATAGCACTGTCAAGACACCCTAAGAAGGTTCCCAGGGTGATTTTAAATATGTATGGGGTTTATAATTGTAGTGGGCAATGGTATAAGGTTATTTTTGGCCATTTTATATGAAAGTGTACTGTCTCTTTAAGAAACTTCACTTTTGAATTGGGGGTTGGAAATCGCAGTATAGCACTGTGAAGACACCCTAAGAAGGTTCCCAGGGTGATTTTAAATATGTATGGGGTTTATAATTGTAGTGGGCAATAATATAAGGTTATTTTTGGCCATTTTATATGAAAGTGTACTGTCTCTTTAAGGAATTTCACTTTTGAATTGTGGGCTGGAAATCGCAGTATAGCATTTTCAGGACACCCTGGGAAGGTTCCCATGGTGATTTTAAATATGTATGGGGTTTATAATTGTAGTGGGCAATGGTATAAGGTTATTTTTGGCCATTTTATATGAAAGTGTACTGTCTCTTTAAGAAATTTCACTTTTGAATTGTGGGCTGGAAATCGCAGTATAGCACTGTCAAGACACCCTAAGAAGGTTCCCAGGGTGATTTTAAATATGTATGGGGTTTATAATTTTAGTTGTCAATGGTATAAGGTTATTTTTGGCCATTTTATATGAAAGTGTACTGTCTCTTTAAGAAATTTCACTTTTGAATTGTGGGCTGGAAATCGCAGTATAGCACTGTCAAGACACCCTAAGAAGGTTCCCAGGGTGATTTTAAATATGTATGGGGTTTATAATTGTAGTTGTCAATGGTATAAGGTAATTTTTGGCCATTTTATATGAAAGTGTACTGTCTCTTTAAGAAACTTCACTATTGAATTGGGGGCTGGAAATCGCAGTATAGCATTTACAGGACACCCTGGGAAGGATCCCAGGGTGATTTTAAATATGTATGGGGTTTATAATTTTAGTGGGCAATGGTATAAGGTTATTTTTGGCCATTTTATATGACAGTGTACTGTCTCTTTAAGAAACTTCACTTTTGAATTGGGGGCTGGAAATCGCAGTATATCACTGTCAAGACACCCTAAGAAGGTTCCCAGGGTGATTTTAAATATGTATGGGGTTTATAATTGTAGTGGGTAATGATATAAGGTTATTTTTGGCCATTTTATATGAAAGTGTACTGTCTCTTTAAGGAATTTCACTTTTGAATTGTGGGCTGGAAATCGCAGTATAGCATTTTCAGGACACCCTGGGAAGGTTCCCATGGTGATTTTAAATATGTATGGGGTTTATAATTGTAGTTGTCCATGGTATAAGGTTATTTTTGGCCATTTTATATGAAAGTGTACTGTCTCTTTAAGAAATTTCACTTTTGAATTGGGGGCTGGAAATCGCAGTATAGCACTGTCAAGACACCCTAAGAAGGTTCCCAGGGTGATTTTAAATATGTATGGGGTTTATAATTGTAGTGGGCAATGGTATAAGGTTATTTTTGGCCATTTTATATGAAAGTGTACTGTCTCTTTAAGAAACTTCACTTTTGAATTGGGGGTTGGAAATCGCAGTATAGCACTGTCAAGACACCCTAAGAAGGTTCCCAGGGTGATTTTAAATATGTATGGGGTTTATAATTGTAGTGGGCAATGGTATAAGGTTATTTTTGGCCATTTTATATGAAAGTGTACTGTCTCTTAAAGAAACTTAACTTTTAAATTGGGGGCTGGAAATCGCACTATAGCATTTTCAGGACACCCTGGGAAGGTTCCCAGGGTGATTTTAAATATGTATGGGGTTTATAATTATAGTGGGCAATGGTATAAGGTTATTTTTGGCCATTTTATATGAAAGTGTACTGTCTCATTAAGAAACTTCACTTTTGAATTGGGGGCTGGAAATCGCACTATAGCATTTTCAGGACACCCTGGGAAGGTTCCCAGGGTGATTTTAAATATGTATGGGGTTTATAATTGTAGTGGGCAATGGTATAAGGTTATTTTTGGCCATTTTATATGAAAGTGTACTGTCTCTTTAAGAAACTTCACTTTTGAATTGGGGGCTGGAAATCGCAGTATAGCACTGTCAAGACACCCTAAGAAGGTTCCCAGGGTGATTTTAAATATGTATGGGGTTTATAATTGTAGTGGGTAATGGTATAAGGTTATTTTTGGCCATTTTATATGAAAGTGTACTGTCTCTTTAAGAAACTTCACTTTTGAATTGGGGGCTGGAAATCGCACTATAGCATTTTCAGGTCACCCTAAGAAGGTTCCCAGGGTGATTTTAAATATGTATGGGGTTTATAATTGTAGTGGGCAATGGTATAAGGTTATTTTTGGCCATTTTATATGAAAGTGTACTGTCTCTTTAAGAAACTTCACTTTTGAATTGGGGGTTGGAAATCGCAGTATAGCACTGTCAAGACACCCTAAGAAGGTTCCCAGGGTGATTTTAAATATGTATGGGGTTTATAATTGTAGTGGGCAATGGTATAAGGTTATTTTTGGCCATTTTATATGAAAGTGTACTGTCTCTTTAAGAAACTTCACTATTGAATTGGGGGCTGGAACTCGCAGTATAGCATTTTCAGGACACCCTGGGAAGGTTCCCAGGGTGATTTTAAATATGTATGGGGTTTATAATTGTAGTGGGCAATGGTATAAGGTTATTTTTGGCCATTTTATATGAAAGTGTACTGTCTCTTTAAGAAACTTTAATTTTGAAATGGGGGCTGGAAATCGCAGTATAGCATTTACAGGACACCCTGGGAAGGATCCCAGGGTGATTTTAAATATGTATGGGGTTTATAATTTTAGTGGGCAATGGTATAAGGTTATTTTTGGCCATTTTATATGAAAGTGTACTGTCTCTTTAAGAAACTTCACTTTTGAATTGGGGGCTGGAAATCGCAGTATAGCACTGTCAAGACACCCTAAGAAGGTTCCCAGGGTGATTTTAAATATGTATGGGGTTTATAATTGTAGTGGGCAATGGTATAAGGTTATTTTTGGCCATTTTATATGAAAGTGTACTGTCTCTTTAAGAAATTTCACTTTTGAATTGTGGGCTGGAAATCGCAGTATAGCACTGTCAAGACATACTAAGAAGGTTCCCAGGGTGATTTTAAATATGTATGGGGTTTATAATTGTAGTGGGCAATGATATAAGGTTATTTTTGGCCATTTTATATGAAAGTGTACTGTCTCTTTAAGGAATTTCACTTTTGAATTGTGGGCTGGAAATCGCAGTATAGCATTTTCAGGACACCCTGGGAAGGTTCCCATGGTGATTTTAAATATGTATGGGGTTTATAATTGTAGTGGGCAATGGTATAAGGTTATTTTTGGCCATTTTATATGAAAGTGTACTGTCTCTTTAAGAAACTTCACTATTGAATTGGGGGCTGGAAATCGTAGTATAGCATTTACAGGACACCCTGGGAAGGATCCCAGGGTGATTTTAAATATGTATGGGGTTTATAATTTTAGTGGGCAATGGTATAAGGTTATTTTTGGCCATTTTATATGACAGTGTACTGTCTCTTTAAGAAACTTCACTTTTGAATTGGGGGCTGGAAATCGCAGTATATCCCTGTCAAGACACCCTAAGAAGGTTCCCAGGGTGATTTTAAATATGTATGGGGTTTATAATTGTAGTGGGCAATAAGATAAGGTTATTTTTGGCCATTTTATATGAAAGTGTACTGTCTCTTTAAGAAATTAAACTTTTGAATTGGGGGCTGGAAATCGCAGTATAGCACTGTCAAGAAACCCTAAGAAGGTTCCCAGGGTGATTTTAAATATGTATGGGGTTTATAATTGTAGTGGGCAATGGTATAAGGTTATTTTTGGCCATTTTATATGAAAGTGTACTGTCTCTTTAAGAATCTTAACTTTTGAATTGGGGCTGGAAATCGCAGTATAGCATTTTCAGGACACCCTGGGGAGGTTCCCAGGGTGATTTTAAATATGTATGGGGTTTATAATTTTAGTGGGCAATGGTATAAGGTTATTTTTGGCCATTTTATATGAAAGTGTACTGTCTCTTTAAGAAATTTCACTTTTGAATTGTGGGCTGGAAATCGCAGTATAGCACTGTCAAGACACCCTAAGAAGGTTCCCAGGGTGATTTTAAATATGTATGGGGTTTATAATTGTAGTTGTCAATGGTATAAGGTTATTTTTGGCCATTTTATATGAAAGTGTACTGTCTCTTTAAGAAATTTCACTTTTGAATTGTGGGCTGGAAATCGCAGTATAGCACTGTCAAGACACCCTAAGAAGGTTCCCAGGGTGATTTTAAATATGTATGGGGTTTATAATTGTAGTTGTCAATGGTATAAGGTAATTTTTGGCCATTTTATATGAAAGTGTACTGTCTATTTAAGAAACTTCACTATTGAATTGGGGGCTGGAAATCGCAGTATAGCATTTACAGGACACCCTGGGAAGGATCCCAGGGTGATTTTAAATATGTATGGGGTTTATAATTTTAGTGGGCAATGGTATAAGGTTATTTTTGGCCATTTTATATGACAGTGTACTGCCTCTTTAAGAAACTTACTTTTTGAATTGGGGGCTGGAAATCGCAGTATTGCACTGTCAAGAAACCCTAAGAAGGTTCCCAGGGTGATTTTAAATATGTATGGGGTTTATAATTGTAGTGGGCAATGATATAAGGTTATTTTTGGCCATTTTATATGAAAGTGTACTGTCTCTTTAAGGAATTTCACTTTTGAATTGTGGGCTGGAAATCGCAGTATAGCATTTTCAGGACACGTTGGGAAGGTTCCCATGGTGATTTTAAATATGTATGGGGTTTATAATTGTAGTTGTCCATGGTATAAGGTTATTTTTGGCCATTTTATATGAAAGTGTACTGTCTCTTTAAGAAATTTCACTTTTGAATTGTGGGCTGGAAATCGCAGTATAGCACTGTCAAGACACCCTAAGAAGGTTCCCAGGGTGATTTTAAATATGTATGGGGTTTATAATTGTAGTGGGCAATGATATAAGGTTATTTTTGGACATTTTATATGAAAGTGTACTGTCTCTTTAAGAAATTTCACTTTTGAATTGTGGGCTGGAAATCGCAGTATAGCACTGTCAAGACACCCTAAGAAGGTTCCCAGGGTGATTTTAAATATGTATGGGGTTTATAATTGTAGTTGTCAATGGTATAAGGTAATTTTTGGCCATTTTATATGAAAGTGTACTGTCTCTTTAAGAAACTTACCTTTTGAATTGGGGGCTGGAAATCGCAGTATAGCACTGTCAAGACACCCTAAGAAGGTTCCCAGGGTGATTTTAAATATGTATGGGGTTTATAATTGTAGTGGGCAATGGTATAAGGTTATTTTTGGCCATTTTATATGAAAGTGTACTGTCTCTTTAAGAAACTTCACTTTTGAATTGGGGGTTGGAAATCGCAGTATAGCACTGTGAAGACACCCTAAGAAGGTTCCCAGGGTGATTTTAAATATGTATGGGGTTTATAATTGTAGTGGGCAATAATATAAGGTTATTTTTGGCCATTTTATATGAAAGTGTACTGTCTCTTTAAGGAATTTCACTTTTGAATTGTGGGCTGGAAATCGCAGTATAGCATTTTCAGGACACCCTGGGAAGGTTCCCATGGTGATTTTAAATATGTATGGGGTTTATAATTGTAGTGGGCAATGGTATAAGGTTATTTTTGGCCATTTTATATGAAAGTGTACTGTCTCTTTAAGAAATTTCACTTTTGAATTGTGGGCTGGAAATCGCAGTATAGCACTGTCAAGACACCCTAAGAAGGTTCCCAGGGTGATTTTAAATATGTATGGGGTTTATAATTGTAGTTGTCAATGGTATAAGGTAATTTTTGGCCATTTTATATGAAAGTGTACTGTCTCTTTAAGAAACTTCACTATTGAATTGGGGGCTGGAAATCGCAGTATAGCATTTACAGGACACCCTGGGAAGGATCCCAGGGTGATTTTAAATATGTATGGGGTTTATAATTTTAGTGGGCAATGGTATAAGGTTATTTTTGGCCATTTTATATGACAGTGTACTGTCTCTTTAAGAAACTTCACTTTTGAATTGGGGGCTGGAAATCGCAGTATATCACTGTCAAGACACCCTAAGAAGGTTCCCAGGGTGATTTTAAATATGTATGGGGTTTATAATTGTAGTGGGTAATGATATAAGGTTATTTTTGGCCATTTTATATGAAAGTGTACTGTCTCTTTAAGGAATTTCACTTTTGAATTGTGGGCTGGAAATCGCAGTATAGCATTTTCAGGACACCCTGGGAAGGTTCCCATGGTGATTTTAAATATGTATGGGGTTTATAATTGTAGTTGTCCATGGTATAAGGTTATTTTTGGCCATTTTATATGAAAGTGTACTGTCTCTTTAAGAAATTTCACTTTTGAATTGGGGGCTGGAAATCGCAGTATAGCACTGTCAAGACACCCTAAGAAGGTTCCCAGGGTGATTTTAAATATGTATGGGGTTTATAATTGTAGTGGGCAATGGTATAAGGTTATTTTTGGCCATTTTATATGAAAGTGTACTGTCTCTTTAAGAAACTTCACTTTTGAATTGGGGGTTGGAAATCGCAGTATAGCACTGTCAAGACACCCTAAGAAGGTTCCCAGGGTGATTTTAAATATGTATGGGGTTTATAATTGTAGTGGGCAATGGTATAAGGTTATTTTTGGCCATTTTATATGAAAGTGTACTGTCTCTTAAAGAAACTTAACTTTTAAATTGGGGGCTGGAAATCGCACTATAGCATTTTCAGGACACCCTGGGAAGGTTCCCAGGGTGATTTTAAATATGTATGGGGTTTATAATTATAGTGGGCAATGGTATAAGGTTATTTTTGGCCATTTTATATGAAAGTGTACTGTCTCATTAAGAAACTTCACTTTTGAATTGGGGGCTGGAAATCGCACTATAGCATTTTCAGGACACCCTGGGAAGGTTCCCAGGGTGATTTTAAATATGTATGGGGTTTATAATTGTAGTGGGCAATGGTATAAGGTTATTTTTGGCCATTTTATATGAAAGTGTACTGTCTCTTTAAGAAACTTCACTTTTGAATTGGGGGCTGGAAATCGCAGTATAGCACTGTCAAGACACCCTAAGAAGGTTCCCAGGGTGATTTTAAATATGTATGGGGTTTATAATTGTAGTGGGTAATGGTATAAGGTTATTTTTGGCCATTTTATATGAAAGTGTACTGTCTCTTTAAGAAACTTCACTTTTGAATTGGGGGCTGGAAATCGCACTATAGCATTTTCAGGTCACCCTAAGAAGGTTCCCAGGGTGATTTTAAATATGTATGGGGTTTATAATTGTAGTGGGCAATGGTATAAGGTTATTTTTGGCCAATTTCTATGAAAGTGTACTGTCTCTTTAAGAAACTTCACTTTTGAATTGGGGGTTGGAAATCGCAGTATAGCACTGTCAAGACACCCTAAGAAGGATCCCAGGGTGATTTTAAATATGTATGGGGTTTATAATTGTAGTGGGCAATAGTATAAGGTTATTTTTGGCCATTTTATATGAAAGTGTACTGTCTCTTTAAGAAACTTCACTTTTGAATTGGGGGCTGGAAATCACAGGATAGCACTGTCAAGACACCCTAAGAAGGTTCCCAGGGTGATTTTAAATATGTATGGGGTTTATAATTGTAGTGGGCAATGGTATAAGGTTATTTTTGGCCATTTTATATGAAAGTGTACTGTCTCTTTAAGAAACTTAACTTTTGAATTGGGGGCTGGAAATCGCACTATAGCATTTTCAGGTCACCCTGGGAAGGTTCCCAGGGTGATTTTAAATATGTATGGGGTTTATAA
The DNA here is from genome assembly GCF_046119375.1 of Phyllobates terribilis. NCBI lineage: Eukaryota > Metazoa > Chordata > Amphibia > Anura > Dendrobatidae > Phyllobates > Phyllobates terribilis. The sequence continues at coordinate 775,247 of NW_027362879.1, read as the reverse complement.
TTGTAGTGGGCAATGGTATAAGGTTATTTTTGGCCATTTTATATGAAAGTGTACTGTCTCTTTAAGAAACTTCACTTTTGAATTGGGGGCTGGAAATCGCAGTATAGCACTGTCAAGACACCCTAAGAAGGTTCCCAGGGTGATTTTAAATATGTATGGGGTTTATAATTGTAGTGGGCAATGGTATAAGGTTATTTTTGGCCATTTTATATGAAAGTGTACTGTCTCTTTAAGAAACTTCACTTTTGATTTGGGGGCTGGAAATCGCACTATAGCATTTTCAGGACACCCTGGGAAGGTTCCCAGGGTGATTTTAAATATGTATGGGGTTTATAATTGTAGTGGGCAATGGTATAAGGTTTATTTTTGGCCATTTTATATGAAAGTGTACTGTCTCTTTAAGAAACTTCACTTTTGAATTGGGGGCTGGAAATCGCAGTATAGCACTGTCAAGACACCCTAAGAAGGTTCCCAGGGTGATTTTAAATATGTATGGGGTTTATAATTGTAGTGGGCAATGGTATAAGGTTATTTTTGGCTATTTTATATGAAAGTGTACTGTCTCTTTAAGAAACTTAACTTTTGAATTGGGGGCTGGAAATCGCACTATAAAATCACCCTGGGAACCTTCCCAGGGTGACCTGAAAATGCTAAATATCTATGGGGTTTATAATTGTAGTGGGCAATGGTATAAGGTTATTTTTGGCCATTTTATATGAAAGTGTACTGTCTCTTTAAGAAACTTCACTTTGAATTGGGGGCTGGAAATCGCAGTATAGCACTGTCAAGACACCCTAAGAAGGTTCCCAGGGTGATTTTAAATATGTATGGGGTTTATAATTGTAGTGGGCAATGGTATAAGGTTATTTTTGGCCATTTTATATGAAAGTGTACTGTCTCTTTAAGAAACTTCATTTCTGAATTGGGGGCTGGAAATCGCACTATAGCATTTTCAGGACACCCTGGGAAGGTTCCCAGGGTGATTTTAAATATGTATGGGGTTTATAATTGTAGTGGGCAATGGTATAAGGTTATTTTTGGCCATTTTATATGAAAGTGTACTGTCTCTTTAAGAAACTTCACTTTTGAATTGGGGGCTGGAAATCGCAGTATAGCACTGTCAAGAAACCCTAAGAAGGTTCCCAGGGTGATTTTAAATATGTATGGGGTTTATAATTGTAGTGGGCAATGGTATAAGGTTATTTTTGGCCATTTTATATGAAAGTGTACTGTCTCTTTAAGAAACTTCACTTTTGAATTGGGGGCTGGAAATCGCACTATAGCATTTTCAGGACACCCTGGGAAGGTTCCCAGGGTGATTTTAAATATGTATGGGGTTTATAATTGTAGTGGGCAATGGTATAAGGTTATTTTTGGCCATTTTATATGAAAGTGTACTGTCTCTTTAAGAAACGTAACTTTTGAATTGGGGGCTGGAAATCGCACTATAGCATTTTCAGGTCACACTGGGAAGGTTCCCAGGGTGATTTTAAATATGTATGGGGTTTATAATTGTAGTGGGCAATGGTATAAGGTTATTTTTGGCCATTTTATATGAAAGTGTACTGTCTCTTTAAGAAACTTCACTTTTGAATTGGGGGCTGGAAATCGCAGTATAGCTCTGTCAAAACACCCTAAGAAGGTTCCCAGGGTGATTTTAAATATGTATGGGGTTTATAATTGTAGTGGACAATGGTATAAGGTTATTTTTGGCCAACTAACCTTATACCATTGCCCACTACAATTATAAACCCCATACATATTTAAAATCACCCTGGGAACCTTCTTAGGGTTTCTTGACAGTGCTATACTGCGATTTCCAGCCCCCAATTCAAAAGTTAAGTTTCTTAACCCCTTAAGCCCCGCGGGTGGTTTGCACGTTAATGACCGGGCCAATTTTTACAATTCTGACCACTGTCACTTTATGAGGTAATTACTCTGGAACGCTTCAACGGATCCCCCTGATTCTGAGATTGTTTTTTCGTGACATATTGTACTTCATGATTGTGGAAAAATTTCTTCGATATCACTTGCGTTTATTTGTGAAAAAAACGGAAATTTGGCGAAAATTTTGAAAATTTTGCAATTTTCAAAATTTGAATTTTTAAGCCCTGAAATCAGAGCGATATGTCACACAAAAGAGTTAATAACTAACATTTCCCACATGTCTACTTTACATCAGCACAATTTTGGAACCAACATTTTTTTTGTTAGGGAGCTATAAGGGTTAAAAGTTGACCAGCGATTTCTCATTTTTCCAACAAAATTTATAAAACCATTTTTTTAGGGACCACATCACATTTGAAGTCACTTGGAGAGGTCTTTATGACAGAAAATACCCAAAAGTGACACCATTCTAAAAACTGCACCCCTCTAGGTGCTCAAAACCACATTCAAGAACTTTATTAACCCTTCAGGTGCTTCACAGGAATTTTTTGAATGTGGAAGAAAAAAATGAACATTTAACTTTTTTCACAAAAATGTTACTTTAGACCCAATTTTTTTTATTTTCACAGGGGTAACAAGAAAAAATGGACCCCAAAATTTGTTGTGCAATTTCCCCTGGGCACGCAGATACCCAATATTTGGGGAAGAAACACTGTTTGAGCGCACGGCAGGGCTCGGAAGGGAAGGAGAGCCATTTGACTTTTTGATTGTAAAATTTGCTTGAATAATTAGCGGACGCCATGTTGTGTTTGGAGAGCCCATGTGTGCCCAAACTTTGGAGCTCCCCCACAAGTGACCCCATTTTGGAAACTAGACCCCCCAAGGCACCTTTCTAGATGCATAGTGAGCACTTGGAACCCCCAGGTGCTTCACAAATTGATTCGTAAAAATGAAAAAGTGAAAAAAAAAACACTTTTTCATTATTACGAATCAATTTGTGAAGCACCTGGGGGTTCCAAGTGCTCACTATGCATCTAGATAGGTGCCTTGGGGGGTCTAGTTTCCAAAATGGGGTCACTTGTGGGGGAGCTCCAATATTTGGGCACACAGGGACTCTCCAAATGCAACATGATATCCGCTAACAATTTGAGCCGACAATTTGTTAGCGGATATCATGTTGCATTTGGAGAGTCCCTGTGTGCCCAAACATTGGAGCTCCCCCACAAGTGACCCCATTTTGGAAACTAGACCCCCCAAGGCACCTATCTAGATTCATAGTGAGCACTTGGAACCCCAGGTGCTTCACAAATTGATTCATAAAAATGAAAAAGTGTTTTTTTTTTCACTTTTTCATTTTTACGAATCAATTTGTGAAGCACCTGGGGGTTCCAATTGCTCACTATGCATCTAGATAGGTGCCTTGGGGGGTCTAGTTTCCAAAATGGGGTCACTTGTGGGGGAGCTCTAATGTTTGGGCACACAGGGGCTCTCCAAACTCAACATGGCGTCCGCTAACAATTTGAGCCGATTTTCCATTCAATTTGTTAGCGGACACCATGTCGCGTTTGGAGAGCCCGTGATGTGCCTAAACAGTGGAGCTCCCCCACAAGTGTCCCCATTTTTGAAACTATACCCCTCAAGGATTTTATTAAGGTGTATAGTGAACATTTTGAACCCAGAGATACGGCACAGAATTTGTTTACATTAGGTCATCATATTGAATAAGTTGTCATTATTCTTGAGCGCAAGTGCACGCTACTTGAGTTTGCATCGGGTACTCAGGTATGCACCATGTACAGCGTGTGCTTGAGTGACATGCTCGAGTCCCTGCTCCGCATGTTTCACGGTTATTAGACACCCAAAAAAAAACATGCGGGGATCGCTCGTGCATGGCAGGCAATCCCCGTAAAGTTTTTTGGCCGCGAAGCATATGGGGCAGAGACTCGAGCATGTCACTCAAATACCCACGATACTCAATGCATACCAGAGCACCCGATGCAAACTCAAGTAGCGAGCACTTGCTCTCAACACTAGTCGCCATATCGTCATCTTTTTTTCTTACTTTTGAAAAAAATCTCAACCCCAGCCCTAACCCTAGCACAACCCTAACCATAGCGCAACCCTAGCCCTAGCACAACCCTAGCCCCAGCACAACCCTAGCCCCAGCACAACCCTAGCCCCAGCACAACCCTAGCCCGAGCACAACCCTAGCCCCAAACTCAGCCCTAACCCTAGCCCAATCCTAACCCAAGAGTATATTTTTGACGCCGTTCCTTGTGCGGTATAAGTGATTAGACAACTTTATTCTTCGGGTCGGTGTGATTACAGCAATGCCAGAATCATATGGGGTTTTTATGACTGACAGCTGTCACACACTAAAAGACGCATTTTTTGTAAAATCTAGTTTTTGCATCGCCATATTTTGAGAGCTATAATTTTTCCAGATTTTGGCAGACAGTCATGTGACGGCTCGTTTTTTGCGGGATGACTTGACGATGTTATTGGTGCCATTTTCAGGCACGTGACATTTTTTGATCGCTTTCTATTCCGATTTTTGGGAGGCAGAATAAACAAAAACCAGCAATTCAGGAATTGTTTTTTTTTTTTTTTTTTTTTTACTCTGTTCCGCGTGTGGTAAAATTGATGAGGTAGCTTTATTCTTCGGGTCAGTACGTTTACAGCGGTACCACATTTGTATCATTTTTCTATGTTTTGGCGCTTATACACAATAAAAGCTATTTTATAGAAAAAAATATTTTTTAGCATCGCTTTATTCTGAGAGCTATAACTTTTTTTTATTTTTCGGCTGATGGAGCTGTATGGCGGCTTGTTTTTTGCGGGACGAGATGACGTTTTCAGGGGTATCATTTTTATTTATATGCGTCTTTTTGATCGCGTGTTATTCCACTTTTTGTTTGGCGGTATGGTGATAAAGCATTGTTTTTTGCTTCGGTGTTTTTTTTTTTTTTTTTTTTTTACAGTGTTCACTGAAGGGGTTAACTAGTGGGACAATTTTATAGGTCAGGTTGTTCCGGACGCGGCGATACCAAATATGTGTACTTTTATTTTTATTTATTTATTTTTTTTATAATAATATTTATTGATGGGTACATTATATTTTTATTTTTGGTGTAATATTTTTTTTATTTTTTTATAATATTTTTGCACATTTTTTTTTTTTCCACTTTCAGACAGTTTATACTCTCTATTACTTTGTTCCACTCTGGGACTTTCACTTTTTTTTTTCTGATCGCCTGCATGGCACAGGAATGGAGCACCATCCCTATGCCATGCAGGCTGTCAGAAGTGCACAGTGTGAAGATTGCTTGGAGATGCACTGCGCATGTCCAAGCAATCTTCCTGCTCTCTGGTGACCCGGATGTTGTCATGACGACACAGGGTCGTCATGGCAACACCCGGGAAGCCTTTGCAGACTGCGCTGGAAGCCGGAAGAGGAGGTGAGTATCGCCGATCACCTCCCCTTGCCCCCGCAATGCCGCGATCGATTTCGATCGACTTCGATCGCAGCATAGCGGGGGTTAATGTGCTGGGAGCGGTGCAGGACCGCTCCCTGCACATAGTACCGGGTGTCAGCTGTGACAATCAGCTGACACCCGGCGGCGATCGCGCCCGCACAGCCTGTATTACAAATAGAGAGAGGTATTACAAATAGAGAGAGGCGACCCGGAGCCTCATTAATCACACGCTTAATCTTGGTTGTGTAGACGTACACAACCATCACAGGTGAGTGCACTGGCACTTTTTAATTTATATAAATAGCCCTGTGAGTCTACACATGAGCCCTTTCTTTTTGCATCAAATTCATTAAGAGGCACGCGTCAATTAATTTTGCGCATCTCATCAGTGGCATGCTACTGCAGGTGTCTTGCCATAAATGTTACTCCAGTCAGGCTTCTCCCCAGCTAATAACTTTGGTAGAGATGGTTGAAAGTGATGTGAAAGCACAAAAAGTCGTAATTTTGTGACTTTTCAAAGTGTTTTAATGTTGAAACGTGGAGTGGTTAATAAAGAACCTTCAAGGAATATCACAGCAAGAGACTTCTTTTTCAGCAGCTCAGCAGATGTTAGGCTATGTGCCCACGATGCAGAAATGAAGCAGAAAATTTCTGCAGCATTTCTGCATCTCCCTGGCAGAAAAAATGCATGCAGATTGTGCATGCGTTTTTCCTGCAGAATACATGCGGATTCACATGCAGATTCACATGCGTTAACGCATGTGGATACGCATGCGGACTGACAAGCGCTTTCCAGGCGATAGCATCACTTGGAAAGTACTTGACAACTAGGTCACACTGTATAAATCAATGCAAAAGGCATGGATTTATATAGCGTGACCGTAAAAATAGAAAAATAAAGCTATACTTACCCCCGATCCCCCACGTGTGCTGCAGCGCTCGTCCTGGCTTCTTCCGGGTTGCTGGCACATCGCGAGACAGCCTGCGGTCACATGACCGCGACGTCATCTCAGGTCCTGGAAGGAGAAGCGCTGCAGGGGCCGCCGGACAGGTGAATATAAACTTTTTTATTTTATTCTTTTTTTTACAGGTACAATGTTACCCAGGTCTGGATAAGAGTCTTCTCTCCTCCAGACCTGGGTACCATCCGCACATTGAACCGCATATAATCCGCGTGTACAAATGTACAGACTCGGATTATATGCGTCTCAATGCAAGTCAATGGCGGCGCTTCTGCAAAATTAATGAACATACTGCGGATTTATGAGCGCTGCGGAAAAATCCACAGCATGTGCATTGACATTGTGGAATGCCATTGGGGACCATGGGGTGCGGATTACCAAGCGTTTTTGATGCGTTTCCGCTGCGGAAATTCCGCAGCGGAAACGCATGAAAAACACATAGTGGGCACGCAGCCTTAAAGACAACCTGTCATCAGGATCAGGCATGTTAAACGTATGTATGGGTATAAAGGAGCTGTCCTACTGGTTTAATAGGTACTTTAACTGTTCTTTAATTATCTTTAGACGTTTGTGTGCAATAAGCTGTTCGTTCATCGGAGTGGGCCTGTGGGGGGGACTGTAGATAAGGTCTTCGGCTCTGCTCCGGCCCCTCAGCTGCCTCTGGTCCCAGTATCTTGTTACTGTCACAAATTTTGTGCCGGCGCGGTCTTAACAGGGGGGGGGGGGGGTGGCACTTGCATATTGACCTTGCAGTGGGCTTCATCAGAACGCCGCTGTGTCAGCGCATGCGCACATTGATCTCTTGGCGGTCTTCAGTAAAATAGCGCCAGAGGCGGCACATTCGCAAATTGAGATCTCGAGTCGTCATGGAGCCGAGATCTAAATTTGCGCATGCGCCAACATGCCATTTTCCTAAAGCCCACTGCGAGGTCAATGTACGCAGGCGCCTCTTGCGGCGCTGATGCAAAATTAAAAACAATAACAAGATATAGACACCAGAGGCAGCTGAGGGGCCAAAGCAGAGCCAAAGACCTTATCTACAGTCCCGCTCCAGGACCCCCCTGATGAACGAACAGCTTATTGCACACAAACTTCTAAAGATAAAGAACAACCACGCTGTCGATATCTTTAGTTTAACATGCCTGATCCTGATGACAGGTTCGCTATAAACGTGATTTTTATCCTAGTTTGAAAAATTCTGGCGAAACTACTTTGATGGGCACCAAAGTGCGTGTTCTGCAACTTTTTTCACCTTTACTATTTTAAGACCTATGTAATACAAGCGTCTTTGATGGTATTTTGTATCTTTTTACATTTTCTTCATAGATTTTTTAGGTTTTTCTGAAGCACCATAGAGAAGTGTTTGCAAAAGAAAAAAAATGCCGTTACCGAAAATGCATTGAAACATTGTGTTTAAATTCAACCTAACACAACATTTGGGAAATACACTCTCCTGCATGGTGTCTTAATGAAAAATAGGAATAGACTATAGGACAAAATAAAACTTTTCCTAAGAAAATGTTAGAGATGCTTATTTGTTTTCCAATACGGCATAATACAAACATGGTTCTGATCAAAGTAATACATATTTAGCATGTGTTCTATACGCATAGATCAATTTGTAGGAACTATATATACAATATGTTCGACATATAAATATATACAGTGAAGGAAATAATTATTTGATCTCTTGCTGTTTTTGTAATTTTGCTCACTGACAATCATCTAAACCTGATACCAGGAATGCTAGGTGTAAAGTAACATGTACCCCCTTCCGGCTGAGATGATGTCGGCAGAGGAAACACACCAGTATACTATTAGCTTATTTAACCATGATATAAAGACAAGCCAGGAACCAGTGGACGTTATTCCCCTGACGAAGCTGCGTGGAGACGCGGCGATACGCGTGGGGCATGGGGCTCTGCTCCTTCATCCTCTCCACATGACTGGTATACTATAGCACTAGCCACGCTGACAGGGCACACCCGTCTACATCTTTCTGCTGGCCATTACATCTAGATAGTGTTACACCTAGATGTATGCAGATGGGTCGGATCAAGTGATAGAATTACCTAATGCTGAATACAGGCTATAGGTAACATTTATCCCTGTATATTGATAATAAGACCTTTTGCATCATTGGGATTTTATATAAGAATACCTTGTAATACTATTGTGCTATTTTGCAGGAGCATTAAGGATTTGATATTACCCGCTTATTTAGATTAGATATTGGGCTCTTATATTGCACAAATCTTGTTGATTAGGTGGCAAAGACCACGTTGTGGCTATTGTGTTTTTTGTTTCTCCTGTACAGTGTTCATGGTCTCTTTTCTGTAAATTCTGTGTATTTTGATATGCTATATACCCATGTATTTACTGTATGATATACAAAGTATTGTCTGTGTATTGGTGATCATCTATTAACCTGAGCAGTCATGAGGGCCAGACCCCTTTGTCTATATATATATATATATATATCTATCTCTTTTAAATGTTTTGTCTATGAAGTTTCTGGAATAAAATTATACCTTTTCTATATAGAAGTGTGCTGCTCCGTACATGTGGTTCTTTTCTCCTTTACTTGCATTCTTGGTTATACCACATGGGTTAGCACCTTCTTTAATATTATTGGACTCCATACTTGCTGTGCATTCCTGTATCCATATATATACGTATATAGTAAGAAAATGGAAGAAATACAAAATGACCGTCAATCGACATAGATATGGGTCTCCATGCAAAATCTCACTTCGTGGGGTATCCTTGATCATGAGGAAGGTGAGAAATCAGCCTAAAACTACACGGGGGGAACTTGTTAATGATCTTAAGGCAGCTGGGACCACATTTACCAAGAAAACCATTGGTAACACATTACGCCTTAAAGGTTTAAAATCCTGCAGTGCCCGCAAAGTCCCCCTGCTCAAGAAGGCACATGTGCAGGCCCGCCTGAAGTTTGCCAATGAACACCTGGATGATTCTGTGAGTTATTGGGAGAAGGTGCTCCGGTCAGATGAGACAAAAATTGAGCTCTTTGTCATTAACTCAACTCGCCGTGTTTGGAGGAAGAAGAAAGAGGAGTACAACCCTAAGAACATCGTCCCAACCGTGAAGCATGGTGGGGGAAACATTATACTTTGGGGGTGCTATTCAGCAAAGGGGACATGACTACTTCACCGTACTGAAGGGAAGATGGGTGGGGTCATGTATCACGAGATTTCGGCCAACAACCTCCTTCCCTCAGTAAGAGCATTGAAGATGGGTCGTGGCTGGGTCTTCCAGCAAGACAATTATACAAAACATACAGCTAAGGCAACAAAGGAGTGGCTAAAAAAGAAGCACAGTAAGGTCATGGAGTGGCCTAGCCAGTCTCCAGACCTTAATCCCATAGAAAACTTATGGAGGGAGTTGAAGCTCCGAGTTGCCAAGCGACAGCCTCAAAATCTTAATGATTTAGAGATGATCTGCAAAGAGGAGTGGACCAAAAATCCTCCTGACATGTGAGCAAACCTCATCATCAACTACAAAAAACATCTGACGGCTGTGCTTGCCAACAAGAGTTTTGCCACCAAGTATTAAGTGTTGTTTGCCAGAGGGATCAAATACTTATTTCTCACTGCAAAATGCAAAAAAAATCTAATTTCTATGTGATTTTCTTGATTTTATTTTTTTTTGGATATTCTATCTCTCAATGTTAAAATTAACCTACCCTTAAAATCATAGACTATTCATATTTTTGTCAGTGGGCAAACTTACAAAAACAGCAAGGGATCAAATGATTATTTCCCCCAAAGTATATATAGATAATTATATAAAAAATATATATATATATACACTGCTCAAAAAAATAAAGGTAACACATAAATACCACATCCTAGATATCACTGGATGAAATACTCCAGGTGCATATCTTTATTCATTACATAGTGCAATTCGTTGAGAACAATAAAGCATAAAAATAATCAATGTAAATCAAAAATATCCCATGGAGGTCTGGTTGATCCAACTTCAGTGGAAATGCCTCAAGATAAGGAAATGATGCTCAGTAGTGTGTGTGGCCTCATTGTGCCTGTATGACCTCCGTACAACGCCTGGCCATGCTCCTGATGAGGTTGCGGATGTTCTCCTGAGGGATCTCCTCCCAGACCTGGATTAAAGCATAAGTCAACACCTGGACAGTCTGTGGTGCAACGTGGCAATGGTGGATGGAATGAGATGTGCTCGATTGGCTTCAGGTCTGGGGAACGGGCAGGCCAGTCCAAAGCATCAATGCCTTCATCATGCAGGAACTGCTGACACACTTTAGCAACATGAAGCCTTGCATTGTTAAGCATCAGAAGGAACCCAGGGTCCACTCAACCTGCATATGGTCTCACAATGAGGAGGATCTCATTCCGGTACCTAATGGCAGTCAGGCTACCTCTAGCGAGCACATGGAGGGCTGTGCGGCCCTCCAAAGAAATGCCTCCCCACACCATTACTGACCCACTGCCAAACCGGTCATGCTGAAGGATGTCGCAGGCAGCAGAACATTCACCATGGCGTTTCCAGACTGTCACGACTGTCACATGTGCTCAGTGTGAACCTGCTCTCATCCGTGAAGAGCACAGGACGCCAGTGTGGAATCTGCCAATCTTGGTGTTCTCTGGTAAATGCCAATCGCCCTGCACTTCATTGGGCTTTAAGCACATATATTTTATGTATACAGTACAGACCAAAAGTTTGGATACACCTTCTCATTTAAAGATTTTTCAGTATTTTCATGACTATGAAAATTGTACATTCACACTGAAGGCATCAAAACTATGAATTAACACATGTGGAATTATATACTTAACAAAAAAGTGTGAAACAACTGAAAATATGTCTTATATTCTAGGTTCTTCAATGTAGCCACCTTTTGCTTTGATGACTGCTTTGCACACTCTTGGCATTCTCTTGATGAGCTTCAAGAGGTAGTCACCGGAAATGGTTTTCACTTCACAGGTGTGCCCTGTCAGGTTTAATAAGTGGGATTTCTTGCCTTATAAATGGGGTTGGGACCATCAGTTGTGTTGTGCAGAAGTCTGGTGGATACACAGCTGATAGTCCAACTGAATAGACTGTTAGAATTTGTATTATGGCAAGAAAAAAAGCAGCTAAGTAAAGAAAAACGAGTGGCCATCATTACTTTAAGAAATGAAGGTCAATCAGTCTGAAAAATTGGGCAAACTTTGAAAGTGTCCCCAAGTGCAGTTGCAAAAACCATCAAGCGCTACAAAGAAACAGCCCCAGGAAAGGAAGACCAAGAGTCACCTCTGCTTCTGAGGATAAGTTTATCCGAGTCACCAGCCTCGAAATCGCAGGTTAACAGCAGCTCAGATTAGAGACCAGGTCAATATCACACAGAGTTCTAGCAGCAGACACAGCTCTACAACAAATGTTAAGAGGAGACTTTGTGCAGCAGGCCTTCATGGCAAAATAGCTGCTAGGAAACCACTGCTAAGGACAGGCAACAAGCAGAAGAGACAAGTTTGGGCTAAAGAACACAAGGAATGTACATTAGACCAGTGGAAATCTGTGCTTTGGTCTGATGAGTCCAAATTTGAGATCTTTGGTTCCAACCACCGTGTCTTTGTGCGACGCAGAAAAGGTGAACGGATGGACTCTACATGCCTGGTTCCCACCGTGAAGAATGGAGGAGGAGATGTGATGGTGTGGGGGTCCTTTGCTGGTGACACTGTTGGAGATTTATTCAAAATTGAAGGCATACTGAACCAGCATGGCTACCATAGCATCTTGCAGCGGCATGCTATTCCATCCGGTTTGCGTTTAGTTGGACCATCATTTATTTTTCAACAGGACAATGACCCCAAACACACCTCCAGGCTGTGTAAGGGCTATTTGACCAAGAAGGAGAGAGATGGGGTGCTACGCCAGATGACCTGGCCTCCACAGTCACCAGACCTGAACCCAATCGAGATGGTTTGGGGTGAGCTGGACCGCAGAGTGAAGGCAAAAGGGCCAACAAGTGCTAAGCATCTCTGGGAACTCCTTCAAGATTGTTGGAAGACCATTTCCGGTGACTACCTCTTGAAGCTCATCAAGAGAATGCCAAGAGTGTGCAAAGCAGTCATCAAAGCAAAAGGTGGCTACTTTGAAGAACCTAGAATATGACATATTTTCAGTTTCACACTTTTTTGTTAAGTATATAATTCCACATGTGTTAATTCATAGTTTTGATGCCTTCAGTGTGAATGTACGATTTTCATAGTCATGAAAATACAGAAAAATCTTTAAATGAGAAGGTGTGTCCAAACGTTTGGTCTGTACTGTGTATGTATGTGTGTGTGTGTGTGTATAATATATATATATATATATATATCTGTACAATAAAATTCTCAATAGATTAAAAAGAAAAGAGTTTTCCTATTTACTGTAGAGTATCAGTCTATTCACATACTTATGTACCCCTCTTCTAACTGTATTGGAAAACTATGACCCTGGCAAGTTAAGTGGACTAATAGGCTAACAAATTATCCAGTAACATTTATATTCCTTACTTAAGTAATTTTTCCTTGGCAGAATCAATATGTCTCATAGGAAGATTTTGGAAAATGGATAGCTCCATTGACTCCTGGCGGTTGTGAAATTCATCAGTATCAACAAGACGTAATTGCCTTTGGAAATTAAAAAGAACAAAGTTAAAAATGTACATTAAAAATAAAGAAAAGCACCAACAACTGCACCTTATTGGCAATGGCTGTACTGACAGTGCGGTTTTGGTGTAGTTTTGTACACCCCTTTTAGCCAAAATTGAAGCCCTATAAATAAAAGGGGTATTCCTATCTCCGAGATCCTATCTCAATTTGTAGTAAGTGGAATAATAATAATATCATCAAATACCTCCAATTAGAAATGTAGTATAGTTTTTCTGATTGGCTATGTCTCTTTCCTCATTGCAGGACCTTTAGGTATCCATGGTTACGACCACTGATATAGTGACAGTTAGCTAGTTGCTAGTGGTCGTAACCATGGATACCTAATGTCCTGCAATGCCTGCACATGAGGAAAGAGACATAGCGAATCAGAAAAACTATACTACATTTCTAATTATTATTATTATTATTATTATTAAATGCCCCTTTAATGCGCACTTTACAAGACATCAAAAAAGAAAAGATAACCAAGGCAGAGTTGTATTGTAATTACTTACATGAATGAAGAATGCCATAAATCCAAAACAGCAGCCATTGTTGGGTTCATTGAGTTCAAATTTTCCTTGATGAAGTTGTAATTTGTCAAAAAAGACTTCTTCCAAGGTTTTGGCACTATTTCCAATCTATAAGGTAAGCATTTAAAAAAGTTTTTAAGTACAATTAAAAATACTATACCACTGAAGTTATGATATAAGAGATCAAGGTGTTTGATGTCGTTTCTTGATGTTACATTCTTGACAAAATAAATAAAATCCAATTACAGATAATTGATATTTTTGAGAAATCTGATCCATTGCCTTCTATTAACTTTAGATATACTTTTATACTTAGGAGGTTCTTTTTTTTTTTTTTTTTTTTAATCAGAAATTTTTATTAAACATAACAAAACTTGGAACAGATATTACATGCCAATACTCGTTTTACAATATTACAGTAAGTCCCCCCCCTCTGCCCCCATGGAGACCTTTCTTTCTCTTTTTTATTTTATCCCCCCCTTCTTTCCTTTCCTTTTCTTTTCTTTCCTTCCCCTACTCCCTTTCCTTCTCTTCCCCTTTTCTTCTTTCCTTCTTCCCTCTCCACTCCGCCATGCAGTTTTTTTACTCTACAGTAGTATATATAGGTGTTACTCTAATTGATCCTATCCAACCGTGGCTGCCATCATTTATGGAAGTATTCCTGCTTATTCGTCTTGGTGTAAATACTTTTTTCATTTATATAGTTCGTTTGGGCAATGAATTCTCGTCTGGACGGGGGCTCCTCTCTAATCCAATATTTTGCAATCAGTTTTCTGGCAATAAACAATCTCGCAATTGCTATTTTGGTCATGTTGTCTGTTTTTATTTCCTCAACGTACCCTAATATATATGTCAGTGGGTCCCTAGGGACAATACACCTATACACCATTCCAATACGGTTCAACACTACGATATACTTATGAGTTTAATGATATCCAATATACCGAAGTATTAAAGATGACTTAACCTATTAATGTCTGGGCCTGAAAGGGTCTTAGTAAAAAAAAAAAATGTTTTAGTCTCTCCACTTTTATGTAGATATAATTTTATTTTTTCACTGATATAACTTCATGAGGCTTAGTTTTATGTGCAACAAATTCTATAATTTTTTAGCACCGAGTTGGGGTACCTATAAATTATTGTATACTTTTGTTATGGTAAATATTCATACTTTGCTTTGATTATTACTTTAGACAATTAAATCTACCTATATATCTTTGATAATTTAATATTTTAATATTCGCTTTATAAGTGTTATTCATAAAAGCGATAACACCGGGTATAGAGCTGTGTTTCTGTTACGCTTTCCTCTGTTTTTTTTAAAGTACTGTATAGTTAATTGGACAGAGCTGCTTTCAAGGACGACTGTTATTTCCAATTAAAATACTTTCTCTGTTAGGCAATGTTAGCCATCCCCTTTCTTCTGGGGGTGTAATAAATACTTGTTGCTTGGGATCTGAGGGCAGACAATAATTATACACTCAGACACTGGCTGTGTGTTAGTTTCTTTCTCCAATGCATCATATTTATTTCATTTACCCAATTTGAATCAAAAATAGCAGATTTGGAGATAATTTGTATCTCAATCCAAATTAGCTCTTCTTGGAGGGGCTACCACGACAATTTGTATATATATATTTTGAGACGCAAATATCAGAAAAAGCTGAACATGTTCATGTTCCACTCCAAATAGCCTATTGAATGAACTCTCCAGGTGATTAGGTTTGTGTAGATACATTATGTATGTGTAGATTTTTGTTCCACTGTAACTGAGGCATCCATTAGAACCCCAGTTAAAGCAAAAACCAGCCACTACATTGAAATAAGTCACTGATGGGGCTGATCTGGGCCTGCTAAGATCCAGCAGTTCTGCTACACTGGCAGACACCTGGCGATGTGATCACAAAATCCTACAGAATTATTGATGCTTATGTACAGTACATAAAGGCCCCGTCACACATAACGAGATCGCTAGCGAGATCGTTAGTGCGTCACTGTTTTGGGATCGCTGGTGAGTCATTTCGTGATCGCTGGGGAGCTGTCAAACATGCAGAACTGCTCAACGATTTCGGCCGCCCCAGCAATCTAACTAACGATCTCGGCGGTCGTTGGGACGCTTTCACACAGCAGCTATTTCAACGATCCACACCAGGGACTGTACTGTGTCACAAAGGCATGCATAAAATTACTTTTCCGCGCCCCCTCCTCTCCGATTGGTGGACGGTACTGCATAAAATATACACATTTTTGTGTGCGTTTTTTTATGTATCCCCACCACACCATTTATTTCAATGGGTGAAAATGCTGTAAAAACACTGAAAGAATTGCCATGGCCCAGATTAGAAACTGCTTCATATCTGCATATCATGCTTCAGTTGGGAGACCTGCGGCTAGTCCATGCATTGTGATCCATGATCGGACTGAGATCTTTGGACATCTTCACTGACTCTTAAAGTCCAATTTATGCATGCCTGTGTCTGTTCTGATTCGCTAATGAGGTCGTTGATAAAGTGTCAAATACAGCGATGCACACTGCCCAGCGGGAGCGCAACGACCCAGGAATGGTCCAGGAAGCTTTGTAACAATCAGCGATCTCACAGCAGGGGCCTGATCGTTGCTACCTGTCACACATAACGAGATCGCTAGCGATGTCGCTATTGCGTCACAAAAAACGTGACGTATCAACTATCTCGCTAGCAATCTCGTTATGTGTGACGGGGCCTTAACACTCATTGTGTACTATGTAGTTAGCAAAAGAATACAGAAGCAGTAATAAACCACCTCTGCTTTCTCCATAGAGTTCCCAGATATGTCTGACAGCCAGGCATCAGATTGGAGGAGCAGAAGCTTTAACTCCATGCCGCAAATTTACAACAGTGCAGAGTTATAGCCAAGGGCAAAACATCAGCACTGGGTCCCAACAAGGTTAAATTGGCAAAAATAATGCTCTCACCTTAAAAATGAACACCAGTGGTTCCCTCTCAGCCTTCCTTTATGGTGCTGCGTGCTGCAGTGATGATATGCATCTTGACATTACTGAAATTGACAGTTCACTTATGTGGCCAGTAATGGCTACTGTGGTCACACAATGAGATGATGCAATGGAATAGCAGCAGCTTAAATCATGACTGACAGGTGGCAGATAACCATTAGAGAGGTGAGAATAGTAGGTATAGATCTTCTGTGGATGTAGGTTTGCACAAATTCTTCTGTCTCTTCATGAAATCCCAGACAGAATCGATGATCTGGAGATCACGGCTTTGTGGGGCCATATCATCACTTCCATTATTTGCGTGCATACCAACTTATACTTTAGTTAGTTTTTCGGTTAAGTTTAAGGTTTCTGCACTTAGTGCAGGTAAGCGTGTGGCCTTTCTTTCTTTAACCCTTTAATGACCGCTGATATGCATTAAAACAGCGGCCGCTATGGGGCCTTATTCCCATATCACAGTTTTAGCTGAGACCCTGAAGAACATGATCAGGGCTGGTTTTTCCGGTCCCTGATCACGTGATCGCCATTATTCAATAAATAACGGCGATCACATAAAAAAAAGGGAGATCCGGTGTAAAAATCATTACTTTCTCTTCTGGCATCATATAATATGTCAAAGGAGAGAGAAATAGTGTTCCCAAACCACCACGGTACCTTAGTACCAGATCCGCCATCCCCTGGCCCTCCTCCTCATGAAGCAAAATGGTGGGCGCATGCACAGTGTGCCCGCCGAGATCTTCCGCAGGAATTTTTCCTATTGGTTCCTGACTTTTGATCACTATGATAGACCCTATCACAGTGATCAAAAGCCCAATAATTAGTAAAAAGGACAATACTTGGGTTGTGCCTCGCTGTGCACCCCCTTGATCATCCCCCTCATGTCATCCCCTTAGATCACATTTTTTTTTTTTTATTTCTTTCATTCTTTGGCATTAGGATTAGGCTTATGGTTTGTCTTAAGGTTAGGGTTAGGTTTAGGGTTAGGCTTAGAGTTATGTTTTTTTTCAAAAGTTAGGGAAAAAAAAATGACAATATGACGACATCAAATTCTATGTAGTACCTGTGGGTTCAAAATGCTCACTATACCCCTGGATAAAATCCTTGAGGGGTGTAGTTTTCAAAATGGGATCAGTTGTGAGGGATTTCTGCTGTTTAGGCACCTTAGGGGCACTGCAAATGCAACATTGTGCCCGCTATCTGTGTCAGCCAAATTTATGTTCCAAAATTAAAATATTGCTTCTTCCGTTCCAAGCCCTGCCGTGTGTCCAAACAGAACATTTTGACTACATGTGGGGCATCTCTGTGCTTGTGAGAAAGTGGGTAACAAACTGTGGGGTCCACTGTTGCAAAAGTGAAAAAACTGAGGCTAAAGGAACATTTGAGGTAAAAAAAAAAAAATTTTTTCATTCCACCTTGCATTAATTCCTGTGTAGCACCTGAAGGGTTAAAAAAAACTGACAGCAGTTTTGAAGTATTTGAGGGGTGCGGTTTTTAAAATGGTATCACTTTTGGGGAGTTTCCTACATATAGTTCCCTCAAAGTCCATTGAAATCTGAATAGCTCCCTATAGAAACAGGTTTTGTAAATTTGTTGAAAAAATGAGAAATTGCTGCTAAACTTTTAACCCCTAAAACATCCTAACAACATAAAATGATGTTTAAAAAATAATACAGATATAAAGTAGAAATATGGGAAATGTTAGGCGGAGTTCACACGATGCGTTTTTAATGCGTTTCCGCGGCGTTTTTGCAGCTGCGGAAACGCATTAAAAACGCATGGTAGAAGGGCAGCAATGTTCCCCAATTGAAATCCGCATGTGCTGTGCCCATGATGCGGATTTTTCCGCAGCGTAAACGCTGCGCTCAAAAATCCGCAGCATGTCAATTAATTTTGCGGAAACGCTGCTCTTTTGCCGCCATTGACTTGCATTAGAACGCATGGAATCCGCATCACTGTATATGTAGATGTGCATTCCATGCGGTCTAATGTGCGGATGGTACCTGGGTCTGGATGAGAGGACTCTCATCCAGACCCAGGTACCATTAAAAAATAAAGAATAAAAAAAATATACATACATACATACATACATACATACATACATACATACATACATACATACATACATACATATAATCTCGCCTTCTGACGGCCCGAGCAGCGCTCCTGCTTGGTTCCCAGCACTTTGCGGTTGAATGAAGAAGGACCTTCGCTGACGTCAGAGTCATGTGACGGGTCACGTGACGCTGACGTCGGCAGGTCCTTCAGTCTTCACTGCCGGCAGCCGGGACCGAGCGAAGCAGGACACCGTGGGCCATCAGAGGGTGAGTATATATTTATTTTTTATTTTTTGACATTCACACACTATATAAATCCAAGCCGTTTGCATGGATTTATATAATGTGAAGTTGACAAGCACTTTCCAAGTGATGCTAAAATCGCTTGGGAAGCGCTTGTCAACCCGCACGCGGAAATAAAAGTGAAGACCGCTTCATTTCTGCATGTCCCTGGCAGGAAACCGCATGTACAATCCGCATGCGTTTTTTCCTGCCAGGGAGACGCAGAAATGCTCAGGAAAAAATCCTGAGCATTTCTGCATCGTGTGCACATACCCTTAGTTAATTATTTTGTACATCATGACTAACTGGTTTAATGATATAAAGATTGAAAATTGCAATTATCTTTTTAAACATTTTTGCCAAAATTGTAATACTTTTACCACTATCGTGAAGTAAAATGTGTCACAAAAAATACTCTCAGAATCAGTGGGATCTGTTGAAGCATTCCAGAGTTATTACCACATAAAGTAACACTAGTGAGATTCGTAAAATTTGGCCAGGTCATTAACCCCTTCACGACTTTGGGATTTTCCGTTTTTGTGTTTTCGGTTTTTGCTCCGCTTCTTCCCAGAGCCATAACTTTTTTACTTTTCTGTCCAGATGGCCATATGAGGGCTTGTTTTTGAAGGACGAGTTGTACTTTTTAAATACACCATTGGTTTTACTATATCGTGTACTGGAAAATAGGAAAAAAATTCCAAGTGCGGTGAAATTGAAAAACAAACTGCAATTCCACAATTGTTCTTTTTCTACCATGTTCACTATATCATAAAACTAACCTGTCATTATTCTCCAGGTTATTACAAGTTCGTAGATACCAAACATGTATAGGCTCTTTTTTACTTACGTGGCGAAAAAAAAAAATCCAAAGTTTGTAAAAAAAAAAACAACAAATGGTGCCACTTTCCGTCACCAATTTTTGAGATCTGGGGCTGAGTGAGGAGTTATTTTTTTTGCGCGACAAGTTGACGTTTTTATTGATACCGTTTTGGGGTAGATCCTATGTTTTGATCGCTTGTTATTGCATTTTATTGCAATGTTGCGGCGACCAAAAATGCAGCCATTTTTATTTTTTTTCTCGTTACACCATTAACAGATTGGATTAATTCTTTTTATATTTTGATAGATCGGGCGTTTCTGAATGCAGCGATAACAAATATCTGTTTTTTGTTTTTTTTTATTTTAAATGGGGCAAAAGGGAGGTGTTATGAAAGTTTATATTTTTTTCATATTTTAAATCTTTTTTTAAAACTTTTTTTTTCTACTTTTTAGTTGCTTCAATAGGTCTGCTCAGGAGAGTTGAAGCTGCAACCTTCTGATCGCTTGTGCTACACATAGCAAGGCTGTAGCCCTGCTTTGTGTGGCAAAAATCATTTGTTCTGAACGCCGGTCATGGGCCAGCATTCATAGCAGATCAGCAATGATAAGCACAGTTGGTCTTTGACAGACCCCCGATTGTCATGCCAACCGATCTGCCCCGCGCGATCATGTGACAGGGGCGCTGATGGGTGGGGTTTGTGACGCGCTTCCGGCGCGATCATGTTAAAAGCCACTGTGAGTTTGACAGCGGCATTTAACATGTTAACAGCCATGGGTGGATTGCAATCAAATCAGCTGTCATGTGCCGGTAAAGATGTGGGCTCCATGCGGGAGCCCGCTTCAAAGGGGGATACACTACCTATGACCTACCTATACATCATAGGTCGTGAAGGGGTTAAGGTCAAGATTAGCTCGGTCACTAAGGGGTTAGGCTGGACACTATGTTTATATAGATTCCCATTTGCTGGGTATTCATATTTGGGACCCAGTCCTGCTCGGCCCTTATTCACATTGACGTCACATGGTAAGGTTCTAACACTAGAGGTTAAGACCATCCCGATTTGTGAACACCTTGACGCTGGTGGAATGGCTTTTATGCTTTTTTTTTTTTTTTTATCAAAAACAGTGTTTACCAAGTACCCTATGTTATTTATACGCACTATTGCTTTTTACTTATCTTATTTTTCGGACTATAAGACGCACTTTTTTCCTTCAAAATTTTGGAGGAAAGTGAGGGGTGCGTCTTATAGTTCGAATACTATATACATGGCTGTGCATGGTGGTGGGGGAGCAGCAGCGGGGGATCAGCGTGGCACAGGAGGCAGCAGCCACCTGCTGCAGCCTACGCTATGCCCGCTACTAAAGAAAATGAATATTCCCTGCTCCCTACGCCCATGGGCGTGGAGAGCAATGAATATTAATTCTTCTTAATAGCCGGCACCCTGGAGCCGCAGCGCGGCTCCTGCTGCCACTCTGCGGTCTGTGTGCCCGCTATTAAAGCTCATGAATATTTCCTATAACCCACTCCCATGGGTTGTAGTGAATATCCATAGTCTTTAATAGCAGGCACACTGACCGCAGAGCGGCAGCAGGAGCCGCGCTGCGGCTCCAGGGTGCAGGCTATTGAACAGACTGGTCACTGCTCCCCAAGCAGTGTGTCCCAGCGTGGGGAGCAGTGACTATTCCAGCACAGAATCTCACAATGTGTGAGGGCGCATGGCAGGGACGCCTTGCGCGCCCTGCCATGATCGGCTCACACAGTGAGAGTGTCGGCAGCAGAGCGGGACAGCGCTAGAGGAGAGAGGAGGTGAGTGATTGTTTATTTATTTTTTTCGTAGGCAGACTGATGGGGGCTCAGAGGGTGCCATGCATACCAGGATGGGGGCTCAGAGGGTGCCATGCATACCAGGATGGGGGCTCAGAGGGTGCCATGCATACCAGGATGGGGGCTCAGAGGGTGCCATGCATACCAGGATGGGGGCTCAGAGGGTGCCATGCATACCAGGATGGGGGATAAAGGGGTGCCATGCATACCAGGATGGGGAATCAAGGGGTGTCATGAATACCAAGATGGGGTATAAAGGGGTGCCATGCATACCAGGATGGAGGCTCTGGGGTTTCATGCATACCAGGATGGGGGCTCTGGGGTGCCATGCATACCAGGATGGGGGGCTCAAGGGGTGCCATGCATACCAGGATGGGGGGCTCAAGGGGTGCCATGCATACCAGGATTGGGGGCTCAGGGGGTGCCATGCATACCAGGATTGGGGGCTCAGGGGGTGCCATGCATACCAGGATGGGGGGCTCAGAGGGTGCCATGCATACCAGGATGGGGGCTCAGAGGGTGCCATGCATACCAGGATGGGGGCTCAGAGGGTGCCATGAATACCAAGATGGGGTATAAAGGGGTGCCATGCATACCAGGATGGGGGCTTTGGGGTTTCATGCATACCAGGATGGGGGGCTCAAGGGGTGCCATGCATACCAGGATGGAGGATATTAACAGAATTGGGGGACATTACCCCAATACCAGTGTCAGCAGCAGACCCCCTTCCCCATAACAGCGCATCATGACCACATTTTTTGCTTACATTTTTCAGCAGCAGATGGAAGGAAGGGAGACACAATCATTACTAGTGGGTAGGCGGAGCCCACATAGGATAGAACACCTCAGATTAAAAAAGAGTGTTGTCCGGCCCCTCCAGCTTGGGCTCCTCCTACTCCAGCTCTCCAGTCTAAAATTTGAGGTCACAGAGGATGGTCGCTGCTGGAAGCAGCTCCTCAGAAATTTTTTTTATTTTTATCGGACAGAGACTTGGACCCCCGTGGTCTTGGGGTCTCAGCGCTGCTGGACCCCCACCCCTCCCTTGGCGGATCTGCATTACCCTTTGAGAGAGGTCCCTGCAGAACCCTGCCGGCCCCGGGGGATGAGGGATGCTTCCCTGGCGGGGACGCAAACCGCGCATCTGGGGTCACTGCGTTCTCCGCCCTGGGGGGAAGCTTGGGCACAGCGCCACAAATCCCTGGGGGTCCCTGTGGCGCTCAGCTGGGTGAGTACTCAGCATGTTAATGTGTTTTGAGTGCTTCAGCGGCTGCTGCGGCAGCCGCTGCTACATGTATTCAGGTGGTGACTTGTGTTTTTTTGTCCGCAGGTGGATGCCTGCAGGACATGGAAGCGGGGCAGGAGCGGAGAGCGGAGGAGTCGCGCGCTCTTTTTTTTTTTTTGAAGCCGGCGGGGGGCGTGGCTTCGCGCCTTCCCGGTCTTTCGCGGGCAGGAAGCGCTCTGAGCGCGCGCTTTCTCCTGCCCCTCCTCTTCCGGCTTCTCTCTCCTCACAGCGCGGCGGCCATTACTGAACGGCTTCCATCGGGCTCCTCACTCTCCTCTCCTCCCGACAGACCGAAGGAACACTGCACCGCGGCCAGCTGGGTGAGTCGCTTCTGCCTGTCAGGGCAGAAGCTTAACCCCTCACCCCCTCAGCGCAGGGCACCTTTCTGAGGCACAATAAGGTGGCAGACTGTGCTGTCCTGCAGCTATTACCTCATATGGAGGTTCCTTTTTTTGTCTGGGGCTCGCACATCCTTTTCATTTACAGAGGTTGTGGGGAGTCTGCGACATTAACCCCTTATTAGGCGGTTATCCCTTAATTGGGGGTCAGCTGGGGTAGCTCTCTCTTTAAGAGCTTTAACCCTTCAGCTTTCTTTTAAGAAACCACACTGTCCTACTTACTGACAGGTTTAACCTGCCATATACTGTGTGAGGGCATGTCAGATCAGGGTCCAGGAGGTGCGGACCGTCTCCCAGGTCCGCTACAGGATCAGTCTCGCGTGTCTGACACGCAGGAGTCCTCGACGGCGTCAAGCGCAGCGGTCGGGGGTTTCGGTGATGGGGCAGTGGTCAAAATGGAGGCCCTCACTCGTTCTATTGATGGCCTGTCTGACCTTCTAGGTTATTGGGTGTCAGCTAGATCCTCTCATGGCAGGAAGCGCCACAGGCCGGTACTGCCCTCCCCGCGCAGCGACTCGGAGATCTGTTATGGAGGGTTCCCCTTCAAGCTCAGATGGGGAGATGTCCGATTCGGATAAGGAGGATCGGCAGGGGCACTCTGCCTCTTTTTTGGGCCGTGCAGAGGCTTTTATTGGAGCCATGAGGGAGGCGTTACAGTTTCCGGAGGAGGTAACTAGACGTCCTGGTAAGTCGGCCCGGATGTTTCAGGAGTCACATAGGTCGCGCTTGGCATTACCATCTCTGGATGAGCTTAATGGGGCAGTGGAGAAGGAACGCCTGTGTCCAGATAAACGTTTTCAGGGGACACGGTTTTTTGAGGCACTGTATCCGTGTTCCACGGAGTTGATTGATAATTGGATTCCTTCTCCTGAAGTGGATGTCCCTTTATCCCAGCTTAGCAAATCCTCATTACTGCCTGTTAAAGGGAAGGCGAGTCTGCAGGATCCGCTGGACAGAAAAATGGAGATGGCGGCGAAATCCATCTACGAGGCCGCGGGTCATGGATTCAGAGCGGTGCTAGGATCCATGTGTGCTTGTAAAGCTTCCCTAAGCTGGTTGGACCGTCTACAGACGGCGTGGCAGGATGGATCCCCGCTATCCGAGGTAGATGGGCTTTTCAAGTTGTTGGAGGATGCGGCCCGATATGGCAGTGATGCAGGTTTGGATACCGCGTCACTGCTGTCCAGGGCGCAATCCTCGGCGGTCACAGTCAGAAGAGCACTGTGGCTCAGACAGTGGACCGGGGACGCGGTTTCCAAGCAAGGTTTGCTATCTTTAGCTTACAAGGGTGGTCAGTTATTTGGATCTGACCTCACGGAGCTGATTGTCAAGGCAAAGGCAAAAGAAGCGGCCTTACCACAGCGAAGAACTGTGGCTTCTGCGTCGGGCAGGCCTAGTGCCGGTAGTAGTCGGCGGCCCTTTCGGTCCAGGGGACGGTCCGGTCAGCCCTCTTGGGGATCGGGTCGTCCCTCTTTTTCAGGAAAAAAGGCTTCTCAGAAATCCCGCACTCCCTGGAAACAGAGCTTCCGTCAAGACAAGCGGGAAGCTGACAAAAAGCCTGCTAAGGCGGACTGACGCCAGGTTTTCACTCGAGGGCTCTCGAGTGGGGGGTCGCCTGCTCCAATTCGAATCGACTTGGGCGTCCCGCGTTTCGGACGCCTGGGTGACGCGGGTTGTGTCAGCAGGCTACTTCATAGAGTTTCTTTCTCGACCCCCGGACAGGTTTTGCCGATCTCGCATTCCGTCAGAGCCCGAGCTAGTTGCCGCTCTACGGCAGGAGGTCGATTCCCTTCTGCAGAATGGTGTGGTGGTACCGGTTCCGCCGGAGGTCCGGGGAAGAGGGTTTTATTCAAACCTCTTTGTGGTCCCCAAAAAGGAGGACAAATTTCGCCCCATTCTGGATCTCAAAAGATTGAATCGGCATGTCCGCACCCGGAAATTCCGCATGGAGTCGCTTCGCTCGGTTGTGGCGGCCCTGTCGCAGAACGACTTTTTGGTGTCAATCGACATTCGCGACGCTTATTTGAATGTTCCCGTCGGAAGGGCCCACCAACGCTTCCTTCGTTTTGCCATAGGTCAGGACCATTTCCAGTTTGTGGCCCTACCATTCGGGTTGGCCTCGGCGCCCAGAGTTTTTACAAAAATTCTGGCACCTCTCATGGCGATCCTTCGAAGACAGGGGTTTACGGTTCTTCCCTACCTGGACGACCTTTTGATTGTGGCGTCCTCAAAGGAGGAGGCGGTGACGGCTCGCAATCTATCCCTTCAGCTCCTGGAGGACTTCGGGTGGCTGGTCAATTGGAAGAAGTCGTCTCTGGAACCGTCGCAGTCAATCCTGTTTTTGGGGATGCATTTCGACACTGTACGAGCAGTGGTGTCCCTGCCTCCAGACAAGCAAGCAAGTCTTCTTCGACATGTACAGGTTATGAAGTCTTCGACAGCAATGTCCCTTCGAAGGTGTATGCGCCTTTTGGGTTTGATGGTGGCGTCAATGGAGGCACTTCCGTTTGCCCAATTTCATTCCAGGACTCTCTAAATGCTCATTCTGAACCGTTGGGATCGATCACAGGCTTCGCTGGATCGCAGTGTCATCATCTCCCACAGGGTGCGAGAGTCTCTAGAATGGTGGTTACGTCCGGAAGCGTTATCCCTGGGGAAGTCCTTCCTCCTTCCGAGGTGGTCGGTCATAACCACCGATGCCAGCCTGTCAGGCTGGGGGGGTGTCTGGAACGATCTCTGGATTCAGGGAGTATGGTCGTCGGAAGAGTCTGTCCTGCCGATCAACATCCTGGAATTGAGGGCGATTTTCCTTTGCCTCCAACACTGGACGGTCCCTTTAAACGGTCTGCCAGTCCGAGTGCAGACAGACAACGCGACGGCGGTCGCGTATATCAACCATCAAGGTGGAACGAGGAGCTCCAGGCTGATGATGGAAGTGTCTCGGATCCTGGTATGGGCCGAGGCCAAGGTGCCAGCCATCTCTGCGATTCACATTCCAGGAGTTCAGAATATCACGGCGGACTTCCTCAGTCGCGAGAAGGTGGATCCCAGAGAATGGAGTCTTCACCCAGAAATTTTTGCACAGCTGTGCTCCCGTTGGGGAACTCCTCAAGTGGATTTGATGGCATCAAGGTTCAACACCAAATTACCGACGTTCATGTCCAGGTACAAGGACCCGAAGGCTGTGGCGGTGGATGCTCTGGTGGCTCCGTGGGACCAATTCGAGCTAATCTATGTGTTCCCGCCGATATCCTTACATCCTCTGGTGTTGCGTCGGATCAGACTGGAAAGAGTCCCGGCTATGTTAGTAGCCCCAGACTGGCCAAGGAGGACGTGGTTTTCGACGCTGGTGTCGCTTCTGGCTGCGCCTCCACTTCCTCTCCCTCTTCGCCCGGACCTGTTAACCCAAGGGCCCGTTCGTCATCCGGACCTGAAGTCTCTGCGTTTGACGGCGTGGCTCTTGAGACCGAAATCTTGACTTTCAAGGTTTTTCAGCCGAAGTCATTGCCACTCTGCGAGCTGCCAGGGGTCCTGCCACTACTAGGATCTATCACAAGACTTGGGAGGCCTTCTTTTCATGGTGTTCGGGTTCTTCAAGGAACCCGAGGATTTTTTCCATTCCCAATTTGTTGGCCTTTTTGCAGTATGGCCTGGACAAGGGTTTGGCAGTTAGCACTCTGAGGGGTCAGGTTTCTGCTTTGTCCTTGCTGTTTCGGAAGGCTATCGCCTCGCGTAGGGACGTTCGTTCCTTTTTTCGCGGGGTAACCCGTCAGTTTCCGCCGCGGAAGGCGCTTGTGTCCCCTTGGCGGCTCAATCTGGTCTTGGAGGCTCTTCAACATGGGCCTTTTGAGCCTATGGACTCCGTTAGCCTTTCTTTGCTTTCTTGGAAGGTTGCCTTTTTAGTGGCAGTCACCTCTTTGAGAAGGGTTTCTGAACTGGCGGCTCTTTCTTGCTCGCCTCCTTTTCTGGAGTTTCTCCCGGATCGCGTGGTGCTTCGCACACGGGGCGACTTTCTACCTAAGGTGGTGTCACAATTTCATGTTAACCAGGATATTGTGTTGCCCTCGCTCTGTCCGGAACCGAGGAATGCGAAGGAACGGGCCTTGCACTCATTGGATTTAGTGCGGGCTTTGAAGTTCTATTTGTCTATTACTCAAGGTTTTCGGAAATCGGACTCTGTTTGTGATTCCAGCAGGTCGTCGGCGTGGTCAACGAGCTTCCAAGGACACTATAGCTCGATGGATTCGGTCGGCCATTTTAGAGGCTTACCGACTCAAGGGCGAATCTTGTCCAATTAAGATTCGAGCTCACTCCACGAGAGCTGTGGGTTCATCGTGGGCTTTTCATCAAGGGGCCTCGGCAGCTCAACTCTGCCGGGCGGCTACCTGGCGCTCCGTCCACACTTTTACAAAGTTTTATAAGGTGGACGTCAGTGCTTCCGCTGATGCAGCCTTAGGACGTAGGGTCCTGCAGGCGGCTGTAGTTTAAGTTATCGTTAACTTGTATTTAGCGCTAGTTGCGCATTTTTCTAGGTTGTTGGGATTCTGCCTCTGTTGGTTTTTTCCCACCCTTAATTTTTGGACTGCTTTGGGATGTCCCACTAGTAATGACTGTGTCTCCCTTCCTTCCATCTGCTAATGAAAGACGGATTTTGGTAAGACCTTACCTGTAAAATCCTTTTCAGCGAAGGAAGGAAGGGAGACACAGCTCCCTCCCATGGCAGAAGTGTGTTGTTGTGTTTTCAGATGCAGCGTGACCCTTCTCTGATAGCGATTATCTGGGCTGAGGTCGGCGCGCTAAGGCTCTGTTCCAGCATTGCCAGCTCATCGCAGTGGTCAGGTCCAGTGAGTAGTACCTGGGACTGTGTGGTTTTTCTGTTATATGCATAACCTGTCTCTTGTTTTTTCTCTGAAGTTCTTCAGAAGGGGTTATGTTGCTCCGCTGGTGATATTTCTCTTCCTTAGCTTGTGTACGGACTGGAGAGCTGGAGTAGGAGGAGTCCAAGCTGGAGGGGCCAGACAACACTCTTTTTTTAATCTGAGGTGTTCTATCCTATGTGGGCTCCGCCTACCCACTAGTAATGACTGTGTCTCCCTTCCTTCCTTCGCTGAAAAGTATTTTACAGGTAAGGTCTTACCAAAATCCGTCTTTTTGCTATTTTCCTCCTTTACAACCCAAGGTGGTTTGCACGTTAATGACCAGGCCAATTTTTACAATTCTGACCACTGTCACTTTATGAGGTAATTACTCTGGAACATTTCAACGGATCCCCCTGATTCTGAGATTGTTTTTTCGTGAAATATTGTACTTCATGATTGTGGTAAAATTTCTTCGATATCCCTTGCGTTTATTTGTGAAAAAAACGGAAATTTGGCGAAAATGTTGAAAATTTTGCAATTTTCAAAATTTGAATTTTTATGCCCTTAAATCAGAGAGATATGTTACACAAAATAGTTAATAAATAACATTTCTCACATGTCTACTTTACATCAGCACATGATGACATAAAATACCCAAAAGTGACACCATTCTAAAAACTGCACCCCTCAATGTGCTCAAAACCACATTCAAGAACTTTATTAACCCTTCAGGTGCTTCACAGGAATTTTTGTAATGTGGAAGAAAAAAAAGAACATTTAACTTTTTTCACAAAAATGTTACTTTAGACCCAATTTTTTTTATTTTTTCAGGGATAACAGGAAAAAATTGACCCCAAAATTTGTTGTGCAATTTCCCCTGGGCACACAGATACCCCATATGTGGGGAAAAAAACACTGTTTGGGCGCACGGCAGGGTTCGGAAGGGAAGGAGCGCCATTTGACTTTTTGAATGTAAAATTTGCTTGAATAATTAGCGGACGCCATGTTGCATTTGGGGAGCCCCTGATGTGCCTAAACAGTGGAAACCCCCCACAAGTGACACCATTTTGGAAACTAGACCCCTCAGGGAACTTATCTAGATGTGTGGTGAGCACCTTGAACCCCCAAGTCCTTTACAGAAGTTTATAACATGGAGCCGTGAAAATAAAAAAATCAAACTTTTTCCACAACAATGATGTTTTAGCCCCAATTTTTTTTTTTCACAAGGGTAAGAGGAGAAAATGGACCCTAAACTTTTGTGCAATTTCTCCTGAGTACGCCAATACCCCATATGTGGGGAAAATACAGTGTTTGGGCGCACGGCAGAGTTCAGAAGGGAAGGAGCACTGTGTGACTTTTTGAACGCAAAATCGTCTGGAATTGAGAGCGGACGCCATGTCGCGTTTGGAGAGCCCCTGATGTGCCTAAATAGTTGAAACCCCCCACAAGTGACCCCATTTTGGAAACTACACCCCTCAAGGATTTTATCAAGGGGTATAGTGAACATTTTGAACCCAGAGGTACGACACAGAATTTGATGATATTAGGTTATCATATTGAATAAGTTGTCATTAGTCTTGAGCGCAAGTGCTCGCTACTTGAGTTTGCATCGGGTACTCAGGTATGCACCATGTATCACGGGTGCTCAAGTGAAATGCTCGAGTCCCCGCCCGCATGTTTCACGGTTATTAGACACCCCAAAAAAAATGTGCGGGAATCGCTCGTGCATGGCAGGCAATCCCCGCGAGGTTTTTTTGGCCACTAAGCATATGGGGCGGAGACTTGAGCACCCGCGATACTCAATGCATACCCTAGCACCCGACGTAAAGTCAAGTAGCGAGCACTTGCGTTCAACACTAGTTGCCATATCGTCTTTTTTTTTTTTTTTTGAAAAAAAACCCAACCCTAACCCAAACCTAACATTAGCACAACCCTAACCCCAACCCCAGCCCTAGCGTTTATTTTTTACGCCGTTCCTAGTGCGGTATAAGTGATTAGACGACCTTATTCTTTGGGTCAGTGCGACTACAGAGATACCAGAATATCGGGTTTTTATGATTGACAGCTGTCACACACTAAAAGACACATATTTTGTAAAATTTAGTTTTTGCATCGCCATATTTTGAGAGCTATAATTTTTCCATATTTTGGCCGACAGTCATGTGATGGCTTGTTTTTTGCGGGACAAGTTGACGTTTTTATTGGTGCCATTTTCAGGCACGTGACATTTTTTGATTGCTTTCTATTCCAGCTTTTGGGAGGCAGAATAAACAAAAACCAACAATTCAGGAATTGTTTTTTTTTATTCTACTCCGCGTGTGGTAAAATTGATAAGGCAGCGTTATTCTACGGGTCAGTACGTTTACCACATTTATATCGTTTTTCTATGTTTTGGCGCTTTTACACAATAAGACATTTTATAGAAAAATTATTATTTTGCATCACTTTATTCTGAGAGCTATAACTTTTTTGATTTTTTGGATGATGGAGCTGTATGGCAGCTTGTTTTTTGTGGGACAAGATGACGTTTTCAGCGGTACCATATTTATTTATATTCGTCTTTTTGATCGCGTGTTATTCCATTTTTTGTTTGGCAGTATGATGATAAAGCATTGTTTTTTTGCTTCGTTTTTTATTTTTATTTTTCACCGTGTTCACTGAATGAGTTAACTAGTGGGACAATTTTATAGGTCAGGTCGTTCCGGACACGGCAATACCAAATATGTGTACTTTTATTGTTTGTTTTTTTTTCATAACAATATTTATTGATGGGTACATTATATTTTTATTTTTGGTGGATTATTTTTTTTATCTTTTTTTTAATATTTTTATAATTTTGTTTTAATCTTTTTTTTTCACTTTCTGAAAGTTTTTTTTACTTTGTCCCACTCTGGGACTTTCACTTTTTTTTATTCTGATAGCCTGCATAGCATAGGGATGGAGCACCATCCCTGTGCCATACAGGCAGTCAGCGCTGCACAGTGAGAAGATTGTTTGGTCATGCACTGCGCATGACGAAACAATCTTCCTGCTGTCTGGTGACCCGGATGTTGTCATGACTACATCGGGTCATCATGGCAACACCCGGGAAGCCGCAGCAGACAGCGCTGGAGGCCGGAAGAGGAGAAGAGTATTGTGATCACCTCCCCTTGCCACCGCAATGCTGCGATCGACTTCGATCGCAGCATTGCGGGGGTTAATGTGCCGGGAGCGGTGCGGGACCGCTCCCTTCACATAGTACCAGGTGTAAGCTGTGACAATCAGCTGACACCCGGCGACGATTGCGCCCGCACAGCCTGTGTGCGCGATCGCGATGACGTACTAATACGGGTCGGGCTCTTAAGTCCCAGGGCACAGACACGTATTAGTACGTCATGGGCTTTAAAGGGGTTAATATGGGTCAGATCTTCACCCTGAAACAAATATTGTACAAGTCCCATCTATGATCAGTAGTGATGAGCGAGTACCGTTATATTCGTAATCGCTATTAGAGATGAGCGGTGTTCGAATCGAACTGTTCGAAAATCTCAAATTCGAGCTGTTTTGGGCGGTGTTCGAGCTGTTCGGCGAACACGAACGATTTGAGAAAAATTCGGCTGTTCGAGGTTATGTTCGATAACTGTTCGTGCACCAAAATCATAACTGGATGTTTTTCTCCGCAATGCTGAAAATTAATGTTAATACGCAGTTTGAGTGTACAGCGGGGCGGGGGGAGGGGCAGGGGATGGATCTCTGCAGAAATAATGAAGATCTCCATTTTTTTTCTCTTTCCCGCATTTACAGTGGGGAGGTGCAATCTGTCAGCCTATCAGCAGCACACACATGGAGCGAACTGCTTTTTTTCACACAAGCAAGGGCATGTGTCATTGGCAGTGTATGTCACATGTCCTTGCCCTATAAGAACTAGCCATTTTCCCCGTCGCCACCATTTTCTCACTGCTGCAGCTGTGTGTTAGACAGCACCCCTGTTGTTGTGTGGATATACTTTGAGTGTTAATTTCAAGCCAATTTTCGCACAAATCTACAGATGGCTTGGGAGTAGGGAATAGTTGTGATTGCAGTCCTTTTGAGGACTAGGTTACATAATTTCCTACGACTTTTATCAGGCAGGTCTTTGCTCTTAAATAGATAGGTTGGGAGTAGGGATTAATTGTAATTGCAGTCCTTTTGAGGGCTAGGTTACATCAGTTCCTATCAGTTTTTGCCAGGTAGGTCTGTGCCAGTGCTGTGCAAGTTTTTTTACAGCATTTGGCTAAATCTAGCTAAGCAAATCCTTTTTGGCCTCTTGCAGTGTGTGTTAGTCAGTGGAGTAGCCTATCTGTGTTGCAAGCTACACCACCTGTGTATAGAATACAAATTTTTTCACTGCACCTAGGCAACTAAAACCTTTTGGGCATAGCATCATTCTATTAGTCCATCTATATATACTAAGCTCCACCAGGTTGCAAATTAAAAATAATTTTTATCTGCATCTAGCTCTGAAAAAATATTTGGGCTTGTAGCAGTGTGTGGGACTTGTTCTATTAGTCCATCTATACCAAGCTCCACCAGGTTGCAAATTAAA
Organism: Phyllobates terribilis; assembly: GCF_046119375.1. NCBI lineage: Eukaryota > Metazoa > Chordata > Amphibia > Anura > Dendrobatidae > Phyllobates > Phyllobates terribilis. Next base: position 742,634 of record NW_027362879.1, on the reverse strand, counting down.
AATAATTTTTAGCTGCATCTAGCCCTGAAAATAATTTTTTTTCACAATAGTGGTAGCAATAGAAATATGGGGCGCGCGCCTGGCTAACAAAAATATACGCTTCATAACAAAAAACACCAGCCTAGCGCACTGCATTAATAAGATGGCATCATCGTCTCTCCCAGTGCGGACTACTACGCCAACTAGCATTCCTGTGCCTAAAACACAATGTATGGGTCCGCGCTAGCCACGATGCTGAGGGGGTCTAAAGCTGCTGCTAATGCTTTATCACAATTCAATTGGCAGATTTTCACAGAGCTCCTCCCCAACGTCCACCCATCGGGCAAAAGTTGTCCACCCTCCCTATGGGATCTAGTGGCGAATAGTTGATGTCATTAATCAGAGCGTCAGTGGCCCCGTCGACATGGCAAGCATACGGTAAGGCATGGGAAGAGTGGACACGACTAGTAGCAGGCAGACGGGTTGACCAATGTGAACAAGCCAGATCACAAGTCGCCATAGAATTTCTCCACCAGCTAATGATGAGGGGCATATCAGGGGCGTCAGCGCAGCGGTGTCTGATCAGAGTAGCATTTCACTTCCAACTACTGAATTGGGGAGATGTGACAGAGATTCATCATCAGACAATCCATAAAAGGGTGGAAAAGGGGTCAGCCAAGTCAGGAGTGTAGACGTCCCTTCCCGTGTCACTAAAACTGATTTCTCACATCATATCCCTAACACCATTAATATGACACTCACAATTTGAAGCAACACTACTGTCTACTGCATTTGTGATCGCCTTCTTCGGGGCGCTATGCATAAGCGAATTAGTCCCTCAATCCAAAATTACCACCAGTGGAGGCTTATTACACCAGGACGTAGTCATAGCCAATAATGCAATACGTCTACGCATACGCCAATCGAAAACGGTTCCAGCGGGCAGGGGCACTTGGGTACTTCTACAACCCACAAACGGTACACTGAGTCGGGTAACTATAGTAAAAACAACTTGTATAACCATCAGATCACAAAGTAATTTCTTCCTATCACACATTGATGGAACGCCATTATCAAGATACCAGTTCCAAGCTATATTTAATAAATGCCTAACATCGGCAGGAAACCACCCCAAAGATTACGGGACACACTCATTCCGCATAGGTGCGGCCACGGAAGCAGCAAGAGCAGGACTGTCAGAAACGGAAGTTCAGAGGATAGGGAGATGGCGATCCATGTGTTTGGCGAGATACATAAGACCGGACTTGTTATCCTAACGTGGTTTGTTTCTTTTACAGGTGACGCTAAGTCAACAGTGTGGGTAATAGGCCACTCGTGTATATATATTGGGCAGAAAAAAGGGTGGAAGTCCGCCCAGGCGGGAGGAAATTAGAGTTTCATAACACATATTTCAACTGGAGAGGTATTAGAGGCCTGCTATGGCCACAGGTACTAATGGAGGTAATCAAGGTAGGGAGAGAGGCAAGAGGTCTGGTCATCTTAGTTATACAGGCCGGGGGAAACAACCTAGGTCATCACAAGAGCGCATAACTAATGGTAATAATGAAACTAGACACTGAGAGCTTCAGAGAATTTTTCACAAAACTAACTATAGTATGGTCAGAGATTGTGCCGATAGCGGTATGGCAAGGTGTGCGAGACATCACGGCCATCGAACGGACAAGGTGGGTAATAAATATTCGGATGGCAAAATTTAGAAGAGACAGAGGCGGTGTAGTGATACAACACCGACAACTGGAAGGAGATAAAGCAGGCCTCATACGGCCCGACTGTGTTCACTTAATGGATATTGGACTGGACATATTCCTGTCAGGACTCCAGGATGGAGTGGAACAAGCGTTAAGAGTGATGGATGGGGGTCAGAATCCTGCATACGAATACGCAGGATCCTCCGTGGCCTGGAAATAGAAAGGACAAGTTGGAGAGTTACACTTGTTGGCCAACTTGCTGGAGTGGAGACCCAGAGCATGCAGCAACAAGCTGAATTATTTTCAAAATAAAATGCCTTTCTAATGGAATAAGTATAAAGAGTTAATAAAGCTGTGACCAATCCTCACCCATCCAGTTGTAAGAGTTAAATTATTGTATTGTCAAGGAAAGGGGGGCGGTAGGGGGGCTGAGCGTCTGGGTTTGGTTGGGGGTCCCCACAGTCTGCCTACGCTAGATGCATTTAAAAATTCTTATTAGATACACAGGCGGTGCAGCTTGCTTCGCAGCTGGGCTACTACGCTCAAAGTATTGCCTAGGCTAGATGCAGTTAAAAATTCTACGCGGACTAGCAGACACTGAAGCTTTGGAGCAGACCTCTGAGTAAACAGCTCTTCAGACTCAACCATTTGTGTTACCCTGAGCCATAGTGTATGTAGTTTCTTACAGTTAAAAGGGGGGGAAAGCGACCCAACCCACCTGGAATTGACTATGCCAACGTCACGTAAAACACAGCAAGGGGTCTCCAAAAAGAGTCTCCATTTTTTCCAAAAATTGTGGCACAGACACCACTTAACCCTAGAACGCATACCTGGGGCCTCGCAGGCCCGCCCTGTTAATTGTTTTCTATTTTCTGCAAGATTACTTTAGTTAGAATTTTGAAACTCTAGGTATTCCTCATGTGTATAGTTGTTTGTCATTTGAGTTTGAGTTATTCCATGTTATTTGCACACGGGCCTAAAAGGCCCCAGGTATGTGAAAGTGTAGATTTTTATGGTCATGCGTTCTAGGGTTAATTAAGTGGCATCAATTGCCCCAGAGTTGCTTAAAAAGGTTGGTGAGATGATTTTACCAAATCCTCAAGCTTTTAGTCTCCCCAGGATGACACAGGGGTAGAAAAGTCCTTGCGAATCCATGATTTGTTCATCTTTAGGAACGTGAGTCTGTCTACATTTTCAGTGGACAGCCGCTTGCGCTTATGTCAGCACACCACCAGCAGCGCTGAACACACGTTCAGAGAGAACGCTGGCTGCAGGGCATGACAAGATCTCCAAGGCGTGAGTGGCGAGCTCTGGCCATTTTTCCACATTGGAATCCCAAAATGAGCAAGGGTCCAGTGACAGTCATGGCTTCGATGTTCACTTGGTGATACTCCTGTACCATCCTCTCTAGGCGTTGACTATGTGTCAGACTTCTTGTCTCCTGTGGCCTTGCAAAGGATGGTCTAAAAAAGTGGTGAAACCGATTCCACAAAATTGCTGTTACCAGCAGATACTGTGTTACTGCTACGGTTTGAGTGCTGAAGACTCGACAGTCCCACGGTTGGCAAGTTAGAACTGTGAGATTCACTAAGTGCACCACTGGTGTTTTGTGGAAAAGCACGTTAGATTCTGCAACCGCGTCTGCTGATACTCCTGCATGCGTGAATCCCTTTCTATGGCAGGAATTATTTCGGAAAATTTACTTTTGCACCGGGGATCTAAGAGTGTGGCAACCCAGTAGTCGGGATTACTTCCAATTCTGACAATCCGAGGGTCATGTTGCAGGTAGTGCAGCAAGAAGGCACTCATGTGTCTTGCGCATCCAGGAGGACAAAATCCTTGTTGTGCTGGTAACGAGGTAACAATCATGCTTCCTTCCTCTGCCCTCTCCCCTCAACCTCGCACAACAGAAATGTGATCAAGGTCTTCCTCATCTGATGAGTCTTCCATATCCATCGCCAGTTCGTCCTCCACTTCTTCCTCGGCTCCTGCACCTTCCTCAACAGTTTGGCTGCTACCATGCGCCCTGGTTAATCCCTCTCCCCCACCCTCCCATGCCTGCCGCCTTGGTGCTGCCGACCGTCTGGACCTTGGAGGTGTTATCCCTTCCGCATACGACTCCTCCTCTACTTCCTCCACCTCCTCTTGTCCCACCACCTGACTCTGAATTCTGTTAAATGTGTGCTCCAGTATGTAAATCACCGGAATAGTCATGCTGATAATGGCATCGTCGTCAGCACTAAACATCTTTGTCGCCATTTCAAAACTGTGCAGAAGGGTGTGTGGTGCCCCTGAGGGTTCAGTCGCCACAGAGTTACTGCATCTCACCCAGAGGTGTGGTATCTCACCCTCAGGTAAGGAAGGAGTATGGCTCAGGACCCTAACACCTGCATCCAACACATACCCGCAGTGGGGGTAGGGCGAGATTGCTCCTAAGGGAGAGCACAGTCCCAGGTCCCTAGCTGGCGGGAAGGTCCTATGTAGTGGGTGCTTAGGGGAGCAGCTTAGGGGAGCACATGACAGGGAGAGTATAAATAGGAAGCCATCTTAGAAAGAGCAAGCCAGTCAGTGGAGGAGAAGTGACCGGAGCAGAGGCTCTGCTCTGGAGGCGGGCCTAGCCTGGGAGGCCCAGGACTGAAGGAGAGAAGAGAGGAGTGGGAGCAGGAAGGCTCCAGGAACCGAAGGGACCCTAGGGGTAAGGGCCGTGCAGAAGGCCACCCGTACGCCCGCTGCTACCAGGAGGTAGAGGGGGTCAGGCCAAATAGCTGGACAACCAGGTTCAACACGTGAGCCATACAAGGCACGTGTGTGACATTGCCCCAGCGAAGGGCCGCACCCAGGTTTGCAGCATTGTCGCACACTGCCTTCCCTGGTTGCAGGTCCAGTGGAGACAACCATTCATGAAACTGGGTCTCCAGAGCTGACCACAACTCCTCAGCTGTGTGACTCACATTTCCCAGACATTTCAAAGTAAACACCGCCTGATGCCGTTGAGCCCTGCTGCCAGCATAGTAAGGAGGTGTGCAGGATTCCTTCTGCGCAGTTAGAAAGCAGGTGGCATTACCAGACAGGCTTTGGGTGCAGGTGGAGGACCCGAGAGGAGGTTGAGGAGGCACAAGCAGTGGAGGAACTTCGAGATAAAGAGGATTGACGTACAACTCGTGGGGACGGCAAGACTTGGACAGCAGCCCCTTGTCCTGCTGTCACCATAGTTACTCAGTGCCCAGTCAGCGACATGTAACGCCCCTGTCCATGCCTACTCGTCCAAGTGTCTGTGGTGAAATGCACCCTGTCACACACAGAGTTTCTCAAAGAAGCGGTGATGTTGTGTGCAACATGCTGGTGTAGCGCGGGCACACCTTTCTTTGAGAAGTAGTGCCGACTGGGCATCTGGTACTGGGGCACTGCGACTGACATAAGGTCTCGAAAATCCTCTGTGTCCACCAGGGGGAAAGGCAGCATTTCTGGAGCCAACAGCTTGCAGATGGTGAAATTCAACCTCTAAGCTTTGTCATGGCTAGGAGGAAATGGTCTTTTACTTGTCCACATCTGAGGGACCGAGGGCTGGCTGTTGTGCTTAGACGGGGTTGAGTAGGGTGTCCCCAGCAAACTGCCGGTCTGTGAGGAAGATGCAGGCGGACATGTTAGGTTGCCTTGATCCAAAGGTGGTGCTCTCTATGTCGGAGAGCGCTCAACACCAGCAGGTGTTTCCACTTCCAAATGAACTGACGACCTGCCAATCACACTGGCTGTTGGGGGTAAAGAGGTGGCAGGTCTGCGTCCAAAAACATGAGTGACTGCTGTCCCCCCCAGTCACAGAGGATGAAGAGGCCGCGGATGCGCAAGATGGGGCAGACGGTGGTTGGCCCGGCCCGCTAGGCCGCATTGTAGCACAGTGAGCTTCCCACTGCAACTTATGCTTCATATCCATGTGCCGGTTCATGCATCAAGTACTCAAACTATGGATTTTTTGACCTCTACTTAGCTTTTGCTGACAAATGTTACAGATCACACGAGTTGGGTCATCGTTATCGATCTGAAAAAATGCCCAGGCTATGCAAGGCTTAGAGCCCATGCGACCTGAAGAGCCACCACGACTTGTGGTCAGAGGCAGAGTTGTGGTTGAGGATGCAGTTGTTGACGTGCTTCCAGTACTCCGTCTCTGTCCAGGAAGGCGCAACCTAACCTCGTCGTCAATAGCATCTGTGACGCCCAGCTGCGCTTGGTATCACAGATCCTAGAAGACTGCATTGATGGAATCCTCCACAAGAGGCCCCCATAAACATTCACACATCTCCACCTTCCACCTCAGACCAGCAGAGGGAGCCCGTTAGGGATATAAATAGGGAAGGTGGAGCTAGGCAGTTCAGTTCCTCTGAAGAGTTCCTGCAGTAGAGAAGCCTAAGAGAGGTCAGTCTGCAGTGGAGCTCAGTCTAGTCTAGAGAACTCAGTTAATAGTTCAGCAGTGGAGCACGAGTCTCCTGCTAGCTAGATTCAGGGAGCCCAGTTAGAGCTTAAGGTGTGCCGGCGCCATAAGATCGATGAAGCGCGGCAAGCTGCCGTTAGTGTGTATAGCCGAGTGAGGGCCCGATTAGGCCGAAGGCGAGAGGAGAGTTAGTACATAGGGGGCAGAGGAGCTTAACCAGCTCACCCCGAAGCATTTACCGGACACCGGATCCGAGCTTACCGGGATCTCTAGGACCCAGTAAGGCATAACCAGAATCCCTGGAGAACTACAAGTCCCAGGATCGCTAAGGTGCTGATACGTAACAGAGCCAGGAGAAGCTTAGGCCCCGCATACTGGGAGAGTGAACTCCAAGACAAGGCCCTACCACAAGGTCAGCCAGCGCAGGACAGAGACAAAGTTAGGCCTAGCTCCAGGCAGGTCAGAAACTTACTACACAGATGCAAGAAACAGGAGGCCCTACACCCGCTCATTGGGGAGGATCCTGATATGCACCCTTCACCCTACAGTGCTCCAGGATGTGCCTGAATTTCCACCAGTAAAAGGTACTGAAGTGACTACCGTGTCCATTCCCGTTCTTCCTCTGACCCAGCTGGGCCTCGCCTGTCCTGCATTCCCCCTGCATACGCTGCCCTGAGGCCTAGCTCCACCTGTGGGGAGCTATACCATCGAGCTGCCTTATCACCGGCCTCAGTGGACTGCTGCAGCGCTGGTGTTTCTCACCAGATACCACAGGTGGCGTCACGAACTCTTATAAAATTAACAATTATCCACCCTTTTAAAGAGTGACCCCAGTGTAGGGGCTGGGGAGATGACCACCGCGACATCCCCAAGGCCAGGCAAAGGCCCGGGTACCGAGTCATCCCCATCCCCTGGGCTAGTCACATCCTCCTTCACCTCCTCTGCTGACCTCATCGACTGGCTGACTGTGGGTTGACAGTAAGTGGGATCTCCAACCTCATCATCATCACCCTGTGTGCCCTGACCGAAAAGTCAAGTTGTCGCTCCAGGTATTTGAGTCTCATCATCGTCTTCATCATTGTCTCCACCAACAGGAGTCACAGTTTGGGAACGAGGGTCTACATTATGCTCAGAACCTTCTTCATCTGGTCCTGGATCCAACTCATAAAGATTCTGGGCATCAGTGCAGATCATTTCCTCGTCTGGATTAACAGAAGCTCTGGAGCAGACCTCCGTTTCCCAGGCTATAGTATGAGTAAACAGCTGTGCAGACTCAACCATCTGTGTTACCCCATACTCAGACGGGAAGCTGGAGACTTGGGAGCTGTGAGGAAGCAAGTGCGATTGGGGTGACACCTCTGAGGACTGGAGTATTTGTGATGTTGAAGTTGAGGTGGAGGAGAGCCCACTTGAAGGAGCACTTGATATCTGTTGAAGCACCTGCTGTTTTTGTGCCTCATCTGGAATTTGTAGCGATGGGCGTGTCCGTAAGAAAGGGATCATATCACATTGTCCATGAAAAGAAGTAGACATCTTAGTTTGGCTGGAAGATGGTCTTTCTTCTGCAGATGTTACTCCCCCACCCACCCCCACCGCGGGGGGGCTCGACCCACCAGCGGACAGGCACCAGTATTGGGAGAGGGGGGCTGGCCGTCAGGGTCCACCGCGGCTCTGGCACAAACCCGGCGACACGGAGATCGCACGGGCAGGAACGGACTGGCCGTGTCGGCTTCGCACTCCAGCGTAGTCCCTCTGCCTGCTCGCGCCCGTAACCTCAAAGGGATGCGCAAGCGGCTTTTCTTCCCAGGGCTGTTCCCCGCCCAGCAGGAACGTGGGGGAGCTCAGGTCGGCCTTCCACTGTACTCCCTTACCTCCCTCGCCCTCTTTCCTTCTTCCGTTCTCCATCTAACCCCTTGGCTCTGTGGTGTCCGCTCTCCCTCCAGCTCTCTCCTTCTCACAGGTGGACTACCGTGTGTATTCACACTGTGGCGAATCTTTTGGGCCCAGGCATAAGAAGTTGTCAAGGTAATGGATAATATGTGCCCCCTTAGAAACGTCCATTACAACCCATTCGAGGAAGCAACTAAACGCCTCAAATAGTGAGCAGGATCTGGACCACCCCATGGGCAAACAGCGATCTATATAGTATGCTCCTTCCCAGAAGCAGCCCAATAGGTGGACACTATTCGGAGGGACAGGTATTAAGTAACCGGAACGCCGCATCAATGTCTGTTTTGGCCATTAGGCTGACCCTTCCCAACTTCTTGATCCGCCTGATTGCCTTTTCAAAGGATGTACAGTATATACTACTGTACTTGGTTCCGCGTCGATGTTGTCGTTTACTGACCTGCCCCTTGGATATGACAAATGGTGGATTAGTCCGAATGTATTGGGTTCCGTTTTTGGCACGACTCCCAACGGGGATACCACTACGTCTTGTAAGGAAAGTGTTCTGAATGGAACCGCCATTCTACCTAAAGATCTTTTTTTAATTTTCTTGTCACGACGTCTGGGTGTTGGTAGGCTGATTTTAGATTTTTACTCCAGCCTTTCTTGATTTTAGAAGGGCATGACATGCCTATATCTGTGTCTCCTCCTCCTTTTACTCCTCCACCTCTTTTCTTTTCACATGACTATATGTACTTGTCACTTTTCCATGTGTTAGTTGTGTCTTCTGAGCAGTTTGTCAGCTTTTGGACACCTTTTTGAAGTGTTTTCTATGTGTTCCTATGTGTTTTTGTTTGCCTGCCATTTGGTTTTAACGGTGTTCGACGAACATAAGGGTGTTCGGCGAACCGAACTCGAACACTACGGGGGTGGCTCAACACTAATCACTATACTCGTAACGAGTACTTTATACTTGGTATTCGGCACGAATACGCGATTATTACAATGTAAGTCAATGGGAAATGCGAGTAACTGATAAGTCGCTTAGTTTCCAAAATTCCTGGATGACCTGCCAACCGAGACTCATGACACTCCACAAACAAATCTCTCCTAAAGGCTCTAGGCACGAACAACCTCCCATTGGGAGTGTTAGATGGAGCATCATCTTGAGCTTTCAGAATCCCATTCTCCAAAACGGAGTCCAAAGCCGCCACCACAACTCCTTTCTGTAAAATGCTCACCTCCTCTTCGGCACCAACCGTAGGAGAGAAGCTGTAAGATAAAGCATCGGCTTTAACATTCTTAGTACCAGGGATATAGGTAACAGAAAAATGAAACCGAGAAAAAAAAGTGCCCACCTAGCTTGACGGGCATTCAAGCGCTTGGCAGCATCCAGATAGATCAGATTCTTATGATCTGTGAAAACCTGAATAGGAAATCTAGCGCCTTCCAAAAAATGACACCAATGTTCAAACGCAAGTTTAAAATCCAGCAACTCACGATTTTCAACATCATAATTCAGTTCGGTTTCCGAAATTTTTTTCGAAAAGAAGGCACAAGGATGTACTCCACCCTTATTTTCCTGAGACAAAACTGCTCCGACCCCCACCGATGAAGCATCGACCTCGACCAAAAAAGGCTTGGTCTCATCAGGCTGAATAAGGATAGGGGCAGAACTGAACCTCTCTTTGAGATACTCAAACGATTCAATGGCCTCAGTAGTCAACTGGGCCGTATTCGCCCCTTTCCTGGTGAGATCGGTTAGAGGTTTAACAATTACAGAAAAATTCTTAATTTCCTGTAATAATTGGCAAAACCCAAAAATCTCTGTATAGATTTCAAACCAATAGGCCTAGGCCATTCCTGCACAGCCTGACCCTTCACAGGGTCCATCTCAAAGCCCTCGCTGGAGATAATGTAGCCCAAAAAACTAATTTTCTGCACAGTGAACTTACATTTCTCCAGCTTAGCAAAGAGTGAATTATCACTCAATAACTGCAAAACTTCACCTACACTCTGCCAATGGGACTTGAGATCTGGCGAATAAATCAAAAAGTCATCCAAATACACAACCACATTCTTACCAATCAAAGGTCTCAGGATGTCATTAATAAGGTTCTGAAAAAATGCAGGTGCATTGGTAAGACCAAAAGGCATCACCAGATTCTCAAAATGACCTACCGGAGTGTTAAAGGCAGTTTTCCATTCATCACCCTCCTTCACACGTAACAAATTGTATGCCCCCCGGAGATCAATTTTGGAGAACCACTTGGCTCCCACTAACTGGTTAAACAAGTCAGGAATTAACGGCAATGGGTAGGAATTGCGTACGGTAATCTTATTAATTTCACGAAAATCCAGACATTGACGTAAATCGCCGTCCTTATTTTTAACAAAGAAGAATCCAACTGCCACAAGTGACTTAGAAGGTCTAATGTGACCAGCAGCCAGGCTAGCCTCTATGTACTCCTCCAAGGCCTTTCTTTCAGGGATAGTCAGATTAAACAAGCGACTTTTGGGAAGAGTAGCACCCGAAACAAACTCAATGGCGAAATCATAATCCCTATGAGGAGGTAAAACGTGCGACTCCTCCTCCGAAAAAAAACTCCAAAAATCTTGAATAGGTATGGGTAATTCTCCTTTTTCCACAGCTGCAATGTGACCATTACAACATTTATCATAGCACTTCGGACTCCAAGACTTAATCACATTAGTAGACCAGTCCAATAAAGGATTGTGCAGTTTTAACCAAGGCAATCCTAGAACAACTGGAGAGGGCAAATTATCCAAAACAACCAAGTCCAAAATTTCTTGGTGACTTCCATTGAAAGTGACAGGAAATGCAGCAGTCTTGTGAGTAATACATTTCAAAGGAGTGTTATCAATTGCAACCACAGAAATAGGTGATGGCAAAGGTTTAGATTTCAATTTAAGTTTTTCCAAAAACCCTTAATGTGATAAAGTGTTGAACCACAATCCACAAATACCTGAAATTCAATCAAATCTCCTTGCAGAGTAGTACTCCCAGAAAGAAACACTCCTGCAGAGTGTAAAAAAGCTATGCAGGCGTAACTGACCTTTTTTTTTCTTTACTTAAACGACGCTCACAATACTTAATCAAATGGTCGGCTTTACCACAATAAAGACACAAACCTTCGGCGAATCTCCAATCTCTTTCCTGAGAGCGGAGTGACATCGCCCCAACCTCCATCGGTTCTCCGCTGACAGAGCAGATTTTCTGGGAACTAGGACCTGAAGTTACAGGAGTTTTTACATCATTAACCCTGGACCTCAGTCTCCTGTCAATACGAACAGCTAACTGCATAGCTTCCTGCAGAGTCTCAGGTACAGGGAATGCAATTAGCAAATCCTTAACCCTTTCACTCAGACCAGCAAGAAATAAACATCTCAGCACAGAATCATTCCATTTAACTTCTGAGGTCCATCTCCTGAAGTGTGTGCAATAATTTTCAACATCCTCTGACCCCTGATTCAAACGTCTAAGTTCTGATTCAGCAGATGAGATTCGATCAGGATCGTCATATAATAGCCCCATAGCAGAAAAAAATTCTTCAACAGAACTTAAACACGGATCATTAGGCTGGAGAGAAAAGGCCCACCCCTGTGGTTCTTTGCGCAAAAGTGATATAATAAAACCAATGCGCTGTGGTTCATTCCCAGAGGACCTTGGTCTCAAACGAAAATATAACAAACAAGCATTTTTAAAGGAAAAAAAAATCTTGCTGTTTACCATAAAAAACATCAGGCAGTCCTACCTTGGGTTCGACAAAATGCGCTCCAGGACAGCTACTCACGTGTTGCTGAAGCTCGGCCACCTCCAGAGACAATCCCTGCAGGCATTGAGCCAATTCCTGGACGGAAACTATACTGATCCCCGAATTTCTTTCCTTCTTAGTTTTTTTTTTTTTTTGGGCTGGACTTACTGTTATGATCTGCAACATAAACTAAGGAAAGATAAGGGAAAGCTGTCCCTACAGTAAGACTAAGCTGAATCCCAACGATGTAGCGGGCTGCCTGTTCCTTGTGAACAGACCCACCTTCGTCCTCGGCTAGTCTGAACGGAAGCCTATAGATTTAAGGAAGGGGTCCCTAAATGAACTAAGGACTGTGACAAAAATGGGACACCTCCTAAACAGAAGTTGTTGCAGAGCACAAAAGACAAACTGACAAAAAGTACTAGAGGTCCAGAGGACCAAGCGAACTAGACAGATAGGAACCGAAGCACCTGGCTAGAGAGACAGTCAAAACAACACTGAAGTCCAGCAAAGCCAGAAGGGTGGAGCTGAAATATATAGGCAGATGGTCACGTGACCACAAACACAAGATAGAAAAAACTAACAGGAGGGTTCTAACAGTGTTTGTGTGAGAGTGTGTGAGCGGGTTTGTGTGAGCGTGTGTGTGTGTGTGTTTGTATCAGACTTTTTTGCGTCAGCGCGTTTGTGTCAGCGCATTTGTGTTTGTGTGAGAGTGTGAGCGTGTTTGTGTGAGCGTTGTGTGAGTGTTTGTGTGAGTGTGAGCCTGTTTGTGTGAGAGCGTCAGCTTGTTTGAGTCAGCTTGTTTGTCAGCGTGTTTGTATGAGAGTGTGAGCGTGTTTGTGTGAGCCTGTTTGTGTGAGCCTATGAGCCTGATGGTGTAAGTGTGTTTGTGTGAGCGTGCTTGTGAGAGTGTTGGTGTAAGCGGGTTTGTGTGAGAGTGCGAGCGTGTGAGGAGGTTTGTGCAAGTGCGTTTGTGTCAGCGCGTTGTGTCAGCGTGTTTGTCCGAGTGTGTTTGTGCTGGCGTGCTTGTGCGAGCGTGTTTGTGCGAGCGTGTTTGTGTGAGTGTGTTTGTGTGAGCGTGTTTGTGTGAGAGTGTGAGCGTGTTTGTGAGTGTGAGCGTGTGAGGAGGTTTGTGTGAGTGTTTGAGTCAGCGTGTTTGTGTCAGTGTGTTTGTGCAAGTGTGGATGGGTCAGTGTGTTTGTGTGAGCGTGTTTGTGTGAGCGTGTTTGTGCGGGCGTATTTGTGTGAGCGTCTTTGTGAGCGTGTTTGTGTGAGCGTGTTTGGGCAAGTGTAGATGGGTGTTTTTGTGTCAGCGCGTTTGTGCAAGTGTGGATGGGTCAGCGTTTTTGTGTCAGCGCGTTTGCATCAGCTTGTTTGCATCAGCTTGTTTGCGTCAGCTTGTTTGCGTCAGCTTGTTTGCGTCAGCGTGTTTGTGTGTTTGAGTGAGTGTGCTTGTGTGTTCATGTGAGAGACAGTACGTGAAAGAGTGTGTGTGAAAAGTAAAGTTAGTATTATCAAATCCTTCCCAAATTTACACCTCCAGGAAATTTAAATTAGTTGCAAAAGTATTTTTCCTATTTTTTTTACTATCTAAACCTGGGGTGTGTTTTAAATTAAGGTGAGTTCAATAATTAGAAAAATCTGATACTTTCTATAAATTATTAGCAAAATGTTTAAATTACACCTATCAAAAAAACAGCCTCCTCCATATCCCCTCAAGCTGTCCTATCCATCACCAAGATAGATGCGTTTTCTGCCATTTAGGTAGAAGTAATCTTCAAACAATTTGCTTCTAATTTAGATTAAGTAGCTGGAAGGTATATCTTGCAAACTCTAGATGTGATGTTTGCCTATCAAACATTGTGTCTTTGTGTGAGTGTCTTTTTGTGAGCGTGTTTGTGCGAGTGTGTTTGTGTCAGCGCGTTTGTGTCAGCGTGTTTGGGCAACTGTAGATGGGTCAGTGTGTTTGTGTCAGCATTTTTGTGTCAGCGTGTTTGTGCGTGCATGTTGGTGTCAGCGCGCTTGTGTCAGCGCGTTTGCATCAGCATGTTTGTTTGAGAGTGTGATCAGGTTTGTGTGAGCATTTGTGTTTGTGTGCATGTGTTTGTGTGAGCGTTGTGTCTGCGTGTTTGTGTGAGCATGCTTGTGTAAGAGTGTTTATGTGAGTCTGTTTGTTTGAGAGTGTCAGCCTGTTTGTGTCAGCCTGTTTGGGTGAGAGTGAGCATGTTGTGTAAGAGAGTTTGAGTAATGTGTGAGCGTGTATTTGTGTGAGAGTGTCAGCGTATTTGTGTGAGAGTGTGGAGGTTTGTGTGAGTGTTTGGCAGCGTGTTTGGGCTAGTGTAGATGGGTCAGTGTGTTTGTGTCAGCATTTTTGTGTCAGCGTGTTTGTGCGTGCATGTTTGTGTCAGCGCGTTTGTATCAGCATGTTTGTTTGAGAGTGTGATCATGTTTGTGTGAGCATTTGTGTTTGTGTGAGTGTTTGTGTCAGCGTGTTTGTGTCAGCGTGTTTGTGTCAGCGTGTTTGTGTCAGCGTTGTGTCTGCGTGTTTGTGTGAGCATGCTTGTGTAAGAGTGTTTATGTGAGTCTGTTTGTTTGAGAGTGTCAGCCTGTTTGTGTCAGCCTGTTTTGTGTGAGAGTGAGCATGTTGTGTAAGAGAGTTTGTGAGTAATGTGTGAGCGTGTGTGTGAGAGTGTCAGCGTATTTGTGTGAGAGTGTGGAGGTTTGTGTGTTTGTCAGCGTGTTTGGGCAAGTGTAGAACTCTGGAACTCTCTACCCCAACATATTAGACTCTCGCCCACCGTGAAAACCTTCAAAAGGAACCTGAAGACTCACTCACCTCTTCCAACAAGCCTACAACCTTTGCTCCAGCCAGTAACCATTGCTCCACCATACCGCTGCACGACTAGCTCTACCCTCACCTACTGTATCCTCACCTATCCCTTGTAGACTGTGAGCCCTCACGGACAGGGTCCTCGCTCCTCCTGTACCAGTCGCCGTCACATTTTGTTAAAGATCATTGTAATTGTTTTTGTAGGTATATCCCTTTTTTCAAATGTAAAGCGCCATGGAATAAATGGCACTATAATAATAATAATATTAATGTGTTTTTTAGCACCTTGAGGGATGCAGTTTTTAGAATTGTGTCACTTATGGGTATTTTCTGTCATATAGACCCCTAAAAATCACTTCAAATGTGATGTGGTCCCTAAAAAAAAAACGGTTTTGTAAATTTTGTTGACAAAATGAGAAATCGCAGGTCAACGTTTAACCATTATAACTTCCTAACAAGATAAAAAAAATTGTTTCAAAAATTGTGCTGATGTAAAGTAGACATGTGGGAAATGTTATTTATTAACTATTTTGTGTGACATAACTCTGATTTAAGGGCATAAGAATTCAAATTTGAAAATTTGCAACATTTTCACCAATAAACACAAGTCATATTGAACAAATTTTACCACTACCATGAAGGACAATATGTCACGAAAAAACAGTCTCAGAATCAGTGAGCTCTGTTGAAGCGTTCCGGGGTTAGTACCTCATAAACTTACCCTGGTCAGAATTGTAAAAATTGGTTTGGTCATTAAGGGGAATCTGTTACCCCTTGGGACTTATCTGACCTACTAAGATGGGCATACAGGTGATAGAAATGTAAATCTATTTATACCTGTATTCCTCATATTAGAGGTCTTATTGCTGTGAAATGTCTTCTTATTCATTCTGGTTTCTGATGCGTTCCAATCCCTGGGCCCGGAAAAAATCCCTGTGATCGGCTGCAGCTGGTGCGAGTGGCGGATCGAGCGATGTCATAAGGCAGAAGGCGATGAGGTCAAAAGAGAAGAGAGAAGCCCAGGACCAGCACAGCAATTCATTATTGTCACTGCTTTCTTCATTTTCTTTGTAATCTGGAATAAATATTTATTTAGAAACTTCTCTGTGATAGAACAACCACCCCCAATAAACCCAGCACAGGATGTGCCCCGGAGTCTCTACTATAGTGCACATGATATAATCCATATCTATATACTTCATGGTACAAATGGTGACAAGAGCACTACCTGCAGCCACCAGTAGAGGGAGCGCAGGAGCGAGCTGCATGAAGCCGCACATTACATGTCGTGTCAATACATTTACCGGGCGGTAGATGGCGCAGTTTTAAACAAAATCACCAACTGTCGCAGCCAGCGCTGGCCGCCAGGCTCCTTCCTGCGGCTCCAGCACAGTGACGGCCGGGGGGGCAGGCGGCCCCTAACACCGCTCTCTGCCCGCCCCCCGCCGGCGGTACCTCCCTGCGGTGTCAGCGTCGCCCGGGACAGAAGCTGAGGGCCTCGTCTGTCACTTCAGCAGGACGCAGGGAATCCGGTGTCACGCAGGGGACGTCGGGCAGCGCGGTGACGTCACTGCATGGCGCGCAGAGACACGTGATAGCAGAGGAGCCGGAGGCTGCGGTGCACCCTGGGGCTGGAGCAGGGTTGTGGCTCTCCCAGTGCGGTAAAGGGCCTGGTCATTCTGGCCACTGGCATTGTGCTGTCACCCTCACAGAGCCGCCTATTCCCTGCTGGGCAGAGGGACCAGGCCCTTCTGGCCACTGGCATTGTGCTGTCACCCACACAGAGCCGGTTATTCCCTGCTGGGCAGAGGGACCAGGCCCTTCTGGCCACTGGCATTGTGCTGTCACCCAGAGCCGGCTATTCCCTGCTGGGCAGAGGGACCAGGCCCTTCTGGCCACTGGCATTGTGCTGTCACCCACACAGAGCCAGCTATTCCCTGCTGGGCAGAGGGACCAGGCCCTTCTGGCCACTGGCATTGTGCTGTCACCCAGAGCCGGCTATTCCCTGCTGGGCAGAGGGACCAGGCCCTTCTGACCACTGACATTGTGCTGTCACCCAGAGCCGGCTATTCCCTGCTGGGCAGAGGGACCAGGCCCTTCTGGCCACTGGCATTGTGCTGTCACCCACACAGAGCCGCCTATTCCCTGCTGGGCAGAGGGACCAAGCCCTTCTGGCCACTGGCATTGTGCTGTCACCCACACAGAGCCGGTTATTCCCTGCTGGGCAGAGGGACCAGGCCCTTCTGGCCACTGGCATTGTGCTGTCACCCAGAGCCGGCTATTCCCTGCTGGGCAGAGGGACCAGGCCCTTCTGGCCACTGGCATTGTGCTGTCACCCACACAGAGCCAGCTATTCCCTGCTGGGCAGAGGGACCAGGCCCTTCTGGCCACTGGCATTGTGCTGTCACCCAGAGCCGGCTATTCCCTGCTGGGCAGAGGGACCAGGCCCTTCTGACCACTGGCATTGTGCTGTCACCCAGAGCCGGCTATTCCCTGCTGGGCAGAGGGACCAGGCCCTTCTGGCCACTGGCATTGTGCTGTCACCCACACAGAGCCGGCTATTCCCTGCTGGGCAGAGGGACCAGGCCCTTCTGGCCACTGGCATTGTGCTGTCACCCAGAGTCGGCTATTCCCTGCTGGGCAGAGGGACCAGGCCACTGGCATTGTGCTGTCACCCAGAGCCGGCTATTCCCTGCTGGGCAGAGGGACCAGGCCCTTCTGGCCACTGGCATTGTGCTGTCACCCAGAGCCGGCTATTCCCTGCTGGGCAGAGGGACCAGGCCCTTCTGGCCACTGGCATTGTGCTGTCACCCAGAGTCGGCTATTCCCTGCTGGGCAGAGGGACCAGGCCCTTCTGGCCACTGGCATTGTGCTGTCACCCAGAGCCGGCTATTCCCTGCTGGGCAGAGGGACCAGGCCCTTCTGGCCACTGGCATTGTGCTGTCACCTACACAGAGCCGGCTATTCCCTGCTGGGCAGAGGGACCAGGCCCTTCTGGCCACTGGCATTGTGCTGTCACCCAGAGCCGGCTATTCCCTGCTGGGCAGAGGGACCAGGCCCTTCTGGCCACTGGCATTGTGCTGTCACCCAGAGCCGGCTATTCCCTGCTGGGCAGAGGGACCAGGCCCTTCTGGCCCCTGGCATTGTGCTGTCACCCAGAGCCGGCTATTCCCTGCTGGGCAGAGGGACCAGGCCCTTCTGGCCACTGGCATTGTGCTGTCACACAGAGCCGGCTATTCCCTGCTGGGCAGAGGGACCAGGCCCTGCTGGCCACTGGCATTGTGCTGTCACCCACACAGAGCCGGCTATTCCCTGCTGGGCAGAGGGACCTGGCCACTGGCATTGTGCTGTCACCCAGAGCCGGCTATTCCCTGCTGGGCAGAGGGACCAGGCCCTTCTGGCCACTGGCATTGTGCTGTCACCTACACAGAGCCGGCTATTCCCTGCTGGGCAGAGGGACCAGGCCCTTCTGGCCACTGGCATTGTGCTGTCACCCAGAGCCGGCTATTCCCTGCTGGGCAGAGGGACCAGGCCCTTCTGGCCACTGGCATTGTGCTGTCACACAGAGCCGGCTATTCCCTGCTGGGCAGAGGGACCAGGCCCTTCTGGCCCCTGGCATTGTGCTGTCACCCAGAGCCGGCTATTCCCTGCTGGGCAGAGGGACCAGGCCCTTCTGGCCACTGGCATTGTGCTGTCACACAGAGCCGGCTATTCCCTGCTGGGCAGAGGGACCAGGCCCTTCTGGCCCCTGGCATTGTGCTGTCACCCAGAGCCGGCTATTCCCTGCTGGGCAGAGGGACCAGGCCCTTCTGGCCACTGGCATTGTGCTGTCACACAGAGCCGGCTATTCCCTGCTGGGCAGAGGGACCAGGCCCTTCTGGCCCCTGGCATTGTGCTGTCACCCAGAGCCGGCTATTCCCTGCTGGGCAGAGGGACCAGGCCCTTCTGGCCACTGGGCTTTATCCTGCCCTATATGACAATGCTGAACCCCACTGGGCTGCAGGACACTTATTGGATGTAGATCTATACAGGGGCGGACCTACCGCCTGTGCAGACGGTTCATTGAACGGGGGCCCCCCGAGGGAGAGGGGGCCCCTCCAGCAGGGCCGCCATCAGGGCACGACGCAACGCTGGAGTCCGGATCAGCAGCAGGTAAGAAGGGAGGTGAGTATTTGATTTTTTTTTTTTATGTATGGAGACATTATATGGTGGGGGGAGAGTGGGTGTGACATCCTGCATGGGGCATTATATGGGGGGTAGAGGTTACATCCTGCATGACGCATTATATGGGGGGTAGAGGTGACATCCTGCATGAGGCATTATATGGTGGGGGGAGAGTGGGTGTGACATCCTACATGGGGCATTATATGGGGGGTAGAGGTGACATCCTGCATGGGGCATTATATGGGGGGGTGACATCCTGCATGGGGCATTATATGGGGGGGTGACATCCTGCATGGGGCATTATAAGAGGGGAAGGGGGGGGAAGTGACATCCTGCATGGGGCATTATAAGAGGGGGAGGGGGGAATTGACATCCTGCATGGGGCATTATAAGAGGGGAAGGGGGGGAAGTGACATCCTGCATGGGGCATTATAAGAGGGGGAGGGGGGAATTGACATCCTGCATGGGGCATTATAAGAGGGGAAGGGGGGAAGTGACATCCTGCATGGGGCATTATAAGAGGGTGAGGGGGGAATTGACATCCTGCATGGGGCATTATATGGTTGTGAGGGTGTGTGTGACATCCTGCATGGGGCATTATAAGAGGGGAAGGGGGGAAGTGACATCCTGCATGGGGCATTATAAGAGGGGGAGGGGGGAATTGACATCCTGCATGGGGCATTATAAGGAGGGGGTGTGTGTGGCCTCCTGCATGGGGCATTATAAGGGAGGGGGTGGTCTGACATACTGCATGGGGCATTGAAAAGCGGGGAAGTGACATCCTTCAAGGGGCATTATATGGGGGGAGAGGTGACATCCTGCATGGGGCATTTTATGGGGGGTAGAGGTGACATCCTGCATAGGGCATTAAAAGGGGGGTGTCATCCTGCATGGGGCATTATAAGGGGGGGGGAACAGCCTGCATGGAGCGTTATATGGGGGCCAATATTCTGTATGGAGCGTTATATGGGGGACAGTATTCTGTATGGAGCGTTATATGGGGGCCAGTATTCTGTATGGAGCGTTATATGGGGGCCAGTATTCTGTATGGAGTTTTATATGGGGGCCAGTACTCTGTATGGAGTTTTTTATGGGGGCCAGTACTCTGTATGGAGCGTTATATGGGGGCCAGTATTCTGTATGGAGCGTTATATGGGGGCCAATATTCTGTATGGAGCGTTATATGGGGGCCAGTATTCTGTATGGAGCATTTTATGGGAACCAGTATTCTGTATGGAGCATTTTATGGGAGCCAGTATTCTGTATGCAGTGTTATATGGGGACCAGTATCCTGTATGGAGCGATATATGGGGACCAGTATCCTGTATGGAGCGTTATATGGGGACCAGTATCCTGTATGGAGCGTTATATGGGGACCAGTATCCTGTATGGAGCGTTATAAGGGGGTCAGTATTCTGTATGGAGCGATATATGGGGGACAGTATTCTGTATGGAGCGATATATGGGGGACAGTATTCGGTAGGGAGCGTTATATGGGGGCCAGTATTCTGTATGCAGTGTTATATGGGGACCAGTATCCTCTATGGAGCGTTATATGGGGACCAGTATCCTGTATGGAGCATTATATGGGGACCAGTATCCTGTATGGAGCGTTATATGGGGACCAGTATCCTGTATGGAGCGTTATATGGGGACCAGTATCCTGTATGGAGCATTATATGGGACCAGTATTCTGTATGGAGCTTTATATGGGGACCAGTATTCTGTATGGGGCGATATATGGGGACCAGTATCCTGTATGGAGCGTTATATGGGGGCCAGTATTCTGTATGCAGTGTTATATGGGGACCAGTATCCTGTATGGAGCGTTATATGGGGACCAGTATCCTGTATGGAGCGTTATAAGGGGGTCAGTATCCTGTATGGAGCATTATATGGTGCCCATTATACTGTATGGAGGACTATACTGTCCGGTCTGCACTGTGCATTGTGAGGATTCGCCGGTTTCTGAGCTATTGTAGAATTTACAATAGATATCGCTCATGTAATGTAGTAAGTGAAATCCTTGGCCTTGTACTATATATATATTTCTCTGTGGTATCTGTGCATCATGAATCATGGTATGTGTTAAAGGGGCCCACTGAGACTCTTCGCCCAGGGCCCACAAAAACCTGGAGCCGGCCCTGGGGGTAAGTATAACAAGTTTTATTTTTTTTAAATACAATTAATTAACTAGGAGTGGGGGGAATCAGAGATGCACGGGGGAGGATGAGAAATGCACTGGGGGGGGCCCTTCATGCCCCCTATGAAGGGCGGGGGGGGCCCCCAAAAAAATTCTTGCACAGGGGCCCACTACATTCTGTGTCTGCCCCTGGATCTATAGGAATCCTGGAATGGTATTTTTCGCAGTAATATTGAGCCGTGGACTAGATATGGCTCATATCTATTTTTATGGTGCGTTTATACGCAGGAATTTCCCCCCTGATTTCGGTCTGTACAATATCCTGCTCTGATCACATCCACATCCATTTCATTTACTGGTGATCATTTTTGTTGATCACAGGACCACAGATTTCTTCCAAGCTTGCACCTAGGGGTGTTTTAACCCTCGGGCCATTTTCAGTTTTATCATTTTTTTCCTTTTTTATTTTTCTGTCAACATCGTCGTTGGGGGCTTTTTTTTTTTCTTTTTTGGCCGGACTTTTTTATTGATACCATTTTGCCGTGGATACCATGTTTTGATCGCCTTTTATTGCAATGTTGTGGTGGCCAAAAACACGTAATTCTGGCCTTTCAATTTTTTTCTCATTATGTCGTTTAGTGATCAGATTAATTTATTTTATATAAAGGGTTAATACTATAACTACTGGCCCAATGCACCAGTTCCTTCCTCCCTCTAGGATTTAGCCTGCTTTATATAAGAAAGCTAAATCCCAGTGGATGATTTCATGGTGTTTTTATTTGAAGTAAATTGATTTTTTAAAGGGAATCTGTCACCCCCTGGGAGTTATCAGACCTCTAATATGGGCATACAGATGATAGAAATGTAAATCTATACATACCTGTATGGCCCATATTAGAGGTCTGCTTGCTTTGAAATATCTTTTTATAAAATCAGGATGCCGGGAGGAAGTGGAGACCAAACCTTACTGTTGTGCACACCGGAGGTCACTGGAGCGGAAGTCACAGTGACTCCCCAGCACCTGCGCACTAGAGCCCAGCAGTGTAAAATAGGGAAGGGAGAAAAAAGAACGCGCCTTGCATTATAGGAGCATTGCGCATGTGCGGGATGTGCAGACCTAGACTGTGATGGTGAGGGGGGGAATATTTAAATTAAGTAGGTAGACGGGCATTTCTTGGCGTCCCCTGGACGCCAAGCTTAGCAGAATGGCTTTTATAAAAAGATATTTCAAAGCAAGCAGACCTCTAATATGGGCCATACAGGTATGTATAGATTTACACTTCATACACCCATATTATGTATGCCCATATTAGAGGTCTGATAGATCCCAGGGGGTGACAGATTCCCTTTAAGTGAGTAAATATCCAAAGTTGTACATTCATTTTTAATACCGTTTTATATTTTTTATGTATTTCGATGCAGCCAAAAAAATCAGCAAAATTTAGTTTTTTGTGATGAATAAAACTAGCAATTTCATTATACAAATAATTACACTCAGTGCTGATTGTTCAGTTTGTCCCAAATTCAACTTTTGAGGAATGTAACATAGTAACATAGTTTTTAAGGTTGAAGGAAGACTAAGTCCATCTAGTTCAACCCATAGCCATGTTGATCCAGAGGAAGGCAAGAAAAAACCATGTGGCAAACACAAAGCGCCACATTGGAGAAAAAAATTCCTTCCCGACTCCATACGACAATCAGACTAGTTCCCTGGATCAACGCCCTATCAAGGAATGTATTATTTATAACCTGCAATATTATACTTTTCAAGAAAGGCATCCATGCCCTTCTTAAATTTTAACAGTGAATCACTCATTACAACATCATGCGGCAGAGAGTTCCATAGTCTCACTGCTCTTACAGTAAAGAATCCCCGTCTGTGATTATGATTAAACCTTCTTTCCTCCAGACGTAGAAGATGCCCCCTTGTCCCTGTCTCTGGCCTCAGAGTAAAAAGATCAGTAGACAGGTCTTTGTACTGTCCCCTCATATACTTGTACATAGTAATAAGATCACCCCTAAGCCTTCGTTTTTCCACAGTAAATAACCCCAAGTGTAATAACCTGTCTTGGTATTGCAGACCCCCCAGTCCTCTAATAAGCTTTGTCGCTCTTCTCTGCACCCTAGAGAGTTCAGCTATGTCTTTCTTATACGCCGGAGACCAGAATTGAACACAGTATTCTAAGTGTGGTTGCACTAATGACTTGTATAGAGGTAAAATTATGTTCTCCTCATGAGCATCTGTGCCTCTTTTAATGTATCCCATTATTTTATTTGCCTTTGCAGCAGCTGTCTGACACTGGCCACTAAACATGAGCTTGTCATTAGTGTTGAGCCACCCCCGTAGTGTTCGAGTTCGGTTCGGTTCGTCGAACACCCGTGTGTTCGCCGAACTGTTCGTCGAACACCTTCGAACACCGTTAAAACCAATGGCAGGCAAACAAAAACACATAAAAACACATAGAAAACACCTTCAAAGGTGTCCAAAAGCTGACAAACTGCTCAGAAGACACAACTAACACATGGAAAAGTGACAAGTACATATAGTCATGCGAAAAGAAAAGAGGTGGAGGAGTAAAAGGAGGGGGAGACACAGATATAGGCATGTCATGCCCTTCTAAAATCCAAAAAGTGAGAAGCCGACACGTTCAGTCCGCTCCTGCCCGTGCCACCTCCGTGTCGCCGGGTTTGTGCCAGAGCCGCGGTGAACCCTGACGGCCAGCCCCCCTCTCCCAATACTGGTGCCTGTCCGCTGGTGGGTCGAGCGAGCCCCCCTGTGGTGGAGGCAGCTCTAAGCTTTTTAATTTAAATTGTCTCTCTAATTTGAATGAATACACTTTAAATCCATTTACAAGGATCTATTGGAGGGCAAGTCTCATGCCAGCAGCCGCGTAATTCCAGCTCCAGTAGCGTCCACTAAAGCTGCTGCAGTTAAAAAGCTTTTATAAGGATCGAGCTCGGCTGTCCACCGCAAGGCATCCTACTGCCAGTCCCAGCCCCTATGCCTTGGGGTGCCTCCTGATGCTCTTCACTGAGTATCCCGTGGTCCCGAAGCATTTCCTTTGAAAAAATTAAGTGTCCAAACTACAGGTGGTGTAGCTTGCTTAACAGCCGGGATAATCCGCTGACTAGCAGACACTGCTACTAGGCACAAAGTATTTCCTGGGCTAGATGCAGTTAAAAATTTGTAATTAGATACTCTCGTTGGATGCTGAGAAAGCATTCCATAGAGTCTCCTGGCACGCCATATATGATTCTCTTAAAAAGCTTGGGGTAGGGGTCTAGGGGACCCTTTTATAGCCAAAATCACGGCCCTGTATCACAATACGTCACCTAGGCTGAAGATAAATGGAACTGTAGCACCCTGAGGGCTCGGTTGCTACAGAGGTATTGCACCTCACCCAGAGGTGTGATATCTCACTCTCAGGTAAGGATGGAGTGTGGATCAGGACCCGACACCATGCATTACACCACATTGCCGTGGGGCAGGGCGACCAATATGCCTCTGAGATGGGCACGACAGTCCCTGTCCCTGGCTGGAGTGGGGGGAGGGAACACTGAGGAAGGGGAACCCTGTAGTGCAGGAGCAGGGAGGAAGCAGTTCCTGGGTGCATTGAGAAGGGAGTATAAAAGGTGGGCACCATCTTAGTTCAGTGCAGAGAAGTCTGAGCAGAAGTGGCAGGGAGCAGGGGCTCTGCATGAGCTCTGCTCCGGAGGCGGGCCTAGTAACAGAGCCCAGACCTGGAAGAGGGAGAAGGAAGGAAGAGGAGCGGAGAAGGCTCCAGGAACGAGGAATGAAGGGATCCCAGGGGTGCGGACGGGCGAGTCGCCACCGCACGCCCGAATCCACCTGCGTGGAGGGGTCAGGCCAAAGGGGGAGACCGGTCCCCGAAACTAGTGGAGGCAGGAAACGACCCTCAGCTAGAAACCAGAGGCTGTGACATTTTATGTGGCGCAGCCCCTCGCTACACCCGCTAGGAAGGCACCACATAGGGTCAGGGAAACTGGCGCCAAGTTTACCAAGAGGAGGCCCGAGGCAGCCGGACAGAAGGGTTGGTAAGAAAGGCCAGACAAAGGACACACAAAGGGGGTCCTGTGAAGCGCTCCAAAGTTATCTGGGAGTTGTCTGAGCCCCTCACCTGGTGAGCACAGTACGACGTGGGCAGCCGTTACCTGCAGACGTGGTCTGGATAATAAGAACTGTGAGTAAAGGCCCTGGACTGCATCACTGACTCCGTGTCGTTACTGCTGCTGCCCTGCACCATCACCCCCATCCTCCGCATACACTGCCCTGAGGCTATACTCCTCCCGTGGGGAGTTATGCTACGCTCTGCTGCACCCACAACACCAGCCTCAGCGGTCTGCCCTGCAGCGGCGGTTCACTCTGACCGCAATCCACGGGTGGCGTAGTCGGACATTTAAACATCAAAACCACATAAATAGTTCCGCCACTGGTTTGACCACCCTGAGCCACGGACCTGGGTCGCCGCCACGAAGACTACAACCACCAGCATCCACCAAAAAGGGTCCGGCTCCGGGTGTCCCAAGGCCCAGGGGGTGCATCAGAACATTTTCATCACCTTTCACAATCACCAATGGGACAAGGCAGGGATGTTCTCTGTCCCCTCTCTTATACATCCTAGTGACGGAGCACCTGCTCTCATCAATTCGCCATAACCCCAATATTAGGTGGATTGAGGTGGGAGGCACCGAGTACAAGTGCTCTCTATTTGCTGATGATGTCCTAGTATATATCACTCAATCACATATATCCATCCATGCTGTTATGGCTGAAATAGATCACTTTGTTACATGGTCAAATTTTAAAATCAATGCAGCGAAGTCTGAGGCCCTCGATGTCTCCCTCCCCAAATCCATATAGGATTCCATCCAGTCCAACTTTCCCTTTGCCTGGCCCTCACAGGGTATCAAATACTTAGGAATTCCTATTCATAGAGACCTCTCCCATCTATGTTATCTTAATTTTGGGCCCTTTATTGAACAACTCCATACAGACCACGGTTGGCAAGTTAGAACTGTAAGATTCACTACGTGAACCACTGGTGTTTTGTGGAAAAGCACATGTACACTGTGTTCCAAATTATTATGCAAAAAGTGTTTAGGAGTGATAAGGGAAGAATTTGTTTGTCAGTTAAACTCATTGATGGTGATGTGTGTCAGGGCTCTTTATATCACTGTAAGCAATTGCAGACACCTGTGCTAATTAGTTTGGCAGGTGTGTCCAATGAAAGGCAAGACTACTTAAGAAGGCTGTCTCACATTATTAAGCAGCCTACATTTTCTGCCAAAATGGGAAAGAAAAAGGATGTGTCGGCTGTGAGAAGCAACAAATTGTGGAGTGTTTAGGTCAAGGCATGACTACAATCAACATTGTGCGATGATCAGGATGAAGTGTCTTGGCAATCAAGAAGTATGTAGCTGATTCACAGTACACACGTGTGCGTGCTGATAAGGGCAAATTGAGGACTCTTTCCTACAGGCAATTACGTCAGGTTAAAAGAGCAGCGGCAAAAAGCCTTGTCATAGCAGCAGACAAGTTTTTGAAGCTGCTGGTGCCTCCAACGTCCCCCGAACAACAAGATGCAGGGTCCTTCAGAGGTTTGCAGCTGTGCATACGCCATCCTGTCGACCTCCTCTATCCACTTCACACAAGCAGAAACGGCTCCAGTGGGCCAAACATTACATGGAGACTGATTTCAAAACTGTTTTGTTCACGGATGAGTGCCGTGCAGCGCTCGATGGTCCAGATGGATGGAGTGGTGGATGGCTGGTTGATGGACACCCCACGCAAACACGGCTACAGCGCCAACAAGGAGGAGGTGGAGTAATGTTTTGGGCTGGAATCATGGGGAGAGAGATTGTCGGCCCCTTTAGGATCCCTGAAGGCGCTAAAGATGAACTCCATAATGTATGTGGATTTTCTCAAACAGCACTTCCTGCCATGCTTCAAGAAGAAGAACCGTGTATTTCACAGCAAGATCATTTTTTTGCATGATAATGCACCATCTCATGCTGCACATAAAACATCTGCATCTCTGGCTGATATGGGCATAAAAGGGGACAAACTTATGGTGTGACCCCCATGCTCCCCTGACCTCTACCCCATTCAGAACCTCTGGAGCATTATCAAAAGGAGTGTCTATGATGGCGGGAGGCAGTTCACATCTAAGCAACAGCTCTGGGAGGGTATTCTGTCCTCATGCAAAAGAATTGAAGCAGAAACCATCCAAAACCTGACAAATTCAATGGACGAGAGAGTTCAGAAGCTCCTTTCGAACAAGGGGTCCTATGTGAAAATGTAACATCACCTAGAATAAAGTTTTGAGTTGAAAACTGTTTGATTTCAGTTTCTAATAACCTGCTAATGCTTATAATTTCAAAAATGACCATTTTTTTGGTCTTTATTAAAATGAAAAGGTTGATCGAAAAGTTTGGGGGATCTAAGAGTGTGGCAACCCAGTAGTCATGATTACTTCGTATTCTGACAATATGAGGGTCATGTTGCAGGTAGTGCAGCAAGAAGGCACTTATCTGTCTTGCGCATCTCGGAGCCCCAAAATTATTTTCCGGGCTAGATGCAGCTAAAAATTATTACTAATTTTAAATCTGGTGGAGCTTAGTATAGATGGCCTAATAGGATCAGTGCTGCACACTGCTACAAAGCCCAAATTATTTTCCAGTCAAGATACAGATAAACATGATTAGTAATTTTAAATCTGGTGGAGCTTATTATAGATGGCCTAATAGAATCAGTGCTGCACACTGCTACAAAGTCCAAATTATTTTCCAGCCAAGATACAGATAAACATGATTAGTAATTTGAAAGCTTAAAACGATTGGTAGGGTGATTTTAACCAATCATCAAGCTTTTACTCTCCCCAGGATGACACAGGGGTAGAAAAGTCGTTTCGGATCCATGACTTGTTCATCTTTATGAACGCGAGTCTGTCTACATTATCAGTGGAGAGCCGCGTGCGCTTATCTGTCAGCACACCACCAGCAGCGCTGAACACACGTTCAGACAGAACGCTGGCTGCGGGGCATGACAAGATCTCCAAGGCGTAAGTGGCTAGCTCCGGCCATTTATCCAGATTGGAAGCCCAAAAAGAGCAAGGGTCCAGTGACACAGTCATGGCTTCAATGTTTACTTGGAGATACTCCTGTACCATCGTCTCTAGGCGTTGACTATGTGTCAGACTTCTTGTCTCCTATGGCCTTGCAAAGGATGGGCTAAAAAAGTGGTGAAATGATTCCGCAAAATTGATGTTACCAGCAGATACTGTGGTTCTGTTACGGTTTGAGTGCTGAACACTTGACGGTCCCACGGTTGGCAAGTTGGAACTGTGAGATTCACTACGTGCACCACTGGTGTTTTGTGGAAAAGCACATGTAAGATTCTGCAACAGTCTCTGCTGATACTCCTGCATGCGTGCATCCCTTTCTATGGCAGGAATAGTTTCTGCAAATTTACTTTTGTACCGGGGATCTAACAGTGTGGCAACCCAGTAGTCAGGATTATTTCTAATTCTCACAATTCAAGGGTCATGTTGCAGGTAGTGCAGCAAGAAGGCACTCATGTGTGTTGCGCATCCAGGAGCACCAAGTCCCTGTTGTGTTGGTGGCGAGGTAACAATCATGCTTCCTTCCTCTGTCCTCTCCCCCCCCAACCTCGCACAACAGAAATGTGATCAAGGTCTCCCTCATCTGATGAGTCTTCCATCAGTTCGTCCTCCACTTCTTCCTGGGCTCCTGCACCTTCCTCACTAGTTTGGCTGCTACCATGCGCCCTGGTAAAACCATCTCCCCCACCCTCACATGCCTGCCGCCTTGGTGCTGCCGACCGTCTGGACCTTGCAGATGTTAGCCCTTCCGCATACAACTCCTCCTCCTCTATTTCCTCCACCTCCTCTTGTGCCACCACCTGACACCGAATTCTGTTTAACATGTGCTCCAGCATGTAAATCACCGGAATAGTCATGCTGATAATGGCATCGTCAGCACTAAACATCTTCGTCGCCATTTCAAAACTGTGCAGAAGGGTGCATAGGTCCCTGATCTGAGACCACTCCTCCAGCGTGATTTGCCCCACCTCTGGATCTCGTTGGCCCAGGCTATACGTCAGAACGTATTGCACCAGGGCTTGTCGGTGCTGCCACAGTCGCTGCAACATGTGCAGAGTTGAATTCCACCGGGTAGGCACATCGCATTGTAGCCGGTGAAGTGGCAGGCCCAACGAGTTCTGTAGAGATGTAAGTCGCTGAGCTGCGGGATGCGAACGGCGGAAGTGAGCACACAGCGACCGTGCCCTCTGCAGAAGGCCATCTAGTCTGGGATAGTGGGCTAAAAATTGCTGGACAACCAGGTTCAACACGTGAGCCATACAAGGCACGTGTGTGACATTGCCCCGGCGAAGGGCCGCACCCAGGTTTGCAGCATTGTCGCACACGGCCTTCCCTGGTTTCAGGTCCAGTGGAGACAACCATTCATGAAATTGGTTCTCCAGAGCTGACCACAACTCCTCAGCTGTGTGACTCACATTTCCCAGACATTTCAAAGTAAAAACCGCCTGATGACGTTGAGCCCTACTGCCAGCATAGTAAGGAGGTGTGCAGGATCCCTTCTGCGCAGTTAGAAAGCTTGTGCCATGATCAGACAGGTTTTGGGTGCAGGTGGAAGACCGAGAGGAGGTTGAGGAGGCAGAAGCAGTGGAGGAACTTTGACATAAAGAGGATTGACGCACAACTCGTGGGGACGGCAAGACTTGGACAGCAGCCCCTTGTCCTGCTGTCACCATAGTTACCCAGTGCCCAGTCAGCGACATGTAACGCCCCTGTCCATGCCTACTCGTCCAAGTGTCTGTGGTGAAATGCACCCTGTCACACACAGAGTTTCTCAAAGAAGCGGTGATGTTGTGTGCGACATGCTGGTGGAGCGCAGGCACACCTTTCTTTGAGAAGTAGTGCCGACTGGGCATCTGGTACTGGGGCACTGCGACGGACATAAGGTCTCGAAAATCCTCTGTGTCCACCAGGCGGAAAGGCAGCATTTCTGTAGCCAAGAGCTTGCAGATGGTGAAATTCAACCTCTTAGCTTTCTCATGGCTAGGAGGAAATGGTCTTTTACTTGTCCACATCTGAGGGACCGAGGGCTGGCTATTGTGCTTATACGGGGTTGATAAGGGTGTCCCCGGTAAACTGCCGGTCTGTGAGGAAGATGCAGGCGGACATGTTAGGTTGCCTTGATCCAAAGGTGGTGCTATCGATGTCGGACAGCGCTCAACACCAGCTGGTGTTACCACCTCCAAAGAAAATGATGACCTGCCAATCACGCTGGCTGTTGTGGGTAAAGAGGTGGCAGGTCTGCGCCCCAAAACGGGTGTGACTGCTGTCCCCCCAGTCACAGAGGATGAAGAGGCCGCGGATGCACAAGATGTGGCAGACGGTGGTTGGCCCGGCCCGCTAGGCCGCATTGTAGCACACTGAGCTTCCCACTGCAACTTATGCTTCATGTCCATGTGCCGGTTCATGCATGAAGTACTCAAACTATGTATTTTTTGGCCTCTACTTAGCTTTTGCTGACAAATGTTACAGATAACACGAGTTGGGTCATCTTTGTCGATCTGAAAAAATGCCCAGGCTATGCAAGGCTTAGCACCCATGCCACCTGAAGAGCCACCACGACTTGTGGTGAGAGGCAGAGTTGTGTTTGAGGATGCAGTTGTTGACGTGCTTCCAGTACTACGTCTCTGTCCAGGAAGGCGCAACCTGACCTCGTCGTCACTAGCATCTTCCTCCACCTCCTCTGCTGACCTCATCTCTTGGCTGACTGTGGGTTGACAGTAAGTGGGATCTCCAACCTCATCATCATCACCCTGTGCGTTATCACACCCGTCGTCCTCATAGCCAACCTGTTCCTGCCCTGACAAAAAACTAAAGTTGTCGCTCCAATCAGGTATTTGAGTCTCATCATCGTCTTCCTCATTGTCTCCACCAACAGGAGTTTCAGTTTGGGAATGAGGGTCTACATTATGGTCAGAACCTTCTGCGTCTGGTCCTGGATCCGACTCATAAAGATTCTGGGCATCAGTGCAGATCATTTCCTCGTCTGGATTCACAGAAGCGCTGGAGTCGACCTCTGATTCCCAGGCTATAGTATGAGTAAACAGCTCTGCAGACTCAACCATCTGTTCTACCTCATACTCAGATGGGCAGCTGGAGATTTGGGAGCTGTGAGGAAGCAAGTGCGATTGGGGTGACACCTTTGAGGACTGGAGTATTTGTGATGTTGAAGTTGATGTGGAGGAGAGCCCACTTAAAGGAGCACTTGATATCCGTTGAAGCACCTGCTGTTTTTGTGCCTCATCTGGAATTTGTAGCGACTGGCGTGGCCGTAAGAAAGGGATCTTATCACATTGTCCACTAAAAGAAGTAGACATTTTAGTTTGGCTGGAAGATGGTCTTTCTTTTGCAGATATTACTGTTGCTTTAACACCTACCCCACGGACACAACCTTTTTTCCCCTTCCCAACACGCCTATTCCCCTTTCCACCAGCAGCAGGCCTTTTTCCACTCATTTTGGTGGTTAACTAATTCACAACTCTGGAGTTGTTTGCACAAAAAAACAATGGATGGGAACCGAGCAGAGCTGAGTGGCCAAACTGTGGTATTAGGCCAAAACTATTGGCTGGGTTAGATGCAGAAAAAAATTATATTAAATTTGCAACCTGATGGAGGTCAGTATAGATGGACTAATAGACCAAGTCCCACACACAGCTAGAAGCCCAAATATTTTTTCAGAGGTAGATGCAGATAAAACTTATTTTTAATTTGCAGCCTGATGGAGGTCAGTATAGATGGACTAATAGAGAAAGTCCCACACACTGCTAGAAGGCCAAATATTTTTTCAGAGCTAGATGCAGACAAAAATTATATTCAATTTGCAACCTGATGGAGGTCAGTATAGATGGACTAATAGAATGATGCTATGCCCAAAAGATTTTACTTCACTAGGTGCAGTAAAAAAATTGGTATTCTATACACAGGTGGTATATCTTGCAACACAGATCGGCTACTCCACTGACTAACACACTCTGCAATAGGCCAAAAAGGATTAGCTTTGCTAGATTCAGCCAAATGCTGTGAAAAAAACTTGCACAGCACTGGCACAGACCTGCCTGGCAAAAACTGATAGGAACTGATGTAACCTAGTCCTGAAAAGGACTGCAATTACAATTAGTCTTTACTCCCACAATCTATCTATTTAAGAGCACAGACCTGCCTGATAAAAGTCGTAGGAAATGCTTAAAAGGACTGCAATCACAACTATTCCCTACTCCCAAGCTATCTGTAGATTTGTGCGAAAATTGGCTTGAAATTAGCAAGGTATAGCGCACACAGCAACAGTGGTGCCGTCTAACACGCAGCTGCAGCAGTGAGAAAATGGTGGCGACGGGGAAAATGGCTTGGTCTTATAGGGCAAGGACATGTGACATACACTGCCAATGACACATGCCCTTGCTTGTGTGAAAAAAAGCACTTCGCTCCGTGTGTGCGCTGCTGATAGGCTGACAGATTGCACCTCCCCACTGTAAATGCGGGAAAGAGAAAAAAAAATGGAGATCTTCATTATTCCTGCAGAGATCCATCCCCTGCCCCTCCCCCCACCCCGCTGTACACTCAAACTGCGTATTAACATTAATTTTCATCATTACTGAGAAAAAATCCAGTTATGATTTTGGTGCACGAACAGTTATCGAACATAACCTCGAACAGCCGAATTTTTCTCAAATCGTTCGTGTTCGCCGAACGGCTCGAACACCGCCCAAAACAGCTCGAATTTGAGATTGGCGAACAGTTCGAGTCGAACAACGCTCATCTCTACTTGTCATCCACCAATACACCCAGGTCTTTTTCAGTTACAGTTTTGCCCAGTGTTTTACAATTAAGCATATAATTATACATTTTATTTCCTCTGCCCAAGTGCATTACCTTACATTTATCCCCATTAAAGCTCATTTGCCATTTATCAGCCCAAGCTTCTAGTTTACATAGATCCTCCTGTAATATAAAATTGTCCTCCTCTGTATTGATTACCCTGCAGAGTTTAGTGTCATCTGCAAATATTGAAATACTACTCTGTATGCCCCCTACAAGGTCATTAATAAATATGTTAAAAAGAAGCGGGCCCAATACTGACCCCTGTGGTACCCCACTGTTAACTGAGACCCAGTCTGAGTGTGTTCCATTAATAACCATCCTTTGTTTCCTATCACTGAGCCAATTCTTAACCCACATACATATATTTTTCCCTATCCCCATTGTTCTCATTTTATGTATCAACCTTTTGTGTGGAACCGTATCAAAAGCTTTTGAAAAGTCCATATACACAACATCCACTACATTTCCTCGGTCCAGTCCAGAACTTGCCTCCTCATAAAAGCTGATCAGATTAGTTTGACAGGAACGGTCCCTCGTAAACCCATG
The DNA here is from genome assembly GCF_046119375.1 of Phyllobates terribilis. Taxonomy (NCBI): domain Eukaryota; kingdom Metazoa; phylum Chordata; class Amphibia; order Anura; family Dendrobatidae; genus Phyllobates; species Phyllobates terribilis. Next base: position 709,217 of record NW_027362879.1, on the reverse strand, counting down.
TTGATATTGGGTCCTGAGGTTATTCTTCTTCAGATACTCTAGTATAGCATCTCTTAGGAAACCCTCCAGGATTTTACCCACAGTAGAGGTTAAGCTTACCGGCCTATAATTTCCAAGTTCGGTTTTTGTCCCCTTTTTGAATATTGGCCAGGCGCACCACCGTTTTTAACAGTGGGCGGAGCTTTACGGGGAAAAGCGTAACGGAGCGCAGCCAACAGTCATCAGAATTTACAACAGAAAAACAATGTAAATTACTTCAGAAAAGTATAGGGTTCCTGGAGTATAAGGACATCCTTTGCCCAACAACTCTATTCTAGCTGACTCACTACAGAAAACCAAGTAAGGCTGTGTGCGCACATTCAGGAATTGCTTGCAGAAATTTCTGAAGCGTTTCTGCACCTCTTGGCAACAAAAATGCTGCAGAAAATCCGCAGCGTTTACAAGCGTTTTTGCCTGCGGATTTTCCAAGCGTTTTTTTCCGCCTATGAAATCCGGTCAGGAAAATTCCTGATCATGTGCACAGAACTTGCAAAATGTCATAGGAAGTCATGGGATAAGGTATGCAATGCGTTTTTGGCCCATTTCCACGTTGAAAAAAACGCACAAAAAATGCACCAAAAACGCACTGTGCGCACTTAACCTAAATAAGTTGAAGTATAAACTTGATATACAGTACAGACCAAAAGTTTGGACACACCTTCTCATTTAAAGATTTTTCTGTATCTTCATGACTATGAAAATTGTACATTCACACTGAAGGCATCAAAACTATGAATTAACACATGTGGAATTATATACTTAACAAAAAAGTGTGAAACAACTGAAAATATGTCTTATATTGTAGGTTCTTCAAAGTAGCCACCTTTTGCTTTGATGACTGCTTTGCACACTCTTGGCATTCTCTTGATGAGCTTCAAGAGGTAGTCACCGGAAATGGTCTTCCAACAATCTTGAAGGAGTTCCCAGAGATGCTTAGCACTTGTTGGCCCTTTTGCCTTCACTCTGCGGTCCAGCTCACCCCAAACCATCTCAATTGGGTTCAGGTCTGGTGACTGTAGAGGCCGGTCATCTGGCGTAGCACCCCATCACTCTCCTTCTTGGTCAAATAGCCCTTACACAGCCTGGAGGTGTGTTTGGGGTCATTGTCCTGTTGAAAAATAAATGATGGTCCAACTAAATGCAAACCGGATGGAATAGCATGCCGTTGCAAGATGCTGTGGTAGCCATGCTGGTTCAGTATGCCTTCAATTTTGAATAAATCCCCAACAGTGTCACCAGCAAAGCACCATCACACCTCCTCCTCCATGCTTCACGGTGGGAACCAGGCATGTAGAGTCCATCCGTTCACCTTTTCTGCGTCGCATAAAGACACGTTGGTTGGAACCAAAGATCTCAAATTTGGACTCATCAGATCAAAGCACAGATTTCCACTGGTCTAATGTCCATTCCTTGTGTTCTTTAGCCCAAATAAGTCTCTTCTGCTTGTTGCCTGTCCTTAGCAGTGGTTTCCTAGCAGCTATTTTACCATGAAGGCCTGTTGCACAAAGTCTCCTCTTAAAAGTTGTTGTAGAGATGTGTCTGCTGCTAGAACTCTGTGTGGCATTGACTTGGTCTCTATTCTGGGCTGCTGTTAACCTGAGATTTCTGAGGATGGTGACTCGGATAAACTTATCCTAAGAAGCAGAGGTGACTCTTGGTCTTCCTTTCCTGGGGCTGTCCTCATGTGAGCCAGTTTTTGTAGCCCTTGATGGTTTTTGCAACTACACTTGGGGACACTTTCAAAGTTTTCCCAATTTTTCGGACTGACTGACCTTAATTTCTTAAAGTAATGATGGCCACTCGTTATTCTTTACTTAGAATTTGTATTATGGCAAGAAAAAAGCAGCTAACAGTCTGTTCAGTAGGACTATCAGCTGTGTATCCACCTGACTTCTGCACAACACAACTGATGGTCCCAACCCCATTTATAAGGCAAGAAATGCCACTTATTAAACCTGACAGTGCACACCTGTGAAGTGAAAACCATTTCCGGTGACTACCTCTTGAAGCTCATCAAGAGAATGCAAAGAGTGTGCAAAGCAGTCATCAAAGCAAAAGGTGGCTGCTTTGAAGAACCTAGAATATAAGACATATTTTCAGTTTTTTCACACTTTTTTGTTACGTATATAATTCCACATGTGTTAATTCACAGTTTTGATGCCTTCAGTGTGAATGTACAATTTTCATAGTCATGAAAATACAGAAAAATCTTTAACCCCTTAACTACCGGGGACGTATTAGTACGCATATCTGCGTACATCCGGTTCAGTGAGGGCTCCGGCGCTGAGCCCTCACTGAACCGAGCACATGTCAGCTGATTCTTACAGCTGACATGTGCCCGCAACAGCCGCGGGTGGAATCGCGATCCATCCGCGGCTGTTAACCAGTTAAATGCTGCTGTCAATCTCCGACAGCAGCATTTAACGCGCGCTTCCGGGTAGCGCGTCATAAGCCCCGCCCACCCCGTCACGTGATCGCGGGTCGCCGATGGGCGTGCATGACAACCCAGGGTCTGCAGCAGACGCCTGTGGTTGTCATGATCTTGTCGCTATGAGCGCCACCTAGTGGTCGGCGCTCATAGCACAGGACCATTTCTGCTGCATGCAGGGAATCTGCTGGTCCCCTGTATGTAGCAGAGGCGATCGGACAGTTGCTGCTTCTAGTCTCCTATGGAGACTATTGAAGCATGCAAAAAGTAAAAAAAAAAAGTTTTTAAAAATATAAAAAAAAATAAAAAAATATAAAAGTTTAAATCACCCCCCTTTCGCCCCATTCAAAATAAAATATATAAAAAAAAAACCCACATACACATATTTGGTATCGCCGCGTTCAGAATCGCCCGATCTATCAATATAAAAAAGAATTATTCCGATCGGTAAACGGCGTAACGAGAAAAAAATTCTAAACGCCAGAATTACGTTTTTTGGTCGCCGCAAAATTGCAATAAAATGCAATAACGGGCGATCAAAACATCGGATCTACCCCCAAATGGTATCAATAAAAACGTCAGCCTGGCACGCAAAAAATAAGCCATCAACCAGCCCCAGATCACGAAAAATGGAGACGCTACGGGTCTTAGAAAATGGCGCTATTTTTTTATTTTTTTTTTTACCAAATTTTGGAATTTTTTTTCACCACTTAAATATAAAAGAACCTATACATGTTTGGTGTCTATGAACTCGTAATGACCTGTAGAATAAGAAGGGCAGGTCAGTTTTAGCATTCAGTGAACATGGTAAAAAAAATAAATAAAAAACAACTGGGGTATTGCACTTTTTTTGCAATTTTACCGCACTTGGAATTTTTTTCCTGTTTTCCCGTACAGGATATGATAAAACTAGTAATGGCGTTGAAAAGTACAACTCGTCCCGCAAAAAATAAGCCCTCACATGGCCATATTGACCAAAAAATAAAAACGCTATGGCTCTGGGAACAAGGGGAGCAAAAACGAAAATGCAAAAACGAAAAATGCTCCGGGGCTTAAGGGGTTAAATGAGAAGGTGTGTCCAAACTTTTGGTCTGTACTGTATGTGGAAAGGGTAAGAACACGTTCACACCATGGCCATTTCAGAGAGAAAACACAAGAGAAAAAAAATTGAGCATATACCCTATTTTGTGACAAAAATGTGTATTTGGTGGAGAAAGGTTGGACTTGATAGACCTAGGTCTTTTTTCTTCCTATGTAACTATGTAAATAAATAGTGTGCTATTACTAATTATTTATTGACTTACTATAGGGTATAGGCCAGGGCTGGACTGGGGCTAAAATTCAGCACCGACACACAGACCCCACATGCCATATTGTCGTCCCCCCCCCACTCCTACATCACAAAAAACGTTAGCACCACTTCTTTCAAAGGGGTTGTCCACAACTCTGACCACCCTTTCTCAATCAGCATGTTTTCCCCCGTTAAAATAACAACACTTGGGGCTCATACCCATATGTGTGAAAAAAAAGTTCAGATATCTGGACCGAAAAATCGGACGAGTGCCATACAAGTGTCATGCGATTTTCATGAGAGGACAATGGGATTTTTCACACCTAGCATCCATATGCAATACATTTTTTTTTCTGCAACTATTATTCTGCAATCATTTACAGGACCATTTACAGTGTTCTTGCTTCAGAATGGTAATTTTTTCTCGCACCCATTGACTTGCATTGGCAAGTCTCATCCAAGATACGTGGCAATACGCAGCATGATTTTTTTCTCAGTCCGATTTCAGCTGAGAAAAAAATTGCAGATGAGATGTGCCTCACAGAATAACATTGGTCAGAGTGCAATCAGATTTTTTATCGGATTGCACTTGTCCGTTTTTCTCGCATATGAGTATGAGCCCTTATACTCACGTCCGGCGCCATTCCAGCAATGTTAGCACTCACTCTCCCGGTGCTCATATGACACTATGTCACACGAGCCCGCTGGCTTCTCTCTTCCCTCCTTTCAACGAATCCATAATCAAGAAGAAGTCAGAACTGCAGCTGGCTTCTTACTTCCTCATGATTACTGATTTGTCCGAAGGCGAGGAGAGAGAGAGTGATTAAATGAAGTCTGGAGCCGCATATGTAAAATTTCTTCTCTGCCCTCTCCTCCTCTCTGGTGTTGCAGTAATTGTGCACTGAGCACTTAGCGACACCAAGGGTGCACCAAAATCCCCTCATTTGCATTTGAAGTAAGTTAGTTTCTCATTAACTGTACCACAATTGTGCTAGTATGATTTTTTTTGGTCAGTATTTTACATCAGTATTTGTAAACCAAAACCAGATTTCGGCTTACGAATACTGATGTAATATACTGACCAAATACTGAATAGTCTAAAAATAAATGTGAATGCAGAGCTATTCAATCATGTATGTGCCTTTAGGCGATGTTTACACAGTGCTTTTTTGTAGCATTGTTTCCTGCACAAAAAACAACGTTGGCAGGAAAAACGCTGCATACATTATGTGCTTTTTTTGATGCATTCATTTGAATAGTCACAATACTGTTGCCTGATAACTCGGGACCAGGGTCTCCTACCCTGCCCCTAACGTTAGGGGCGCCCTAGCTATCCCTGCTCCTGAGGTTACTTCTGACGGTGAAAATGCTGGGGCCACGTACCTTTCTGTACCCTGAATCAACCCTTATCTGTCCCCACCCAGGGAAGTGGGGAGGAATAGTGTATGTAAATACGCAAACCAGATAAACAAGGAAAATACCAAACATGCAAAATATGCACTCACAGACAACAGAGGGAAACACTGAAGGGATTAAGAGGGAAAACAAAAATAGAAGACAAAGGGACTATGCATACAGCTAAAATACCAAGAAACAGTCACAGTACAACTCTCCTTATACGCCTCTACCGAACAACGAATCCTCCGCTCCTCACCAGGCAGTACAAGACGTAACACCGGCAATCCAGATTGCCATAGCTGAGACTATATAGGAGAGGGAAGTGGCTGATACTGCACAGCTGAGAACTTACAAGAAGGAAGCTACAGAGACTCAAGGTTGAGCAGTTTAACTCCTGCACTGCTGAAAGAAGCCAGGACCATTTAATAAGATGGAGAAGTGCTTCTATTCAATCCAAGAGTACGTGAACGCAGATGCTGCGATCTTCTGGCTCCACTCTGTCGCGGTAAATACGTGAAACCAGGTATGTTTGTTTTTTAAAGATGATTGTAGAAAACATATTAAAAAAATTCATGTAAACTGGCAGCGTTTCTTACACCAAAAAATGTTTCTGGCAAGGTGAACAGCGGTGCCTCAGTAAATGTGGCAAATTCAATAAGTGGTTTGTGCCTCTTAAGGAATTCGGCACATCTTACTCCTTCACTCCCCTCATTAAGGCTGGCATACAAAACACCAGTCTTAATGAATTGGGGCCTTTATATGAAATGGAGTACTATACTAAGCTATTACAAAACACAAAAAAATAATTAAAATACAGTAAATCAGAAAAATCAGGACAAAAGTACATCCTTTTTGTCTCTGCTTGTTGAGTGGAGCCCTAGGCAGGGGCGTAACTCCAATTGGTTCAGGGGTTGCAGTCTCACGCAGGCCATGGAGTCTAACAGGCCCAAACGGTCCTTTAAGCCCATATGAGAAGACCAATACTATTACAGACCCATCATTGCTAGGGGCCCTGTTGGAGATTTTGCATTGGGGCCCCTGAACTTCAATTTATATCACTGGCCCTATGGATATATTTAGTGTGGTTGATGAGGAGTTTTTTTTTTGGCATACAAGCTAAGTGAAGACCACTAGCTTGATGTGAACATCACCTAATTTCTGAGCCCATTATCCACAAAATGAAAAGGCCATCTCAAATTGCAGCTGCCATGAGCAATTATCAATAGGAGCGTCTCAGCCCGTCACCTTGTCACTTCTGGTACCCCTGCCAACTGAACATAGTTCACCTCTGCTTCATGGACACTGTCATTTTGTGACCACATTAGTATTTTTCCAGTAAATACTCCAGGAGGCTGGCACTTATATACCTGTGTGAATGTCTGTTCTGACAATGATGAACTTCAGGGCAAACTCTGCAACCAGGAAGATTTAGAAGCTACTAATTAGTGCACCATATAGGAGACCTGCTTGTCAAATCTGTGTCCAGGTGCTTTGTGGAGTGACCTTCCTAAACTCTTAGAACACTGAGTTAGAATCATAGAATGGTAGAGTTGGAAGGGACCTCCTGGGTCATCTGGTCCAACCCCCTGCTCAAAGCAGGATTCACTAGATCATCAGACAGATGTCTGTCCAGCCTCTGTTTGAAGACGTCCATTGAAGGGGAACTCACCACCTCTCGTGGCAGCCTGTTCCACTCATTAATCACCCTAACTGTCAAAAAGTTTTTTCTAATATCTAATCTGTGTCTCCTCCCATTTAGTTTCATCCCATTGCTTCTAGTCTTTCCTTGTGCAAATGAGAATAAAGATGATCCTTCTACAATGTGACAGCCCTTGACATATTTGTAGACAGCTATTAAGTCTCCTCTCAGTCTTCTTTTTTGCAAGCTAAACATTCCCAAATCCTGCAACCGTTTCTCATAGGACATGGTTTGCAGACCAGTCACCATTCTGGTCGCTCTTCTCTGAACTTGCTCCAGTTTGTCTATGTCTTTTTTAAAATGTGGTGCCCAAAACTGTACACAGTATTCCAGATGAGGTCTGACCAAAGAGGAGTAAAGACCGATAATGACTTCACGTGATCTAGACTGTATGCTTCTGTTAATACATCCCAGAATTGTATTTGCCTTTTTTGCTGCTGCATCACACTGTTGACTCATGTTCAGTCTATGATCTATTAGTATACCTAAGTCTTTTTCACATGTACTGTTGCTTAGCTCTATTCCTCCCATTCTGTATATGCTTTTTTCATTTTTATTGCCCAGATGTAGTACTTTGCATTTTTCCCTGTTAAAAACCATTCTGTTGGTTGCTGCCCACTGCTCCAGTTTATTTAGGTCTTTTTGAATCCTCTCTCTCTCTTCTCTAGTATTAGCTATCCCTCCTAGCTTTGTGTCATCAGCAAATTTAATCAGTTTACCCTCAATTCCTTCATCTAAATCATTGATAAAGATGTTGAACAATACAGGTCCCAGGACGGAGCCCTGTGGTACCCCACTTGAGACATTCATCCAGCTGGATGTGAAGCCATTTACAACCACCCTTTGAGTCCGATCACTAAGCCAGTTATGAATCCACCTAACAGTTGCCTGGTCCATTGCATACTTGGTCATTTTTTCAATAAGGATGGTGTGAGATACTTTGTCAAATGCTTTGCTGAATTCAAGATATACTATATCTACAGCATTTCCCCAGTCAGTGATTCTGTCATAGAAGGAAATTAAGTTAGTCTGACATGACTTGTTAGTTACAAACCCATGCTGACTCTGGTTAATCACTTCATTCTTATCCATGTACTTACATACATGTTGTTTAATAATTTGTTCAAAGATCTTTCCTGGTATAGAAGTCAGACTCACCGGCCTATAGTTCCCTGGGTCCACCTTCTTCCCCTTTTTGAAGATAGGAACAACATTTGCTCTTCTCCAGTCTTCTGGGACTTCTCCTGTTCTCCAAGAATTTTCAAAGATTATGGAGAGTGGTTCTAAAATTTCTTCTACGATCTCCTTCAGTACTCTGGGGTGTAATTCATCTGGACCACCAACCACACAACTGAGAAACAGATTCCAAGGACTTGTGGAGTACGAAGATGGCACACCTAAGGATGAGGAACTACCAGCAAGCAAAAAAGAAAAGAGTACCCAGAAACACTCAGAAGCGACAAGAAAAAGGACAGCCAAGAAGGGAAGAAGAGTGGTGGTGGTGGGAGACTCACTACTGAGAGGAACAGAAGCAGCTATCTGCAGACCGGACATAACCGCAAGAGAAGTATGCTGCCTCCCAGGGGCGAAGATCAAGGATGTTACCGATAGGATACCAAAGCTCATCAGTTCCAAGGATGTCCACCCATTTCTTCTGATACATGTTGGCACCAATGACACAGCAAAGAAGGACCTACCGACAATCTGCAAGGACTTTGAAGCATTGGGGAAGAAAGTAAAAGAACTGGATGCGCAGGTAGTTTTTTCTTCTATCCTTCCAGTAGACGGGCATGGCGTCAGGAGATGGAACAGGATCCTTGATGTGAACAGCTGGCTGAGACGATGGTGCAGACAACAAGGATTTGGATTCCTGGACCACGGTGTGAATTACCTCTATGATGGACTCCTTGCCAGAGACGGACTACACCTCAACAAACCCGGGAAACACACATTCGCCAGGAGACTCGCAACACTCATCAGGAGGGCGTTAAACTAGAAGAAGAGGGGATGGGAAGAAAAACGCCGGACACGAACATGCAACCAGAGGACATACTAATGAAAGATATGAAGTGCGACAAAGAAGGTCCAAGACAAGATACTTGGAAGGGAGGTAAGAAAATTTCTAATACAATCCACAGGGAGAAGATTGGAACAAAACAAAATCGTGTAAACTGCGTGCTAGCAAATGCCAGGAGCCTGACAAACAAGATGGATGAACTGGAAGCAGAAATATCTACAGGTAACTATGACATAGTGGGAATAACCGAGACATGGTTGGATGAAAGCTATGACTGGGCAGTTAACTTACAGGGTTACAGTCTGTTTAGAAGGGATCGAAGAAATCGGAAAGGGGGTGGAGTCTGTCTATATGTAAAGACGTGTCTAAAGCCTACAATACGGGAGGATGTATGGGAGGGAAATGAGGAGGTCGAGTCCTTATGGGTGGAGATACATGGGGCAAAAAACAATAATAAAATTATCATAGGAGTCTGTTATAAACCACCAAATATAGCAGAAGCCACGGAAAGTCTATTAATGAGACAAATAGACGAAGTAGCAAAAAATAACGAGGTGATTATTATGGGGGACTTCAACTACCCCGATATAGACTGGGAAACCGAAAGCTGTAGATCTCAGAAAGGAAACAGGTTTCTGTCAATTATCAAAGACAATTATTTGTCACAACTTGTGCAGGAACCAACTAGAGGGATGGCCCTTTTAGACTTAATATTAACTAACAGGCCAGACAGAATAACTGAGGTGCAGGTCGGGGGGCACCTGGGAAATAGTGACCACAACATTATACAATTCCACATGTGCTTCAGTAGGGTGCCCAGCAAGGGTGTCACAAAAACACTGAACTTCAGGAGGGCAAAGTTTGATCAGCTAAGAGATGCCCTTCACCTTATAGACTGGGATAGTATCTTCAGTAATAGGAGCACGGATAGAAAATGGGACATTTTCAAAACAGTCCTACATAGTCACTGTAGAAGGTACATACCTTATGGGAATAAAAGGGCTAGGAATAGGAGGAAGCCAATGTGGCTAAATAAGGAAGTCAAGAGGGCAATGAAAAACAAAAAAAGGGCTTTCGGTAAACTTAAACAAGAAGGCAGCGAGGAAGCGCTAATAACTTATAGGGAAAAAAACAAAATCTGTAAGAAACAAATAAGAATAGCAAAAGAGGAGACAGAGAGACTAATTGCCAAGGAAAGTAAAACGAATCCCAAACTGTTCTTTAACTATATAAACAGTAAAAGGATTAAAACTGATGGAGTTGGCCCATTGAAAAATAACCTGGGTAAAATCATAGAGGGCGATGAGGGTAAAGCAAACCTACTCAATAGCTTCTTCTCCACTGTTTTCACAAAAGAAAACAATTTATCGGAGGAAATTCAAAGTGATAAAGTAAACCCTCCGCTAAATATCACCCACCTAACCCAGGAGGAAGTTCAGAAACGCCTAAATAATTTCAAAATAGACAAGTCACCAGGCCCAGATGGCATACACCCCCGGGTACTAAAAGAATTAAGTAATGTAATAGACAGACCGCTGTATCTTATATTCAAGCACTCTTTATGGACAGGGACTGCCCCACTAGACTGGCGCCAAGCAAATGTGGTACCAATATTCAAAAAGGGGTCTAAAAGTGACCCTGGGAACTATAGACCAGTCAGCTTAACGTCTGTTGTGGGTAAATTGTTTGAAGGATTTCTTAGAGATGCTATTGTAGAATATCTTAATGATAATAACTGTCTAACTCCATATCAACATGGATTCATGAGAGATCGCTCCTGCCAAACAAACCTGATTGCCTTCTACGAGGAGGTGAGCTCACAGCTGGACCGGGGAGAGTCAGTGGATGTTGTATACCTTGACTTCTCCAAAGCGTTTGATACCGTGCCACACAAAAGGTTGGTATATAAAATGAGAATGCTTGGTCTGGGGGATAATGTGTGCAAGTGGGTAAATAGCTGGCTGAGTGATAGAAAGCAGAGGGTGGTTATCAATGGAGTAAGCTCAGGGTGTGTCAGGGTTACTAGCGGGGTGCCTCAAGGGTCTGTCTTGGGCCCTATATTATTTAATATATTTATTAATGATCTAGTGGAAGGGTTGCATAGTAAAATAGCAATATTTGCAGATGATACTAAACTTTGTAAAGTAGTTAACACAGATGAGGATAGGGCACAGCTACAGGAGGATTTAGATAAATTGGGGAGTTGGGCCAAAAAATGGCAAATGGGGTTCAATGCCGATAAATGTAAGGTCATGCACATGGGAAAGAAAAACAGCAGTCACCCATACATATTAAATGGGAAAACGTTGGGGAAATGTGACATGGAGAAGGACCTGGGCGTCTTGGTTAATAGCAAATTAAATTGGAGTGCCCAGTGTCAGGCAGCAGCTGCGAAGGCAAATAGAGTCATGGCATGCATCAGAAGAGGAATAGGGGCATATGATGAGAACATTGTTCTTCCTCTGTATAAAGCGCTGGTAAGGCCGCACTTAGAATATTGTGCACAGTTCTGGGCTCCGGTGCTCAGGAAAGACATATTGGAGCTAGAGAGGGTACAAAGGAGGGCGACTAAGGTAATAAAGGGAATGGAGGGACTAGAATACCCAGAGAGGTTGTCAAAATTAGGCCTATTTACGTTGGAAAAGAGAAGGCTTAGGGGAGACCTCATAAACATGTATAAATACATCAGGGGGCAGTACAGAGATCTCTCCCATGACCTGTTTATACCAAGGATGGTGACAAAGACGAGGGGGCACACTATGCGTCTGGAGGAAAGGAGGTTCCTGCACCAGCATAGAAGGGGATTCTTTACAGTCAGAGCCGTGAGACTCTGGAACTCTCTGGGAGAGGAAGTGGTGATGTCCAACTCACTTAATGAGTTCAAGAGAGGCCTGGACGCCTTTCTTGAGAACAATAAAATTACATCTTATGCTTAGTGATAGTTAATTAATCCAGATTGGTGTCGGGAAGTGAATTTTTTCCTCAATGATGTCAATTGGCCTATACCGCATGTTTTTTTTTGTTTTGTTTTTTTTTGCGTTCCCCTGGATCAACGCTGCGGAATAGCTGCAGTGCACAAGAAATAGGCTGAACTGGATGGACGCTTGTCTTTTTTCGGCCTTATAAACTATGTAACTATGACCTGGAGACTTGAACTCATTTATGTTAGCTAAATATTCCCTCACAATCTTTCTGTTTACAGATAACTTGGATTCCTCTATTCCTTTCAAAGGACAGTGAAGATCAGTTGATGTTACATTTTCTTTCTGAGAGAAAACAGATGCAAAATAGGAATTAAAAAGTTCGGCCTTCTCAACATCCTCTCTTACCATTTCTCCATTTTCATCCTGTAAAAATCCTATAGCATCTTTGACTTTTCTTTTACTTTTGACATACCCCACAAAATCCTTTTTTATTGCTTTTGACATCTCTTGCAAGCCTTAATTCATTGTCAGCTTTAGCTAACCTGATACGTGCCCTGCAGGATCTGCAGACTGCATTATAATCTTCTTTAGATATGCCTCCCTCTTTCCATTTAATAAACATTTCTTTCTTTCTTTTTAGCATGTGTTTAAGTTCTGTGTTCATCCATCCTGGTTTCCTTAAATGCTTCCCATTCTTCCTACTTTTCGGGATTGTTAACGATTGTGCTTTGAGAATCTCATTTTTAAAAATTTCCCATCCTTCCTGGACATTTTTGTCCTTAAGGACATCCAGCCATTGGATCCCTCCTATTCTCTTTCTGAGTCTCTTAAAATCTGCCTTTCTAAAATCTAACCTTGAAGTTTGAGTCTTCACATTTCTTCCTCCTCTAGTTATCCAAAATTCTATAATAGCATGATCGCTGCCTCCTAGGGTCCCAGCCACCTTTACCTCCTCAACCATTTCCTCCCTGTTTATAAGGATTAGATCCAAAGTAGCAGATCCCCTTGTTTTCTCCCCTACCTTTTGGAAGATAAAGTTGTCAGCAAGAGAGGATAAGAATTTGCTTGACCTGTTAGTTTTACGTGAGAGAGATTCCCAACAAATGTCTGGATAGTTGAAATCTCCCATGACCACTACGTCATATTTTTTGGAGAACTTGGTCATTTGATACATAAAGAGTTCATCCATATCTTCAGCTTGCCCAGGTGGCCTGTAGTAAATGCCTACAATGGTGTCCTTTCCGTTGTTCTCTCCTTGTATTCTTACCCAAACAGTTTCCACAGAACTCCCAGTCTCTGAAGCTTCAATCTCTGTGCAGATATACGCTTTTCTAACATACAATGCAACACCTCCTCCTCGTTTATCAAGTCTGTTTCTTGCAAATAAGTTGTATCCTTTTAGCCTTTTATTCCAATCATGTGTATCGTCCCACCAAGTTTCAGTGATTCCAATGACATCATATTCCTTTTCCTGCATTAGTAGTTCCAATTCTCCTTGTTTGTTGCCCATGCTTTGTGCATTTGTATAAAAACATTTTAGTTTGTGATTGGTTTCTCTTCCTCCCATATTTTTATTATTTAAATTGTTTTGTCTTTGTTCTTCCTTTCCACTTCCAGTAGCAGAGATCTCCATAGTATTTGTCAGCTGTATGGCTTTTTCTGGCCTTTTGCTTCCCTTCCCACATTGTTCTAGTTTAAAGCTTTTCTGATGAGTGTAGCAAGGCGACTTCCAAATACATGTTTTCCAGTCTTCGTAAGGTGCACCCCATCTCTAGCAAGTAGTCCATCGTATAGGTAATTCATTCCGTGATCCAGAAATCCAAATCCTTGTTGACGGCACCATCGACGTAGCCAGTTGTTCACCTGTAGAATCTTATTCCACCTCATTGTTCCATGGCCATCCACTGGGAGGATGGATGAGAAGACCACCTGCGCTCCCAATTCTTTCACTTTCTTGCCTAAGTCTTCAAAGTCACTGCAGATGGTTTCCAGGTCCTTTCTTGCGGTGTCATTTGTCCCCACATGTATTAGCAGGAATGGGTAGTGATCTGTAGGTCTGAAGAGTCTTGATATCCTGTCAGACACATCTTTAATTTTTGCTCCTGGAAGACAGCACATTTCTCTTGAGGTTATGTCTGGTCTGCAGATAGCAGCCTCTGTTCCTCTTAACAGGGAATCCCCCATGACCACCACTCTCCGTTTTTTCTTCACAACATTCTTCTTTCTCCATCCAGGAGGATTCTGAGGGCTTACAAGGTTATTCATTGCTGGCAAAGTCTTATTTTGCTGTATTTCTTCATGGTTCTCCTGCGTGAGAGCCTGGTACTGGTTCCTGAGCAGTATGGGTGCTGACTGCCTCTCGATCCTCCTGCTTCTGTGGGTCACATGCTTCCATTCCTCTGTTTCGTCAGGTGAAGTTCGAATTTCTTCTCTTTCTGAATCATGAAGAGATAATTCTGCTCTGTCTAAGAACTCTTCACCTTCCTTAATGATTTTCAAGGTAGTTAACCTCTCTTCTAGATTTCGCAACTTTTCCTCCAACAGGGACACAAGCTTGCATTTCTGGCATGTGAAGTTTGGCTTTTCCACTGGCAAGTCTGTGAACATGTAGCAGGATATGCAGCTCACCAAATGGCTCCTGGACTCTTCCATGTTCTTATTGTTAATGTTCTGAAAACAGTGAAAAAAGCTTAAAAAAAAAAGCTTCAAAATACCGATGTCCTCTTTTCAGCTCCAACAGCCAAAATCCAGTGTTTTTTGAGCTCGCGGAGACTCTTCACTTACCCCAAAATGCAGTGGGAATATGCAAATTATCTCCTCAGGACTCCTCCCCTGGTTTGCCGATGTCCTCTTTTCAGCTCCAACAGCCAAAATCCAGTGTTCTTTGAGCTCGCGGAGACTCTTCACTTACCCCAAAATGCAGTGGGAATATGCAAATTATCTCCTCAGGACTCCTCCCCTGGTTTGCCGATGTCCTCTTTTCAGCTCCAACAGCCAAAATCCAGTGTTCTTTGAGCTCGCGGAGACTCTTCACTTACCCCAAAATGCAGTGGGAATATGCAAATTATCTCCTCAGGACTCCTCCCCTGGTTTGCCGATGTCCTCTTTTCAGCTCCAACAGCCAAAATCCAGTGTTCTTTGAGCTCGCGGAGACTCTTCACTTACCCCAAAATGCAGTGGGAATATGCAAATTATCTCCTCAGGACTCCTCCCCTGGTTTACCGATGTCCTCTTTTCAGCTCCAACAGCCAAAATCCAGTGTTCTTTGAGCTCGCGGAGACTCTTCACTTACCCCAAAATGCAGTGGGAATATGCAAATTATCTCCTCAGGACTCCTCCCCTGGTTTGCCGATGTCCTCTTTTCAGCTCCAACAGCCAAAATCCAGTGTTCTTTGAGCTCGCGGAGACTCTTCACTTACCCCAAAATGCAGTGGGAATATGCAAATTATCTCCTCAGGACTCCTCCCGTGGTTTGCCGATGTCCTCTTTTCAGCTCCAACAGCCAAAATCCAGTGTTCTTTGAGCTCGCGGAGACTCTTCACTTACCCCAAAATGCAGTGGGAATATGCAAATTATCTCCTCAGGACTCCTCCCCTGGTTTGCCGATGTCCTCTTTTCAGCTCCAACAGACAAAATCCAGTGTTCTTTGAGCTCGCGGAGACTCTTCACTTACCCCAAAATGCAGTGGGAATATGCAAATTATCTCCTCAGGACTCCTCCCCTGGTTTACCGATGTCCTCTTTTCAGCTCCAACAGCCAAAATCCAGTGTTCTTTGAGCTCGCGGAGACTCTTCACTTACCCCAAAATGCAGTGGGAATATGCAAATTATCTTCTCAGGACACCAGTCATTTTGCTTATTTATCTACCATGTAGATCAGCGGATGACCTCAGACTCCACAGAATGCGGGGCTCACTGCTACACAATGGTACACTGACAACAGCAGTCAGGCGGCCCATTTTATGACCTACCAGACCAGCCCACACCGGGTATCTGCCAGATAAGGCAGATTATCAGTCTGGGCCTGGTATAGGCTCAACTTGTTTCTTTTCTTGAGGTTTGTCTCACTGCAGGGATAACTAGATTGGAGTTACTGTATTTAGGTTCAAGATTTCTGGGCACACAGAATAAGGACGTCCTCCATACAGCAACTCCATTCTAGCTGTATCACTACAGAGATGACTAGATCAGAGTTACTGCACGGAGGTTCATGATTTCTGCACCGTTAGTACTTTCTATCATTGCTCATTCAGATATCCATACACGTCTCGGAATGAAATGCACGTACTGGCTGCGGGTCTCCCGACCCAAGCATGAGCCTTCATAGATTTTGTATGAGGCTGTCATGCTCTGGTTGGCAGAGCCTCGACAAGTCCATGCATTGCATTCTGAGATCAGATCGAGGTGCATGGACGTCTGAATGAGCCCATACACAGATTACTCTAAGGCTATGTTCACACACGTGTTTTTTTCTGCTGCAAATCTGCTGCTAACTTTTCTCTGGCAGGAAAACAGCTGCGTAAAAAACGCCCATATTTGCTGCGTTTTTTTGCTATTTATTTGCTGCATATTTTTGACCACCCATTACTTCCTATTGGTGAAAATACGCAGCAAAAAAGCAAGTGCGTTTTCTGCTGCAGAAACACTGAAAGAAGTGACACGCTCTATTTTCCAAATACGCAAGCAAGGCAGAAAATACACAGCAAACAAAAAGCAACATATGTGAAAAGAGAATTTGGTTTCTCATAGACTTTGCTGGTACTGCAAGACGCAGCTGAAAATTTGCATAAAAATCTGCTGCAAAATATGCAGCAAAACCCAAAATGTGTGAACACAGCCTAAGGCTTCCATACACAAAAAGCAAAAGCCAGCAGGATCAGCCAACAATCTGACATGTATTGGGGCTTCCTGCCTCTCCCTTGATAACCAATGTCAGGGGAGAGAATGATCCGGCGCATTGGAATTCCAGTAGTTGATCCTCTTGTTCTCTCTGAAGATAAGCTGCCACCAGAGGAGCTCGACACCTGCTCTCTAATAGAGAGCACAAGGCTAAGCACTCCTGTATGATAGTCATAAGAGAGATGGCAACCAAAGGATTGTAGGGATTGGGTGTTTATGGGCCTTAAAGGGTTTGTGTAGTGAAAACAAGTTACCACCGATCCAAGAGACAGGTGAAAACTTGCTGATCAATGAGTGTCCGACTCACACTGCTTGGAAAAATGGGGAATTACAGAATTAGGTCTCTTTCACACATCCGGATATTTCCGATACTGGAAAAAACAGTACTGAAGATATCAGTGTCCCGTGTGTGTGATACGTGTGGCAGCCATGTGCCGCATCAGTATCACAAGTACTGGCGCCTGGAATCAGCGTACAGTGAGTGCTGTTCCCAAGTGCCGGGTGCTCAACGCTGCCCTCATCGTCGCCTGCTTTCGCTGCGATCAGCGCTAGCAAGGGACAATGATGAGAGTAGTATTCCGCTCCCGCTGTGTCTTGGTGTAAAAATAAGAATAAAATTTAAAAAGTCCTTATACTTACCTGTATGAAGATGTCCCCCGCTGTAATCCACCTGACCGCTCACGCCGGGGAGAATGACTCACTGCAGCGAGCGGGCGCTGGACCACCGCTAAGCTCACTAAGTGGTGTCCTGTCACTCACTAAGCTCAGCGGAGGTTAAGGGCTCGCTCGCTGCAGTGAGTCATTCTCCCCGGCTCCTCATTGTGAGCGGTCAAGTGGATTACAGCGTGGCCACTTAGGACAGGTGAGTATAAGGATTTTTTTTACTTTATTCTTATTTTTACACTTGCTGGACACAGCGGGGGCTGAATACTACAGCGTAGCGCAAGCTGGGGACAATGATGAGGTCAGCGTTCAGCACCCGGCACTTGGGAATAGCGCTAACTGTACACTAATTCCCAAACGCCGGTATGTGTCACACTGATGACACACATCATCACTGTGAACCTGTGCAGGAAGTTTTGCGACCAGTGCTGCGAGAAAAAAACCGACATAGCAGCGTGTTTTGCCCAATGATCACGGTCCGAGGAAACACACTGACATGTGCACAGACCGATTCATTAAAATGGGTCTACGTGTGTCAGTGTCTCCAGTACGTGTGGAGACCGACACCACACGTACTGGAAACATGGATGTCTGAAACGCGCCTTAAGAAGTAGGTTGGATGTCTGACCATTGCTATGTGGCTGCCAGAAAAAAGCAACATCGCTGGAGAGCCCCGTAGGGTGATAATGGAGGTCAGACTGAGCATGTGCACTATATACCCATGCTGAATAAGTGCTGCGTCACTCACCCCCTCGTCATGTGGTCTGTGTGACGCGCCCCTTTGTTTAGCTGGCCACTTCCAGGTGCGCGTCGCGCTGGCCACGTGACCGGACCTCCTTTATTCAGCATGGGTATATAGAGACCCCGAGCCATGTCCTCCTCACACTCTCTGCCCTTGAGAAAGCAGCCGGTGACGCCGCGAAACGTGCGTTGGGCTACGAGGCTACGGTCCTCACCATCTCCACTCTTCCCCTGTGACTTGCTATGCATCTTGGATAGGTAATCCTCAATTTCACCACTGTAAATCACCTTTCATCTTGAATGGATTCGAGTGAGCTGATTATAACTCTTTATTTAACAGCTATCATTTTGCCCTGACCATTTAGCATATGCTCCTTTCCCATTTATTTGTGTCTTCTATACAGCCTAATTGAGGAAGAACCTTTAATATTCACACAATTTTCCCTCTACCTTCAATTGATACATGACACATTTCTTGACAATAGCCTAGCTATGACATTGTATTGTTTTGAGGGTGTTAAACTAGAAGAAGAGGGGATGGGAAGAAAAACGCCGGACACGAACATGAAACCAGAGAACATACTAACGAAAGATATGAAGTGCGACAAAGAAGGTCCAAGACAAGATACTTGGAAGGGAGGTAAGAAAATTTCTAATACAATCCACAGGGAGAAGATTGGAACAAAACAAAATCGTGTAAACTGCGTGCTAGCAAATGCCAGGAGCCTGACAAACAAGATGGATGAACTGGAAGCAGAAATATCTACAGGTAACTATGACATAGTGGGAATAACCGAGACATGGTTAGATGAAAGCTATGACTGGGCAGTTAACTTACAGGGTTACAGTCTGTTTAGAAGGGATCGAAGAAATCGGAAAGGGGGTGGATTCTGTCTATATGTAAAGAAGTGTCTAAAGCCTACAATACGGGAGGATGTATGGGAGGGAAATGAGGAGGTCGAGTCCTTATGGGTGGAGACACATGGGGCAAAAAACAATAATAAAATTATCATAGGAGTCTGTTATAAACCACCAAATATAGCAGAAGCCACGGAAAGTCTATTAATGAGACAAATAGACGAAGTAGCAAAAAATAACCAGGTGATTATTATGGGGGACTTCAACTACCCCGATATAGACTGGGAAACCGAAAGCTGTAGATCTCAGAAAGGAAACAGGTTTCTGTCAATTATCAAAGACAATTATTTGTCACAACTTGTGCAGGAGCCAACTAGAGGGACGGCCCTTTTAGACTTAGTTAATATTAACAGGCCAGACAGAATAACTGAGGTGCAGGTCGGGGGGCACCTGGGAAATAGTGACCACAACATTATACAATTCCACATGTGCTTCAGTAGGGTGCCCAGCAAGGGAGTCACAAAAACACTGAACTTCAGGAGGGCAAAGTTTGATCAGCTAAGAGATGCCCTTCACCTTATAGACTGGGATAGTATCTTTAGTAATAGGAGCACGGATAGAAAATGGGAAATTTTCAAAACAGTCCTACATAGTCACTGTAGAAGGTACATACCTTATGGGAATAAAAGGGCTAGGAATAGGAGGAAGCCAATGTGGCTAAAAAAGGAAGTCAAGAGGGCAATGAAAAACAAAAAAAGGGCTTTCGGTAAACTTAAACAAGAAGGCAGCGAGGAAGCGCTAATATCTTATAGGGAAAAAAACAAAATCTGTAAGAAACAAATAAGAATAGCAAAAGAGGAGACAGAGAGACTAATTGCCTAGGAAAGTAAAACGAATCCCAAACTGTTCTTTAACTATGTAAACAGTAAAAGGATTAAAACTGATGGAGTTGGCCCATTGAAAAATAACCTGGGTAAAATCATAGAGGGCAATGAGGGTAAAGCAAACCTACTCAATAGCTTCTTCTCCACTGTTTTCACAAAAGAAAACAATTTAGCGGAGGAAATGCAGAGTGATAAAGTAAACCCTCCGCTAAATATCACCCACCTAACCCAGGAGGAAGTTCAGAAACGCCTAAATAATTTCAAAATAGACAAGTCACCAGGCCCAGATGACATACACCCCCGGGTACTAAAAGAATTAAGTAATGTGATAGACAGACCGCTGTATCTTATATTCAAGCACTCTTTATGGACAGGGTCTGTCCCACTAGACTGGCGCCAAGCAAATATGGTACCAATATTCAAAAAGGGGTCTAAAAGTGACCCTGGGAACTATAGACCAGTCAGCTTAACGTCTGTTGTGGGTAAATTGTTTGAAGGATTTCTTAGAGATGCTATTGTAGAATATCTTAATGATAATAACTGTCTAACTCCATATCAACATGGATTCATGAGGGATCGCTCCTGCCAAACAAACCTGATGGCCTTCTACGAGGAGGTGAGTTCACAGCTGGACCGGGTAGAGTCAGTGGATGTTGTATACCTTGACTTCTCCAAAGCGTTTGATACTGTGCCACACAAAAGGTTGGTCTATAAAATGAGAATGCTTGGCCTGGGGGATAATGTGTGCAAGTGGGTAAATAGCTGGCTGAGTGATAGAAAGCAGAGGGTGGTTATCAATGGAGTAAGCTCAGGGGGTGTCAGGGTTACTAGCGGGGTGCCTCAAGGGTCTGTCTTGGGTCCTATATTATTTAATATATTTATTAATGATCTAGAGGAAGGGTTGCATAGTAAAATAGCAATATTTGCAGATGATACTAAACTTTGTAAAGTAGTTAATACAGATGAGGATAGGGCACAGCTACAGGAGGATTTAGATAAATTGGGGAGTTGGGCCAAAAAATGGCAAATGGGGTTCAATGCCGATAAATGTAAGGTCATGCACATGGGAAAGAAAAACAGCAGTCACCCATACATATTAAATGGGAAACCGTTGGGGAAATCTGACATGGAGAAGGACCTGGGCATCTTGGTTAACAGCAAATTAAATTGGAGTGCCCAGTGTCAGGCAGCAGCTGCGAAGGCAAATAGAGTCATGGCATGCATCAGAAGAGGAATAGGGGCATATGATGAGAACATTGTTCTTCCTCTGTATAAAGCGCTGCTAAGGCCGCACTTAGAATATTGTGCACAGTTCTGGGCTCCGGTGCTCAGGAAAGACATTGGAGCTAGAGAGGGTACAAAGATGGGCGACTAAGGTAATAAAGGGAATGGAGGGACTGGAATACCCAGAGAGGTTGTCAAAATTAGGCCTATTTACGTTGGAAAAGAGAAGACTTAGAGGAGACCTCATAAACATGTATAAATACATTAGGGGGCAGTACAGAGATCTCTCCCATGACCTGTTTATACCAAGGATGGTGACAAAGACGAGGGGGCACACTATGCGTCTGGAGGAAAGGAGGTTCCTGCACCAGCATAGAAGGGGATTCTTTACGGTCAGAGCCGTGAGACTCTGGAACTCTCTGGGAGAGGAAGTGGTGATGTCCAACTCACTTAATGAGTTCAAGAGAGGCCTGGACGCCTTTCTTGAAAACAATAAAATTACATCTTATGCTTAGTGATAGTTAATTAATCCAGGGATTTAATCTGACTGCCAGATTAGTGTCGGGAAGTGAATTTTTCCTCAATGATGTAAATTGGCCTATACCGCATGTTTTTTTTTTTGCCTTCCCCTGGAATAGCTGCAGTGCACAAGAAATAGGCTGAACTGGATGGACGCTTGTCTTTTTTCGGCCTTATAAACTATGTAACTATATGTAACCCCCCAATCCTGGTATGCATGGTCCCCTCACCCCCCAATCCTGGCATGTGTGGTACCCCTCACCCCCCAATCCTGTTATGTGTGGTACCCCTCACCCCCCAATCCTGGTATGCGTGGTACCCCTCATCCTGGTATGCTTGATCCCCTCACCCCACAATCCTGGTATGCATGGTCCCCTCACCCCACAATTCTGGTATGTGTGGCCCTCTCATCCCTTTCACACTGTACACACATACAAAAAAATAAACAGTTATACTCACCTTTCTTCTCTGTGCTCCAGCGCTGCTGCGTCCTGTTCTGCCGGAGGCCGGGGAAGGAGTGTGGCGACGGAGCACCGCGCTGTCCGGCGCCATTTTGCTGATGACACACTGCGAATGTGTCTTCAGTAAAATGGCGCAAGACAGCGCTATGTGCATGCGCCGATCCGGCGCCCCACTCTTGCCACGGTCCCCGGTGAAGAGAGGCGCTGCGGTAACGCTCCTCCCTGTCAGGTAAGTATGGCGTCGGAGATCGCGGTATGCGTTCAGTGCCTACGCATACCGCGATCTCCGGCGCCATACACTCCCTGTTACCTGTAACGGCTGGATGGATGATTCTGTCTGGAGCCAAACTGCGCGTCGCGCATGCGCAGTCTATCGAGGCTTCAGACAGAGACACGCTTGCAGTGTTATATTATAGATGGTGTTTTTCCGGTAACGGTTTTATATGAATTTATGAAGGTGCCTAAGGCTTTTAATTAATGCTGGATCCTACCTGCCCTTTAAATTTTTACACTTATAGCCCGGGAGAGGCATGACTGATAAATTTTAGGATTAGGATCCCATCAAAGAAAGGTCACCTTGTCACGGCTAGTGGGCTCTCCTGAATTTGCCAATTTATGTGCTAAATACTGTAATTTTTATAAGTAAATTCTATATAGCAGTAATGCGGTTCAAATGTCATATATTCAATGTTTGCAGCACTTACAGGGGCGGCTGTATTCTCCTGTATCTATCTATACTGAGGAGAGGGTGGACATGCCTTGGTGTTTGGGACCTGATCTTTTAAGACCCTAACAACGCCCCCGCTGCTATCCGTCCTTGGTGACACTGTTTACCTCTTGGTATCACTTTGCAGCAGCCAACAGAATGTCTCCGCACTGTGACCCTAAACTACATTCTCACTTATCTTTTTGCAAAGGACCAGAAAAATAGGGGAGGAGACATCACACCATGTGAGCACATCCCGCCCACTTTTACTGCAGTCTTAATGCAATCTAACACTACACTAGATTCATGGGAAATGTCTGCAGCTGTTCCCCCTAGTGTTTAAAAGTTGAAAATATCAAAACTTTTACAATTTTTATATTTTTTTACCATTAAAAGATTTTTTTTTTAAATTAAAACTTTAGTGCTTTACATTTTCTCAATTGTTGCTGCGAGACCTCTGAAGATGATGAGTATTATACTATCCATTTCTGAGCTTTACGTTGCTTTACTCCCTACTTTACAGTACACTGACGTTGAGTAAGGGCTCATCCATATGGGGTCACAAAGGTTCAGCTAATGTTATCGCCTTTTGCAGGGCTTTTCATACTGGATACATCGCCGTCCATCAAATGAAAGTCCAACCATAAACAATATTCCATGGACCCTCAAGGTAAATCCCAAACTTCTCCCTGATCTTCTCTATGGGATATTCATGAAGCTGCTTTATATTTTATCCATGACTGTATAATAACAAGGGCTCTCTGGTTGATTAGATTATGTATAAGAGAATTTCTAAATGTTTTTTTTTTATTACAGGATGACCCACTACGTGTGGTTCCCTGGAAAAATTCCTCTGAAGATTCCATCAAGCTTCCTCTTTGGATCTTCCGTGCCACAGTTTTTGTTGCGCTGATGACACTTGTGACAATACTAGAGAACTTGGCTTTAAAGCGCACCTGTCAGCAGGATTGTGCTTAGTAAACCACATATACTGACCGGTGGGCGCCATTACACTGAGTAAAATGATAGCTTTGTTGATGAAATCCGTCCAGAGGTTATTTTATAATCTTTAGTTTCAGTTTTGCCATAATGAGATACTCGTGCTCTGGGGCGGGACTTTAGGGAGGGGCTGTAGCTGGTGCTCTCATTATGTATGCCTATCTCTAACAGGTCACTGTGCTTTCAGTCGCCGGCCTAATATTTTAAATATTGCCTTTGTAATTTCTCTGTCAATTTGAAATTTACATCCCCAAAATGGCCGCAAAGGCCCGCGCATGCGCAGTAGCATCTTTCGGTTGGCGAAAGATGCTACTGCACACGCGCGGTCGCCATTTTGCTAAAGGAAAAAGAAACTTGCCTGCATCAATATGGCACCCAGCAACCGAAAGATGCTACTGCGCATGCGCAGGCCCCGGCGGCCATTTTGGGGATGTATATTTCAAATTGACAGAGAAATTACAAAGGCAATATTTAAAATAGAAGCAGAAGCACAGTGACCTGTCAGGGGCCAGAGATAGGAATACATAATGAGAGCACCACTTACAGCCCCTCCCTAAAGTCCCACCCCAGAGCAAGAGCATATCATTATGGCAGAACTGAAAATAAAGATTACAAAAGAACCTCTGGACGGATTTCATCAACAAAGGTATCATTTTACTCAGTGTAATGGCGCCCACTGGTCAGTGTATGTAGTTTACTAAGCACAGTCCTGCTCACATGTGCGCTTTAAGGCTTGTCTGAGCAAGAAGGCAAAGTCTAAACCTGGTGAAACAACTATAAAACCCACTCCTAAGAACAAAAACATTCTGGAAGAACAAAGTACTTGTAAGGAACCAATTTGTATCCCTCAGATTCAGGAGCAAGTTTCCAGGAGAATAACTGTTCTGCCAAATGGCAAATGTTCTGGTCCATCCATGGCTCCTGCACCATAGGATGCGAATAAAGTTCCTAGACGCAACTATAAAGAGGGTTTCAGTGATATTGTCTGGGTCCATACTGTACCATATTACAGCAGAAGAAGAGCTCGAAGTTCTACAGAGCAAAAAGAGGTTTCTGATCTTTGAATGAAACCAATAACCAATAACCTAGAATTTCAGAGCCGAGAACGCCAGAGTTGAGCACACCAGTACCAAGAATACCAGAGCCTAGAGATTCAGAACCTTGAATGCTGGAGCCTAGAAAGCCCACAATACTGCAACACAGAATCGAGAGGAGAAGATTTTTCTGTAGATGTCTAAGAGGCAAAAAAGATTGAGAAAACAGCTGCCTGTAGTTTCCATCGCTTGCATCTCACCTATTCCCGATCCATCACAGATTTGAGGGATACCTCCTGATGTCATCAGCATTGTAACCATCTGTGGTTCACATCCTACAGATGACGATAAACTTGAAGTTCAGATTTCTGGGTGGCTAAATGCTGGAGGGTGATGACCTATTGATGGCCCACAGCCAGAGGTTCATTACCTGTTGATGGTACACAGCTGGACAGTGGGTCAATAACTTTTGATGGGACACATCCAGGTTCCTCCCTGATTACAAGGGACCCTAGTGAATACTGATCATTCTGAACCCCCACTGACTATATACTTGCTCCACCTCACCCTATACCATCATGGAGGACACTTCCACCTGTGTCCACTGTAAGGTTGGACTTTCTTTTATAATTACAGCAGATTAATAAATATCATAAAGCTGAAAAAGTGTCGAGTAATTTTATTATTAATAAATATAAAGTATAATATATATCTATAGAGGGCACATAAGATGACTAACTATAGAAAGCATAGTATCGCCTGATATATACTGTATATTCTAGATGGCGCTATTACACTAAATACATCACAACCTCCAGGGTGATATTACCGTACAATGCGAGATCACTAATAATGGCCACAGATTATGAGAAAATGACCAGCTCCATAGTCCTGGAGTTATTATAAATGTCTCTAGTGTGAGGCAGGGACTGGACGAGTGTTGGAGGGAGGTATATTCCCCCAGGACGTCCTTTAAGTATCCATGCTGTAGAATCTGCCGTATACTTCTGTTCTAGCAGTCAGACATTTCACTCTGCAAATCACAGGCTCAACATTGTGTAAAACTACCACCGTATATAAGAGCACTCAGAATAAAAACTAGCGGCATGCCGTGCACTGCCCACGTCATGTGTACGGGATACAGGACCTGCAGGACCTGGTACGGCCATTATAGTTGATAGATTAATGATACCTGTGCAGATGAAGGGAAAAAAATATGTGCAACAACAGGAGGAGAAAGTCTCAAAATGTAATTTGAAGAGTATGAGATGCAGATATGTGGTACCAGGGAGAAACGTAAGTGTAGACAGACAACACAATGACCTGGAAACGGGTCAAGCAGAGCCGGGTATGTGGTAATAATAAATGGGCAGGGAAATGAGTCGAAGTTTTGGTAATCATGGTGTAACAGACCGGGCAGACTGACTGGGCAGGAGAGAATTTTATGTTCTTTTGATTATAGAATCATTCGGAGAATTCCTGCTTCTTAATATTTAAAGGGGTTGTCCAGGACTATTTTTTTTTTTTTACCGTGGACCTAAGAACTTACAGGCCGATCTTTGCCTGCTAACAGTGGTCACAGCCCGCTCCTGCTGGTGATTCTCCAGCTCCCGCTCTGCTCTGTTGATGGGGCATGACTGCTGGTGTCATGCTGACTGACAGCTGGCTCCCCGCTGCCTAACAGCAGGGAGCTGGCTGCCAATCAGCATGAAGTTGGCAGTCATGCCTCCATGACAGAGCAGATAGGAAAAGGAAGAGCTGTCCTGTTGACGTGAAACACCAGAATTGCTGTTAGGAGCAGTTCAGGAGCGATCTGAGTCGCCACCGGCTAAAACAGGCAGGTAGTTAGCAATTACCTGCCTGTTAGTTCTTAGCAATAACTCATAGGAAATAGTAGCATGTTAAACCCAGTATAAAAAAATCAAAGGTTATATACAGTGGTGGCCAAAATTCTGTCAGATAATACTCTGTTTCTTCCTGAAAATGATTGCAATCACAAATTCTTTGGTATTATTATCTTCATTTAATTTGTCTTCAATGAAAAAACACAAAAAGAATTGTCATAAAGCCAAATTGGATATAATTCCACACCAAATTTAAAAAAGGGGGTGGACAAAAGTATTGGCACTGTTTGAAAAATCATGTGATGCTTCTCTAATTCGTGTAATTAACAGCACTTGTAACTTACCTGTGGCACCTAACAGGTGTTGGCAATAACTAAATCACACTTGCAGCCAGTTAACATGGATTAAAGTTGACTCAACCTCTGTCCTGTGTCCTTGTGTGTACCACATTGAGCATGGAGAAAAGAAAGAAGACCGAAGAACTGTTTGAGGACTTGAGAAACCAAATTGTGAGGAAGCATGAGCAATCTCAAGGCTACAAGTCCATCTCCAAAGACCTGAATGTTCCTGTGTCTTCCGTGCGCAGTGTCATCAAGAAGTTTAAAGCCCATGGCACTGTGGCTAACCTCCCTAGATGTGGACGGAAAAGAAAAATTGACGAGAGATTTCAACGCAAGATTGTGCGGATGGTGGATAAAGAACCTCGACTAACATCCAAACAAGTTCAAGCTGCCCTGCAGTCCGAGGGTACAACAGTGTCAACCTGTACTATCCGTTGGCGTCTGAATGAAAAGGGACTGTATGGTAGGATACCCAGGAAGACCCCACTTCTTACCCCGAGACATAAAAAAGCCAGGCTGGAGTTTGCCAAAACTACCTGAGAAAGCCTAAAACGTTTTGGAAGAATGTTCTCTGGTCAGATGAGACAAAAGTCGAGTTTTTTGGGCAAAACCATCAACATAGAGTGTACAGGAGAAAAAAAGAGGCATTCAAAGAAAAGAACATGGTCCCTACAGTCAAACATGGCGGAGGTTCCCTGATGTTTTGGGGTTGCTTTGCTGCCTCTGGCACTGGACTGCTTGACTGTGTGCATGGCATTATGAAGTCTGAAGACTTCCAACAAATTTTGCAGCATAATGTAGGGCCCAGTGTGAAAAAGCTGGGTCTCCCTCAGAGGTCATGGGTCTTCCAGCAGGACAATGACCCAAAACACACTTCCAAAAGCACTATAAAATGGTTTGAGAGAAAGCAATGGAGACTTCTAAGGTGGCCAGCAATGAGTCCAGACCTGAATCCCATAGAACACCTGTGGAGAGAACTCAAAATGGCAGTTTGGAGAAGGCACCCTTCAAATATCAGGGACCTGGAGCAGTTTGCCAAAGAAGAATGGTCTACAATTCCAGCAGAGCATTGTAAGAAACTCATTGATGGTTACCGGAAGCGGTTGTTTGCAGTTATTTTGGCTAAAGGTTGTGCAACCAAGTATTAGGCTGAGGGTGCCAATACTTTTGTCTGGCCCATTTTTGGAGTTTTGTGTGAAATGATCAAGGATTTGATTTTTGCTTCATTCTCTTTTGTGTTTTTTCCTTGCAAGCAAATTAAATGAAGATAAAAATAGCAAATAATTTGTGATTGCAATCATTTTCAGGAAGAAACAGAGTATTATCTGACAGAATTGCAGGGGTGCCAATACTTTTGGCCACCACTGTAATGGCATAATACACATGCAGGTATTGAAGGACTCAGGTGGACAACTCGTCATGAAATACATATATACGGAGACAAAAAATGACGAGCAATTGTAGCGCCCCGAGGGTTCGGCCGCTACAGGGGTATTGCACCTCAACCAGAGGTGTGGTATTCCACTCCCGGGTAAGGATGGAGTGTGGACCAAGACTCAGTAAGCTGCACGCATCACACACACCCCATTTCCGAGGGACAGCTCAACGGTGCTCCCACTAGACAGAAGTGCAGGCACGACAGCATCTGTCCCTGGCTGGAGTGGGGAGGGGGGAGGAAAACCCAGTGATGTAGGAGAAGATAGGGGTTGGATTTCTGGGCATAGGTAGGAGCCCATTGGTTGCAAGTCACCTGGGCTCATACACAGAGAGGGAGGTATATAAGGTGGGCACCATCTTAGAACAGTGTTCAGTCTGAGAGAGGAAGTGACAGAGCAGGGCCTCTGTGGAGCTCTGCTCCGGAGGTGGGCCTAGCCTGTGAGGCCCAGCCAGCACTGAAAGAGAGTTGGAGAAGAGAAGGAGTTCAGCCAGAGAGGGCTGACAGGGAGCTGTGGCTCAGTCTGGGCCCAGCTCCACGAGGCTGGCCTGGAGTGGAGGCCAGAGCCAGAGGAGAGGAACAGAAACAGAAAGGAACAGAAAGGAAAGTAAGAAGGAACAGAACACCAAGAGAGGCCCAGAGACACGAAGGCAGAAGGAACCCCAAAGGCCCAGAAGATTGCGGGTGACGGGTTGGCAGAACAGGGTACCGGATCCCAAGTTGGTGGAGGCGACTAATCCTCAGCCAAGGACCGGCGGTCGCGATCATATCTTGGTGCGACCCCTCACTACACCTACTAGAAAGGCATACCACATAGGGTCAGGGAGGTGAGCACGAAGCCCTCCCAAGAGAAGGCCCGCGGGAGCTGGACAGACGTAGTGTCACTGGTGGTGCACGGCCAGAGAAAGGAGTAGAAAGGAGTCCTGTGACACACTCTGGAATTGCCTGGGGGTTGACCGAGCCCCCTGCCTGGTGGACGCAGCACGGCTTGGGCAGTCATTGCCCGCGGAATGACTTGGGACATAAAGAACTGTGAGTAAAGAACTTGAACTGCAACCCCACGTCTCTGTGCTTCATCGCCGCACCAGCACTACTAGTGCTGGGACGCCCGTGCACCATCACCCCCACCATCAACTACACTGCCCTGGGGCTGCACTCTTCCCGTGGGGAGTCACACTACCTCAGCTGCATACACCATCAGTCCCAGCGGTCTGCCTTGCAGCGGCGGTTCCTAATAACCGCAATCCACGGGTGGCGTAGTCGGACAATTAACCAAAAAAAAACCATAAATAGACTGCCACTGGTTTGACCACCCTGAGCCACGGGACAGGGTTGCCGCCACGGAGACTACAACCCCCCAGAGACCTGGTTCTGGGTAACCCACTGCACGTGTACGCTGGACCCAGGGGGTGCGTCACAATAGTCCAGGGTAATGTACAAAAGTAGGAAAAAACAAGGAGTGATCCGGCATCCAAAAGTCTTCTTTAAAATCAATAATCCTATATTGGAAAACTATTTTAAAAATCATATGCAGAAAAGTCACATCATACAATGATTAAGGACCATAAGGTCTGAAACTCGTCTGTACATCACCTCCTCCTGTGGGGACTGTGACTTCTCTGCATATGATTTTTAAAATAGTTTTCTAATATAGGATTATTGATTTTAAAGAAGACTTTTGGATGCCGGATCACTCCTTGTTTTTTCCTGCTAATCTCCCGGGGCACTGCCGGCTGTTCCATGCACCTGATGTCTGAGTAAGTTGAGCTGACTTTTTTTTTCCTCTTTTGTTTCAATGTTCAAAAGTAGAAAATTTATTGATGGATAAAAATATACATGAACAGGGCAGGGGGGAATAGGACACACATCCACGTGTGAAGACAAACTGTGGAAAAAAGGGGCACGCAATATAGGAACATTAATAATAGTATATATCAAATATCATATACATTATCATATGTACTATCATAACAGATATAAAGGAATCCTATGTCATAAAAAAGAAATCCTGCCGTTATACCAATAAATAGCGTTATCAAGGTATATGTGACAAATTATCCCACTAGAACTATGCTAATGCACCAAACAAGAAGCATTATGAAATACTTTGGACACCAATGATGCAGGAGCTCTAACTATTAGTGCGTCCGCCCTTGACGCGCATTTCGAACCAGCCTTTGTCAGGTGGCACGGTCTCCACTTATTCCCTGACTTATACACTACGCCAGATGAAGAAAAAAGGCGATGTAGTGCAGCCCTGCACAGTAACAGGACCTCCCTTTTGTTTCCCCATGGAACACCAATACATTTCAATTGAATGTGTGTCCTCGGATGTACATTCAGTTGAAACCAGTGGGTCCACTCTATGTCCTGCTCTGGGACACGCCAAAGATCTGGGCCCACCGAAGAGTTGTCCGATGTCCCATCGCTCCAGTCCGGCCCTGGTTACAGTTCATGCTAGTCCAGACAACAGATATCACGTCCATCGCACATGTATCCAGTCAGCAACTACAGTCCTCACATACATAGTTCATCACATACAGACGATGGATACCATGACCGTAGAACATCTATCTAACTCCAGCAACATATAGTACAGTCTCAACTGGGGTTCTCCAAACTTATTTGTGGGTTCAGTGTTGGAGCAGACCTGTATTCCACCAGATGGAGCCATGGTGTTTTGCACTGTTACTGAAGAGACCCTCTGGAGTGGGAGTCAGAGACTTTACACCCACAGTTCCCATTCAGGACATTCCTCCACAGGATTGGAGAAGTTGGGGGGAGGTGATACTTCACTGTTCAACTAACCAGCATATTTGTCCTAAATTGTGTAATTAGTAAACTGCAGTGGGCTGATGCAATATATACTCAGCAGGCATTTACAAATGAACATACCACAAGAGTCAACGTACAGTCTCATATGAAACAATGACTCAATTGAGGCCTCTGAGAGACTAACAAGAGTAATGGAATGATTGATTTACCTGATTACCAATTTTGTATCTGGCCTTATGGACACATAAGATCCAGCTTGCATGTCTTTCTCTGCTTACTATTACTGAATTGAAACAGTGATTCCCGATGCTGAACGCTCTCCAGGAGAGACCCGTGCACCTCAATCTCATGAGCAAGCAAATCTCCAATAAAACACAACAATAAGACCGACATAACCAATGTTCCGTGCTGGAAAAAGTCTGTATCCCTTAGAGACGTGCACTCTGCTCTACGTCCATTGGTCCAATAGTCTTTAGTCCGTGGCCAGCTCCTCACACTGATAAAACTGGTGTAACGCCTGTACAAGAGATAGCAGCCACAACACTTATTACTCACATCTTCATCTGTTTTACATAGAGGCAGAATCATTTTATATCCTGGTGGTGGTGCTTCACTTGTAAATGACTTTAAAGCAGTACAGTTGCTGGGCCTGAAAACTCCATTCCTTTTTTTCTGCCCTTCACTGACCACTGCTCTTCCAGTAATTCCCTTGCCCCAGCCTGGAAAGTCCAGTATTTACTCACTATGACTCCCAGGTGTAGCCTACACATTACCATCTCTTCAGTCGTACTGTCCATTGACAATATGGAAAGGAGTCTGCTGCTCACTGAGCAGCTGCTCACTGGGGTAGATGTGGGGGAGGGTGGTAGTAGGGAGCTGCAGGACAGTGAGGGGGGGGTAGAGGTAAGAGTACCAGGGAGGCTAGTCCTAATCTGGCACACCCCAATAAGTTTGCAAAGTTGGCATATGAGGGGGGTGACGGTACAGGGGTAGCACTGCTGCAGCAAGACATGTCCCCTGAAAGCCAGAGGAGTGTCAGCTCCAGTAAGGAGGGAAATAGGAGAGCAGGGCAGGCCAGGCAGGTGCTGGTAGTGGGGGACTCAATTATTAGGAAACAGATAGGGCAATCTGTCACAAAGACAGGGATCGTCGAACAGTGTGCTGCCTACCTGGCGCTCGAGTCCGGCACATCGCTGATCGGGTTGACAGATTACTGGGAGGGGCTGGTGAGGACCCAGCGGTCATGGTGCACATTGGAACAAATGACAAAGTTAGAGGTAGGTGGAAGGTCCTTGAAGATGATTTCAGGGAATTAGGCTACAAGCTGAAAGCAAGGACCTCCAAGGTGGTATTCTCTGAAATACTACCGGTACCACGTGCCACGCCAGAGAGGCAACCGGAGATTAGGAAGATAAATAAGTGGCTCAAGAACTGGTGTAGGAAGAAGGGATTTGGGTTCCTGGAGAACTGGGCTGACTTCTCAGTTGGCTACAGACTCTATGCTAGGGACCGGCTGCACCTCAATGGGTGCTGGGGGAGAAAATGGCTAGAAGGTTGGAGGAGTGTTTAAACTAGGGATTGGGGGGAGGGTATTCATTTTATAGGTGGGGAAGATAGTGCAGATAGTGACCTGGGCACAAATAAAGAAATTTGGGGTGAGGTTAGAACAGTCAATAAAGTAAGAAGGAATAGAGGTACAGAGAGATACATAAAATGCATGTACACTAATGCCAGAAGCCTCACCAACAAAATGGAGGAATTAGAATTAATTTTGTTGGAAAATAATTATGACATGGTGGGGATATCTGAGACGTGGCTGGACGAGAACCATGACTGGGCAGTTAATTTACAGGGCTATAGTCTGTTCAGAAATAACCGTACAAACAATCGATGGGAGGGGGGGTGTTTATATGTAAAATCATCCTTAAAACCCATCTTGCGGGAGGATATATGTGAATCTAATGGAATTGTATTGTCCCTGTGGGTGGAGATAAGGGGAGGGGGAAAAAATAATAAATTACTGATAGGGGTTTGTTATAAGTCTCCAAAAATAATGGAAGCAGCGGAGAATATCCACGTAAAGCAAATAGATGAAGCAGCGACTCAAGGAGAAGTCATTATTATGGGGGACTTCAACTCCCTGAAATACATTGGGGGACAGAAACCTGTAGTTCAAGCAAAGGTAATAGGTTTTTGACAACTATGAGAGACAATTACCTTTCACAACTGGTTCAGGACCCAACAAGAAGGGGGGCACTGCAAGACCTAATATTAACCAACAGGCCAGACCGCATATCAAATATACGAGTTGGGGGTCACTTGGGTAATAGTGATCACAAAATAATACATTTTCATGTAACCTTTAATAAGATGTGTAGTAGAGAGGTTTCAAGGACACTAAACTTCAGGAAGGCAAATTTCCAACGGTTGAGAGATGATCTTAGTGCAATAAACTGGGACGATATCCTGAGACATAAAACTACACAAAGCAAATGGGAGACATTTATTAGCATCCTGAATAGGAACTGTGCACAATATATACCCTCAACAATTTAACCCTTTTATAGCTAGATTGGCGCATCTGGGGGAAGAAAAGACTAACCCTGAGCACCAAATCATGCCAACTCATGTTACATATAATAGATTTGAGAAACACAGAGTTGTTTTATAGGCATAAAACATTCAAATTTTATTACAACATTTAAAATTACACATAAAGTACAATATCAAGTGACAGTATATAGATGGTGGCCAAGAAAAATATTCACTGGAGAAGACAACCAACAACAGAGGTCCCCATGGTCCCAGAAAATTCATACAGCAGAATAATATATATACTGAAACCAATAGTGGTATATATCGGAGCACAATTGTAGGTGTGTTTCCGAGTAAAATAATTATTGCTGAAGAAAAGGATTTTCAGAGGGACAGGTCCTATGCGTTAGGCAGCCTTACCCAGTGAAGATCAATCACAAGCCAGTGATAATGGCCACAAAATGGCAAACCCCCAGAATACAGGTGGTGGCCAAGAAAATTGTACACTGAAAAAGATGGCCAACAGTAGAGGTCCTCATGATCCCAAAATATGCAGTAAGTTAATCAAGTAATAAGAATAAAGTAATTACTATTAAAGAGAGGGATAACCATAAGGACAGATATAAACATTAGGTCATCTTACCCAGTGAAAAGCCAAACACTGGCTAGTAGTAATAGCCGCGCTGTAGCAAGCCCCGACGCGCGTTTCACGGCCCAAAACTGGCCGCTTCCTCAAGGGGAATGTGCAGGAGTAAAAAAGCGGCACCCTTTTCAACCATGGCGTCGGTCATGTGTGGCCACACATGACCGATCACCTGATCAGCAAGTAGGCGTGGTTTGATGCCGGTAAGCGGCGCATGCGTCGCCACTCCCCGCCCCAGGACGCGAAGCCAGGCCGTCAGGGGCTAGTGCGCAAGTGCGGGCGCACGGCCAGAGACAAGGCCGGGCGCCCGCGCACGCACCAGCCCCGCAGAGACAGCCGGACGCGCGACCCACAGCGGAGGGAGCGGAGCATGCGCACAACATCAAAAGGGCACAGATTAAGGCGGAAGTGCATATAAAAAATATAACACTGCATTTAAAGATGTATCGTATCTCATAATAAACAACTTGATTTGAAAAAGACACACAAGCAGGTCACTTTGTCGATAATTGGTCCACCAATTTGATGCAGTGTGCAGAAAGATCGCTTTCAAAGCGATGGTGTTTTCATATGACATTTGTAATTGTTACGTCCGCCAACATCAGACCGATTCGCAGATGATTAAATTCAGGCATCAATATGCATAATCCGGCATATAGGGGCCAAATATTCCAAACAAAAAAAAGAAAAAATTAAACCCCTTCGGCTCCCGTGGCCCTACTTTGGGCATGTTTCCTTGCGGCCACTGTCGTGCCTGCGCCAATGTCCTCCGCTGCACCACTTTTGCGTCCTCGGATGGTACAAGACAGTTTGATATCAGACATCACATCTCGTGTGGCACAAGTAACGTAATTTACTACGCAACTTGTGACTGCTCTCTGATATATATTGGTCTGACATCCAGGGAGCTCCGGGTACGCATACGGGAGCATGTGCGGGACATTGGCGCGGCCAGGACAGTGGCTGATGTCACTGAATTAAAAACAATTCCGAGACATTTCAGGGTCGCCCATAATTGCGACCCTAGATGCCTCAAAGTTCGTGGGATAGATGTGGTTCACATGGGTGCCCGGGGGGGTAATGTAAGAAAAGTCTTGGCACGTGCCGAAACTAAGTGGATCACTATGTTGGATACTCTTTCTCCACATGGTTTAAATGAGTCCCTGTCTTTTTCCTCATTTCTATAAATTTGATTTATGACTATTTATTTAACTTAGTTTTTTATGGAATTGTTCCTCCTTGGTCTTTTTCTTTTTCTTTGTTTTTTTCTTTCCTTTTTTCTCCCCCCCTCTTGTGCTTTAAGATAATTCTGTTGCGCTTTAATATTTGCTTTTATTGTATATATGGGGTTTCCCAGTTTCTAATTTTTATATTTATTTCTAGTTTTTATCGTCTGTTTGGAATATTTGGCCCCTATATGCCGGATTATGCATATTGATGCCTGAATTTAATCATCTGCGAATCGGTCTGATGTTGGCGGACGTAACAATTACAAATGTCATATGAAAACACCATCGCTTTGAAAGCGATCTTTCTGCACACTGCATCAAATTGGTGGACCAATTATCGACAAAGTGACCTGCTTGTGTGTCTTTTTCAAATCAAGTTGTTCTTTTCTTCAGCAATAATTATTTTACTCGGAAACACACCTACAATTGTGCTCCGATATATACCACTATTGGTTTCAGTATATATATTATTCTGCTGTATGAATTTTCTGGGACCATGGGGACCTCTGTTGTTGGTTGTCTTCTCCAGTGAATATTTTTCTTGGCCACCATCTATATACTGTCACTTGATATTGTACTTTATGTGTAATTTTAAATGTTGTAATAAAATTTGAATGTTTTATGCCTATAAAACAACTCTGTGTTTCTCAAATCTATTATATGTAACATGAGTTGGCATGATTTGGTGCTCAGGGTTAGTCTTTTCTTCCCCCAGATGCGCCAATCTAGCTATAAAAGGGTTAAATTGTTGATGCTATTTATTTCTGTGTATTTCACAGTTTTTTCCAGACCCAAAATGGATTTTAGAGCTCAAGACGATACTTGGCTCTTACAATTGGACGAGATTTGCAATGATGGTGGCCTGAATGGAGCACTAACAGTAGGGGGGAATACTTTGTCTATATCTACTAATGAACTTAAAGACTTAAATAGGAAAAGGACTCGCTTGTGGTGGAATATTGCCTTTCTGAGGAAATATATTGAAAAGGGACTCATACCTCGTGGCCTAAGGGTCCAAATATTCCCTTCCTTTAATATAGATGATGACACAATTAAAAATAGATGGGAACAATACTCCAACACGTGCTCGATTGGATACATGAATCTGTTAATTGAAATGAATCAGATATCGTTATCCACTATTGAGACTCAAATTGAAAAACTGCAACTTTCCTTTAAGAATGAAATGACTGCAGATTCACTTAAAAAGTTGAATGAGGACATTGAGGCTCTAGCTCAAAAATGGGCAAAAGAGACACAACAAGCTAAAACAAAAAAATTTCAGAGGGATACCCAGGATAAATCATTACAAAAAGTATATAAATGGGACATCACGAGGGGACGGTCTCGTCCATTCCAAAAACATAAGTCCCAATCCAGGTCTAGATCTACCTCAGTATCGTCTTTTACCTCTACTGAAGAGACACATGATGGGCCTCAAGCAGCAAATAATCATGGAATGTCTGCATCTGGCACAAAGAGGATTCAAACCAGACTTACAAGTAAAAACAGGGGCTTGGCAGCACAACGGGTGAGTCGGTCTCATGGAGGCTTGCGGATTGTCAATTTATCGGCACATGTTCTTTCTACTGAACAGTTGGAGGTCCTCGGTATGGGCCTAACCTTTTCTCCTACTAATAGTTTTAATTACTTTACAGCCCTAAAGGACCTCCACCTGTTCTCTCGGAAACTCATTTTGCACAAACTCCACTCCAAGAAGGATGCCCCTATTGGTGCTTTGAATGCGGCGGAGCGGGAGGCGATTGCTACTTTGGAGGAGCTTTTACTGGAACAAACTTCCTCACAACCAGGTGGGTTGCCTCAATGTGCGGTTCCCAAATCGACACGATTTCCCCCTTTGTCCCTCTGTCCAGCAGTTGAGATTTTTTCCAGACTTGTTGCGGATGATTTTAAAAAACTATCAAATAAAAGAAAATTTGATAATCTTACGGCGCGACAACGTCTGGCGATTCAGCAACTCAAAACTTATGATGACATTGTAATCAAACCCGCGGACAAGGGGGGAAATATTGTGATTTGGCAATGTGCCAAATACGAAAGAGAGGCGTTTAGGCAACTACGAGATAGCAATACGTATTGTAAATTAAATTTTAATCCGACCTACTCCTACTCCTCCGCACTTCAATCTATCCTCACCCGTGCTTGTGATGCAGGGACCATATCTAAATAAACAGTTGAAGCACTTACTGTACGGTTTCCTAAGACATCCACGTTCTATCTTCTGCCCAAGATCCACAAAGACGCCGTGGACCCACCTGGGCGTCCGATCGTGTCCGGTATAGAGGGTCTTTGTGAACCAGCCTGTAAATTTATTGATTTTTATTTAAAACCAATTGTAGCGACGTTACCCTCATACGTTAGGGACACGACGGACGTCCTTACTCGGGTCGACGGCGTCTCTCTGGATAAGGGGGTTCTGCTTGTCACGGTAGATGTCGAGTCTTTATATACTTGTATTGACCATGATATTGGTCTGGATGCGGTCCGCCTCTTCCTCGGGGGGTCTGACTTGGGCGGCCCTATGTGTGATTTTATCTGCGAGCTGTTGCACTTTGTACTCACACATAATTATTTTTTGTTTAAAGATAATATTTATCTACAGAAGCGCGGCACAGCGATGGGGGCGGCCTGCGCGCCTTCGTACGCCAATTTCTTCCTAGGGGCATGGGAGAGACTGATTTTTGGCGACGGAGGCGTGGGGGTCGCGGACCATGTGCTGTGTTGGCTGCGCTATATCGATGATATTTTGTTTCTTTGGCGTGGGTCGGTGCAACAGCTTGAGAGTTTCATGGCACAGCTAAATATAAATATGTGGGGAATTCGGTTGACATATAAATATGATGCATCTAAGATCGAATTCCTGGATGTCTGTCTGGAGGTGGACGATTCTGGCCGCATTCAGACGGACATCTATAGGAAACCAACGTCGACCAATTCCCTTATTCATGCAAGTAGTGCCCACCATCCAACCACAATAAGGGCCGTCCCGGTCGGGCAATTCCTGAGGGCGAGGCGGATCTGCTCATCGGACCATAAATTTGAGAAGCAGGCTATCGATCTTAAATCAAGATTCGCATCACGTGGCTACAGTAATAGGTGTGTGAGGCGGGGTTACGAACGTGCTAGGCATACCCCAAGAAACCACTTATTATACCCAAACAAAGCATATAAAACCAATGATGATGGGCAGAAGAAGATACGGTATATCTCTACATTCAATCACGAGTGGGATAATATGAGGAGTATAATGACAAAACACTGGAGTATCCTGATGACCGATGCCTCCTTGGGACCGACTCTTGGGGATTATCCCCTACTGACCCCTAGACGGTCCAACAACCTGAAAGATATTTTAGTGTCGAGCCACTACGTTGTGAAAAAATTAAACCCCTTCGGCTCCCGTGGCCCTACTTTGGGCATGTTTCCTTGCGGCCACTGTCGTGCCTGCGCCAATGTCCTCCGCTGCACCACTTTTGCGTCCTCGGATGGTACAAGACAGTTTGATATCAGACATCACATCTCGTGTGGCACAAGTAACGTAATTTACTACGCAACTTGTGACTGCTCTCTGATATATATTGGTCTGACATCCAGGGAGCTCCGGGTACGCATACAGGAGCATGTGCGGGACATTGGCGCGGCCAGGACAGTGGCTGATGTCACTGAATTAAAAACAATTCCGAGACATTTCAGGGTCGCCCATAATTGCGACCCTAGATGCCTCAAAGTTCGTGGGATAGATGTGGTTCACATGGGTGCCCGGGGGGGTAATGTAAGAAAAGTCTTGGCACGTGCCGAAACTAAGTGGATCACTATGTTGGATACTCTTTCTCCACATGGTTTAAATGAGTCCCTGTCTTTTTCCTCATTTCTATAAATTTGATTTATGACTATTTATTTAACTTAGTTTTTTATGGAATTGTTCCTCCTTGGTCTTTTTCTTTTTCTTTGTTTTTTTCTTTCCTTTTTTCTCCCCCCCTCTTGTGCTTTAAAATAATTCTGTTGCGCTTTAATATTTGCTTTTATTGTATATATGGGGTTTCCCAGTTTCTAATTTTTATATTTATTTCTAGTTTTTATCGTCTGTTTGGAATATTTGGCCCCTATATGCCGGATTATGCATATTGATGCCTGAATTTAATCATCTGCGAATCGGTCTGATGTTGGCGGACGTAACAATTACAAATGTCATATGAAAACACCATCGCTTTGAAAGCGATCTTTCTGCACACTGCATCAAATTGGTGGACCAATTATCGACAAAGTGACCTGCTTGTGTGTCTTTTTCAAATCAAGTTGTTTATTATGAGATACGATACATCTTTAAATGCAGTGTTATATTTATTATATGCACTTCCGCCTTAATCTGTGCCCTTTTGATGTTGTGCGCATGCTCCGCTCCCTCCGCTGTGGGTCGCGCGCCCGGCTGTCTCTGCGGGGCTGGTGCGTGCGCGGGCGCCCGGCCTTGTCTCTGGCCGTGCGCCCGCGCTTGCGCACTAGCCCCTGACGGCCTGGCTTCGCGTCCTGGGGCGGGGAGTGGCGACGCATGCGCCGCTTACCGGCATCAAACCACGCCTACTTGCTGATCAGGTGATCGGTCATGTGTGGCCACACATGACCGACGCCATGGTTGAAAAGGGTGCCGCTTTTTTACTCCTGCACATTCCCCTTGAGGAAGCGGCCAGTTTTGGGCCGTGAAACGCGCGTCGGGGCTTGCTACAGCGCGGCTATTACTACTAGCCAGTGTTTGGCTTTTCACTGGGTAAGATGACCTAATGTTTATATCTGTCCTTATGGTTATCCCTCTCTTTAATAGTAATTACTTTATTCTTATTACTTGATTAACTTACTGCATATTTTGGGATCATGAGGACCTCTACTGTTGGCCATCTTTTTCAGTGTACAATTTTCTTGGCCACCACCTGTATTCTGGGGGTTTGCCATTTTGTGGCCATTATCACTGGCTTGTGATTGATCTTCACTGGGTAAGGCTGCCTAACGCATAGGACCTGTCCCTCTGAAAATCCTTTTCTTCAGCAATAATTATTTTACTCGGAAACACACCTACAATTGTGCTCCGATATATACCACTATTGGTTTCAGTATATATATTATTCTGCTGTATGAATTTTCTGGGACCATGGGGACCTCTGTTGTTGGTTGTCTTCTCCAGTGAATATTTTTCTTGGCCACCATCTATATACTGTCACTTGATATTGTACTTTATGTGTAATTTTAAATGTTGTAATAAAATTTGAATGTTTTATGCCTATAAAACAACTCTGTGTTTCTCAAATCTATTACAATATATACCCTATGGGAATAAACATGCTACAAATAGGAGGAAACCACTATGGCTAAATAGAGCTGTAAGGGGCGCAATATGTGACAAAAAGAAAGCATTTAGAGAACTAAAGCAAGTAGGTAGTGATGAGGCATTAAATAAATATAGAAAATTAAATAAATTCTGTAAAAAACAAATCAAGGCAGCAAAGATTGAGGCAGAGAGAATCATTGCCAGAGAAAGTAAAAATAACCCCAAAATATTCTTTAGCTACATAAATAGTAAAAAACTAAAAAATGATAGTGTTGGCCCCCTTAAAAATAGTCTGGGGGAAATGGTGGATGAGGATGAGGAAAAAGCCAATATGCTAAATGATTTTTTTTCAACCGTATTTACACAAGAAAATCGCATGACAGAAAACATGATCAGTGATAACAAAAATTCTCCATTAAATGTCACTTGCTTAACCCAAAAGGAAGTACGGCGGCGTCTAAAAATCACTAAAGTTGACAAATCCCCGGGCCCGAATGGGATACACCCGCGAGTACTGCAGGAATTAAGTAACGTCATAGATAGACCATTATTTTTAATCTTTAAAGATTCCATAATAACAGGGTCTGTACCATAGGACTGGCGTATAGCAAATGTGGTGCCAATATTCAAAAAGAGGACAAAAACTGAACTTGGAAATTATAGGCCAGTAAGCTTAACCTCTACTGTGGGTAAAATCCTGGAGGGCTTCCTAAGAGATGCTATACTAGAGTATCTGAAGAAGAATAACCTCATGACCCAATATCAACATGGGTTTACGAGGGACCGTTTCTGTCAAACTAATCTGATCAGCTTTTATGAGGAGGCAAGTTCCGGACTGGACCGAGGAAATGCAGTGAATGTTGTTTATATGGACTTTTCAAAAGCTTTTGATATGGTTCCACACAAAAGGTTGATACATAAAATGAGAACAATGGGGATAGGGGAAAATATATGTATGTGGGTTAAGAATTGGCTCTGTGATAGGAAACAAAGGATGGTTATTAATGGAAAATACTCAGACTGGGTCTCAGTTAACAGTGGGGTACCGCAGGGGTCAGTATTGGGCCCCCTTCTTTTTAACATATTTATTAATGACCTTGTAGGGGGCGACAAAGCTTATTAGAGGACTGGGGGGTCTGCAATACCAAGACAGGTTATTACACTTGGGGTTATTTACTGTGGAAAAACGAAGGCTTAGGGGTGATCTTATTACTATGTACAAGTATATGAGGGGACAGTACAAAGACCTGTCTACTGATCTTTTTACTCTGAGGCCAGAGACAGGGACAAGGGGGCATCTTCTACGTCTGGAGGAAAGAAGGTTTAATCATAATCACAGACGGGGATTCTTTACTGTAAGAGCAGTGAGACTATGGAGCTCTCTGCCGCATGATGTTGTAATGAGTGATTCACTAATAACATTTAAGAAGGGCATGGATTCCTTTCTTGAAAAGTATAATATTACAGGTTATATATACTAGATTCCTTGATAGGGCGTTGATCCAGGGAACTAGTCTGATTGTCGTATGGAGTCGGGAAGGAATTTTTTTCCCCAATGTGGAGCTTAGTGTTTGCCACATGTTTTTTTTTTGCCTTCCTCTGGATCAACATGTTAGGCTATGGGTTGAACTAGATGGACTTAGTCTTCCTTCAACCTTAAAAACTATGTTACTATGTTACTTTGCCTGTGCTGTCTCAGGGTTACCCGCTAACCCACAGCTCTACCTCCTTAAGCTCCTTAAGTATTCAGTGCAGCTGACCTCTTTCTGTCTATAGTCCACTTCACCACACAGGGTACAGGCTGCTCTGGCCATATTACTCTGCCACTGGATCCAGTTACAGAATCTTGCTATCTCTGTTCTGCTTCCTTCCAGTCTCACACTCCTCACTATGCAGCCTCATCTGTCACACTCTCTGTATTTGGCGTCACCTCGCTACTCATTCCAGTGCTGACTTCTCTAAGCAGGAAGAAACTCTCTTCTTACTTCCAAACACTCCTCCCATCTGTAGGGCCAGCTGACTGTTAAGTCTTCCTTACCCAGTTGTCCAATCTACGACAGCTCTGATGGGAGATATTACATTAAATTCAGCATTAAACATTTCTCAACCATTATACATGTTATAATGACACAAACTGTAAAAGTCTTCTGGGACGGTGTCCGACATCTTCACACACTTTTACTGTATAACCACGAGTCACTTAAATGTCAGGGACATCGATCTGTCTAGTTAGGGGCAGAAGTGATTGTGAATCAATGTCACCTCTTCTGGTGCAGATGAAAGTGACAACAGGAGCCCGGGAGAGGAACAGCGAGACACCCCGAAAGAGGGAATGGTGCAGATAGTGGCCTATTATGACTGCACAAGCCCATGTACATTGGTAGCGTACAAACAAGGGGAACAAATACCTGAACCTGGCAGATCCAAATTCAGACTGGTAGAAGCACTACTCTGACCCTGGTCTGTCCCTACATGATGGTGGAGGTTGGCACCCTAAGATAACGCAATGGCGCACCCTATCAATAGTGGCTCACCCTGAATGCTCCTAACAACTCCTAGTTTTTCTATGCTTGTGTAGCAACTTACTTGGGAAAATAGGTTAAACACTAAAAACTACAACTGACCCTGCTTGCTCCTGTACAGACTAGA
This sequence comes from Phyllobates terribilis, assembly GCF_046119375.1. Lineage (NCBI taxonomy): Eukaryota > Metazoa > Chordata > Amphibia > Anura > Dendrobatidae > Phyllobates > Phyllobates terribilis. The sequence continues at coordinate 665,645 of NW_027362879.1, read as the reverse complement.
TACCTTGACTACACAGTCCAGTCCCCAGCGGTACCTGCGGGTGAAGAGATAGACCTAACCACATACTAGGAGATGGCAACTATGGCCTAAACTGCCTAAAAGGCAGACAAGTTGCTTCACGTTCCTCCTAAAGAACCAGAGGGCAGAGCAGAGTGTGAATTATCTAAAAGAAGAGAAGTGTGCTGAACAAAGGAATAATCCCAAAGCAAGTAAAGTAAGAAACAAAATACCAAACAAAGAATACAGCAAGTACTGTTAACAAATATACTGCCTATTTTTAAATGATAAAAAGAAGAAAAGTGCAAAGTATAGCAAATAAACAGCAAAGCGAAAAACCCTAGCTCCAAATATCAACAGAATGTCAGAATATCCAAATTAATCTATCACCAGCCGGAAACGCAGACTATAAAGCTGCACCCAAAATGTGATAGGCATCCAAATAAAAATACAAATGTGTAAAGCTAAGCAGGCTGCAGCCAGAAAAGCAGAACCCAAACACCCAGTGAAAAGGTGTGTGTCCTGTGGCTCGGCAGAAAGAGAAGCCGACCACAGAACACAAACTGAAGGGATCAAATCCTGGAGCATGACATTGCCACAGACAATTCCTCTCTCTTCCTTCTCCCTGACTTCTCTAGTTTTCCATTTCTGTTGTGTCTTGGTAATTGTGGGTAACATGAGGCGGCCCATTCAGGTTGTACAGGTGGTCTGGCTCTGCCAGGACGGCATCCATACGTGCCGTCACAAGAAGGTTTGCTATATCTCGCAGCACAGTCTCAAGAGGATGGAAACAAACTCCATGTGGACGGCATGAGGGGTCAATATCCTGTACTGGACAAGGGACAAATACTGCCACACCATGACCAGATCACATATTACCACCACATAGTGACCGAATACTACCATACTGAGCATTAATACAAAAACAGAATACTAATATTACCATTACTAATAGTGCCATTATTCACAGGAGCTCTGTGTATAGTATACAGTGTATAGTGTCAGTGTACAGATAACACACTGACTCACTGGTGATGTCTCTAGTTGAAGTCCTTCATCTCCACTTTTCCTCTTCATCCCTCGCAGACCGCCATCACTTCTTCTCGCCAGGACTCGTCTCTGCATAAAATAACACAGTTATCTAGAGCAGCTTACAGAGCACATTCCCCAATATTTCCCCAACTTCTACACTACACCAGATGAAGAAAAAAAGTGATATAGTGCCGCCCTGCACAGTAACATGAACTCCCCACAGAAAACAGTATCCTCAAAAATAAAATACATTACAGCAGTAATAATATCCTTTAATTAGCCCCTAGAGTAATAATGTCCCACATCCTACTCCCATTGTCTTCATCCTGCCCACATTGTCTCCATCCTGCCCCCAATGTCTCCATCCTGCCCCCATGTTTCCATTTGTCTCCATCCTGCCCCCAATGTCTCTCCATTCTGCCCCCAATGTCTCTCCATTCTGTCCCAATGTCATTCCATTCTGCCCCAATGTCTCTCCATTCTGCCCCCATTTCTTTCCATTCTGCCAATGTCTCTCCATTCTGCCCACGTCTCCATTCTGCCTCCATGTGTCTATTTTGCCCCATGTCTCCATTCTGCCTCCAATGTCTCTCCATTCTGCCCCCAATGTCTCTCCATCCTGCCCCCAATGTCTCTCCATTCTGCCCCAATGTCTTTCCATTCTGCCCCAATGTCTCTCCATTCTGCCCCCATTTCTTTCCATTCTGCCAATGTCTCTCCATTCTGCCCACGTCTCCATTCTGCCTCCATGTGTCTATTTTGCCCTATGTCTCCATTGTGCCCCCAATGTCTCTCCATTCTGCCTCCAATGTCTCCATTCTGCCCTGTCTCAATTCTGCCCGTCTCCATTCTGCCCCCAATATCTCTCCATTCTGCCTCCGATGTCTCCATTCTGCCCCGTCTCCATTCTGCCACCATGTTTCTATTCTGCCTCCATGTTTCTATTATGCACCCAATGTCTCCATTCTGCTCCCCTTTCTCCATTCTGCCCCCCTTGCCTCCATTCTGCCCCAATGTTTCTATTCTGCCCCAATGTCTCCATTCTGCCCCCCTTGTCTCCATTCTGCCCTCCCTGTCTCCATTCTGCCCCCCCCCTGTCTCCATTCTGCCCCCCTTGTCTCCACACTTCCCCATGGTTTCTATTCTGCCCCCAATGCCTCCATTCTGCCCCGTCTCCATTCTGCCCCCCATGTTTCTATTCTGCCACCCTTGTCTCCATCCATACTGCCCTCTGGTTTCTATTCTGCCCCCAATGTCTCCATACTGTCCCCATGTCTCCAGTCTGCCCCCTATCTCCATTCTGCCCCCCGGTCTCGATTCTGCCCCGTCTCCATTCTGCCCCCTATCTCCATTCTGCCCCCTATCTCCATTCTGCCTCCCGGTCTCTATTCTGCCCCGTATCCATTCTGCCCCCCTGTCTCCATTCTTCCCCCATGTTTCTATTCTGCCACCTTTGTCTCCATCCATACTGCCCTTTGGTTTCTATTCTGCCCTCAATGTCTCCATACTGTCCCCATGTCTCCATTCTGCCCCCTATCTCCATTCTGCCCCCGGTCTCTATTCTGCCCCGTCTCCATTCTGCCCCCCTGTCTCCATTCTTCTCCCCTGTCTCCATTCTGCCCCGTCTCCATTCTGCCCCCCATGTCTCCATTCTGCCCTTAATGTGTTTCCATTCTGCCTCCAATTTGACTCCATTCTCCCCCAATGTGACTCCATTCTGCCCCCCTGTCTCCATTCTGCCCCCCTTGTCTCCATACTACCCCCTGGTTTCTATTCTGTCGCCAATGTCTCCATTCTGCCCCCAATGTCTCCACTCTGCCCCCCATTGTTTCTATTCTTCCCTCCATTCTGTCCCCCTTGTCTCCATTCTGCCCCCATGTTTCTATTCTGCCACCCTTGTCTCCATCCATACTGCCCTCTGGTTTCTATTCTGCCCCCAATGTCTCCATACTGTCCCCATGTCTCCATTCTGCCCCCTATCTCCATTCTGTCCCCCGGTCTCTATTCTGCCCCGTCTCCTTTCTGCCCCCCTGTCTCCATTCTTCCCCCATGTTTCTATTCTGCCACCCTTGTCTCCATCCATACTGCCCTTTGGTTTCTCTTCTGCCCCCAATGTCTCCATACTGTCCCCATGTCTCCATTCTGCCCCCTATCTCCATTCTGCCCCTCGGTCTCTATTCTGCCCCGTCTCCATTCTGCCCCCCTGTCTCCATTCTGCCCCCTGTCTCCATTCTGCCCCCTATCTCCATTCTGCCCCCCGGTCTCTATTCTACCCCGTCTCCATTCTGCCCCCCTATCTCCATTCTTCTCCCCTGTCTCCATTCTGCAACGTCTCCATTCTGCCCCCCATGTCTCCATTCTGCCCTCAATGTGTTTCCATTCTGCCTCTAATATGACTCCATTCTCCCCCAATGTGACTCCATTCTGCCCCCAATGTCTTCCATTCTGCTTCCATGTTTCCAATTCGAACCCCCCCATGCCTCCATTCTGCCCTCAGTGTCCCTCACCCTGCCCCCACCCTGTGCGGTTTTGGTGATTTTTTTCCTCTATAGACTTCTATGTGGAGCATAAAAAAACGTCTGTAAGAAACTGCAGATACTTTTTTAAGTGCAGAATCAAAGCTTTTCTGTACTGTAAAAAACAATTAAAAACGCGGTTTCACATCTGCACCAAAATGCATCAAATAAGGGGGAAAAAGCCTAAAATAGTACACCAAAGATGCAATAACCAGAGGAGATTGTTATTGTGTAGATTGGTGCACAGTATTTATGCTACGTGTGAACACGGCCTTACAGACACAAAAAAGCCAGATGTCATATAGTGAAACTACACAGAGATGAGAAAGTTCTGAAGGGTCCGACTGTGAATGAGGGAACAAAAAATAATCCACAGGTCCCAACTAGAGAAGAGCAGGACGCACAGATGATATTGCAGCAGCCCGGGCTAATCTAAAGCCGCGACAGGGCCTCCCGTCCAGCCACCAATTACCACTGACCTGGATGCTGGACCTGAGTCCCATGAGTCGATCCTCTCATCTCTAGTCCCAGCCGTCCTGGATACAGCAGACAGTCCCGGATTTAGGTCTATGCCCTGCAGTCCCGAGTTTCTGCTGAATGTCCCTCACTGCCACCGCCCCTCTGATAACTCTTCCTGCCGGGGGAGGAAGACATGGTAAAAGGGCGTAGCTTGGGGTGTGGATAGGGGCGTGGCCAGACTACGCGTGCCGCATGGTTTCGCCCTCTTTCTAGTCCTCATAGGTTGGCGGTATGCTTGTACTGAGGAGATCTGGGATATCAGTGATTAGGTCCCATATTGTGCACTGTAAGGTCTGGAAAAGCTCCTTCTATCCGTCTCTGTAGCACCAGAGGAAGAACAGAGGGGAAAAGACAGGATTTTCTACATGTCGCGTTATGTAGATGTTCTGCAGATTTATCACAACCGTCCACAAGAAGAAACTGCCATCACAGAGCCGCCTTTAGCTGTTGGAAAAGTTTAAACTTAGTTTTGAATAGTTGCTATAGGCAACAGGGACCGTTTCTATTTACGCTGGGTCACATGATGCTGGTGCTGGGTGATGTCATGTGACGGAATGTTGTGGCTGATGATGTCACAGAGGGCGTTGTGATGTCACCCTTGGGGTATATAAGGGGGCTCCATCCACCTGGAGCTCATATCTCATTGGCCATATCTTGGTGCTGAGATACCTCCTGGAGACAATGAGGATCGCCATATTGTTTCTGTGCTGTACCCTGTCTACCCTGTGAATTACCATAGGCTGCCGGTGAGTACCTGTCTATTATTACACATGGAGGACGTTTAGAATCAGCTGCGGCAGGGGGAGGGGATGGGGAGGGGGGTCCTGTAAGAATTTACCTGCGGGAATAAGAGGTTATGGCAGGGAAAGGAGCTTAGGAAGTGACAGTCAGAGGGGATGTAAGTGTGGGGTGACCCCTCTGACTCCCACATTCCTGCCTTGTCCTTGTAGTGATTAATGACTTTGGTGTTGTCCCTTATATATCACTTTGCAGTCACCAGTGATCGCTCCGCACTGTGATCCTAAACTACAGTCTCATTTACCTTTTTGCAAACGCCCAGAAGGGGAGGAGTGACATCATACCCATGTGAGCAGATCCCGCCCACTTTTACTGCAGTCGTAATGCGAGCTAGCTGCATTCTGTTTTCATGGAAATGTCAGCAGCTGCTCCCCCTAGTGTTTACAAGATGAAAACATCAAAACAGTTAAAATATTTTTTTCAGATTTTATACCATTAAAACCTTTTTAAATATATATGTGTATTTATATATAAATATAAATACTTTACAATTTTACAATTGTAAAAAAATTGCTGACACTTTCCCTTTAAAAGATCTAAGGACGTTCTGCTTCATGTGCCATTGTGACCAATCACAGCACAGATTATATTTTTTAAACTTTTCTTGAAAAACTGAAGCTGCTCCGTGATTGGAAATCATGTGGAAGGGTTCTCTTTTAGACATTTAGTTAGGTCCAAAGTATCAGTGACATGATGGATAGAACTGTGCAATGATGTCACAGAGGGCTTTGTGATGTCACCCCTGGGTATATTAGAAGCCTCGGCCCATCTGCAGCTTGTATCTCATTGACCATACCTTGGTGCTGAGAGACCTCTGGAGATGATGAGTATCATCCTATCATTTCTGTGCTTTACGTTGCTCTACCCCCCACATTACAGTACACTGAGGGCGAGTATGTTCTCATCAATATGGAGGTCACAAGGATCAGCTAATGAGAATATCGCCTCTTGCAGGACTTCTCATACTGGACACGTGACCGTCCGTCATATGAAAGTCCAACTGTAAATAATATTCCATGGACCCTGGAGGTGAATCCCAAACTTCTTACTGATCTTCTCAATGGGATATTTCTGAAAGTTGCTTGATAATGTATCCATCACTGTATAATAACAAGGGCTCTCTGTTTGACTGGATTGGGTATAAATATACAGGACTTTATTATGTTTTTTTTCTTTATTATAGGATGACCCACTACCCGTGGATCTCAGGAGAAGCACCTATCAAGCTTCCATCAATCTTCCTCTTTGGCTCTTCCGTGACGCAGTTTTTGTTGCGGTGATGACACTACTGACAATACTAGAGTATTTGGCCTTAAGTCTTGTCCTGAGCAAGTGGGCAATGTCTGAACCTGGTGAAACAATCAGAAAACTCCTGAGAACAAAACCATTCTGAAGGAACAAAGTGCTTGTAAGGAGCCGATTTGCATCCCTCAGATTCAGGAGCAAGACTCCAGGAGAACACCTGTCCTGCCCAATGGCAAATGTTCTACTCCATCCATGGCTCCTGCACCGCAGGATGCAAAAAAGGTTCCTAGTTGTAACTATAAAGTGGCGTTCAGTGATATTGTCTGGGTCAGAACGATCCCTCACAACAATATAGGAAGAAGAGCTCGAAGTTCCACGGAGCATAAAGAGAGGTTACTGATTTTTCAGAGAAGCCAACAACCCAGAATTCCAGAGCCAAGAGCACCAGAACCTAGAACACCAGAACCTACCATGTCAGAACCTAGTATGTCAGAACCTAGAATGCCAGAGCCTGAAATGCCTACAACACCTCCACCCAAAATCAAGAGGAGAAGATGTTTCCTTAGATGTCTTAGAGGCGAGGAAGATTGAGAAGGCAACTGCTTGAACTTTCCCATTGCTCGTGTTTTCATCACAGGTTAGTCCTATACATGCTGTCTGATGGTCACCATCTTACTACATACAATGCAGCATTGCACCTGAAATCGAATGGATATTTTGTCACACACTTGCACTTTAGCACCTTATCATATGGCGCATATATCTATGAACGCTTTGCTAAGTATCACTGTCTAGTATGTGCTTCTGATGAACCTATTTTAGGAAAACGTGTCGAGGTTTGGCATACTATGTACTTGAGTTTGGCGTACTATGTGCTTGTTGGTAAATTCTATTGCCATCTATAATCTACTAGATATTATAATGTCTCTGGCGGGATGCCCCATGCCGAATTGTTGATAACTGACTATGAGCATTGTCCTCTATTTCTTATCTACTATGGTTACAGGTTGATGTGAAGAGAGCTGTGCCATTGGTAGCGATTTTTCTACTGATTTGTCAGTTATATTTATGTTAGTTTAGCAAATTTCTGCTTGTAGGGTCTAATATTTTAGCATAGTGTATGTTCTGTGAGCTAAATTGTCATACTTATGCACTAGATAGATTATAAATTGTGATGCTTATGATAAAGATAGATTATTAGTTTAATCGGTGATTTTTTAAATATTTTTTAACATCAGGAGACTCAAGAATCGCATCTTACAGAAGACAAGAAGCCTAAATGCCGAAGGGTGATGACCTGTTGATGGCCCACAGCTGGAGGGTCATTACCTCTTGATGGCACAAAACTGGACAGAAGATAAAAACATTTGATGGCACACAGCCGGAGGGTGATGACCTATTGATGGCCATAGCCAGAGGGTCATTACCTGTTGATGGCACACAGACGGACAGAGGATCATTACCTGTTGATGGCACACAGCCGGATGGTCATTACCTGTTCATGGCGCACTGCCGGATGGTCATTACCTGTTGATGGCACACAGCCGGAGGGTGATGACCTATTGATGGCCATAGCCAGAGGGTCATTACCTGTTGATGGCACACTGCCGGATGGTCATTACCTGTTGATGGCACACAGCTGGAGGGTGAAGACCAGTTGATGTCGCACTGCCGGATGGTCATTACCTGTTGATGGCACACAGCCGGACAGAGGATCATTACCTGTTGATGGCACACAGCCGTTCAGAGGATAAGATCTTTTGATTGCATACACCGGGTTCCTCCCTGATAACAAGGAACCCTGGGGAATACTGGTCATCTTGATCCCCCACTGACTATATACTTGTTCCACCTCAGCCTACACCATCATGGAGGACACTTCCACCTGTGTCCACTGTAAGGTTGGACTTTCTTTTATAATTACAGCAGATTAATAAACATCATAAAGCTGTAAAACTATCGAGTAATTTATTATAAATTATTATAAAGAAATATAAAGTATAATAGCTAGCTATAGAGGGCACATAAGACGACTAACTATAGAAAGCATGGTATCGCCTGATATATACTGTATATTCTAGATGGCGCTATTACACTAAATACATCACAACCTCCAGGGTGAAATTACCGTACAATGCGAGATCACTAATAATGGCCACAGATTATGAGAAAATGACCAGCTCCATAGTCCTGGAGTTATTATTAATGTCTCTAGTGTGAGGCAGGGACTGGACGAGTGTTGGAGGGAGGTATATTCCCCCAGGACGTCCTTTATGTATCCATGCTGTAGAATCTGCCGTATACTTCTGTTCTAGCAGTCAGACATTTCACTCTGCAAATCACAGGCTCAACATTGTGTAAAACTACCACCGTATATAAGAGCACTCAGAATAAAAGCTAGCGGCATGCCGTGCACTGCCCACGTCATGTGTACGGGATACAGGACCTGCAGGACCTGGTACGGCCATTATAGTTGATAGATTAATGATACCTGTGCAGATGAAGGGAAAAAAAATATGTGCAGCAACAGGAGGAGAAAGTCTCAAAATGTAATTTGAAGAGTATAATAGAGAAATGGGAAACTTCTGGAGATGCAGATAAGTGGTACCAGGGCGAAACGTAAGTGTAGTCAGACAAGGGAAAAGTGCAAATGATCCAGCGTAAAGGTTTGTTTAGTAGAAAAAATATTAAAACTTAGCTTTTATTAGCCATATAAAACACTGCTCCACAAAGAATACAGCAAATGTGCAACTATCATAGCTTACAGACCTACGCGTTTCAGCAAATCATGTCTTAATTATGGCCCTACTACTAGAATGACAAAAAGGCATATATATATATATATATATATATATATCCACGTGCCTGTATGACCTCCCTACAACGCCTGGGCATGCTCCTGATGAGGTTGCGGATGGTCTACTGTGGGATCTCCGACCAGACCTGGACTAAAGCATCCGCCAACTCCTGGACAGTCTGTGGTGCAACGTGACGTTGGCGGATGAAGCGAGACATGATGTCCCAGATGTGCTCAATCGGATTCAGGTCTGGGGAATGGGTGGGCCAGTCCATAGCTTCAATGCCTTCATCTTGCAGGAACTGCTGACACACTCCAGCCACATGAGGTCTGGCATTGTCCTGCATTAGGAGGAACCCAGGGCCAACCGCACCAGCATATGGTCTCACAAGGGGTCTGAGGATCTCATCTCGGTACCTAATGAAAGTCAGGCTACCTCTGGCGAGCACATGGAGGGCTGTGCGGCCCTCCAAAGAAATGCCACCCCACACCATTACTCACCCACTGCCAAACCGGTCATGCTGAAGGATGTCGCTCTCCACGGCATCTCCAGACTCTGTCACGTCTGTCACATGTGCTCAGTGTGAACCTGCTTTGATCTGAGAAGAGCACAGGGCGTGAGTGGCGACTTTGCCAATCCTGGTGTTCTGTGGCAAATGCCAAGCGTCCTGCATGGTGTTGGGCTGTGAGCACAACCCCTATCTGTGGACGTCGGGCCCTCATACCACCCTCATGGAGTTGGTATCTAACCATTTGTGCAGACACATGCACATTTGTGGCCTGCTGGAGGTCATTTTGCAGGGCTCTGGCAGTGATCCTCCTGTTCCTCCTTGCACAAAGGCGGAGGTAGCGGTCCTGCTGCTGGGTTGTTGCCCTCCTACGGCCCCCTCCACATCTCCTGGTGTACTGGCCTGTCTCCTGGTAGTGCCTCCAGCCTCTGGACACAGCCAACCTTCTTGCCACAGCTCGCATTGATGTGCCATCCTGGATGAGCTGCACTATCTGAGCAACTTCTGTGGGTTGGAGAGTCTGTCTCATGCTACCACGAGTGTGAAAGCACAACCAACATTCAAAAGTGACCAAAACATCAGCCAGAAAGCATTGGTACTGAGATGTGGTCTGTGGTCCCCACCTGCAGAACCACTCCTTTATTGAGGGTGTCTTGATAATTGCCAATAATTTCCATCTATCGTCTATTCCATTTGCACATCAGCATGTGAAATTGATTGTCAATCAGTGTTGCTTCCTAAGTGGACAGTTTGATTTCACAGAAGTTTGATTTACTTGGAGTTATATTCTGTTGTTTTAAGTGTTCCCTTTATTTTTGGAGCAGTGTATATAGATACATACAGTGAGTAAGGAAAGTATTCAGACTCCTTTACATTTTTCACTCTTTGCTTCATTGCAGCCATTTGATAAATTCTAAAAAGTTCATTTTTTTCTCATTAAAGTACACTCTGCACCTCATCTTGACTGAAAAAAACAGCAATGTAGAATTTTTTTGCAAATTTATTAAAAAAGAAAAACTGAAATATCACATGGTCATAAGTATTCAGATCCTTTGCTCAGACACTCATATTTAAGTCACATGCTGTCAATTTCCTTGTGATCCTCCTTGAGATGGTTCTACTCCTTCAATGGAGTCCAAATGTGTTTAATTAAACTGATAGGACTTGATTTGGAAAGGCACACACCTGTCTATATATGACCCCACAGCTGACAGTGCATGTCAGACCAAATGAGAATCATGAGCTCAAAGGAACTGCCCAAGGAGCTCAGAGACAGAATTGTGGCAAGGCACACATCTAGCCAAGGTTATAAAAGAATTTCTGCATTACTCAAGGTTCATAAGAGCACAGTGGCCTCCATAATCCTTAAATGGAAGAAGTTTGGGACCACCAGAAGTCTTCCTAGACCTGGCCGTCCAGCCAAACTGAGCAATCGTGGGAGAAGAGCCTTGGTGAGAGAGGTCAAGAAGAACCCCAAGATCACTGTGGCTGAGCTCCAGAGATGCAGTAGGGAGATGGGAGAAAGTTCCACAAAGTCAACTATCACTGCAGCCCTCCACCAGTTGGGCCTTTATGGCAGAGTGGCCAAACGGAAGCCTCTCCTCAGTGCAAGACATATGAAAGCCCGCATAGAGTTTGCTCAAAAACACATGAAGGACTCCCAGACTATGAGAAATAAGATTCTCTGGTCTGATGAGACAAAGATAGAACTTTTTAATGATAATTCTAAGTGGTATGTGTGGAGAAAACCAGGCACTGCTCATCACCTGCCTAATACAATCCCATCGCATTCTGATCTTCTTGAAAACCGTCATTGTATATAGTGGTGGCGACTTTCTTTTAAACGCAGACCTCTAGGGATCATTTCCTTTTTTATATATGTGTCCAAGGTTGTGAGATCCCACCAAACTTTAAGTTCTCTGGTCATTTTGTTTTCCAGCTGGAACATGAGATCTTTAAATTCATCCGGTTCTGTTGTCACCACTGACGGTTTATTATCAAAAATAGATGCTAATTTGTTCAGTCTAGCTGAACAATCCTCTGTGTCACTGAAATTCATTATGTCAAATTGAGGGGATGTGAAAATCCACAGGGACTCCCGGTTCAGAAGTGTGCACTTGCAGTCAGACAAGCCAATGGCCTGGTAACAGGGGCCAAGCAGAGCCGGGTAAGTGGTAATACAAGTGGGCAGTGGAATGAGTCGAGGTTTTGGTAATCATGGTGTAACAGATCGGGCAGACTGACTGGGCAGGAGAGAATTTCATGTTTTCTTGATTATAGCATCATGCGGAGAATTCCTGCTCCTTAATATTAAAAGGGGTTGTCCGGGACTTTTTTTTTTTTTTACCATGGACCTAAGAACTAACAGGCAAGTATTTGCTAACTATGTGCCTGTTGTGACAGGCGCCGAGATCTGCTGGTTCAGAGTGGTCACGGACCGCTCCTGACAGTGATTTTTCAGCTCCCGCTCTGATCTGTTGATGGGGTGTGACTGCCGGTGTCATGCTGATTGACAGCTGGCTCCCTGCTGCCTAACTGCAGGGAGCCGTCTGTCAATCAGCATAAAGTTGGCAGTCACGCCTCTTTGACAGAGCAGTCGGGAAGAGGAAGAGCTGTTCTGTTGACATGAAGCAGCAGAATCGCTGTTAGGAGCGGTCCAGGAGCAATCTGAGCCACCACAGGGTAGAACAAGCACGTAATAAGCAATTACCTGCCTGATAGTTCTTAGTCCCATTGCATTTTTCTATCTCACCCTGTAGGAGTCACCTTCTCCTCAATCAAAAAGAGAAGGTGCATATCCACCTGTTAGAACTCTCCTGTTAGGTTTTTTCTATCTTGCTGGTCACATGACCTTTTTTGCCTATTTAATCCTGCTCCGCCCTCCTGGCCATGCTGGACTTCATTGTAATTTCTACTCTTTAGCTAGCCAGGTGCTTTGTAACCTTTCTCAGTCAGTTTTGCTAGGTCTTCGGACCTCTATGTTCTATGTTGTTTGTTTGTCTTTTTACTGCTGCAATTTCTGCTAGGAGGTGTCCATCTATCTCCCAGTCCCTAGTTCTTGTAGGGATCCCTTCCTCACATCTATAGGTCTTCGTTCAGACTTGCCGAGGACTTTAGCGGGTCTGATCGCAAGATCAGGTTCCCCGTTACATCGTAGGGATCAAGCTTAGTTCTATTGTAGGGACAGATCTCCTGTCTTTCCTTAGAGCTTGTAGCAGATCATAACAGTACGTCCAGCCCAAAAAATTTCTCTAAGGAAAGACTTCCAGTCTCCATCATGGTGTCGGTTCAGGATTTGGCTCAACGCCTGCAGGGACTCTCTCTGGAGTAGCTGTTCTGGAGCGCATTTTGTGGAGCCAAAGGTACGATTGCCTGATTTATTTTTTGGTGAACAACAAGATTTTTTTTCCTTAAAAAATGCTTGTTTGTTGTATTTTCGTTTGAGACCCAGATCCTCTGGTGATGAATCACAGCGCATAGGGTTCATAATGTCACTTTTGCGCAAAGAACCTCAGGGATGGGCCTTTTCTCTCCAACCTAGTGATCCGTGCTTTAGATCAGTGGATAGTTTTTTTTCTGCTTTGGGGTTGTTGTATGATGATCCTGATTGTGTCTCATCAGCTGAGTCTGAATTAAGACGTTTGAGACAGGGATCAGGTAATGTGGAAAATTATTGTACTCACTTCCGTCGGTGGTCTGCTCAGGTGGGGTGGAACGATTCAGCTTTGAAAAGTTTGTTTCTTGCTGGGCTAGGTGAAAGGGTTAAGGATCTGCTGATTGCTTATCCTACACCTGGAAACTTGCAGGAGGCAATGCAATTAGCTATACGGGTCGACAGGAGACTGCGTGCAAGGGTTAATGAGAGTAAATCCTCTGCCATGTTAGCTCCGAGTCTTGAGAGGGTCTGTACTGACATTGGAGAGCCGATGGAGATTGGGGCGATGTCACCCAGCTCTCAGGAAAAAGACCGCAGGTTTTCTGAAGGTTTGTGCTTTTATTGCGGTGGATCTGACCATTTCATTAAGAACTGTGTGCTTCGTATGAACAAAGAAAAAAAAAAGGTCAGTTACGCCCGTATAGCCTGTTTAAACACTAAGGGTGTATTTATTTCTGCTACTACTGCAGCTCAGGAAGAATTAATAGAATTTCGGGTATTTGTGGATTGTGGTTCTACTCTGAATGTGATTGATGGGGGATTCTTGGAAAAACTTAAATTAAAACCCAAACCTTTGTCATCCCCTATTGCCGTGGTTTCTGTCGATGGCTCTCCCTTGAAATGTGTTACTCACAAGGTTTATGAATTTCCCCTCACTATTAATGGTATTCACCAAGAGAATTTGGATTTGGTGGTATTAAATAATTTGCCTTCTCCAGTAGTTTTGGGGTTACCCTGGTTAAAATTGCACAATCCTGTACTGGATTGGTCTACCAATGAAATTAAGTCCTGGAGCCCTAAGTGTTATGACAAGTGTTGTAACGGGCGCATTGCTGCTGTGGAAAAAGGGGAATTACCTGTACCTATTCAGGATTTTTGGAAAGTTTTTTTCTGAGGAGGAGTCGCAAATTTTGCCTCCCCATAGAGACTATGATTGTACCATTGAATTTGTCCCTGGAGCGACTCTTCCTAAACGTCGTTTATTTAATTTTACTATTCCTGAGAGAAAGGCTTTGGAGGAATACATACAGACGAGCTTGGCCGCCGGTCATATCAGACCTTCTAAGTCACCTGTGGCTGTTGGATTTTTTTTGTTAAAAAAAAGGACGGCGGTTTACGTCCTTGTCTGGACTTTCGCGAGATTAATAAAATTACTGTACGCAATCCCTACCCACTGCCATTGATTCCTGATTTGTTTAACCAGTTAGTGGGGGCCAAGTGGTTCTCTAAAATTGATCTCCGGGGGGCATACAATTTGTTGCGCATGAAGGAGGGTGATGAATGGAAGACTGCTTTTAACACTCCTGTGGGTCATTTTGAGAATCTGGTTATGCCTTTTGGTCTTACCAATGCACCAGCATTTTTTCAGAATCTTATTAATGACATCCTTAGACCTTTGATCGGCAAAAATGTGGTTGTGTATTTGGATGACATTTTGATTTATTCGCCGGATCTGGAGTCTCATTGGCGGAGCGTACGTGAGGTATTACAGTTATTAATTGACAATTCGCTTTTTGCTAAGCTAGAGAAATGTGAGTTCGCTGTACAGAGAATTAGTTTTTTGGGCTACATTATCTCCAGCGAGGGCTTTGAGATGGACCCGGCGAAAGTTCAAGCTGTGCAGGAATGGCCTAGGCCTATTGGTTTGAAATCGATACAGAGGTTTTTGGGTTTCGCCAATTATTACAGAAAATTCATTAAAAAATTTTCTATTATTGTTAAACCACTGACCGATCTCACCAGGAAAGGTGCTAATACGGTTCAGTGGACTACTGAGGCCATTGAAGCTTTTGTGTTTCTAAAGGAGAGGTTCAGCTCTGCCCCCATCCTTATGCAGCCTGATGTGACTAACCCGTTTTTGGTTGAAGTTGATGCTTCTTCTGTGGGGGTCGGTGCGGTGTTGTCTCAGGAAAACAAGGATGGAGTACATCCTTGTACCTTTTTTTCAAAAAACTGAACTTAATTACGATATTGGTAATCGGGAATTGCTGGCTATTAAACTCGCATTTGAACACTGGCATCATCTCTTGGAAGGTGCTGAATTTCCCATTCAGGTTTTCACTAATCATAAAAATCTGATCTATCTTGATGCTGCCAAGCGCTTGAATGCCCGTCAGGCTAGGTGGGCACTTTTTTTCTCGCGGTTTAATTTTTCCTTTACTTACATCCCGGGTACCAAGAATGTTAAAGCTGATGCTTTGTCTCGCAGCTTTTCTCCCATGGTCGGTGCTGAGGAGGAGGAGAGCATTTTACAAGAAGGTGTTGTGATTGCTGCATTTTACTCCGTTTTGGAAGATGAGATTCTTAAAGCACAGGAGAATGCCCCATCTAACACTCCTCATGGGAGGTTGTTTGTGTCTAGGACCTTTAGGAGAGATTTGTTTGTGGAGTGTCATGAGTCTCGGTTGGCAGGTCATCCAGGAATTTCTGAGACCAAGAGACTTGTGGGTCGCAGTTTTTGGTGGCCTGGGTGGCAGAAGGAAGTCATTAAGTGGGTGCGTCAATGTACTGTGTGTGCTAGATCTAAGTCTTCACATACTCCTGCTGCTAGGTTGCTTTGCCCTCTGGAGGTTCCTAGTGCACCTTGGACACATCTGGCTATGGACTTTATTACTGACCTTCCCCCCTCTGAGGGTTTCACGGTCATCTGGGTGGTCGTGGACCGTTTTAGCAAGATGTGTCACTTGGTTCCCTTCATCAAATTGCCCTGCGCTAAGACACTCGCTAAGGCCTTTGTCAAGGAAATTGTCAGACTCCATGGCGTTCCTACTGACATTGTTTCTGATAGGGGACCTCAGTTCGTGGCTCGTTTTTGGCGTGCCTTTTGTGACAGGTTGGGAGTTCACTTGTCATTTTCATCTGGATATCATCCTGAGTCTAATGGCCAGACAGAAAGGAAGAACCAGGATGTTGAGCAGTTCTTGCGTTGTTTTGTGGCAGACAATCAAGAGGGGTGGTCTGAGTTTCTGCCACTTGCTGAATTTGCTCTTAACAACCATACATCCTTTTCTGCTGGGTGTTCGCCTTTTTTTTGTTGTTCTGGGAGGCATCCGTCTTTTGGGTCATTCTCCAAATTGGTATCGGCTGTGCCCGAGGAGGAGAGTTTTTCCGGTGATTTGGAGAGAGTTTGGACGGATGTGCGTGGTAATCTTCAGGAGGCTAACAAAAAATCTAAGAGGTACTTTGATAGGAAACGGCAAGAGGTTTTGTTTGCTATTGGTGACATGGTTTGGTTGTCCTCTAAGAATCTGCGGTTGAGGATTCCTTCTAAAAGATTGGGTCCCAAGTTTGTAGGGCACTTTAAGATGCTTCAGGTAGTTAACCAATCTGCTGTTAGGTTGGAGGTTCCCACCTCCTGGAAGATTAATCCGGTGTTTCATGTTTCTCTATTGAAAAAAGCTGATGTATCTAATAGAGATGCCACTGCCACTGTTCCTCCGGTGGTGGAGGACGGGGAATATGAAGTTTCCCGCATACTGGGTTCTAGATGGTATAGAGGGAGTTTACAGTATCTCGTCGCTTGGAAGGGTTTCGGTCCCGAGGATAACTCATGGGTGAGGGCGGATGATGTTTCTGCTTCCAGACTTGTCAAAGCGTTTCACAAGAGGTTTCCTGATAAGCCTGGGCCTAGGGGATCCGGAGGATCCTCATAGAAGAGGGGGTACTGTTAGAACTCTCCTGTTAGGTTTTTTCTATCTTGCTGGTCACATGACCTTTTTTGCCTATTTAATCCTGCTCCGCCCTCCTGGCCATGCTGGACTTCATTGTAATTTCTACTCTTTAGCTAGCCAGGTGCTTTGTAACCTTTCTCAGTCAGTTTTGCTAGGTCTTCGGACCTCTTTGTTCTATGTTGTTTGTTTGTCTTTTTACTGCTGCAATTTCTGCTAGGAGGTGTCCATCTATCTCCCAGTCCCTAGTTCTTGTAGGGATCCCTTCCTCACATCTATAGGTCTTCGTTCAGACTAGCCGAGGACTTTAGCGGGTCTGATCGCAGGATCAGGTTCCCCGTTACATCGTAGGGATTCAGCTTAGTTCTATTGTAGGGACAGATCTCCTGTCTTTCCTTAGTGCTTGTAGCAGATCATAACACCACCGACATTGTGATGCGCCAGCTTCCAGATCCAATTGCAGATAAAATTATGATTTTATTGTTAATCCATTAAAAAGATATACACATTGCAAAAATAAAATAAATAAAGGTGGAGACCTCTGTGAAACCTACACGTTTCGAACGCCAAACGTTCTTAGTCCTGCTATAGAAATACATGTAGGGAGTTACAATTTACATGCTTGACCGCCTCATCATATGGGCGGGTTGATCGTTCCTCACGCCCAATTTTCTAAGTAAAGAAATGATAGGGTGTGGGAATAACAGAATAAAAACAAGTGATCTAATCTTGAAAAGTAGGCAGTGTGTATAAAAAATACACAAAGATGATACAAATAATATGATATATACATTAACATAAAATCAAAAAGATAATAAAAGAAAAGTGCTAAACCTGTGTCAGAGAAATAGCTCAGAGCTTAGCGCAAGGAAGCACTCCTTAGAAGAACTCCTTAGGAAAACAGATACAACTACAGCAAGCTGTACCTTCCAGGACTGACCAATGACCAAAATCCAAGCTCTGATTTAATAAGATCACGGTTACACCCACATACCTTCTATTGGTGAGCTCATATGAGGACTTGTCATAGGTGTGCTAGATCTTTTAGAAGTTTATGAGATCCCCAACTTTCAGGATATCTTCGCCCATGGAGGTCTCAGGCGGGAAATATCATGGTCATGTTTTCTATCATGATTTTACCTTTCTATAGAGATGAAACATGGCATGGATAGCATTATCCATCTAAACGATATTAAGTTGGGGGTGTTCGGCTGGCCTTACAATGATGTGAGTGAATGCGTTATGATCGACCCTTTGCTACGATGTCGAAAATACATCTCCCATGAATATTGGATCGATGCAAACCCCAATATTCATCACTGACCACAGTCTTCAGAGTGTCTGAGACAAGTCCTTTGAAAAGAGGAAGCCCTTGCTTCGGAAATGTACTTATCCGCCTCTGAGTATGCAAATTCTAGACTTGTTGGCTGGTTCTCATCAGATTCTTTGTTGAATTTACCTGACCACGGCAGGAGGCCCTACGTCAATAGAGGTTGAAGTGTCAGCTCTTTCTCACTTTTCTAGTTATAATCCTATATGTTCAATGTGAGGGTGAAATGTCCCCTCTCCAGAGATGTCTTTTTGGATTTTACAATTTTTCTTTATGACAGGGTGCAAAATTACCCTCCCCACCCCCAACCAGGATCAAACTGGGATGTCTGGGGCCCCAATAGGAATTGATTCTAGGGGCCCACACTACAGCTGTATATGAAAACCTGTTAGCCATTATCCTGATTATAGTGGAGCGTCGGCTGTAAAATACAGGAGGCTCCTGCACCTCTTACTGTGCGCTACCATAACTGGGATGTACAATTACGGTAATTTGCAGTAAAGGACTTTGTTGGTGAAAACAAGTTATGACCATAGGATCCACAGGAGAGGTGATAACTCCATAGGATCCACAGGAGAGGTGATATCTTATTGGTCAGTGATTGATTGGTCTTGACTCGCCCCCTGGGCCGTGCGGCACTCGGATCCGGGCAATAGGGAAACGGTGGGAGTAGTAGTGGCAACCCGGTTCCATGGCTCAGGGTGGTCAGGCCAGTGGTAGTCCGTTATGTGCTGATGATTATGTCCGACTACGCCACCCATGGATTTGCGGTCATTAGGAACCGCCGCTGCAAGGCAGACCGCTGGGGATGATGATGTATGCAGCTGGCATGGTGTGACTCCCCACGGGAAGAGTGCGGCCCAGGGCAGTATAATGGATGGAGGGAGTTATCGTGGTGAGAGTCCCAGTACCGGTAGTGCTGGAGGCGCGAAGGAGCACACAGACAACAGGTTGCAGTCCAGGGTCTTTACTACAACAGGTAAACTGACCCATAAACAGTCCCGGCTAGGAGGGGGCCTGGATGTCTGAGAGCAATTGGGAGATTGGCCCTGGTCAGGGTGAGGGTGTAGGCCTACCGTGCTTTCTGTGCTCCTTCTGGCTATCTCCTCCTTATAGGGTAACAGCCCACGTTTCCGAGCTTTCCGTGTATTCTCGCCTATATGGCCTGCGACGTGGGTTCCTTTCTGCTCCCGGCCTGGTACGGCTTTACTGATCCCTTCTGTTGTGGCAGAGCCTCCAGGTTTCTTAGGCCAAGGAACATACAGTCCCCTGCGGACTGGTTATCTGCTGTGGGATGTGGAATCCTCCCAGCCTCAGACACCAAAGTCTTGTGAATTAAGTCCTTTATCTGCCAAGACAGGCTCACTTCGCCTCTTGTCTCTGGCTTGTGGCTCTCCTCCTGCCACACTTCCTCTTAGGTGCAATACAACTTTCTGTCCCTGTTCTGCTCTGGGACAAGTCTCAGTGCTGAGACAGGTCGTCCAGTTCTCCCTAACCCTGCCCCCAGCACCAGCTTTTATAGGGGCAGCCTGCTCCCCCTACTGGCCTGAGACAGGAGGTACTGCATGCTAATGTTCCCCTGACTAGAGAACCTCCCCCTTGCTCTCAGACACAGCTTTATTAGATTTTGTGGCATCCAGGCCAGGGTGACACATTCCCCCCTAGTAAGATTTAGTACTCCGGGACTAAACAGTAAACAAAGACAATATACATGACTATAAAACATTATCAGGAAAGTGACGCACAGATTGAGTTCTTAAGGTCACAGTGTGGTCTGTGACCGGGTGTCCATATCACCAACACAACGGGGAGCCTTAACCAGGTGGGGGTCTGTCCTACCCCAAGTCCTTTACAGTCTTAGTTCATCCCTTGGTTAGGCTCCGAACGCAGTCCATACAAGGTCCCGGTTATAAAAAAGTCCATAACTTTTGAGTCCTTACGGTAACTGCAAGAAACTGAAACACAGAATTACCAAACATGCATGTAACTTTGCAAACATTTCAACATTTGGCAACAGGGTTATTTACAATTTTAGTGCACTCTATATTCTCCAGCGAGCAGGTATCTGCCCCTTTGTGCTCCTGGTTGACCTCCTTAACCCACTGTCTGGTGGTGGACCGACCTGGCTTTCCCCACTAGCGTTAGGGGTACAGCTACCAGCTGGACTTACAGGCAGGGCAGGCAGCTGTCTGCGGGTCCTTTGGCTTACCGCAGGCATGGCAGGCTCACTGTCAGCAGAGGGTTGACTCTCCTGGGCTGCTGGTACAGGCTCTTCTGCCTCTGGAACTGCTTGCTCCTCTTTGTCTTCCGGCTCTGGTGCAGGTTGTTGCTCAGTCGGTTTCAAGAAATGCAGGACGGGTACCACTATGGCATCGTTTATCCGAGTCCAGGACTGAGGGAACTCTCCGAGAACGGTGCTGATCATTTCTTCCTTGTCCTCTGCGGGTTCAAGGTCACTCTGATCCTCTTCTGCACTACGGAGTTGCTCGGGGCACCTTTTGAGGTGTTCTCTGGAGACGGTACTAGTGGTTTCTCCTCCGTCCTTGGTGATCACGTACACCTTCGGGTTGTCGTGATCAGACTGCAGTACGGTGTAGGGTTCCCTTTCCCACTGGTCGTCCAACTTGTGAAGCCTTCTCTTCCGCTTCAGGACCTGCTCACCTGGTTCTAGGGGACCAGCAGGGGCGTGTTGGTTGAAGAGTCTTTCTTGCCTTTCTCTCACCTGGGCCAGGCTCTTCTCCACACTTTCCTGTACCTTCTTGTACTGCAGTTGCCTTTCCGTATCCCAGTCCGCATCCGGGGAGGTGTCCTCAGGAGTTAGGACTCTCATCTCCAGGTCTACGGGCAGCTTACCTGGTCTGGCTCGCATCAGGTAAGCTGGGGTGCAGTTTGTAGCATTCACCGGGATATGATTGTATAAGTCTATCAGATCCGGCAGTTTTTCTGGCCACAGGCTGCGTTCCTCCAGGGGCAACGTCTTCAGGAGATCAATGACTATATTGTTCATTTTCTCACACATCCCGTTGGTTTGTGGATGGTAAGGCGTTGTCCGAATCTTCTTACAGCCATAGAGGTTGCAGAAGTCTTGGAAGATTTCACCTTCGAACGCTGGACCCTGGTCTTTCAGGACCTGTTCCGGATACCCGTGGGGATGGCAGAAGTATTGCTGGAAGGCTCTGGCCGCTGTTTGGGCTGTCAAGTCCTTTACCGGGACCACCACTAGAAAACGAGAATAGTGGTCCACGATTGTCAGGGCGTAGATGTATCCTGACCGGCTTGGGGCCAACTTGACGTGGTCCAGAGCTACCAGCTCAAGAGGCTGCGTGGTGATGACGGGCCTCAAGGGTGTCTTCTGGCTGGCACGGTCCTTCCTCCTTAGGTGACAAGGGCCACAGTCTCTGCACCACTTCTCTACAGCCCCTCTCATACCGACCCAAAAGAACCGTCCTCTCAGCAGGAACTCTAGTTTCTTCCAACCGAAGTGCCCCGCTCTGTCATGGTAAGCCCCCAGGACCATAGCTGCATCCCGCCTTGGAACCACGACTTGCCAGGTCAGCTCGTGTGGTGGTTGACAATCCTTCTGCACAGCTTGCCTTCGTAGAGGAACAGCTTGCTCTTCTCTTTCCATAGCTGCTTGGCTTCCTCTGGAGCATCCGGATCCATGCGGGCATCTTCCTGGGTCAGCAGATCTTTCACTAGGCTGATGGCAGGGTCACTATCTTGGGTCTCGGCCCAGCTGTGGTGAGGTAGGGGATTGATCATCACAGTTGTTAGATCCTCCTCCTTCACGCGGTGGGAGTATTGAGCGGCTCCATACCGGTGAAACGCGGGGAGTTCTACCTCCTCCAGCTCTTCTGGGCCTTCGTCACCTTCAGGTAACTGAGGCATTCTCGATAGGGCGTCAGCGTTGGCATTGGTTTTGCCTGCCCGGTACTTGATCACGAAGTCATAGTTGGAGAGACGGGCCATCCACCGCTGTTCCAGGGCACCCAGTCTTGCATTGTCTAGGTGTGTTAACGGGTTGTTGTCCGTGTACACCGTGAACTTTGCGGAGGCCAGGTAATGCTTGAAGCGTTCCGTCACGGCCCACACCACCGCCAAGAATTCTAGCTTGAAGGAGCTGTAATTCTCCGGGTTCCTCTCGGTGGGCCTCAACTTCCGGCTGGCGTACGCGATCACCCTTTCTCTGCCCTGTTGGTTTTGGGACAGTACGGCTCCCAGTCCCACATTACTGGCGTCTGTGTGGAGAATGAAAGGCTGGCCATAATCAGGGTAGGCCAGGATCTCGTCCCCTGTGAGCGCCATCTTTAGCTGGTGGAAGGACTCCTCTTCCGGTTTATCACACTTGAAGGGTGGCTTTTGACTTCTGGACTTAGACTGTCCGATCAGGAGGTCCTGCATAGGAGCTGCCATCTTAGTGAACCCGGGGATGAACCTTAGGTAGTAGCCTACCAACCCGAGGAACTGTCTCACCTCTTTGATATTCGAGGGGCTTGGCCAGCTCTTGATTGCCATGACCTTGTCAGGGTCGGGGGCTACTCCTTTCTCACTTGCCACGTGCCCTAGGTACTGGACCTTCGGTTTCAGCAGGTGACACTTCGATGGTTTCACCTTCAGGCCGTAGTCTGCCAGGGCTTCGAACACCTCGGCCAGGTGCTTTAGATGGTCCTCGTAGGTCTTTGAATAGACGATCACGTCGTCCAGGTAAAGGAGGACCGTCTCGAAGTTTCGGTGCCCTAGACAGCACTCCATCAGCCTCTGGAAGGTCCCTGGTGCGTTGCTGAGCCCGAAGGGCATACAGTTGAACTCACACAGTCCCATCGGGGTGGTGAAGGCGGTCTTCTCCTTGTCAGCCTCTGCCACAGGAACCTGCCAGTACCCGCTAGTAAGGTCCAAAGTAGAAAAGAAGTTAGCTGATTTTAGTGCGGCTAAAGACTCCTCTATTCTAGGCAGCGGATATGCGTCTTTGTGGGTGATACGGTTGATTTGTCTATAGTCTACGCACATTCTCATGCTGCCATCCTTCTTTTTCACCAGAACCAAGGGGGCTGCCCAGGGGCTACAGCTATCTCTAATGACCCCAGCTTCTTTCATTTCTTTAGCATGCCCTTTGCGTTCTGATAATGTGCAGGGGGTACAGGTCTGTGTCTTTCTTTTATCGGTGGGTGGCTCCCTGTGGGGATGTGGTGTTCTATTCCCTTTACTCTGCTGAAGTCTAGCGGGTGCTTACTAAAGACTCTCTCGTACTCCTGTACCACCCGGTAGACTCCTTGCTTTTGGTGCAGGGGAGTGGAGTCAGCACCCACATGGAGTTTCTGGCACCAGTCCTCCTTTTGTTTCTGGGAGCCATTACCCTCTGCCTGTGGAGATGGAGGCAAAGGCTCCACGGCCCTGATAGCTTTGTGTTCGACAACAAACAGTTTGGCAACTGTAGCGTACCTGGGTAAGTGTACCTCTCTCTCCCCAATGTTGAGAATGCGAACGGGCACCCTCCAATGACGGACATCAACCACCCCCCGGGCTGTCAAAATGGTGGGCCTGCTGTCCGAGTACACGGGTTCTACCATGGCTTGGTAGTCTCTACCTCTCAACCCGATTGCAGTCCGACACCAGATAATCATTTCACTTTTGGGAGGCATGGAAATGGGGAATGGGTCACTCAGTCTTACGCTACCGATCTCACCACCAGACAGTTCTACCTGCTGCCGTCTCATCAGGGCTTTTATCTCCTTGTTGAGGACTCTCTGTTGGCTGGAACTAGCATTCACCGCCACCTGTTGTAGGATTACAATTACCTCTGAAAGACAATTTTCAATCACGTTAGTACCCACAGTTATTTTAGGGTGACTTTCACGACGGTCAATGTCCACAATAATCACTCCCTGTGCCGGCAGTTCAACTTTACCAATTTTAATGGTCATCTCCTTGAACCCCATCTGGGCACGGGCAAGCCATTACTGGCGATGATGCTCAAGTTACTGTCTGGATACCGTGTGATATCAGCATCAGTCCAATACTGCTTAAAAAGTACATGAGGGATAGTGGTTACATAGTTACATAGTTACATAGTTTATAAGGCCGAAAAAAGACAAGCGTCCATCCAGTTCAGCCTATTTCTTGTGCACTGCAGCTATTCCGCAGCGTTGATCCAGGGGACGGCAACAAAAAAACATGCGGTATAGGCCAATTTACTTCATTGAGGAAAAATTCACTTCCCGACACCAATCTGGCAGTCAGATTAAATCCCTGGATTAATTAACTATCACTAAGCATAAGATGTAATTTTATTGTTCTCAAGAAAGGCACCCAGGCCTCTCTTGAACTCATTAAGTGAGTTGGACATCACCACTTCCTCTCCCAGAGAGTTCCAGAGTCTCACGGCTCTGACCGTAAAGAATCCCCTTGTATGCTGGTGCAGGAACCTCCTTTCCTCCAGACGCATAGTGTGCCCCCTCGTCTTTGTCACCATGCTTGGTATAAACAGGTCATGGGAGAGATCTCTGTACTGCCCCCTGATGTATTTATACATGTTTATGAGGTCTCCCCTAAGCCTTCTCTTTTCCAACGTAAATAGGCCTAATTTTGACAACCTCTCTGGGTATTCTAGTCCCTCCATTCCCTTTATTACCTTAGTCGCCCTCCTTTGTACCCTCTCTAGCTCCAATATGTCTTTCCTGAGCACCGGAGCCCAGAACTGTGCACAATATTGTAAGTGCGGCCTTACCAGCGCTTTATACAGAGGAAGAACAATGTTCTCATCATATGCCCCTATTCCTCTTCTGATGCATGCCATGACTCTATTTGCCTTCGCAGCTGCTGCCTGACACTGGGCACTCCAATTTAATTTGCTATTAACCAAGACGCCCAGGTCCTTCTCCATGTCAGATTTCCCCAACGGTTTCCCATTTAATATGTATGGGTGACTGCTGTTTTTCTTTCCCATGTGCATGACCTTACATTTATCGGCATTGAACCCCATTTGCCATTTTTTGGCCCAACTCCCCAATTTATCTAAATCCTCCTGTAGCTGTGCCCTATCCTCATCTGTATTAACTACTTTACAAAGTTTAGTATCATCTGCAAATATTGCTATTTTACTATGCAACCCTTCCACTAGATCATTAATAAATATATTAAATAATATAGGGCCCAAGACAGACCCTTGAGGCACCCCGCTAGTAACCCTGACACACCCTGAGCTTACTCCATTGATAACCACCCTCTGCTTCTATCACTCAGCCAGCTATTTACCCACTTGCACACATTATCCCCCAGACCAAGCATTCTCATTTTATAAACCAACCTTTTGTGTGGCACGGTATCAAACGCTTTGGAGAAGTCAAGGTATACAACATCCACTGACTCTCCCCGGGCCAGCTGTGAGCTCACCTCCTCGTAGAAGGCCATCAGGTTTGTTTGGCAGGAGCGATCCCTCATGAATCCATGTTGATATGGAGTTAGACAGTTATTATCATTAAGATATTCTACAATAGCATCTCTAAGAAATCCTTCAAACAATTTACCCACAACAAACGTTAAGCTGACTGGTCTATAGTTCCCAGGGTCACTTTTAGACCCCTTTTTGAATATTGGTACCACATTTGCTTGGCGCCAGTCTAGTGGGACAGTCCCTGTCCATAAAGAGTGCTTGAATATAAGATACAGCGGTCTGTCTATCACATTACTTAATTCTTTTAGTACCCGGGGGTGTATGTCATCTGGGCCTGGTGACTTGTCTATTTTGATATTATTTAGGCGTTTCTGAACTTCCTCCTGGGTTAGGTGGGTGATATTTAGCGGAGGGTTTACTTTATCACTTTGCATTTCCTCCGATAAATTGTTTTCTTTTGTGAAAACAGTGGAGAAGAAGCTATTGAGTAGGTTTGCTTTACGCTCATCGCCCTCTATGATTTTACCCAGGTTATTTTTCAATGGGCCAACTCCATCAGTTTTAATCCTTTTACTGTTTATATAGTTAAAGAACAGTTTGGGATTCTTTTTACTTTCCTTGGCAATTAGTCTCTCTGTCTCCTCTTTTGCTATTCTTATTTGTTTCTTACAGATTTTGTTTTTTTCCCTATAAGATATTAGTGCTTCCTCGCTGCCTTCTTGTTTAAGTTTACGGAAAGCCCTTTTTTTGTTTTTCATTGCCCTCTTGACTTCCTTATTTAGCCACATTGGCTTCCTCCTATTCCTAGCCCTTTTATTCCCATAAGGTATGTACCTTCTACAGTGACTATGTAGGACTGTTTTGAAAATTTCCCATTTTCTATCCGTGCTCCTATTACTGAAGATACTATCCCAGTCTATAAGGTGAAGGGCATCTCTTAGCTGATCAAACTTTGCCCTCCTGAAGTTCAGTGTTTTTGTGACTCCCTTGCTGGGCACCCTACTTGTTATGATCTGCTACAGAGACTAAGGAAAGACAGGAGATCTGTCCCTACAATAGAACTAAACTAGATCCCTACGATGTAACGGGGAACCTGATCCTGCGATCAGACCCGCTAAAGTCCTCGGCTAGTCTGTACGAAGACCTATAGATGTGAGGGAGGAATCCCTACAAGAACTAGGGACTGGGATAAGTTGGACACCCCCTAGCAGAAATAGTAGCAGTCAAAGACAAACACACAACAAAAAGCATAGAGGTCAGAAGACCTAGCAAAACTAACAGAGAACGGCAACAGAGCACCAAGCTAGCTCAAGAGTAGTAAATACAATGAAGTCCAGCAAGGCAAGGAGGGCGGAGCCGGATTAAATAGGCAAAAATGGTCATGTGACCAGCAAACTGAAAAAAAACCTAACAGGAGAGTTCTAACAGTACCCCCTCTTCTAAGAGGATCCTCCGGATCCCCTAGGCCCAGGCTTACCAGGAAACCTCCTGTGAAACGCTCTGACAAGTCTGGAAGCAGAAACATCATCCGCCCTCACCCCCATCAATCACATTCAGAGTAGAACCACAATCCAAAAATACCCGAAATTCAATTAATTCATCTTGAGCAGCAGTAGTGGCAGATAGGAATACTCCCTTAGAATTTAAACAGGCAATACGGGCATGACTGACCATTTTTTTTTCTTTCTTCATATGAAGCACACAGCTCTTAATAAAATGACCAGAATTTCCGCAATAGAAGCACAAGCCTTCAGAAAGCCTGCGGTCTTTTTCCTGAGAGCGGGGTGCCATCGCCCCAATCTCCATCGGCTCTCCATTGTCAGCACAGACCCTCTCAAGACTCGGAGCTGACATAGCAGAGGATTTGCTCTCATTAATCCTTGCACGCAGTCTCCTGTCCACCCGTATAGCTAATTGCATTGCCTCCTGCAAGTTTCCAGGTGTGGGATAAGCAATCAGTAAATCCTTAACCCTTTCACCTAGCCCTGCAAGAAACAAGCTTTTCAAAGCTGAATCGTTCCACCCCACCTGGGCAGACCACCGACGGAAGTGAGAACAATATTTTTCCACATTACCCGATCCCTGCCTCAAACGTCTTAATTCAGACTCAGCAGATGAGACACGATCAGGATCATCGTACAACAAACCCAAAGCAGAAAAAAAACTATCCACTGATCTAAAGCACGGATCACTCGGTTGGAGAGAGAAGGCCCATCCCTGAGGATCTTTGCGCAAAAGTGACATTATGAACCCTATGCGCTGTGATTCATCACCAGAGGATCCGGGTCTCAAACGAAAATACAATAAACAAGCATTTTTAAAAGAAAAAAAATCTTGTTGTTCGCCAAAAAATAAATCAGGCAGACGTACCTTTGGTTCAACAAAATGTGCTCCAGGACAGCTACTCACGTGTTGTTGGAGCTTGACCACCTCCAGAGAGAGTCCCTGCAAGCGTTGAGCCAAATCTTGAACCGAGACCATGATGGAAAACTGGAGGTCTTTCTTTAGAGAAATTTTTTTTTTTTTTTTTTTTTGGGCTGGACTTACTGTTATGATCTGCTACAGAGACTAAGGAAAGACAGGAGATCTGTCCCTACAATAGAACTAAACTAGATCCCTACGATGTAACGGGGAACCTGATCCTGCGATCAGACCCGCTAAAGTCCTCGGCTAGTCTGTACGAAGACCTATAGATGTGAGGGAGGAATCCCTACAAGAACTAGGGACTGGGATAAGTTGGACACCCCCTAGCAGAAATAGTAGCAGTCAAAGACAAACACACAACAAAAAGCATAGAGGTCCGAAGACCTAGCAAAACTAACAGAGAACGGCAACAGAGCACCAAGCTAGCTCAAGAGTAGTAAATACAATGAAGTCCAGCAAGGCAAGGAGGGCGGAGCCGGATTAAATAGGCAAAAATGGTCATGTGACCAGCAAACTGAAAAAAAACCTAACAGGAGAGTTCTAACAGTACCCCCTCTTCTAAGAGGATCCTCCGGATCCCCTAGGCCCAGGCTTACCAGGAAACCTCCTGTGAAACGCTCTGACAAGTCTGGAAGCAGAAACATCATCCGCCCTCACCCCCATCAATCACATTCAGAGTAGAACCACAATCCAAAAATACCCGAAATTCAATTAATTCATCTTGAGCAGCAGTAGTGGCAGATAGGAATACTCCCTTAGAATTTAAACAGGCAATACGGGCATGACTGACCATTTTTTTTTCTTTCTTCATATGAAGCACACAGCTCTTAATAAAATGACCAGAATTTCCGCAATAGAAGCACAAGCCTTCAGAAAGCCTGCGGTCTTTTTCCTGAGAGCGGGGTGCCATCGCCCCAATCTCCATCGGCTCTCCATTGTCAGCACAGACCCTCTCAAGACTCGGAGCTGACATAGCAGAGGATTTGCTCTCATTAATCCTTGCACGCAGTCTCCTGTCCACCCGTATAGCTAATTGCATTGCCTCCTGCAAGTTTCCAGGTGTGGGATAAGCAATCAGTAAATCCTTAACCCTTTCACCTAGCCCTGCAAGAAACAAGCTTTTCAAAGCTGAATCGTTCCACCCCACCTGGGCAGACCACCGACGGAAGTGAGAACAATATTTTTCCACATTACCCGATCCCTGCCTCAAACGTCTTAATTCAGACTCAGCAGATGAGACACGATCAGGATCATCGTACAACAAACCCAAAGCAGAAAAAAAACTATCCACTGATCTAAAGCACGGATCACTCGGTTGGAGAGAGAAGGCCCATCCCTGAGGATCTTTGCGCAAAAGTGACATTATGAACCCTATGCGCTGTGATTCATCACCAGAGGATCCGGGTCTCAAACGAAAATACAATAAACAAGCATTTTTAAAAGAAAAAAAATCTTGTTGTTCGCCAAAAAATAAATCAGGCAGACGTACCTTTGGTTCAACAAAATGTGCTCCAGGACAGCTACTCACGTGTTGTTGGAGCTTGACCACCTCCAGAGAGAGTCCCTGCAAGCGTTGAGCCAAATCTTGAACCGAGACCATGATGGAAAACTGGAGGTCTTTCTTTAGAGAAATTTTTTTTTTTTTTTTTTTTTGGGCTGGACTTACTGTTATGATCTGCTACAGAGACTAAGGAAAGACAGGAGATCTGTCCCTACAATAGAACTAAACTAGATCCCTACGATGTAACGGGGAACCTGATCCTGCGATCAGACCCGCTAAAGTCCTCGGCTAGTCTGTACGAAGACCTATAGATGTGAGGGAGGAATCCCTACAAGAACTAGGGACTGGGATAAGTTGGACACCCCCTAGCAGAAATAGTAGCAGTCAAAGACAAACACACAACAAAAAGCATAGAGGTCCGAAGACCTAGCAAAACTAACAGAGAACGGCAACAGAGCACCAAGCTAGCTCAAGAGTAGTAAATACAATGAAGTCCAGCAAGGCAAGGAGGGCGGAGCCGGATTAAATAGGCAAAAATGGTCATGTGACCAGCAAACTCAAAAAAAACCTAACAGGAGAGTTCTAACACTACTGAAGCACATGTGGAATTGTATAATGTTGTGGTCACTATTTCCCAGGTGCCCCCCGACCTGCACCCCAGTTATTCTGTCTGGCCTGTTAGTTAATATTAAGTCTAAAAGGGCCGTCCCTCTAGTTAGTTCCTGCACAAGTTGTGACAAATAATTGTCTTTGATAATTGACAGAAACCTGTTTCCTTTCTGAGATCTACAGCTTTCGGTTTCCCAGTCTATATCGGGGTAGTTGAAGTCCCCCATAATAATCACCTCGTTATTTTTTGCTACTTCGTCTATTTGTCTCATTAATAGACTTTCCGTGGCTTCTGCTATATTTGGTGGTTTATAACAGACTCCTATGATAATTTTATTATTGTTTTTTGCCCCATGTATCTCCACCCATAAGGACTCGACCTCCTCATTTCCCTCCCATACATCCTCCCGTATTGTAGGCTTTAGACACGTCTTTACATATAGACAGACTCCACCCCCTTTCCGACTTCTTCGATCCCTTCTAAACAGATTGTAACCCTGTAAGTTAACTGCCCAGTCATAGCTTTCATCTAACCATGTCTCGGTTATTCCCACTATGTCATAGTTACCTGTAGATATTTCTGCTTCCAGTTCATCCATCTTGTTTGTCAGGCTTCTGGCATTTGCTAGCACGCAGTTTACACAATTTTGTTTTGTTCCAATCTTCTCCCTGTGGATTGTATTAGAAATTTTCTTACCTCCCTTCCAAGTATCTTGTCTTGGACCTTCTTTGTCGCACTTCATATCTTTCATTAGTATGTTCTCTGGTTGCATGTTCGTGTCCGGCATTTTTCTTCCCATCCCCTCTTCTTCTAGTTTAACGCCCTCCTGATGAGTGTTGCGAGTCTCCTGGCGAATGTGTGTTTCCCGGGTTTGTTGAGGTGTAGTCCGTCTCTGGCAAGGAGTCCGTCATAGAGGTAATTCACACCGTGGTCCAGGAATCCAAATCCTTGTTGTCTGCACCATCGTCTCAGCCAGTTGTTCACATCAAGGATCCTGTTCCATCTCCTGACGCCATGCCCGTCTACTGGAAGGATAGAAGAAAAAACTACCTGCGCATCCAGTTCTTTTACTTTCTACCCCAATGCTTCAAAGTCCTTGCAGATTGTCGGTAGGTCCTTCTTTGCCGTGTCATTGGTGCCAACATGTATCAGAAGAAATGGGTGGACATCCTTGGAACTGATGAGCTTCGGTATCCTATCGGTAACATCGGTTACTTGCGACCCAGTATCCAGCAAGGCGCTCATGGGGATACCGTCCAGCACCACGGGTAAAACCGGGCGCCCCCCAACGTACTTATAAAGGCCTGGTGATCTTATGCCTGGGGGTTGGCCCTCTGCCCCAGGTTGGACCCATTTAAATTACAGTACCTGGAAATGTGTCCGGGCTGGCTGCATCGGCGTCAAATGGGCTGTCCATCCTCTGTGTAGCGGTCTGTGGGCCTCCCTCTGGACGGCGGGATCCTCCTCTGTCGATGCCACGGGACATCCTCCGAACTTGAAGCCAGCTCGATGGGTCTTGACGGGTCTACTTGTAACGCCTGGACGGTCCTGGTCAACGCCGCAACGCTCCTGGTCAGCTCCTGGACTTGGTGATGCAGATCTTTCGACGGGGCTTGGTTCAGGGCCTGTGCGTCAACCCCCACGGAGTACATAGAGGAGGGCGCCGCCTCCTGGTGGTAGGTAAGAGCTGGGCGCCGGGAGTTTATAGCGCCACTTGTTGCGGGTTCACGGAGCACCCTTATGGCCCTGTCCTTGAATTGGGCAAAGGTCAGGTCAGGGTTCTGGAAGAACATGAGGCGCAGCTGGGTCCTGTGGGAGCTAGACAGCAGACCTTCTATAAACTGTTCTGTTAGTAGCTTATCCGTATCCTGCACGCTGCCAGGGTCAGCTTGTTTGATGGCCTTCAAGGCTTCCTGCAAGTTTAGGGCATAGTCTCTGATGCTGTCCTGTGCCCGCTGCTTACATCCATAGAACCTCATCTTAATTTCAGCGGAGGTACGTGTGTCAAAGGTACCCCGCAGCCGGGCCAGAATACCCTTCACGGTCCTTTTCTCCTCAGTGGGCCATGATTTTACCTCCCTTTGGGCTGCGCCAGTTAACTGCCCTGTTATTATGCTGACCTTCTGTTCCTCTGTCAGGGGGTAGACTTGGAACAAACTGTACAGCCTTTCCTTAAAGTCAGTTAGGGCATGGGGCTCCCCTGAGTACTTAGGCAGCCAGGCCGCTCCAGGGATGTAAGGCAGGGAAAATGGCATCACCGCTGCTGCAGCTGCTTTGGTGGTAGTGGGCGCCTCTGTATCTGACATCTTCCTCCCCCTAGTTAAGCGTGGCCTACCTTCCGACGGTCCTCTTCTGTAGGCCGCGGCTCCGCTGCTGCTGCTCTGGACGAGGACCTTGCGTCGCGTCCTGATGACGTCAGCGTCGCTCTCTCTCCCTTCCAGGACCTTGCGCAGAATCGGTGCGTGGGGCGGAGCTTCGGGTCTCGCGTGCTTTCGGCGTCCACGCCCCTTTTCTTCCCGCGCGGCGTCCTGAAGATGGCGTCCGACGGCGGGAAAACGACTCCGGATGGCGGGAAAACAGCTGAAGATGGAGGGAACCGACTGAAGATGGCGGGAAACGGCTCCGGATGGCGGGGGAACCTTCACCACGGCAGGTATGACAGTCTTTTGAAGGCACGCAGTACACGGTGGTGGCGGGCA
This sequence comes from Phyllobates terribilis, assembly GCF_046119375.1. Taxonomy (NCBI): domain Eukaryota; kingdom Metazoa; phylum Chordata; class Amphibia; order Anura; family Dendrobatidae; genus Phyllobates; species Phyllobates terribilis. The sequence continues at coordinate 632,955 of NW_027362879.1, read as the reverse complement.
CAAAATCCTGCCGACTACGCCAAAGCTGACTCGCCCCCTGGGCCGTGGGGCACTCAGATCCGGGCAATAGGGAAACGGTGGGAGTAGTAGTGGCAACCCGGTTCCGTGGCTCAGGGTGGTCAGGCCGGTGGTAGTCCGTTATGTGCTGATGATTATGTCCGACTATGCCACCCGTGGATTTGCAGTCATTAGGAACTGCGCTGCAAGGCAGACCGCTGGGGATGATGATGTATGCAGCTGGCATGGTGTGACTCCCCACGGGAAGAGTGCGGCCCCAGGGCAGTATAATGGATGGTGGGAGTGATGGTGGTGAGAGTCCCAGTACCGGTAGTGCTGGAGGCGCGAAGGAGCACACAGACAACAGGTTGCAGTCCAGGGTCTTTACTACAACAGGTAAACTGACCCATTAACAGTCCCGACTAGGAGGGGACCTGGATGTCTGAGAGCAATTGGGAGATTGGCCCTGGTCAGGGTGAGGGTGTAGGCCTACCGTGCTTTCTGTGCTCCTTCTGGCTATCTCCTCCTTATAGGGTAACAGCCCACGTTTCTGAGCTTTCCGTGTACTCTCGCCTGTATGGCCTGCGACGTGGGTTCCTTTCTGCTCCCGGCCTGGTACGGCTTTACTGGTCCCTTCTGTTGTGGCAGAGCCTCCAGGTTTCTTAGGCCAAGGAACATACAGTCCCCTGCGGACTGGTTATCTGCTGTGGGATGTGGAATCCTCCCAGCCTCAGACACCAAAGTCTGGTGAATTAAGTCCTTTATCTGCCAAGACAGGCTCACTTCGCCTCTTGTCTCTGGCTTGTGGCTCTCCTCCTGCCACACTTCCTCTTAGGTGCAATACAACTTTCTGTCCCTGCTCTGCTCCGGGACACGTCTCAGTACTGAGACAGGTCATCCAGTTCTCCCTAACCCTGCCCCCAGCACCAGCTTTTATAGGGGCAGCCTGCTCCCCCTACTGGCCTGAGACAGGAGGTACTGCATGCTAATGTTCCCCTGACTAGAGAACCTCCCCCTTGCTCTCGGACACAGCTTTATTAGATTTTGTGGCATCCAGGCCAGGGTGACACAGTCTGACCATTTGGGACTGTACCGATTGGAAGAATGGGGAATTTTTATCCCTGACAGGGCACTTTTCTTCCTATTGTAAAATGGAGCGGCAGATCAGGTGTGTCATCTTCTTTGCCAGAAAAAGCCAAGTGCAGTGCTCATATAAAATACATATAATACAGACTGTCTTTGATGTGAGCTCAGGAGCAGATGATGGGAGTGTTACAGATTCCCCTTTAAAAAGGACCTTTTGCTGACAGCCTCTTCACATGGAAGCTCTGTGCTTTGCTCCTGCTCTGCATCCTTTCATTTCCACCTATTAGCAGTGAAATATTGATTCCTTCACACCAAAGCAGGGCCGGCTCCAGGTTTTTGTGGGCCCTGGGCGACAGAGTTTCAGTGGGCCCCTTTAACACATACCATGATTCATGATGCACAGAAACCGCAGAGAAATATATATATATAGTACAAGGCCAAGGATTTCACTTACTACATTACATGAGCGATATCTATTGTAAATTCTACAATAGTTCAGAAACCGGCGAATCCTCACAACGCACAGTGCAGACCGGACAGTATAGTCCTCCATACAGTATTATGGGCACCATATCATGCTCCATACAGGATATTGACCCCCTTATAATGCTCCATACAGGATACTGGTCCCCATATAATGCTCCATACAGGATACTGGTGACCATATAACGCTCCATAGAGGATACTGGTCCCCATATAACACTGCATACAGAATACTGGCCTCTTATAACGCTCCCTACCGAATACTGTCCCCCATATATCGCTCCGTACAGAATACTGACCCCCATATAACGCTCCATACAGAATATTGGCCCCCATATAACGCTCCATGCAGGCTGTTCCCCCCTTATAATGCCCCATTACACAAGCGATATCTATTGTAAATTCTACAATAGCTCAGAAACCGGCGAATCCTCACAGCGCACAGTGCAGACCGGACAGTATGCTCCTCCATACAGTAATATGGGCACCATATAATGCTCCATACAGGATACTGACCCCCTTATAATGCTCCATACAGGATACTGGTCCCCATATAATGCTCCATACAGGATACTGGTCCCCATATAACTCTCCATACAGAATATTGGCCCCCATGTAACGCTCCATGCAGGCTGTTCCCCCTTATAATGCCTCATGCAGGATGACACCTGTCTTTTAATGCGCTATGCAGGATGTCACATCTACCCCCCATAAAATGCCCCATGCAGGATGTCACCTCTTCCCCCCATATAATGCCCCTTGCAGGATGTCACTTCCCCCCTTTTCAATGCCCCATGCAGCATGTCAGACCACCCCCTCCCTTATAATGCCCCATGCAGGAGGTCACCCCCCCTCCTTATAATGCCCCATGCAGTATGTCACACACCCACCCTCTATATAATGCCCCATGCAGGATGTCAATTCCCCCCTCCACCTCTTATAATGCCTCATGCAGGATGTCACACCGCCTCCCTTATAATGCCCCATGCAGAATGTCACGCCCCCCTCCCTTATAATGCCCCATGCAGGATGTCACTTCCCCCCTTCCCCTCTTATAATGCCCCATGCAGGATGTCACTTCCCCCCTTCCCCTCTTATAATGCCCCATGCAGGATGTCACTCCCCCCTCCCCCTCTTATAATGCCCCATGCAGGATGTCACATCCCTCCCCCCTAACCCCATATAATGCCCCCATGCAGGATGTCAATTCCCCCCTCCCCCATATAATGCCCCATTCAGGATGCCAATCCCCCCCCTATATAATGCCCCATGCAGGATGTCACACCACCTCCCCCATATAATGCCCCATGCAGGATGTCACACCCACTCTCCCCCCACCATTAAATGCCCCATGCCCCCATACATAAAAAAAAAAAATAATCAAATACTCACCTCACTTCTTACCTGCTGCTGATCCGGACTCCAGCGTTGCGCGCGTCTTCCCGCTCTGTGATGTGACAGCTCAGGAGAGAGTGCGCGGTGTAAAGACGTCACCGCGCCCTCTGACCTGAGACGTCACAGTCAGAGGACGCGGCAGACGCTGTGGAGGCACGGGGAGGGGTAAGTATTGTGCCGGCGCCGTCACAAGACCGGAGATGTCCCTGCGCTCAGCATGGGGCCTATGCTGAGCGCAGGCACATCTCCGGTCATGTGACGGCGGGGGGTCCTGCGGCGGGGGGGGGCCCATGAGGAGACGCACAAGAGGGGGGCTCCGAGGGGGCCGTGACCGGCCGGGCCCCATGCTAGAGTCAGGGCAGTCATGCCATGATGGCGGCCCTGCTGGAGGCTGGAGGAGCCCCCTCTCCCTCGGGGGTCCCTGTTCAATGAACCGGCTGCACGGGCGGTAGGTCCGCCCCTGGTACTACATCTCTAAAAAGGTATGTCTGCTTTAAAAATAGTAATACATAAGAATAATATGTACTATGTCTGACCACTACAAACACTCATCTGAACTGGTCCAAGTGCTGTCAGCTTTTTTCACGGGCAACACTTAGACAATACGGTCGTGTGAATATAGGCTTATGATGCATCTGGTAATAAACATGTTAAGGATGGGCCACTATTCATGGGCCACTGCTGTGTGCTTGCCCCCCAGGCTAAAATGTGCCAGCCAGCCCCTGCTGCACCAGGTGCCAGAAAACCTAGATACACCTTTGGAATAGGTATCTTGCAAAGTAAGGATGGGGTTTGGTGTTTTTAAGTGATTTTATTGACTCTGTGCATATATATTTTGTATCAATAATATGATATGGTTATATATATCTTCTGGATATCAGGAGGGCTCATCCCTGTGCATTGACTCTCTCCTTCTCCTTCGATGTCCTGTATACGCCAAAAAAAACTACACGTTTCGAGGACTCACAGTTCCTCTTCGTCAGCTTCTCGCTGGTAGTCAAACTGGTAACCTAATAAAGTCCAAACGCCCCCCACAAAGATAATACAACCAAAGAAATGGAGGAAGATCCAATACTATCAAGACGGTGCAAAAGGACATATGGAGGTGCAATAGAATTAAGATAGAATTCCAATAAGAATAGACTGTGTGTGAAAAAAATAATAATAAAAAAGACTTTGTTCAAACTTTCACAATTAGTTAAAAATGAATAAAAATTATATACTTATATTTCTGATGGCTATAAAAAACAGTCTGTTAATCAGTGTATATTACCAGGATAGTATAAATTCGGCACTTAGTACCATCCAGAGATAAAAAGGAAAAAATGAAGGAGAAAAATAAAAACATTATATTGTATCTCCAATAGGGGTATCAATATATAGAAACAAATACAAATATAAAATAGGTGGATTCAAAGGAATATATCCAAAAGACATATTATATTGATAAAATATAAGGAGGTTCATAAAAGTGCAATGTAAATGTTCAATTGGTACTGGGATAAAAAATACATACAGTATGTACCGCTGTGAGTTGAAGGCATACAGCTGACTCTCGTGATTAAGGCCCTTCAGAGCCAAGCTATTTAATGTGAAGATCCATTTGGATTCCATCCGCGACATTAATCTCAGGTAATCACCTCCCCTCCATTTTCTGGGGACTAATCGGATCCCACAAAACTTAGTGTCCTTATAAGATTGGTTGTGGAACTTCCGGTAGTGCCGGGACAGTGGATGCCCTTCAAAACCTTCATTCATGTTGATAAAGTGTTCCTTCAGCCTTTTGATAACTTGTGCAAGTGCTGTCAGCTTTTTTCACGGGCAACACTTAGACAATACGGTCGTGTGAATATAGGCTTATGATGCATCTGGTAATAAACATGTTAAGGATGGGCCACTATTCATGGGCCACTGCTGTGTGCTTGCCCCCCAGGCTAAAATGTGCCAGCCAGCCCCTGCTGCACCAGGTGCCAGAAAACCTAGATACACCTTTGGAATAGGTATCTTGCAAAGTAAGGATGGGGTTTGGTGTTTTTAAGTGATTTTATTGACTCTGTGCATATATATTTTGTATCAATAATATGATATGGTTATATATATCTTCTGGATATCAGGAGGGCTCATCCCTGTGCATTGACTCTCTCCTTCTCCTTCGATGTCCTGTATACGCCAAAAAAAACTACACGTTTCGAGGACTCACAGTTCCTCTTCGTCAGCTTCTCGCTGGTAGTCAAACTGGTAACCTAATAAAGTCCAAACGCCCCCCACAAAGATAATACAACCAAAGAAATGGAGGAAGATCCAATACTATCAAGACGGTGCAAAAGGACATATGGAGGTGCAATAGAATTAAGATAGAATTCCAATAAGAATAGACTGTGTGTGAAAAAAATAATAATAAAAAAGACTTTGTTCAAACTTTCACAATTAGTTAAAAATGAATAAAAATTATATACTTATATTTCTGATGGCTATAAAAAACAGTCTGTTAATCAGTGTATATTACCAGGATAGTATAAATTCGGCACTTAGTACCATCCAGAGATAAAAAGGAAAAAATGAAGGAGAAAAATAAAAACATTATATTGTATCTCCAATAGGGGTATCAATATATAGAAACAAATACAAATATAAAATAGGTGGATTCAAAGGAATATATCCAAAAGACATATTATATTGATAAAATATAAGGAGGTTCATAAAAGTGCAATGTAAATGTTCAATTGGTACTGGGATAAAAAATACATACAGTATATACCGCTGCGAGTTGAAGGCATACAGCTGACTCTCGTGATTAAGGCCCTTCAGAGCCAAGCTATTTAATGTGAAGATCCATTTGGATTCCATCCGCGACATTAATCTCAGGTAATCACCTCCCCTCCATTTTCTGGGGACTAATCGGATCCCACAAAACTTAGTGTCCTTATAAGATTGGTTGTGGAACTTCCGGTAGTGCCGGGACAGTGGATGCCCTTCAAAACCTTCATTCATGTTGATAAAGTGTTCCTTCAGCCTTTTGATAACTTGTGCTTTGTACAGACATCTCCTCCTGCCAAGGTATAAAAAGGGCGTGGCTTGGGGTGTGGATAGGGGCGTGGTCAGACTACGCGTGCCGCATGGTTTCGCCCTCTTTCTAGTCCTCATAGGTTGGCGGTATGCTTGTACTGAGGAGATCTGGGATATCAGTGATTAGGTCCCATATTGTGCACTGTAAGGTCTGGAAAAGCTCCTTCTATCCGTCTCTGTAGCACCAGAGGAAGAACAGAGGGGAAAAGACAGGATTTTCTACATGTCGCGTTATGTAGATGTTCTGCAGATTTATCACAACCGTCCACAAGAAGAAACTGCCATCACAGAGCCGCCTTTAGCTGTTGGAAAAGTTTAAACTTTGTTTTGAATGGTTGGTATAGGCAACAAGGACTTTCTATTTACTCTGGGTCACATGATGCTGGTGCTGGGTGATGTCATGTGACGGAATGTTGTGGGTGATGATGTCAGAGAGGGCGTTGTGATGTCACTCTTGGGGTATATAAGGGGGCTCCATCCACCTGGAGCTCATATCTCATTGGCCATATCTTGGTGCTGAGATACCCCCTGGAGACAATGAGGATCGCCATATTGTTTCTGTGCTGTACCCTGTTCTACCCTGTGAATTACCATAGGCTGCCGGTGAGTACCTGTCTATTATTACATATGGAGGACGTTTAGAATCAGCTGCGGCAGGGGAAGGGGATGGGGAGGGGGGTCCTGTAAGAATTTACCTGCGGGAATAAGAGGTTATGGCAGGGAAAGGAGCTTAGGAAGTGACAGTCAGAGGGGATATAAGTGTGGGGTGACCCCTCTGACTCCCACATTCCTGCCTTGTCCTTGTAGTGATTAATGACTTTGGTGTTGTCCCTTATATATCACTTTGCAGTCACCAGTGATCGCTCCGCACTGTGATCCTAAACTACAGTCTCATTTACCTTTTTGCAAATGCCCAGAAGGGGAGGAGTGACATCACACCCATGTGAGCAGATCCCGCCCACTTTTACTGCAGTCGTAATGCGAGCTAGCTGTATTCTGTTTTCATGGAAATGTCAGCAGCTGCTCCCCCTAGTGTTTACAAGATGAAAACATCAAAACAGTTAAAATATTTTTTTCAGATTTTATACCATTAAAACCTTTTTAAATATATATGTGTATTTATATATAAATATAAATACTTTACAATTTTACAATTGTAAAAAAATTGCTGACACTTTCCCTTTAAAAGATCTAAAGACGTTCTGCTTCATGTGCCATTGTGACCAATCACAGCACAGATTATATTTTTTAAACTTTTCTTGAAAAACTGAAGCTGCTCCGTGATTGGAAATCATGTGGAAGGGTTCTCTTTTAGACATTTAGTTAGGTCCAAAGTATCAGTGACATGATGGATAGAACTGTGCAATGATGTCACAGAGGGCTTTGTGATGTCACCCCTGGGTATATTAGAAGCCTCGGCCCATCTGCAGCTTGTATCTCATTGACCATACCTTGGTGCTGAGAGACCTCTGGAGATGATGAGTATCATCCTATCATTTCTGTGCTTTACGTTGCTCTACCCCCCACATTACAGTACACTGAGGGCGAGTATGTTCTCATCAATATGGAGGTCACAAGGATCAGCTAATGAGAATATCGCCTCTTGCAGGACTTCTCATACTGGACACGTGACCATCCGTCATATGAAAGTCTAACTGTAAATAATATTCCATGGACCCTGGAGGTGAATCCCAAACTTCTTCCTGATCTTCTCAATGGGATATTTCTGAAAGTTGCTTGATAATGTATCCATCACTGTATAATAATAAGGGCTCTCTGTTTGACTGGATTGGGTATAAATATACAGGACTTTGTTATGTTTTTTTTCTTTATTATAGGATGACCCACTACCCGTGGATCTCAGGAGAAGCACCTATCAATCTTCCATCAATCTTCCTCTTTGGCTCTTCCGTGACGCAGTTTTTGTTGCGGTGATGACACTACTGACAATACTAGAGTATTTGGCCTTAAGTCTTGTCCTGAGCAAGTGGGCAATGTCTGAACCTGGTGAAACAATCAGAAAACTCCTGAGAACAAAACCATTCTGAAGGAACAAAGTGCTTGTAAGGAGCCGATTTGCATCCCTCAGATTCAGGAGCAAGACTCCAGGAGAACACCAGTCCTGCCCAATGGCAAATGTTCTACTCCATCCATGGCTCCTGCACCGCAGGATGCGAAAAAGGTTCCTAGCTGCAACTATAAAGTGGCATTCAGTGATATTGTCTGGGTCAGAACGATCCCACACAATATAGGAAGAAGAGCTCGAAGTTCCACAGAGCATAAAGAGAGGTCACTGATTTTTCAGAGAAGCCAACAACCCAGAATTCCAGAGCCAAGAGCACCAGAACCTAGAACACCAGAACCTACCATGTCAGAACCTAGCATGTCAGAACCTAGAATGCCAGAGCCTGAAATGCCTACAACACCTCAACCCAAAATCAAGAGGAGAAGATGTTTCCTTAGGTGTCTTAGAGGCGAGGAAGATTGAGAAGGCAACTGCTTGAACTTTCCCATTGCTCGTGTTTTCATCACAGGTTAGTCCTATACATGCTGTCTGATGGGCACTATCTTACTACATACAATGCAGCATTGCACCTGAAATCGAATGGATATTTTGTCACACACTTGCACTTTAGCACCTTATCATATGGCGCATATATCTATGAACGCTTTGCTAAGTATCACTGTCTAGTATGTGCTTCTGATGAACCTATTTTAGGAAAACGTGTCGAGGTTTGGCATACTATGTACTTGAGTTTGGCGTACTATGTGCTTGTTGGTAAATTCTATTGCCATCTATAATCTACTAGATATTATAATGTCTCTGGTGGGATGCCCCATGCCGAATTGTTGATAACTGACTATGAGCATTGTCCTCTATTTCTTATCTACTATGGTTACAGGTTGATGTGAAGAGAGCTGTGCCATTGGTAGCGATTTTTCTACTGATTTGTCAGTTATATTTATGTTAGTTTAGCAAATTTCTCCTTGTAGGGTCTAATGTTTTAGCATAGTGTATGTTCTGTGAGCTAAATTGTCATACTTATGCACTAGATAGATTATAAATTGTGATGCTTATGTACAAGATAGATTATTAGTTTAATCGGTGATTTTTTAAATATTTTTTAGCATCAGGAGACTCAAGAATCGCATCTTACAGAAGACAAGAAGCCTAAATGCCGAAGGGTGATGACCTGTTGATGGCCCACAGCTGGAGGGTCATTACCTCTTGATGGCAGAAAACTGGACAGAAGATAAAAACATTTGATGGCACACAGCCGGAGGGTGATGACCTATTGATGGCCATAGCCAGACGGTCATTACCTGTTGATGGCACACAGCCGGACAGAGGATCATTACCTGTTGATGGCACACAGCCGGATGGTCATTGCCTGTTCATGGCGCACTGCCGGATGGTCATTACCTGTTGATGGCACACAGCCGGAGGGTGATGACCTATTGATGGCCATATCCAGAGGGTCATTACCTGTTGATGGCGCACTGCCGGATGGTCATTACCTGTTGATGGCACACAGCTGGAGGGTGATGACCAGTTGATGTCGCACTGCCGGATGGTCATTACCTGTTGATGGCACACAGCCGGACAGAGGATCATTACCTGTTGATGGCACACAGCCGGTCAGAGGATAAGATCTTTTGATTGCATACACCGGGTCCCTCCCTGATAACAAGGAACCCTGGGGAATACTGGTCATCTTGATCCCCCACTGACTATATACTTGCTCCACCTCAGCCTACACCATCATGGAGGACACTTCCACCTGTGTCCACTGTAAGGTTGGACTTTCTTTTATAATTACAGCAGATTAATAAACATCATAAAGCTGTAAAACTATCGAGTAATTTATTATAAATTATTATAAAGAAATATAAAGTATAATAGATAGCTATAGAGGGCACATAAGACGACTAACTATAGAAAGCATGGTATCGCCTGATAAATACTGTATATTCTAGATGGCACTATTACACTAAATACATCACAACCTCCAGGGTGATATTACCGTACAATGCGAGATCACTAATAATGGCCACAGATTATGAGAAAATGACCAGCTCCATAGTCCTGGAGTTATTATAAATGTCTCTAGTGTGAGGCAGGGACTGGACGAGTGTTGGAGGGAGGTATATTCCCCCAGGACGTCCTTTATGTATCCATGCTGTAGAATCTGCCGTATACTTCTGTTCTAGCAGTCAGACATTTCACTCTGCAAATCACAGGCTCAACATTGTGTAAAACTACCACCGTATATAAGAGCACTCAGAATAAAAACTAGCGGCATGCCGTGCACTGCCCACGTCATGTGTACGGGATACAGGACCTGCAGGACCTGGTACGGCCATTATAGTTGATAGATTAATGATACCTGTGCAGATGAAGGGAAAAAAAATATGTGCAACAACAGGAGGAGAAAGTCTCAAAATGTAATTTGAAAAGTATAATAGAGAAATGGGAAACTTCTGGAGATGCAGATAAGTGGTACCAGGGCGAAACGTAAGTGCAGTCAGACAAGTCGAGGTTTCGACTACCTCTTGAAGCTCATCAAGAGAATGCAAAGAGTGTGCAAAGCAGTCATCAAAGCAAAAGGTGGCTACTTTGAAGAACCTAGAATATAAGACATATTTTCAGTTGTTTCACACTTTTTTGTTAAGTATATAATTCCACATGTGTTAATTCATAGTTTTGATGCCTTCAGTGTGAATGTACAATTTTAAAAGTCATGAAAATACAGAAAAATCTTTGCTGCTACCTGGTTCCTAGCCTTGTATTCGTTGGGCACTCCTCTGGGAACTCCAATGTCATCTATGTATATGTTATGCACACGCCCGGGCTAAGCGGCGTGTGCGTGTGATTGGTAGTGATTCCACTGGACCGTGCCGGAGAGTGTATGCCTGGAGGGGCGTGACTAAGTATTCACCCGATCCGACCAGGGTCGCACGACGGCATACGACGCCAGTGCACCAAGGAGGAACCGAGCAGAGGGACCAGGTGCTACTCCAGGACAGACCCCGGACACGGCTGTTGACCCACACAGGGGAATACAGGAACAGGCTGGTAGGCTGGCACACAGACTGGTATGCTGGCAGGCGGGTATGCAGGCAGGGGGGTAAAGGCAAGCACAGCTAGAGTGCAGACGGGGAGGCACTAGCAGGTAGGAACACAGGCGGGATAGAACCCAGTACACACCGGGACTCAGGAACAATACAGGCAGGATAGGGCCCAGTACACACTGGGACTCAGGAACAATACAGGCAGGATAGGGCCCAGTACACACTGGGACTCAGGAACAATACAGGCAGGATAGGGCCCAGTACACACTGGGACTCAGGAACAATACAGGCAGGATAGGGCCCAGTACACACTGGGACTCAGGAACATTACAGGCAGAGGGGTACAGGCAGGGCAGGACAGGACTGCCGGAGCAGCGGTCAGAAGCAGGGCAGGACAGGACTGCCGGAGCAGCGGGCAGAAGCAGGGCAGGACAGGACTGCCGGAGCAGCGGGCAGAAGCAGGGCAGGACAGGACTGCCGGAGCAGCAGGCAGAAGCAGGGCAGGACAGGACTGCCGGAGCAGCAGGCAGAAGCAGGGCAGGACAGGACTGCCGGAGCAGCAGGCAGAAGCAGGGCAGGACAGGACTGCCGGAGCAGCAGGCAGAAGCAGGGCAGGACAGGACTGCCGGAGCAGCAGGCAGAAGCAGGGCAGGACAGGACTGCCGGAGCAGCAGGCAGAAGCAGGGCAGGACAGGACTCTGTTCACACGGAACAGACAGGAAGGGAAAGACAGAGCCAGACACCCACAGGGTACTTGCAGTGAAGTAGCGAGTGGACCACAAACTCACAAACGGGAGTACAGAGACAACAGGCAGGAGTTAGGTACGAGTTCAGACTCTGCAGAAAAAGGAAGGGAACGGACATAGAGGCAAAACAGGTAAAGGATAGGAGAGAGTTCAGACTGGAACTGAGTGTACGGAGGAGACCGACACTGCAGCGGGATACAGGAGCGGGTCTGGGAATACTGCCCCCAGAGAGGCGGGACGAACAGGCAAGGAGCGTGTTCAGACAGGACAGACAAGATACAGGAGCGGGTCTAGGTAATCGGCCCCTAGAAGGCGGGAGGAACAGGCTAGGAGCGTGTTCAGACAGGACAGACAAGATACACAGAAAGGACTCAGTTCAGACACGGGAACTAATACCGCAAAGCAGGAGACATACAGGACTCAGTTCAGACACGGGAGCTGATACCGCAAAGCAGGAGACATACAGGACACAGTTCAGACACGGGAGCTGATACCGCAAAGCAGGAGACATACAGGACTAAGTTCAGACAGGCCTGGAAATACAGCCTCCAGGAAAGGCAGACAAGGAAACAAAGACGGGACCTGGCACCTTCAGAGTGCAAGCACACACTGAAGGAAAACACTTTGCTCAGGCCGGGATAGAAGGGAGCTGCTGAGCTATATACCAAGTGTCAGACAGCAATAGGCTGAGGACGCACAAGGGGTGTGACCCACAGCAGGTACAAAAAGCAGGAAGTGATCGGGCGCCGCCCTTAGGCAGCAGAGACAGACACAAACAGACAGCATGGAGGGAAGCCAGAGAGACATTCTGGACAGGAGATCAAGTGCGCGCTCCTGCACAGTGGGAGATGGACCACTATGCAAGGACGCCGCCAGGTATGTTACAGTACCTCCCCCCTTACGCCCCCTCTTCTTCAGGCCTGCCAGAATCTTCCGCAGGGAATTCGAGGACCAGTCGTTCACTGGGTTGGAGGGGGACAGAGACTTGAGGGTAATCTCTGCTTTGAGGTACATCTTGTCAAGCTCACAGGAAAAAATAGACGGGTTATCAGGTACATAATGAGGAAAAGTCACTGTCTCTTTGTTATCTGGTGGTATCCCGGAGGATTCAGGAAACAACTGGAGGTCCTCCGCCGGGTCAGAAGAGTGCAGAGGCTCAGAGAAAACAACTGCTTCAGAGTACACTAGGTCGGACTCACTGGAGGAAGCAGGCGAGGTATCGGGTACCGAGTATAGGAAAGTCTCTGTCCATTCACCACCAGGTGGCACCCCGAAGGGTTCTGAACACAACTGGAGGTCCTCCGCCTGGTCGGAGGGGTGTAGAGACTCAGGAGTAACCTCTGCTTCGGAGTACACTAAGTTGGACTCACTGGACGAAGCGAGCGAGGTATCAGGTACAGAGTATAGGAGAGTCTCTGTCCTTTCACCACCAGGTGGCACCCCAAAGGGTTCTGAACACAACTGGAGGTCCTCCGCCTGGTCGGAGGGGTGTAGAGACTCAGGAGTAACCTCTGCTTCGGAGTACACTAGGTTGGACTCACTGGACGAAGCGAGCGGGGTATCAGGTACAGAGTATAGGAGAGTCTCTGTCCTTTCGTTACCAGGTAGCACCCCGAAGGGTTCAGGAGACAACTGGAGATCCTCCGCCTGGTCGGAGGGGTGTAGAGACTCGGAGGTAACTACCACTTTGGGGTACCCATTGTCAGGCTCACAGGACGAAGCGGACAAAGTATTGAGTACCGGGTGTAGAGAAGTCTCTCTCCATTTGTCATCGAGTGGTATCCCGGAGGGTTCAGGAGGCAACAGGGGATCCTCCGCCAGGTAGTAGAGGTGCACAGACTCTGAGGTAACCACAGCTTTGGAGCATCCTTGGACATGCACACCGGTTAAAGAGAGAGAAGCATCTGATGCCGGGTGCAGGAATTTCTCCTGTGTGGAGTCTGGATGGGCAGAAGTCTCTTCGGGCAGGAGAACTGGTGCACTACCCACGCACATTACCCATTGGGGTTTCTCCGGGATACAGGGAGATGAAGCTTCAGTAGGGACTTCAAGGTTGGGGTCAGGAGGTCTCAGGGAGGACAGACCCTGGCGTGACGGCTTGCCTCTAAGTCTAGCACGTCTGGACTGCCTCTTGAGGTTGAGAGAAGTATTCCGGAAAGCGTAGTCACCCTGTGAGGATTCTGGGTGGGCAGTAGTCTCATTGGGCTGGAGGACTATTGCGCTACCCACACACATTACCCATTGGGGTTGCTCCGGGATATTGGGAAGTGAAGCTTCAGCAGGAGCCTCCGGGTTAGGATCATCGAAGACCATTAGAAAGGCCACCAGGAAGGCCATTAGGTCCCGGAGGATCTGATCCTGTGTTTCATATAGGGGGTTGATCCATTCCAAGGCATCACCCGCCAGGTAAGACATCATAAAGGCCACTTTAGCCCAATCGGAAGGAAAATAAAGAGGGTAGGCCTTAAAGTGTAGCATGCATTGCTCCACAAATGCACGACACTGTCTTGGATCCCCATAGTAACGTGGCGGATCCGCAGGAACGAGAGCTGATAGATCCATCTGGACGGTGCGTAATTTCGCCTGGAACTCAGCTAAGAGAAAAAAAATTTATTTATTTATTTTAATGCATATATTCGCTGGAAAACTTCTCAGAGAGCGAAGGCCGTGGGGCTCAACGGGAACCATGGCCTGAGCATGCTGTTATGCACACGCCCGGGCTAAGCGGCGTGTGCGTGTGATTGGTAGTGATTCCACTGGACCGTGCCGGAGAGTGTATGCCTGGAGGGGCGTGACTAAGTATTCACCCGATCCGACCAGGGTCGCACGACGGCATACGACGCCAGTGCACCAAGGAGGAACCGAGCAGAGGGACCAGGTGCTACTCCAGGACAGACCCCGGACACGGCTGTTGACCCACACAGGGGAATACAGGAACAGGCTGGTAGGCTGGCACACAGACTGGTATGCTGGCAGGCGGGTATGCAGGCAGGGGGGTAAAGGCAAGCACAGCTAGAGTGCAGACGGGGAGGCACTAGCAGGTAGGAACACAGGCGGGATAGAACCCAGTACACACCGGGACTCAGGAACAATACAGGCAGGATAGGGCCCAGTACACACTGGGACTCAGGAACAATACAGGCAGGATAGGGCCCAGTACACACTGGGACTCAGGAACAATACAGGCAGGATAGGGCCCAGTACACACTGGGACTCAGGAACAATACAGGCAGGATAGGGCCCAGTACACACTGGGACTCAGGAACATTACAGGCAGAGGGGTACAGGCAGGGCAGGACAGGACTGCCGGAGCAGCGGTCAGAAGCAGGGCAGGACAGGACTGCCGGAGCAGCGGGCAGAAGCAGGGCAGGACAGGACTGCCGGAGCAGCGGGCAGAAGCAGGGCAGGACAGGACTGCCGGAGCAGCAGGCAGAAGCAGGGCAGGACAGGACTGCCGGAGCAGCAGGCAGAAGCAGGGCAGGACAGGACTGCCGGAGCAGCAGGCAGAAGCAGGGCAGGACAGGACTGCCGGAGCAGCAGGCAGAAGCAGGGCAGGACAGGACTGCCGGAGCAGCAGGCAGAAGCAGGGCAGGACAGGACTGCCGGAGCAGCAGGCAGAAGCAGGGCAGGACAGGACTCTGTTCACACGGAACAGACAGGAAGGGAAAGACAGAGCCAGACACCCACAGGGTACTTGCAGTGAAGTAGCGAGTGGACCACAAACTCACAAACGGGAGTACAGAGACAACAGGCAGGAGTTAGGTACGAGTTCAGACTCTGCAGAAAAAGGAAGGGAACGGACATAGAGGCAAAACAGGTAAAGGATAGGAGAGAGTTCAGACTGGAACTGAGTGTACGGAGGAGACCGACACTGCAGCGGGATACAGGAGCGGGTCTGGGAATACTGCCCCCAGAGAGGCGGGACGAACAGGCAAGGAGCGTGTTCAGACAGGACAGACAAGATACAGGAGCGGGTCTAGGTAATCGGCCCCTAGAAGGCGGGAGGAACAGGCTAGGAGCGTGTTCAGACAGGACAGACAAGATACACAGAAAGGACTCAGTTCAGACACGGGAACTAATACCGCAAAGCAGGAGACATACAGGACTCAGTTCAGACACGGGAGCTGATACCGCAAAGCAGGAGACATACAGGACACAGTTCAGACACGGGAGCTGATACCGCAAAGCAGGAGACATACAGGACTAAGTTCAGACAGGCCTGGAAATACAGCCTCCAGGAAAGGCAGACAAGGAAACAAAGACGGGACCTGGCACCTTCAGAGTGCAAGCACACACTGAAGGAAAACACTTTACTCAGGCCGGGATAGAAGGGAGCTGCTGAGCTATATACCAAGTGTCAGACAGCAATAGGCTGAGGACGCACAAGGGGTGTGACCCACAGCAGGTACAAAAAGCAGGAAGTGATCGGGCGCCGCCCTTAGGCAGCAGAGACAGACACAAACAGACAGCATGGAGGGAAGCCAGAGAGACATTCTGGACAGGAGATCAAGTGCGCGCTCCTGCACAGTGGGAGATGGACCACTATGCAAGGACGCCGCCAGGTATGTTACAGTATACACTAAAATCTAAGGATTCTCGGGGGGGTGTCACGCTTCTGTCTACTCCCACCACATACCTTTGACCATGTTCCTGTTGACAATAGGTGGAAGGGCATGACTAGCTGGATAACCACACAATCCCTTTTAGAACCATACGGCAATCTGGCTGGTATTCTTTTGTCACCACATGACCACCATATGTCTTCTCTCAGGGTGGTCCGTTTTGACCATATGACTGAGTAGTTGGTGTTGTGGGAAACATTGATTAGTTCTCTACAAAAGTCGTCCTGGAGTTCGTCATGTCCGTTCCCAGGAAGACTGAAACAAGTATAGTTACCAGGATAAGCAATCACCTGTTGCTGGATATCTGTTTTTTTTTAAGTGGGGGAAATAAAAGTGATAATGTTTTCCATATAGTTTAATTATGTACTGTAACCCTTCTGGGTCCTCCTGATCATGTAGGGGAAAAGGGACAGTACCTAGTTGTGGTCTGGCTGTTGCTCAAGCTACACAGTTTAGTTTGTTAAGGCTTTTTGCAGTATATCTAAGCAATTCTAACCATTCATTTTTCTCCTCATAGATTGTCTCTAGAGCTAGTTTATCTTCATAGATTAAGTTAGTGAACCCAACTGTGGGACCCATGGACTCCATTATGGTTCTTTCTGACATACTTTCCTTCGGGCGTGTTTTGGTATTATTCTGAACTTCTATGTAGAAATGTCCTATTGGGTCTGTTCCTGATGCATCAGATCCAATACCATATAACCTTTGGTCTCTCATCTTAGGTTTTTTTTAAGATTAATACTAATTTTGCTACAATCATCCTTTTTTGTGCAACGGGAAGTTTATTTTTTCCTAATGAGGAACCTGGATTTCAAATCTGTGTGTCCATAAATTTTATACCCATAGTCTTGGTTGTCCATCCAGCAAGCGACCAACTAGTAAACATTCTTACTCCCCTGTTATTTTGGTTTATAACACAAACATATTTTTCTGACCCAGTTAGTTTGGCAGCTTGTTCTCCATCTTCACATCCTTTATATAACAGGCAGAAGTCCATCAAAAAGGTGACCGTCTGACCTACTTCAAAAGTGAGATTTAAATTATTAAATCCAAAACCTCTCCAACCCTCTGGACTTTCCCACCCTGCTGGATCTATTACCTTCCAATTTCCCATAACCATGTGTAGGATTCCCAAAATAACTGTCCCTAGTACATCTTTTTTTTCTTCTACTGCCTACCCTGTCTCCGTCCACCGGGAAAAGGGAAGTGGGTGTCTTCACCGGTTTGAGATGAATTCTCCCTTTTGGAGAACCCCCCTTTGTAGCCGGGTTTATGCTTCAGGAGACTGGGTTTGTTCCCTGCCTAACTTTCCCTAGACTTCCGTCAACCCTTTTAATAGTGGGACAGATGTATCCATGATGTACGTTCAGCAATTTTGACAGCAGTGGGAGTGGTCAATAGGACTTGGTAAGGACCTTCCCACTTAGGCTGGTGCCAGTGTTTCTTCTTTATCACCTTCACAAGGACCCAGTCAGCACGTTTCACAACCTCAGGTTTCAGTAGCAGTTCTCCTGAGAAAAAATTAGGGGTAGACACTTATTTGAGTGTTGTTATCATAGCCAATTATTCTGCTAATGTACAGTCTGATTCCACATCTATTCTCTTGAAGGGTTTTCGCTGAGGTAACAGAAAGTAAGGTGACCAAATGTGTTGGAATAGGTGTAGGATCGGAGCAAAACCTTCAATACAGTCAACATTGTCCCACCTGAGTGTATCATGACATGGGGTCTATTTATCCGGAAACAAAGAGACAACTTAACCCAGAGTTAGGTGATTTGGGTTCCAGTATCACCTCTATGCTGACGACACCCAATTATACACTTCTTCCCCTGACATCACCCCTACCCTAATACAAAATACCAAGGATTGTTTGTCTGCTGTGTCTAACATAATGTCCTCCCTCTATCTTAAACTGAATCTCTCCAAAACTGAACTTCTTGTGTTTTCCCCCTCTACTAACCTAACTCTACCTAACATCGAAATTACCTTGGAGGGTTCAACCATAACTCTCAAGCAGCACGCCCGCTGCCTTGGGGTCATATTCGACACTAACCTCTCCTTTACTCCCTATATCCGATCACTCACTCGCTCTTGTCACCTGCATCTTAAAAACATCTCCAGAATCCGATCTTTTCTCACTTTTGAAACTGTTAAAACTCTTACTGTCGCTCTTATTCACTCTCGTCTGGACTACTGCAACTCTCTTCTGATCGGTCTCCCTCTTACCAAAATTTCCCCTCTCCAATCTGTCCTGGATGCGGCAGCCAGGGTTGTATTTCTGTCCAGCCGCTTCACTGATGCCTCCACCTTGTGCCAGTCATTACACTGGTTACCCATTCGCTACAGGGTCCACTATAAACTCATTTCTCTCACTCACAAAGCTCTCCACAGTTCTGCACCACCTTATATCAACTCTCTCATCTCAGTCTATCGTCCTACACGTGCCCTCCGTTCCACAAATGACCTAAGACTAACATCCCCCATAATCTGAACCTCGCACCTCTGTCTCCAAGACTTCTCTCGTGCTGCGCCAGTTCTCTGGAATGCTCTACCCCAGACGATCCGATTGATGCCTAGCCCTGATGTCTTCAAGCGCGCCTTAAAAACCCATCTCTTTAAACAAGCCTACCACCTCAAATACTCAGTAAACTAACTTTCCCCTGTTCCCTCCTAAATACTATTCAGAATCTGTTCCCTTCTCTTCATCTGTCTCCACACCCTCCATGCACACGATAACTGCACTCGGTAATTGAGTATTGCACTTGAACATACGTGCTGATGACCGGATCATACAGCTTTATATGACAATCCTGACTTATTATAATTGCCAGACCTGAAATAACAAGCACTTTCCACCTATTGTGTCCCCCCCATTTCCTTGTAGAATGTAAGCTTGCGAGCAGGGACCTCACTCCTAATTTAACTGTTTAAACTGTCTCACCTTGTATTGAATTTATTGTCTGTACATTAGAGATGAGCGTTGTTCGACTCGAACTGTTCGCCAATCTCAAATTCGAGCTGTTTTGGGCGGTGTTCGAGCCGTTCGGCGAACACGAACGATTTGAAAAAAATTCGGCTGTTCGAGGTTATGTTCGATAACTGTTCGTGCACCAAAATCATAACTGGATTTTTTCTCAGTAATGATGAAAATTAATGTTAATACGCAGTTTGAGTGTACAGCGGGGCGGGGGGAGGGCCAGGGGATGGATCTCTGCAGGAATAATGAAGATCTCCATTTTTTTTTCTCTTTCCTGCATTTACAGTGGGGAGGTGCTGTCTGTCAGCCTATCAGCAGTGCACACACGGAGCGAAGTGCTTTTTTTCACACAAGCAAGGGCATGTGTCATTGGCAGTGTATGTCACATGTCCTTGCCCTATAAGACCCAGCCATTTTCCCTGTCGCCACCATTTTCTCACTGCTGTAGCTGCGTGTTAGATGGCACCGCTGTTGCTGTGTGCGCTATACCTTGTTAATTTCAAGCCAATTTTCGCACAAATCTACAGATAGCTTGGGAGTAGGGAATAGTTGTGATTGCAGTCCTTTTAAGGACTAGGTTACATCATTTCCTACGACTTTTATCAGGCAGGTCTGTGCTCTTAAATAGATAGGTTGGGAGTAAAGACTAATTGTAATTGCAGTCCTTTTCAGGACTAAGTTACATCAGTTCCTATCAGTTTTTGCCAGGCAGGTCTGTGCCAGTGCTGTGCAAGTTTTTTTCACAGCATTTGGCTAAATCTAGCAAAGCTAATCCTTTTTGGCCTATTGCAGAGTGTGTTAGTCAGTGGAGTAGCCTATCTGTGTTGCAAGATACACCACCTGTGTATAGAATACCAATTTTTTTACTGCACCTAGTGAAGTAAAACCTTTTGGGCATAGCATCATTCTATTAGTCCATCTATACTGACCTCCATCAGGTTGCAAATTAAAAATAATTTTTATCTGCATCTAGCTCTGAAAAAATATTTGGGCTTCTAGCAGTGTGTGGGACTTGGTCTATTAGTCCATCTATACTAACCTCCTCCAGGTTGCAAATTAAAAATAATTTTTATCTGCATCTAGCTCTGAAAAAATATTTGGGCTTCTAGCAGTGTGTGGGACTTGGTCTATTAGTCCATCTATACTAACCTCCTCTAGGTTGCAAATTAAAAATAATTTTTATCTGCATCTAGCTCTGAAAAAATATTTGGGCTTCTAGCAGTGTGTGGGACTTGGTCTATTAGTCCATCTATACTAACCTCCACCAGGTTGCAAATTAAAAATAATTTTTATCTGCATCTAGCTCTGAAAAAATATTTGGGCTTCTAGCAGTGTGTGGGACTTGGTCTATTAGTCCATCTATACTGACCTCCATCAGGTTGCAAATTCAATATCATTTTTATCTGCATCTAACCCAGCCAATACTTTTGGCCTAATGCCACAGTTTGGCCACTCAGCTCTGCTCGGTTCCCATCCATTGTTTTTTTGTGCAAACAACTCCAGAGTTGTGAATTAGTTAAACACCAAAATGAGTGGAAAAAGGCCTGCTGCTGGTGGAAAGGGGAATAGGCGTGTTGGGAAGGGGAAAAAAAGGTTGTGTCCGTGGGGTAGGTGTTAAAGCAACAGTAACATCTGCAGAAGAAAGACCATCTTCCAGCCAAACTAAAATGTCTACTTCTTTTAGCAGACAATGTGATAAGATCCCTTTCTTACGGCCACGCCAATCGCTACAAGTTCCAGATGAGGCACAAAAACAGCAGGTGCTTCAACGGATATCAAGTGCTCCTTTAAGTGGGCTCTCCTCCACATCAACTTCAACATCACAAATACTCCAGTCCTCAGAGGTGTCACCCCAATCGCACTTGCTTCCTCACAGCTCCCAAATCTCCAGCTACCCGTCTGAGTATGGGGTAGAACAGATGGTTGAGTCTGCGGAGCTGTTTACTCATACTATAGCCTGGGAATCAGAGGTCGGCTCCAGAGCTTCTGTGAAATGATCTGCACTGATGCCCAGAATCTTTATGAGTCGGATCCAGGACCAGACGCAGAAGGTTCTGACCATAATGTAGACCCTCATTCCCAAACTGAAACTCCTGTTGGTGGAGACAATGAGGAAGACGATGATGAGACTCAAATACCTGATTGGAGCGACAACTTTAGTTTTTTGTCAGGGCAGGAACAGGTTGGCTCTGAGGACGACGGGTGTGATAACGCACAGGGTGATGATGATGAGGTTGGAGATCCCACTTACTGTCAACCCACAGTCAGCCAAGAGATGAGGTCAGCAGAGGAGGTGGAGGAGGATGCTAGTGACGACGAGGTCAGGTTGCGCCTTCCTGGACAGAGACGGAGTACTGGAAGCACGTCAACAACTGCATCCTCAAACACAGCTCTGCCTCTGACCACAAGTCGTTGTGGCTCTTCAGGTCACATGGGTGCTAAGCCTTGCATAGCCTGGGCATTTTTACAGATCGATAAAGATGACCCAACTCGTGTTATCTGTAACATTTGTCAGCAAAAGCTAAGTAGAGGCCAAAAAATACATAGTTTGAGTACTTCATGCATGAACCGGCACATGGACATGAAGCATAAGTTGCAGTGGGAAGCTCACTGTGCTACAATGCGGCCTAGCCGGCCGGGCCAGCCACCGTCTGCCACATCTTGTGCATCCGCGGCCTCTTCATCCTCTGTGACTGGGGGGACAGCAGTCACACCTGTTTTGGGACGCAGACCTGCCACCTCTTTACCCGCAACAGCCAGCGTGATTGGCAGGTCATCATTTTCTTTGGAGGTGGAAACACCAGCTGGTGTTGAGCGCTGTCCGACATCGATAGCACCACCTTTGGATCAAGGCAACCTAACATGTCCGCCTGCATCTTCCTCACAGACAGGCAGTTTGCCGGGGACACCCTTCTCAACCCCGTCTAAGCACAACAGCCAGCCCTCTGTCCCTCAGATGTGGACAAGTAAAAGACCATTTCCTCCTAGCCATGAGAAAGCTAAGACGTTGAATTTCACCATCTGCAAGCTCTTGGCTACAGAAATGCTTCCTTTCCGCCTGGTGGACACAGAGGATTTTCGAGACCTTATGTCCGTCGCAGTGCCCCAGTACCAGATGCCCAGTCGGCACTACTTCTCAAAGAAAGGTGTGCCTGCGCTCCACCAGCATGTCGCACATAACATCACCGCTTCTTTGAGAAACTCTGTGTGTGACAGGGTGCATTTCACCACAGGCACTTGGACGAGTAGGCATGGACAGGGGCGTTACATGTCGCTGACTGGGCACTGGGTAACTATGGTGACAGCAGGACAAGGGGCTGCTGTCCAAGTCTTGTCGTCCCCACGAGTTGTGTGTCAATCCTCTTTATCTCAAAGTTCCTCCACTGCTTCTGCCTCCTCAACCTCCTCTGGGTCCTCCACCTGCACCCAAAGCCTGTCTGGTCATGCCACAAGCTTTCTAACTGCGCAGAAGGGATCCTGCACACCTCCTTACTATGCTGGCAGTAGGGCTCAACGTCATCAGGCGGTTTTTACTTTGAAATGTCTGGGAAATGTGAGTCACACAGCTGAGGAGTTGTGGTCAGCTCTGGAGAACCAATTTCATGAATGGTTGTCTCCACTGGACCTGAAACCAGGGAAGGCCGTGTGCGACAATGCTGCAAACCTGGGTGCGGCCCTTCGCCGGGGCAATGTCACACACGTGCTTTGTATGGCTCACGTGTTGAACCTGGTTGTCCAGCAATTTTTAGCCCACTATCCCGGACTAGATGGCCTTCTGCAGAGGGCACGGTCACTGTGTGCTCACTTCCGCCGTTCGCATCCCGCAGCTCAGCGACTTACATCTCTACAGAAGTCGTTGGGCCTGCCAGTTCACCGGCTAAAATGCGATGTGCCTACCCGGTGGAATTCAACTCTGCACATGTTGCAGCGACTGTAGCAGCACTGACAAGCCCTGGTGCAATACGTTCTGACGTACAGCCTGGGCCAACGAGATCCAGAGGTGGGGCAAATCACGCTGGAGGAGTGGTCTCAGATCAGGGACCTATGCACCCTTCTGCACAGTTTTGAAATGGCGACGAAGATGTTTAGTGCTGACGATGCCATTATCAGCATGACTATTCCGGTGATTTACATGCTGGAGCACATGTTAAACACAATTCGGAGTCACGTGGTGGCACAAGAGGAGGTGGAGGAAGTAGAGGAGGAGAAGTTGTATGCGGAAGGGCTAACATCTGCAAGGTCCAGACGGTCGGCAGCACCAAGGCGGCAGGCATGTGAGGGTGGGGGAGATGGTTATACCAGGGCGCATGGTAGCAGCCAAACTAGTGACGAAGGTGCAGGAGCCCATGAAGAAGTGGAGGACGAACTGATGGAAGACTCATCAGATGAGGGAGACCTTGATCACATTTCTGTTGTGCGAGTTTGGGGGGAGAGGACAGAGGAAGGAAGCATGATTGTTACCTCGCCACCAACACAACAGGGACTTGGTGCTCCTGGATGCGCAACACACATGAGTGCCTTCTTGCTGCACTACCTGCAACATGACCCTCGAATTGTGAGAATTAGAAATAATCCTGACTACTGGGTTGCCACACTGTTAGATCCCCGGTACAAAAGTAAATTTGCAGAAATTATTCCTGCCATAGAAAGGGATGCACGCATGCAGGAGTATCAGCAGAGACTGTTGCAGAATCTTACATGTGCTTTTCCACAAAACACCAGTGGTGCACGTAGTGAATCTCACAGTTCCAACTTGCCAACCGTGGGACCGTCGAGTGTTCAGCACTCAAACCGTAACAGAACCACAGTATCTGCTGCTAACATCAATTTTGCGGAATCATTTCACCACTTTTTTAGCCCATCCTTTGCAAGGCCACAGGAGACAAGAAGTCTGACACATAGTCAACGCCTAGAGACGATGGTACAGGAGTATCTCCAAGTAAACATTGAAGCCATGACTGTGTCACTGGACCCTTGCTCTTTTTGGGCTTCCAATCTGGATAAATGGCCGGAGTTTGCCACTTACGCCTTGGAGATCTTATCATGCCCTGCAGCCAGCGTTCTGTCTGAACGTGTGTTCAGCGCTGCTGGTGGTGTGCTGACAGATAAGCGCACGCGGCTCTCCACTGATAATGTAGACAGACTCACGTTCATAAAGATGAACAAATCATGGATCCGAAACGACTTTTCTACCCCTGTGTCATCCTGGGGAGAGTAAAAGCTTGATGATTTGTTAAAATCACCTCACCAACCATTTTAAGCTTTCAAATTACTAATCATGTTTATCTGTATCTTGGCTGGAAAATAATTTGGGCTTTGTAGCAGTGTGCAGTACTGATTCTATTAGGCCATCTATACTAAGCTCCACCAGATTTAAAATTAATAATAATTTTTAGCTGCATCTAGCCCGGAAAATAATTTTGGGGCACCTAGATGCGCAAGACACATGAGTGCCTTCTTGCTGCACTACCTGCAACATGACCCTCAGATTCTCAGAATTCAAGTAATCCTGACTACTGGGTTGCCACACTCTTAGATCCCCCACACTCTTCGATCAACCTTTTCATTTTAATAAAGAACAACAAAATGGTCATTTTTGAAATTATAAGCATTAGCAGGTTATTAGAAACTGAAATCAAACAGTTTTCAACTCAAAACTTCATTCTAGGTGATGTTACATTTGCACATAGGACCCCTTGTTCAAAAGGAGCTTCTGAACTGTCTCGTCCATTGAATTTGTCAGGTTTTGGATGGTTTCTGCTTCAATTGTTTTGCATGAGGACAGAATACCCTCCCAGAGCTGTTGCTTAGATGTGAACTGCCTCCCGCCATCATAGACACTCCTTTTGATGATGCTCCAGAGGTTCTGAATGGGGTAGAGGTCAGGGGAGCATGGGGGTCACCCCATAAGTTTGTCCCCTTTTATGCCCATATCAGCCAGAGATGCAGATGTGTTATGTGCAGCATGAGACGGTGCATTATCATTCATGAAAATGGAATACACAGTTCTTCTTCTTGAACCATGGCAGGAAGTGCTGTTTGAGAAACTCCACATACATTTTGGAGTTCATCTTTACCCCTTCAGGGATCCTAAAGGGGCCGACAATCTCTCTCCCCATGATTCCAGCCCAAAACATTACTCCACCTCCTCCTTGTTGGCGCTGTAGCCGTGTTTGCGTGGGGTGTCCATCAACCAGCCATCCTCCACTTCATCCATCTGGACCATCGAGCGTTGCACGGTACTCATCCGTGAACAAAACAGTTTTGAAGTCAGTCTTCATGTCTTGTTTAGCCCACTGGAGCCGTTTCTACTTGTGTGCAGTGGATAGAGGAGGTCGACAGGATGGCTTACACACAGCTGCAAACCTCTGAAGGACCCTGCATCTTGTTGTTCGGGGGACGTTGGAGGCACCAGCAGCTTCAAAAACTTGTCTGCTGCTATGACAAGGCTTTTTTGCCGCTGCTCTTTTAACCTGACGTAATTGCCTGTAGGAAAGAGTCCTCAATTTTCCATTATCAGCACGCACACGTGTGTACTGTGAATCAGCTACATAATTCTTGATTGCCAAGACACTTCATCCTGATCATCGCACAATGTTGATTGTAGTCATGCCTTGACCTAAACACTCCACAATTTGTTGCTTCTCAGCAGCCGACACATCCTTTTTCTTTCCCATTTTGGCAGAAAATGTAGGCTGCTTAATAATGTGGGACAGCCTTCTTAAGTAGTCTTGCCTTTCATTGGACGCACCTGCCAAACTAATTAGCACAGGTGTCTGCAATTGCTTACAGTGATATAAAGAGCCCTGACACACATCACCATCAATGAGTTTAACTGACAAACAAAAAAATTCTTGCCTTATCACTCCTAAACACTTTTTGCATAATAATTTGGAACACAGTGTACATGTGCTTTTCCACAAAACACCAGTGGTTCACGTAGTGAATCTTACAGTTCTAACTTGCCAACCATGGTCTGTATGGAGTTGTTCAATAAAGGGCCAAAAATTAAGATAACATAGACGGGAGAGGTCTCTATGAATAGGAATTCCTAAGTATTGGATACCCTGTGAGGGCCAGGCAAAGGGAAAGTTGGACTGGATGGCATCCTGTATGGATTTGGGGATGGAGACATCGAGGGCCTCAGACTTCGCTGCATTGATTTTAAAATTTGACCATGTAACAAAGTGATCTATTTCAGCCATAACAGCAGGGATGGATATATGTGATTGAGTGATATATACTAGGACATCATCAGCAAATAGAGAGCACTTGTACTTGGTGCCTCCCACCTCAATCCACCTAATATTGGGGTTATGGCGAATTGATGAGAGCAGGTGCTCCGTCACTAGGATGTATAAGAGAGGGGACAGAGGACATCCCTGCCTTGTCCCATTGGTGATTATGAAAGGTGATGAAAATGTTCTGACGCGCCTCCTGGGCCTTGGGACACCCGGAGCCGGACCCTTTTTGGTGGATGCTGGTGGTTGTAGTCTCCGTGGCGGTGACCCGGTTCCGTGGCTCAGGGCGGTCAAACCAGTGGTGGAACTATTTATGTGGTTTTGATGTTTAAATGTCCGACTACGCCACCCGTGGATTGCAGTCAGAGTGAACCACTGCTGCAGGGCAGACCGCTGAGGCTGGTGTTGTGGGTGCAGCAGAGCGTAGTATAACTCCCCACGGGAGGAGTATAGCCTCAGGGCAGTGTATGCGGAAGATGGGGGTGATGGTGCAGGGCAGCAGCAGTAACGACACGGAGTCAGTGATGCAGTCCAGGGCCTTTACTCACAGTTCTTATTATCCAGACCACTTCTGCAGGTAACGGCTGCCCACGTCGTACTGTGCTCACCAGGTGAGGGGCTCAGACAACTCCCAGATAACTTTGGAGCGCTTCACAGGACCCCCTTTGTGTGTCCTTTGTCTGGCCTTTCTTACCAACGCTTCTGTCCGGCTGCCTCGGGCCTCCTCTTGGTAAACTTGGCGCCAGTTTCCCTGACCCTATGTGGTGCCTTCCTAGCGGGTGTAGCGAGGGGCTGCGCCACATAAAATGTCACAGCCTCCGGTTTGTAGCTAAGGGTCGTTTCCTGCCTCCACTAGTTTCGGGGATCGGTCTCCCCCTTTGGCCTGACCCCTCCACGCAAGTGGATTCAGGCGTGCGGTGGCGACTCACCCGTCTGCACCCCTGGGATCCCTTCGTTCCTCGTGCCTTCTCCGCTCCTCTTCCTTCCTTCTCCCTCTTCCAGGCCTGGGCCTCTGTTACTAGGCCCGCCTCCGGAGCAGAGCTCATGCAGAGCCCCTGCTCCCTGTCACTTCTGCTCAGACTTCTCTGCACTGAACTAAGATGGTGCCCACCTTTTATACTCCCTTCTCAATGCACCCAGGAACTGCTTCCTCCCTTCTCCTGCACTACAGGGTTCCCCTTCCTCAGTGTTCCCTCCCCCCACTCCAGCCAGGGACAGGGACTGTCGTGCCCATCTCAGGGGCATATTGGTCGCCCTGCCCCACGGCAATGTGGTGTAATGCATGCAGGTGTCGGGGTCCTGATCCACACTCCATCCTTACCTGAGAGTGAGATATCACACCTCTGGGTGAGGTGCAATACCTATGTAGCAACCGAGCCCTCGGGGTGCTAGAGTTCCATTTATCTTCAGCCTAGGTGACGTATTGCGATACAGGGCCGTGATTTTGGATAAAAAAGGGTCCCCTAGACCCCTACCCCAAGCTTTTTAAGAGAATAATATATGGCGTGCCAGGAGACTCTATGGAATGCTTTCTCAGCATCCAACGAGAGTATCTAATTACAAATTTTTAACTGCATCTAGCCCAGGAAATACTTTGTGCCTAGTAGCAGTGTCTGCTAGTCAGCGGATTATCCCAGCTGTTAAGCAAGCTACACTACCTGTAATTTGGACACTTCATTTTTTCAAAGGAAATGCTTCGGGACCCCGGGATACTCAGTGAAGAGCATCAGGAGGCACCCCAAGGCATAGGGACTGGGACTGGCGGTAGGACACCTTGCGGTGGACAGCCGAGCTCGATCCTTATAAAAACTTTTTAACTGCAGCAGCTTTAGTGGACGCTACTGGAGCTGGAATTACGCGGCTGCTGGCATGAGACTTGCCCTCCAATAGATCCTTGTAAAAGGATTTAAAGTGTATTCATTCAAATTAGAGAGACAATTTAAATGAAAAAGCTTAGACCTGCCTCCACCACAGTGGGGCTCGCTCGACCCACCAGCGGACAGGCACCAGTATTGGGAGAGGGGGGCTGGACGTCAGGGTCCACCGCGGCTCTGGCACAAACCCGGCGACACGGAGGTCGCACGGGCAGTAACGGACTGGCCGTGTCGGCGTCTCACTTTTTGGGTTTTAGAAGGGCATGACATGCCTATATCTGTGTCTCCCCCTCCTTTTACTCCTCCACCTCTTTTCTTTTCGCATGACTATATGTACTTGTCACTTTTCCATGTGTTAGTTATGTCTTCTGAGCAGTTTGTCAGCTTTTGGACACCTTTGAAGGTGTTTTCTATGTGTTTCTATGTGTTTTTGTTTGCCTGCCATTGGTTTTAACGGTGTTCGACGAACAGTTCGACGAACAGTTCGGCGAACACACGGGGGTGGCTCAACACTAATTGTGTCACAAAAATTTTCTTTATTTGAATGTGCGCAGTTGCTTGATTTTGTTAGAAAACACGAAAATCGTGAAAAGAAAATAAATCAAGCTAAATTTATAAAACCAGAAAAGGTAAAATCTTCTCAAAAGCCAATATCAAACTCTCCTAGACTGAGTCATCCCCATAATGAAATGTTATGAAATACGCAGAAGATTTCATATATGTTATAAGCCATATCAGATGATGCAAAAGTCAATTTCTTCACAGTTTCAAAGTTCTGGCCGTCTTCGCCTAAAAATAAAAATGGCTGAAATTGACAGACAGGGACCGGCTCAGAATGACATAATGGAATATAAGCTGAAGACTCTCTTTAAGGATGAAAAAATGTCTTTTCTAAACAGAGCTTTTCTAGACATTTTTGACAGAGAAAGAAGATTTTGTTTAGGGAATGGCTAAGGAAAAAACTAATTATATGTTGCATCAAAGTGTTATACAATATATCATTAGTTATTTATTATTTTATAAAGTAAAATTGTATCGTTACATAGTATCTGCTAGTTCATATATATATATATACACACACTTGTATACAGTAGAGATTGTGTATAATTGTATTTATAGATATAATTATAGTAATAATTAAAATTTAATAAATTAGAACCTCATATATAAATTAAAGTAGCAATATTTTGAATTATATTAGAACCAACCAATATATGTATAAGATATTTAAATAATTCTGTTTCTTTATGAATTTGATATTTAATTTTATTTCTTATGTTTCCTTAGAGTTTTCATTACAAAGCAGGATTTGATCAAACTCTAAATGGATTTTTCTTTATTCACACAGGAAGTTGGAAAAAATTGCATGATTTTATGTGTATAACATTTTAAAATAACAATATAACTAGTTGAACTATATTATGTGTAACACTTATTAATATTTTCTGTGCATGAAGTGTTTGCTTTACAGCATGACGTGTGACAGCTGCGGCCTTTGAACTTTGAGCAAATAGTATAGAATCCCATTCATTCTATTTTCAGCTGACGTAACTTAAAACCTGGTAGCCAGTAAAAAAAGAATCTAAGACATTTCTATTTTTGCAAGTCAAGAGTATTTTTTTTCCAAGTGTCTTAAATTTCAGTGAATTACTCTCATATTATATTATATGTACTTGGGGAATATTCAAAGAAATATTAAGACATTACATTTAATAGTTTACTATGCGCATTGATAAATTATACAAAAATTTTGGGTATAAATATATCTATAACGTCATATGTGGAATGTTTGACAGATGAGTAAATGAGCAGCTGCTAAGTATGATTTTTGTGAGAGGCCTCACCTCGTGTGCAAGGAAAAAAAAACGTTTCTTTATGTGAATGTACTAATATATATTTAATTCTGAAAAATTATAATACATAATTAATTATTATCTACATAATATATTTCTATATTTCTTTAGTAATTATTATTTCTTGATTTAGTTAATAGTGGATAAGGGCAACTACACATCAATATGGTTTACAAAGCAAATTTACATTTAGAATAATTTTCCACATGATAATTTTATAATATTAAAGGTTGTTTTTTTAATGGTTACCTAAATAGGTGCACACCGCTTCAGACAAATCTATGCTACACATTCATATGAAATTTATGCAAAATATTTATAGAATAATTATTTTTTAATTTGGTTCTGATACATAAATTATTTTATAAAATAATAATTTTTGGTATTAAGGGGAAAATGTGTTTTTTGATCCTGATTACATAATCACTTTTGATCAATACTTTTTTTTCACACATTTTAATGAAGAAGAAATATTAATAAGGTACAATGGTAAAATTAAGAAGGGTATTACATGCAAAGTTGCATAATTGAATCATTTTTGGTAATACAAGGTTATGACAAATATGAAATCATCCAGATAATGGAAATAAGGGTATTTTTCATGGAGAATATAATTACTCTGCATTTGTCATTAACATATTAAGGCCTTATTTTTATTATTATTATTATTATTATTATTATTAATTTTATTTTTCATTTTTAAATTTTATTCTTACTTATTTTTTTATTTTTCCATTTTTCATTTATAATTCTCATTTTTTTGATTTTATTATTTCAGTTCAATATCTCATTTGTGAAAACACATTAATATTTAATAAAGTAATGTCTAGTACAAGAATATTGCCTCATTAAATTTAATGAGGGGGTTCGAATATAAGAAGAAAAAATGTTTACATTTTCTGAGTAAACACAAGTCATTCATTCATATATTTATTCATTTTGGTTCATGAGTATACATTCTTTGGTATTATTGGTTTAATAAAGATAAAAACATTTGTTTCAAAACACACTGACATCTATGGGTTGGAAAAGGTAATTACACCCATGACACAAAAATATTCTATCACATGGAGAACTTGATTAATAATGAATTACTATCTATTATTGTATATTATTCCAAACATAATTAATTTGATATTTTGATAATAATTAGATGGATATTATTGATTGCTATGGTAAGCTGTGATATTATAGGTTAGGAAAATTGCCAGATTTGGTATCCGATTAGGGAATGAAGACTTCAATCAAGACATCGCAATTATGAATTCTATTTTAATAAAAGACTTTTAATATTTATTAATCAAAGAGATTCTCAAAGGTTATAAGAAGAAGCAACCGATATCCGGACGTCTCAGAAGGTAAAGATGTTGTGAATGCTGAGTGTTATAATAGACTGTGTCAGATACAATTCACACCACTGATCACCAGGACGGCAGAGGACGATGATCCTATATGTACTGGGTTGTGCTCAAGTTTCATCACGTTCCAGTGGTTTCTTATCACCTGTAACGCTTCAATGACAGCTGGTGAACAGGTAATACCTGACATATGTGTCCTGTATATAAAGGACTGAGTACTGGTTATGGTGCTATATAAAGCTGGGAAGTGTCAAGTTAACCCTTGCTTTACTGACCAAAGACGTCACATCTGTTCCAAAAGTGACACGAGACCAGTGCGGACGGCACGGAAGATTCCAGAACTATCCAACGTCAGTCCAGGTGACATCACACAGATATTAAAGCTACATTTCATCCATGGACTTTGTTTTCTTATCAATTGACACACATGATCTTTCTAATAAAGAGTACAGTTTATGGACTGAACAATAATGAACACAATTATGAACTGTACAATATCTACACGCTGTCATTTATTTCAAAGGAGTTTTCATCTAAAGACTGTGTTATAAAAGAACCAAGAAGACGAGACGACGACCCGATGACATCAGATGATGACGATGGGACCCGTGATTGCTTCAATTTAGATTTAGGGAAGTATCATTATACATGTTAAATGAATATTAGTCACGGCTTACCATAACATGAATTCACATCATTATATAACAATAATCCGATATTGATATTATTATTATTATGGACATTAAATGATATTGCCAAGGAAGAAGAAGAAAAAAATGATCCTGTTATCCTAATGATGAACCTATCTTCTTTGAGGATTTCAGATGTCTTTCATCCTCAAAAGGGGGAATTGTTAAATATTAATTACAGATATTTATTTTATTCTTAATTATTGTTAAATATTAATTATGGATATTCATTTTATTCTTAATTCTGAGTTCTATACAAGATTGCATCAGCCTCGTGCTAAGGGTGTCTAGATGACATGCGCTATTTGTGTGTTTATTTTTAGTTCACTACCATATACAAAATAACAGGTGCTATAAAAGCCCATGTTAGAGAAAGGGAGGTGGCTTGCCATTCCACAGGACACAAGACAAGGATCCGTGTGTAAACCAGCAACTAATGTAGGCCCAGGAAACACGTTCTTTACCCGGACACACGTGCAGGATCCAAGGGAAAGATGGGTGAATCTCAACAATTAAGCTAATTATGGACAATCACTCTGTAACTATCTAATTATTGTATGTACCTGCTGCAATCTGATTATTTTTAATGGACAATCCAAGAATAAATCAATATTTTTTTTATAAGAAAATCTTGATATTGATACTTTGCGAAGTCCTCGATAGAGAAAAATAATACAGAAAGAAGTATTATTTAACACCGCCACATCCACATCCCCGTTCTTTAACGTCACCCTTTCCCATATTGAACGCTTTATGAAAAAAAAATCCCTGGCTTTATTTTTCACAAGTACCCTCACAGATGTGTTATGTATAAAGTCCCTGTATGTAGCAATGTGTGGGTAATTTTTTTTAGCTTTATTAGACACGGCAACAGCAGACTCAGGAAAATTACTGGAAAATAGTGACGTTTGCGTATCTCAGCAGGCTTTGCGCCAGTCGCACAACTGCTAGATAAATATACGCTATTTCAGCAATAGGCCAGGAATATTATTTAGCTGAAAAAATTGTTTAGTACATGCTGGTATATTATGGTACTGGATATGAAACCCTGCCTCTCTCCCTACTCCCATAATCTGTTCCTACATTATACACAATGCACAACCTACAAAAAGAGTGGAGTGTCAGAGCCCAAAAAAGAGTCAGGTCAACATCATAATTGTTCCAGATAAAAAATCAGTTTTATTGAGTATTAAAAATATGAAAAGGAGGTCCCACGGACACTCCTAAATAGAGCACAACCAATGAAATAGTAGTTCATAGGTGAAAACTACACAAAGGACAGAGAGACAACCATGTGAGTCCACAAATATGGGAACATGAAAAGAAGTGACAAGATTATCAATCCAAGTATCAATAAATCAAGTTACCAAGTAATTGGACAACGTAACTTACAAGCACAGTATACAATCATGCATATGTGTTATCCTGGCATCATAACAGTAAAGGTACCCATAAGACGTGTAACCTTCTATGATGTCCAGAAATATACTAACCTTGCTTGGGAAGAGAAATTGACACTGACATAAAGATGAGTCATAACATACCCATAGTGCTGTATGGACCGGTGTCTCGTTGAGGCCCCTACGCGCGTTTCGCATGAGGTTCTTCGGGGGGCGTTGTCCACAAAGTTGTGCCACGATAACACATATGCATGATTGTATACCGTGCTTGTAAGTTACGTTAAACAACCAAAATATCCAGATCAATATATAGTAAACGTCTGGACAAAGAAGAGATATCAGCTGCATATAAAAGGTAGGTGGTGACAGATATAAGGTAATTAATTTATCTATCCATACCTTATCCACAACTCAACTAACACTCTTAGAGAAGGGCCCTACCTATTCTCCCTCTCATCACCTAGACCAGTTCACGACGGTGAAAGATACACATCTAATTGCAAGGAAACTCATTTACAAAAAATTACTTTACAAAACAGCGTTACATGACCTATTTCCTACCAGAGAAGAAAGGGAAGCATTGGAAACCCTGGAATCTCTGGAGAAAGTAATTCAGAGGTTAGTGACTTTCTCCGTAATCTATGTAACGAATCTAATAAATTTCCAGCCCTCAGCCTATGTCCTGCCATTGAGGTATTCACTAAGATGGTCACTTTGGAAATTGAGAATCTTTCACAATGTACGCCTTGAAAATCTAACCTAAGTAAAATGGAAAAAATGGCGCTAAAATATTTCCAAAAATTGAAAGATGTTATTTTTAAAACTGCGGACAAGGGGGGAAACCTCGTCTGGCCAGTCAGCCTTTACAAAAAGCAGGCATATAAACTTCTGAATACCCCCCCATTGTTATAAAAAACTTTCTCATAATCCCCTATCCTCTTTCCAGGATGAATTGGTGTCTATCCTCGAAGGGGCATTCAAACAGAGTGTGATACCAAAAGAGCTGTTGGATATGGTGCGCAAACTACAGCCCCATTTGGCCACCTTTTACTTAATTCCAAAACATCACAAAAATCTGATTGATCCGCCAGGTAGGCCAATTGTTGCCGGTATCGGCAGTTTGTGTGAAATTATATCTAGTGTAATTGATCACTACTTGAAGCCCTTGGTCTCTGGCCTGCCCTCCTACAAGATAACAAGGCCACCCTACAAAGATTGGATCACCTCTGCCTCGGTGACCATATAGTCATGGTCACTGCAGACGTAGAGACACTTTATACGTCCATCAAACATGAAGATGGTATTAGGGTAGTATCGTGGTATCTGAGGTCAAATGGTCTCAAGCAGTCCCTGGCCAAGCTGCTCGTGGTCCTCCTGGAATTTGTCCTTCAACATGTTTATTTTCAAAAAGAACATCTACTTACAACAACAGGGCTCCAATATGGGGGCCTCCTGTGCCCCCTCCTATGCCAACCTTTTTTGGGGGGCGTGGGAGCGGGATATATTCCAGGGGGATACCAATGTTGAGATGGACTTGGTCCAGGGAAGGATGAGATACATTGATGATATATGGTTTGTCTGGGAGGCTAAGGCCAGAGATTTGGAGAGGCTTATAACCAA
Source organism: Phyllobates terribilis (assembly GCF_046119375.1). Classification (NCBI taxonomy): domain Eukaryota; kingdom Metazoa; phylum Chordata; class Amphibia; order Anura; family Dendrobatidae; genus Phyllobates; species Phyllobates terribilis. The sequence continues at coordinate 597,475 of NW_027362879.1, read as the reverse complement.
GCTGAATGATAACAATTTGAATACTCTGCTAACATATAAATTCAGAAGAAGTCTGGACTTCTTGGATTTAAAAATCGGGGTATCTGAGAATGGTATTATAACTACTGACTAGTGTTGAGCGAGCACTAAAATGCTCGGGTGCTCGAAGCTCGGGCCGAGCTCGCCGTGATACTCGGGTGCTCGACCCGAGCAACGAGCCCAATGTTAGTCTATGGGAGACTCGAGCATTTTTGCGGTGGCACCCCCAGCAGTCTTTTAAAAGCCTAACAAGTGCCCAAAACGATAGTGACAGTGCTCAAATGACATGGGGACAGCATGGGGATCGCCCCAGGAAGCATTTCTGACCCCCAGGTCACTGCTGTCAACAACGTGGTCAGAGGTATTAAGCCACTTTTACAGGCTCACAATAAAACGAAAGTGAAACTTTTTTCCTGTGAAATATGTTAAGGAACATCCTTTCCAGCGAAAAGACTTGTGTATAAGTTAAAATAAATGACCAAAAACAAAAATACTCCTCCACACCTTCGGCTATGTTCACAAGTAGCATTTTTTATGCGTTTTTGCACTTTTGTATTGCTTTCAACTATGACAAATGCATTCACCGGGAAATGTCATTTTAACATTTTACAACCTTATCTGGCCATGTGCTGTGTGACACATGCATAAAGTGCTGAAAAGACATGGGAACAGCATGGGGAAGAACCCTGGAAGCATCTCTGACTCCCAGGTCACTGTCTAAAAGTGTGCCCATCATAAGTGATCCTTGCCGCATCAGAAGATGCAGACTTGCAACTATCCCCATGCAAGTTCTAGTCCCAGGCAGTGTTCAATTGTACCTCCCCCATTCCTTGCAATACAAGCGCAAGTATGCAGCCTGCCACCCACCCACCCCCAGGCTGCAATACCATACTGCTTGCTTGCTTGAACTTGAAATTGGGCCTTTTAGGCATGTGGAGGCGGAATCTGGCCACCACGTCATGGCTGTGTTGGCAGCCTGGAATCCATACTCAGTCCCCAGCCGCCCGGCGGCCGGGTGTTCATACTCAGTCCCCAGCCGCCCCGCGGCCGAGTGTCCACACGGTCCCCAGCCGCCTAGGGGCAGTCGGGTGTCCATAAACGGTCCCCAGCCACCCCCATTTCTCCTTGGAACATCCCCCCACACACTTTTCTTAGCCCGGCCTGCTTTAGGCAGCATTGGACGAGCCCACCAGAGAACCAGACTCCTCCGGTGGGCCCTGACTTCTCCATCGGTGGAGTTGAGAGTGCCAAGGTGAGGAGCATGATGATGATGACAGAAGTTAGCATCTGCTATGTTTTCTTTTAATGCAAGTGTAAGTGTGCAGCCTGCCACCCACCCACCCCCAGACTGCAATTCCATACTGCTAGCTTGCACTTGAAATGGGGCCTTTTAGTTTAGAGGAGGCCAAAGCTGGCCACTACCTCATGGCTGCTTCGGCAGCGAGGTATCCATACTCAGTCCCCAGCCGCCCCTATTTGTCCTGGTGTGCCTTATACATAAGATTAACCGCGTATACCAAAACATTACCTGTGCCCTCCCCAGTGCATTTAGTGGGAAGGAGAGTCTATTCCGCTGTAGTGTGTGCATGCCAAACCCCTGTTCATGGTACATGCGAAGAGGCCTCCCACCTTGCACCTGTCATTGCAGACTTGCAACTATCCCCATTCAAGTCCTTGTCCCAGGGCAGTGTTCAATTGTACCTCTCCCATTCCTTGCAATGCAAGCGCAAGTATGCAGCCTGCCACCCACCCACCCCCAGGCTGCATTACCATACTGCTTGCTTGTTTGCACTTTAAATTGGGCCTTTTAGGCATGTGGAGGCGGAATCTGGCCACCACGCCATGGTTGTGTCGGCGGCCTGGTATCCATACTCAGTCCCCAGCTGCCTGGTGGCCGGGTGTCCCCGCTTGCTCCCCAGCCTCCAGGGGGTGGCCGGGTGTCCATACTCGGTCCCCAGCCACCCCTATTTGTACCGGTAACCTTTCCCACACTTTTCTTAGCCTGGCCTGCTTTAGGGCAGCATTGGCCGAGCCCACCGGACTATCAGACTCCTCCGGTGGGCCCTGGCTTCTCCATCAGGGGAGTTGAGAGTGCCAAGGTGAGGAGCATGATGAGGATGATAGAAGTTAGCATCTGCTTTGTTTTGTTGTAATGCAAGCGCATGTATGTAGTAGCGGCTAGGCCTGAGGAGGTCAGCGTTTTGGCGCATATCCTACCTCCTCCGAGGATTGCTGGATGTTTTCCTGCTACTATCCAAGTTCTATGACTCCCGTTAAAACAAAGCTTCAGGTGATAAATGATGGATGAGGTAGTGGCAAAGGAGAAAGAGCAGGAGGAACAGGGACCATTCACATCAATATCAGGCCAGTCAACCAGATATGTCTTGTAGGATATGTTTCTGTAACAAAAGGAGCAGTTCGGCTACACAGTTATAGGGCATACAGTGAGTGCAATGCCTACCAAAAATTTCGAGCCACTCCAATGCCCCTTGGAAATGACATGGAGGTCAGAGGGCGTTAACTAAACCTTTTTTTCCCATTTATAGCAACTGGGTCTCCTGTGCACAGTTGGCCTAAGCAGTGAATGGAAGGCTTTCCAAAAATTATGAGGTACTGCAATGCCCCTTACAAGAGCCATGTGTGGCACCCCAGGGGTCTGGTCACCACAGTAATAGAGATTACGTCGGAGAGCAAGTGGGAGGTTTCCTGGTCAAGATCCCTTAAACATGCAACATCCTCCTGCCCCAGTCCTGGGAGGGGAGAATTCTGCCCTTATAAACTGGATCTGGGGTGGGGTTGAGTGAGTCAGAGAACAGAGAACAGTCAGAGTCAGAGTGAGAGCAAGGGAAAGTAACAGCAAGGAGCTCTGTAGGAGCTAGGAGCTAAAGACCAGGGGCTGGAAGCTGAGCAGAGCTCGCCCTGGCAGAAGACAATAGGAACCGGACACAGGAGTCCGAAGCTGTGAGGACTTATATATCCAGCAGCAAAAACCCGCCGGCAGGGGATTTCAGGTCCTCTGGCCATAGAAGCCCGGAGGCTCAGTCACAAGCAAGGGACCAGCACCGCCATCGTGGAGCGGAGGCTAACAGAAGGCCCCAAGTCACCAGCCATACGGGTGAGCACTACACGGTACACTCAGGGACGTGGGCTACTTCTACCCGCTTACAGCAAGGTAGCCAGGAAGAGTGCAGACAGACGGGGAGGCCTACAACTCCACCTGGCCAGGGGAACTCCTGCTTGCTCACAGACTGACCAGGCCTCTTATGCTAGCCAGTACTCCCGGGAGGGTCTACCTTATAATCATCAGTAAAGACCCTGAACTGCACTGCAAAGACTCTGAGTCATTCCTGCTGCGCTCGTGCACCATCACCCCCATCATCCACACTCACTGCCCTGAGGCTATACTCCTCCCGAGGGGAGTTATCCCATTTTATGCTGCGCACACAACACCAGCCTCAGCGGTCTGCCTCGCAGCGGTGGTACTCCCTGACCGCAATCCACGGGTGGCGCAATCGGACAATTAACCTCAAAACCTAAGAAAGATTGCCACTGGTTTGACCAGCTTGAGCCACGGGACCGGGTCACCGCCACGGAGACTACAGACCCCAGAGACCCGGCACCGGGTATCCCACACACGTGTACACACGGCCCAGGGGGCGCGTCACATGCAGTACAGCATATTACAAACATAAGTCCCATTATTGGGGAGTGGGTCTCCCATAGTATTTGCTTATGCTTTCCCAGCAAAAGCTGCCAAAAATTAGGACGGAGCAACTTGCAATGCCCCTTACAAGAGCCATGCAGTACAGCATATTACAAACATAAGTCCCATTATTGGGGAGTGGGTCTCCCATAGTATTTGCTTATGCTTTCCCAGCAAAAGCTGCCAAAAATTAGGACGGAGCAACTTGCAATGCCCCTTACAAGAGCCATGCAGTACAGCATATTACAAACATAAGTCCCATTATTGGGGAGTGGGTCTCCCATAGTATTTGCTTATGCTTTCCCAGCAAAAGCTGCCAAAAATTAGGACGGAGCAACTTGCAATGCCCCTTACAAGAGCCATGCAGTACAGCATATTACAAACATAAGTCCCATTATTGGGGAGTGGGTGTCCCATGGTATTTGCTTATGCTTTCCCAGCAAAAGCTGCCAAAAATTAGGACGGAGCAACTTGCAATGCCCCTTACAAGAGCCATGCAGTGCAGCATATTACAAACATAAGTCCCATTATTGGGGAGTGGGTCTCCCATAGTATTTGCTTATGCTTTCCCAGCAAAAGCTGCCAAAAATTAGGACGGAGCAACTTGCAATGCCCCTTACAAGAGCCATGCAGTGCAGCATATTACAAACATAAGTCCCATTATTGGGGAGTGGGTGTCCCATGGTATTTGCTTATGCTTTCCCAGCAAAAGCTGCCAAAAATTAGGACGAAGCAACTTGCAATGCCCCTTACAAGAGCCATGCAGTACAGCATATTACAAACATAAGTCCCATTATTGGGGAGTGGGTGTCCCATGGTATTTGCTTACGCTTTCCAAGCAAAAGCTGCCAAAAATTAGGACGGAGCAACTTGCAATGCCCCCTACAAGAGCCATGCAGTACAGCATATTACAAACATAAGTCCCATTATTGGGGAGTGGGTGTCCCATAGTATTTGCTTATGCCTTGCAAGCAAAAGTTGCCAAAAATTAGGACGGAGCAACTTGCAATGCCCCTTACAAGAGCCATGCAGTACAGCATATTACAAACATAAGTCGCATTATTGGGGAGTGGGTCTCCCATAGTATTTGCTTATGCTTTCCCAGCAAAAGCTGCCAAAAATTAGGATGGAGCAACTTGCAATGCCCCTTACAAGAGCCATGCAGTACAGCATATTACAAACATAAGTCCCATTATTGGGGAGTGGGTGCCCCATGGTATTTGCTTATGCTTTCCCAGCAAAAGCTGCCAAAAATTAGGACGGAGGAACTTGCAATGCTGGCACCCTGGTGGTATAGTGGTGGTGGAGGCTGAGGATAAGGAGAAGAAGATTAAACAGCCGAAACGAGGAAGCGGATACCCATGTGTGGGTGTGAAGCGGTGCATGTGAATACACCTCCAGAAATAACACAGTGGATTTGACTTTATGTTACTCTGCTGTCATTTGGTGGTGATGAGAAGTCTGGCCCAATCCAGCCCTTGTTCATTTTGATAAGGGTCAGCTTGTCAGCATTGTCAGTTGACAGGCGAGTGCGCTTATCAGTTATAATTCCCCCAGCGGCACTAAAAACACGCTCCGATAACACGCTAGCGGCAGGGCAGGCCAGGACCTCCAAGGCGTACAGAGCGAGTTCATTCCAAGTGTCCAGCTTGGATACCCAATAATTAAAAGGCACAGAGGAATCACGGAGGACGCTGGTACGATCGGCAAGGTACTCCCTCACCATCTTTTGAAACTTTCCACTCCTTGTGAGAGTACCCTGCGCCTCAGGGCCTGTAAGCTGGGCGGGTGTCAGAAAACTGTCCCAGAACGTTGACAGTGTTCCCCTGCGTCTGCTGGATTGGAGTTGCATCTCTCTCGCCTGTACGCCTTGGTTGGGCAACGAACTGTGACCTCTGCCGCTAGCGTGTTCAGATGGGAATTTTTTTAAGAGTTCTGCAGCAAGGGCCTTCTGGTATTGCCCCATTTTTGTAGACCTCGCCACCTCAGGAATAAGAGAGTGAAAGTTCTCCTTGTAGCGGGGGTCTACAAGTGTCACCAACCAGTAATGACTGTCACCCAACATTTTGACAACGCGAGGGTCACGGTTAAGGCAGCGTAACATAAAGTCAGCCATGCGTGCCAGACTGGTAACGGGCAAGATTTCCGTGTCCTCACCAAGATGACGACTGACCATGCTGTCCTCCTCCTCTTCCTCCTCCCCCCTGTCCTCAGGCCACCCACGCTGAACCGATGGTATGACACTTGTACAGGTACTACCGTCTACAACGCATGATAGCAGCTCCTGTTCTTCCTCCTCCTCCTCTCCCTCATTGTCCCCCAATGCACGTTGGGATGAGATGAGGCTGGGCTGTGTGTAATCGCCCACTACGGCTTCTTGATCCATCTCATCATACTCTGGCTGCAATGCCTCCTCTTTAATTCTCTGCAGAGAGCGTTGCAAAAGACAGACAAGTGGGATGCTGACACTAATGATGGCGTCATCGCCACTCACCATCTTGGTGGCCTCCTCAAAGTTTGTCAGGATGGTACATATGTCAGACATCCAGGTCCACTCCTGAAGTCTTATGTGTGGAGTCTGACCTGAATATCGATGGCCTTGTTGCAGCTGGTACTCCACAACTGCTCTCTTCTGCTCACAAATCCTTTGCAACATGTGGAGGATAGAGTTCCAACGTGTGGGGACATCACACACCAGTCGGTGTGCCGGAAGCTGCAAACGCTGCTGCAACATGATTCTATGATTCTATGAACACAGCAAGGGCAGCGGCAGCTGTAGCCGACTTGCGAAAATGAGCTGACAGGCGGCGTACTTTCACGAGCAGATCTGGCAACTCGGGGTACGATTTAAGAAACCGCTGAACCACGAGGTTAAGCACATGAGCCAGGCATGGTACGTGTGTGATCTCACCTCGCCTCAGAGCCGCCACCAGGTTACGGCCATTGTCACACACGACCATGCCGGGATGTAGGTTCAGCGGTCTCAGCCACAGATCTGCCTGCTCTTTCACAGCTGTCCACAACTCACAAGCAGTGTGAGGTTTATCACCTAAGCTTATGAGTTTCAGCACAGCCTGTTGCCGCTTGGTGGAGGCAGCAGTACTGCAATGCTTCCAGCTTGTAACTGATGTGGTGATATCTGAGATGGAGGCTGAACATGAGGAGGAGGAGGAGGAGGATGCGCAGGAGCTGTACACTGTGGGGGCAACTCTGACTGACATAGGGCCCGCAATCCTCGGTGTGGGGAGGATGTGTTCCGTCCCAAGGTCCGACTGGGTCCCGGCTTCCACTATGTTTACCCAGTGTGCCGTCAGAGAGATGTACCGTCCCTGGCCACAAGCACTTGTCCACGTGTCCGTTGTCAGGTGGACTCTCCCAGTAACTGCGTTGTTGAGGGCACGGCAGATGCTTTGGGACACGTGCTTGTGTAGTGCGGGGATGGCACACCGGGCAAAATAGTGTCGGCTGGGGACCGAGTACCGAGGGACGGCCACCGCCATAAGATTGCGGAAGGATTCCGTCTCCACCAGCCTAAAAGGCAGCATTTCCAATGCAAGCAGTCGTGAAATGTGCGAATTTAGGACTGTGGCCTGTGGGGCGTTAGCTGCGAATTTCCGCTTTCGTTCAAAGGTCTGGGATATGGACAATTGAACGCTGCGGTGGGACGTGGACGTTGATGCTGTTTCTTGAGAAACTGCCATAACAAGTGAAGACTGAGAGGAGGGGGCATCTTTACATGCAGTATGGACAGGGGATTGCCTTGCACACACAACAGGGGGTTCTATTGCACGCACAACAGTGGAAGAAGCAGTGGTGACACCCGCTGACACTGGTCGTGGACCCTGGGTTTCGCCCCACAAAGTTGGGTGCTTTGCTGCCATGTGCCTGATCATGCTGGTGGTGGTCAGGCTGGTAGTTTTGTCACCCCTGCTGATGCTGGCATGGCAGGTGGAACATATGGCCTTTTTGGGGTTATCAGCAGAGTCTTTAAAAAAATTCCAGACTCTGGAAGACCTACCGCTTGTACTGGCAATGTCCCTCGTGTTGGTGTTACGGGGAACGGTTGCCTGCCTTCTGTCTGCGGCCACCACACTGCTTCTTCCTGCCTGTTGGGGTACTCTGCCTCCCTCCCCCTGTGTGCTGCTGGCCTCACTCTGCATGTCCTCCTTCCACGTTGGGTCAGTTACTAGATCATCCACCACCTCCTCCTCTTCCACTTGCGCACCACGATCCTCCTCCTCACTTCCTGGCAATTGTGTCTCGTCATCGTCCACCTCTTGTGACAGATTGCCAACGTCGACTTCCTGTGGCCGTGGCTGTTCAAATATTTGGGCATCGCAACATGGGATCTCCTCTTCCACCACTTCAAGCGTATCAGGCGAGGGGCCCAAATATGGAAATGGACCAGTGAACAGCTCTTCAGAGTGTCCAAGTGTGGGATCACTTGCTGTCTGACGACACTCGGCATGGTGGGAGGAAGGAGCATCAGGGTGAGGAGGAGTATGCGGTCGAGACTCACGGCTACTAAGAGTTGACCGTGTGGAAGACAGACCGGAGGTGGTGGTGCCCAGGTAACTGGAAGTATTGTCTGCTATCCAATTAATAACCTGTTCACACTGATCAGTTCTCAATATTGGTGTTGTTCTGTGCTTCCCTAGTAATTCGGTCAAGAAGTGGGAGCGAGAAGATGTGGCTGTTGGTTGTGGCACATCTTCACCTTGGCCACGGCCCCGTCCTCTGCACGAACCATCACCAGAACGTCCACTTCCACGTCCATTGCCACGCGCCTTGCCCATTGTAAATGAAGTAAAATAGCTTACACTTGCACTATCAATGTAAAAAGGGTAATAAAGAGTAGATTAGAACCATGGAAGAGGAAAACCACAGTTACTGTTTACTGGGGTATACCACACTTTTTTAAATAGAGATATTTGCGGCTGAACAGTGAGCGACACACTCAAACTGCTTTTTTTTTTAGATACCAAAGGCCCAAAACTGGATAGTACAGCGATTTGACCCGTGGAACTGCGAAACCACACTGGGATGTCGGGCCTACACAAGACTATTTTCAACAGATATATTTTTGTGTCACAACAGTCAGGAGACACTACTGTTTTTCTTTACGGAAAAAACTACCAAAACCTGAATAATAGAGATTCTTTACCGTGGAACAGCAAAACCACAGTTATAATTTACTGGTGTATACCAGGCTTTTTAAAATATATATATATTTGCGGCTGAACAGTGAGCGACACACTCAAACTGTTTTTTTTAGATACAAATGGCCCAAAAGTGGATAATACAGAGGTTTGTACCGTGGAACTGCAAAACCACACTTGTATTTCTCGGGCCTACACCAGACTATTTTCAACAGATATATTTGTGTCTGAAAAATCAGGGAGACACTTTTTTTTTTTTTTTTTTTACAGCAAAAAATGCAAAAAGCAGGATAATAGAGATTTTTTACCATGGAACAGCAAAAGCACACTTCTGTCTCTCTGGCCTACACCAGACTATTTTCAACAGATATATTTGTGTCTGAAAAATCAGGGAGACACTATTCTTATTTTTATACAGCAAAAAATGCCAAAAACAGGATAATAGAGATCTTTTACCGTGGAACATCAAAACCACAGTAATAATTTACTGGTGTATACCAGGCTTTTTAATATATATATATATATTTGCGGCTGAACAGTGAGCGACACACTCAAACTGTTTTTTTTAGATACAAATGGTCCATAGAACTGCAAAACCACACTTCAATTTCTCTGGCCTACACCAGACTATTTTCAACAGATATATTTGTGTCTGAAAAATCAGAGGCACACTTTTTTTTTTTTTTGGGGGGGGGGGGGGGACGACACCAAAAGGTTAATAAGATGGGTATTTGTACATTGTGAAGGAGGAAAAAAAAAAGAGGATTTAGATAAAAAAAAAGGATTTTTCCTGGCCCCCGGGACCTGGAGCTAAGTCCAGCAATTTCAGCAACAGGAGCAGCACACAGGACTGTAATGCAGCGTTTGCTGGTATAACCACTGCGTCTCCTATACAGCCTGCCTGCCTGATATACCTGGGATGGATATTAGTCCTGAGAAGGACTGTTTGTTTGATCTGGCAGCCTTTACAGACCCTACACTAACTATTTTGCAGGATATATCTCTCCCTAAATCAGCAGCGCTGTCCCTACACGGTCTGATCCGGAGCGACTGTGTCCAAGATGGCGGCGCCCGGTTTTAAATACTCGAGGTGACGCTGTGCGGCCAGCCAATCACTGTAATGCCCACAAACAACATGGCTGCGGCATTACAGTGACTGGCTGGCAATCCCTGCATGTTCATTGGCTCTGTAAAGAGCGCCAAACATGCAGGGCGGAGACCCGAGCTCCCGCCCGAGTAACCCGGAAATGCTCGGTGCTCGCCGAACATCCCGAGTAGCGTGATGCTCGGGCGAGTACCGAGCAGTGTCGAGCATGTTCGCTCAACACTACTACTGACATATTTAGGAAACCAACTGTGACAAACTCGTTGTTACAGGCAGAATTGGCACACCCACCCTCCACCATAAGAGGAATTCCAATAGGTCAGTTCCTTAGGGCCAAGAGGATATGCTCTAATGAGAAAACATTTGAGGAACAAGCGATAGAATTGGCTAATCGGTTTGAAGAGGGGATATAGCCGTAGCTTAATCAGACGGGGTTACAGGATAGCAGCACGAACCCCAAGAGATCAATTAATTTATGGCAATAAAAAATACAACAAATCGGAGGAGGTATGATTTATTTCGGTATATAACAATCAGTGGCCTGAAGTGAGATCAATTTTACAGAAGCACTGGTAAGTTCTATTAACAGATCCTATCCTCCGTCAAATCCTCCCCCCAGCACCCTCAATGGTGGCGAAGCAAAGTCCAAACTTAAAAGATCTGTTGGTTCACAGTCACTATGATCTGGAGAGATGTAGAGATAAACAGGATAACAGGAAAGAGATTAATGTTTTTTTCTCGTGCGGACTTTGTAAGGCGTGTGGTTATTTCAAGAAGGCAAAGAAGTTTGATAATTTTGGTGGCTCCAAAACATTAGAAATAAGGGCACATTTAAATTGTACCTCGAAGGGCGTAATTTATTATGCCCAATGTCCTTGTAAAAAGATATATGTCAGACTTACTACTAAAGAATTAAAAATTTGAGTAAGAGAGCATGTTGGGGACATTATCAAAGCCAAAACGGTGGAAGATCCTAGCACTCAAAACTTTACCACGCCATTTTTTCCATCACCATCAATGCAGCCCAAGAGAATTCCACATCATAGATATTGATCAAGTCACCATGGGAGCAAGAGGAGGGGACCTGGGGAGGATTTTATCACAATTGGAGAGTAAGTGGATCTATCGACGGGGTACCCTAGCACCGGCTGGACTTAATGAAAGCTTTGGGTTCAGTTCCTTCCTATAATTGAGGCTAATGAGTAGATGGGGGTTCTTTTAATATCTTATGGTTTTATTGTACATGTATTGGTGCTTGTTTTTAATCATCCTTAGGAAAGCTTTTGCCTGGGTTGATGGGTCGTGTGGGATGTCCGTTTCCAGTGGCTGGGGGACCAGCTCAACTGTACGAGCAAGGCAGTTGCGTGTCTATCCTCGCGGATGACCCTATACGTGTGGGATAGAAGAGTACAGTGACAATATAGTCGTCTATGTGAATTATTGTATCACTATGTTAGATGTGGGTTTTAAATGTATAGGGGTTATTTTATACTAATATATACAGTGGGTACGGAAAGTATTCAGACCCCTTTACATTTTTCACTCTTTGTTTCATTGCAGCCATTTGGTAAATTCTAAAAAATTCATTTTTTTCTCATTAAAGTCCACTCTGCACTCCATCTTGACTGAAAAAAAAACAGAAATGTAGAAATTTTTGCAAATTTATTAAAAAAGAAAAACTGAAATATCACAGTCTGCAGTTTACCTGTATTCATAGGCCTGTTTTACATCATGGCATAGCTATCTATTATCTGTATGACCATCAGAGTCACTGAAGCACTGGCACCTTAAACTTTGGCATTTTAGGCTGTATTTTTTCATTAGGATAGTCTCTTCAGTATTGATTTAAATTAAGTTATGTTACCATCATGTGTATGATTCATGTCACTTAGTAACAAGTGCATTGTATGTATACGTATATGGCATTATATTAATTAATTTCTTGTTTACTAGTGACGTTCAATTTTTTGGCCTTTTTTGGGGGTTAATTTTCCCTCCCAGCTCATGTATGTGTCACTCCCTTATAGAGGTTGTTGCCCTGTCTTGTTAATTGGTTTTATCAATTTGATGAAATAAAATCTATACCTTTTATATGCAGCTGGTATCTCTTCATTGTCCAGACGTTTAGTATATATTGACCTGGATATTTTGGTTGTTTATTCATGTTGAAGTGTCCAGGAATGGATTAACATAGGACATTTAATGTAATTAATTGTAAGTTACGTTGTCCATTTACTTGGTAACTGGAATAATTGATACTTTGATTGATAATATTGTCACTTCCTTTCATGTACCCATATTTGTGGAGTCACATGGTTATCTCTCTGACCTTTGTGTAGCTTTCACCCATGACCTACTATTTTATTGGTTGTCCTCTATTTAGGAGTGTCCGTGGGACCTCCTTTTTTTACTTTTGATACACAATCAAACTGATTTTTTATCTGGACTCATTATGATGGTGACCTGACTCTTTTTGGGGCTCAGTCACTCCACTCTTTTTGTAGGTTGTACTTTATGGGAGCGCCCACATATGAACTATGGTTTATCTATTCCGCCATGTTCTTCGGTTTATATGCTTCTGACTATACACAATGCAACCTAGCAGAGATCTGCAGCATGTACTTGCAATGCTAACACCCTGCCGCCCTTTTCCTCTCCCTCGTATTAAATCTCACTCTGCGCTATCTCAACCTAACAGAGAACTAATCTTCATTCTAAATAGGTCTTAAAAGACTCTCCCTATACGCTGCTTTCACTCTCCCTACGCTCACACTACGTTGATGTAATATGCGCAAGATGGCACCGGCAGGGCTTAAATATCCCCCTACGATGCTGTAAGGACAGCCAATCACAGTAATGCCACAACAAAGATGGCAACGACATTACTGTGATTGGCAAGCAAGCCCAGCATGTTCATTGGCTACACATAAAGCGCCAAACATACTGGGCGGGTCACTCGAATATACCGAGGTGAATAGCTAATTACTCGCCGAATAGCCTGAATTGTGTACTATTCGTGCGAGTAACAAATAGTGCGGAATGTATTCGCTCATCACTAGTAAAAAGACATAAATCCAAGTGACACATTCATTCCTGCTCCGAGTGTCAAAGGTTGTCATAACTCTGTCTCTCTGAGATGTGAAGTTACCTTTTAATACAAGTAATTTCATGTCCATGATGCTGTGATCAGGGATACAAAAATATTTGGCTACAAGTAAATCTATTCTTTTTTTCTTTTCTTGTGTGGCGATGAGAATTCATCCTTGTTCTAAGTTTTTGCCCTGTCTCACCTACATACAGACCCCCAGTTAGACATTTGGTACATATAATTAAGTACATTACATTAGATGTGATGCAGCTGAAAGTACCTGGGATCTTGTGGTCCTGATGTGAGTTGGGAATCTTTATCTTGTCCGTGGTCATTATAAATGGACGGGTTTTACATATACAGTTGGTGAGGATGAATTTTGTAAGTTTCACCACAAAGGTGAAACTATCCTCCTGGTCAGTTTGCTTAGTTTGCTTTCCCTCCCAGTACCTTTTAAGTCTAACAATGTTAGGTTTCTGGGAGATTATACTTGTTCCTTTTATTTTTAGTTCTCCTCAGCTTGCTTACTTTGCCCTATATGAATGTGTTTTAGGTTTCTCACTCAGGGTTTTCGTATTTTACTTCATACTTTCCTTTTCCCTGGTTGACAGTGTGTTGTGGCCTCCCCTCTGGTTCCTCCGGAGGTACGAGAAACTCCTCAATGGCCTAATAGAGAGTTAGGTCCGTGGCGTTTTTAGTTGTGCAGCTAGGGCCTTTCTAGTCTGTACAGAGACTAGTTGGGTTTAGCTGCGGCATTCTCCTCTGTGTGGGTTCTCTGGTGGCTATCAAGATGCGCTTTCTGGTTAAAACATTTCCCACATTTTGAACATGAAAATGGCTTCTCCCCTGTGTGAGTTCTCTGATGTTTGATAAGATTTGATTTCTTTGCAAAATATTTCCCACATTCTGAACATGAAAATGGCTTCTCCCCTGTGTGAGTTCTCTGATGTTCGATAAGCGTTGATTGCAATGTAAAAAAGTTCCCACATTCTGAACATGAAAAAGGCTTCTCCCCTGTGTGAATTCTCTGATGTCTAATAAGATTTGATTCCTGTACAAAACATTTCCCACATTCTGAACACGAAAATGGCTTCTCCCCTGTGTGAATTCTCTGATGTCTAATAAGATTTGATTTCTTTATAAAACATTTCCCACATTCTGAACATGAAAATGGCTTCAACCCTGTGTGAGTACTCTGATGTGTAATAAGTTTTGATTTCTCTTTAAAGCAGTTCCCACATTCGGAACATGAAAATGGCTTCTCCCCTAAGTGAGTTCTCTGATGGCTGATCAGATTTGATTTCTTTATAAAACATTTCCCACATTCTGAACATGAAAATGGGTTCTCCCCTGTGTGAATTCTCTGATGTGCAATAAGATATGTTTTCTCTGTAAAGCAGTTCCCACATTCTGAACATGAAAATGGCTTCTCCCCTGTGTGAGTTCTCTGATGGCTGATAAGATTTGATTTCTTTATAAAACATTTCCCACATTCTGAACATGAAAATGGCTTCTCCCCTGTGTGAGTTCTCTGATGTGCAATAAGACTTGATTTCACTGTAAAGCAGCTTCCACATTCTGAACATGAAAATGGCTTCTCCCCTGTGTGAGTTCTCTGATGTGCAATAAGACTTGATTTCACTGTAAAGCAGTTTCCACATTCTGAACATGAAAATGGCTTCTCCCCTGTGTGAGTTCTCTGATGTTTGATAAGATTTGATTTCTTTGTAAAACATTTCCCACATTCTGAACAGGAAAAAGGCTTTTCCCCTGTGTGAGTTCTCAGGTGCCTAACAAAATCTGATTTCTGGTTAAAACATCTCCCACACTTGGAGCAAGAAAATCTATTCTCTGCTGTGTGAATTTTTTCATGTTTAAGAAAAGACTTTTTGAGGGGAAAACTATTTCTATATTCTGAACGTGAAAATGGCTTCTTTGCTTTAGGAGCAGTTTGTTTTTTAATGCTTATTTTGTGACTTGGATTTTCCTTAGTAGTCGGTAATGAATCAGAAGACAGGACCTGTTTCAAATGATCAGATGACAGATCTTTGCTGTGAAGGGATGATGGTATATCTGGAGTAATGGCATTCACTTCAATTGTATCCTGTGGGATCTCAAGATCACCTGATTTAAAAATTGAAGATGTCAGGTGTCCCTCTGATCTCCTGGTACAGACATCTGCCAATAATAAAACCAATTATTATTTTTTAATAAAAAATCCTTGTAATTATATATTTTTGAACATTTCTACTTAAATAGTCCGTAAAAATGGCAAGTTATGAAAAAAAATTGAATTATTCACCAAGACAATGACCGTTCACAGTCTAATAGAAAACCTCATAGCATGAACCAGTAAAGTGTGGTGTTCAATTGTTTGTTACTTCTGCCTCCCAAATATGGAATAAAAAGCCACCAAACAATGTTATGTAGGCAAAAATAATACCAAGAAAAACTTCTATTAATCTCACAAAAAAACAAGTCCTCATTCAGGTCCATCATCTGAAAAACAGAGGTTTCCACATTATTAGTGGCTCAAAGGCTCTTGAAAAGCAACATGGCTTCCATAAACCAATCCAGCAATATCCGCTCTCCCAAAGTCAAATCTCCCCCTCACTTCTGCGCCTTGCAGTGTGCCCAAACCACATAGCATCCATGTATTTGGCATTACTATAGTGGCAGAACCCACTTAATTTATGGTGTGTGTCTCCTGGAGCACAATCTGGACACTATGTGTTGGGTAATAAAATAGCATATTTGCAATTTTCAATCTACAACATCCACTGTGTGTTAATTTCAGGAAAGTGCCTGTGGAATCAAAATAGTCACTACTTCTATAGATTAATTCACTGAGAGTTATAATTTCCAAAATGGAGTCACTTTATGGGTATTTCTCCTGCTCTGGTTTTCTGCCATTGTGTCATATAAGGGCTTCTGCAAATGGTGGGTCCTATCTCCTCTGGGATCTCCTACTGTGACATCTGCTTCTGTCACCAGGAGCCACCTTTTTCCCTTCCCCCATGAGAGCACCATACGAGAGAGAGTAGGATCTGCCCCTATTACCGGACAGGAAGCCCTGAGCACAAAATAAAAATGCAACTCCCACTTCCTCCTTCAATGTGTTTCCTGTCCTCAAGGATGTAGAAGCCTGGAGCTCACGGCTGGAGCAGCCATAAATCATGGAACACCATGCTGAGTTCTATAGCTACCTCTAGTGAGTAGCAATGAGCAGGGGCCCAGTTGGGCGCTGAAATGATAACATCAGTCTGGAAGAAACTAAATTTAATGATTCCGTACCTACCTACGTTTGTTTGGCCTAGGCCTCATGGCTTGTGTATAAAGCCTCACTGCTAGGCCTCATGGCTTGTGTATTGAGCCTCACGGCTAGGCCTCATGGCTAGGCCTCGTGACTTGTGCATTGAGCCTCACGGCTAGGACTCATGGCTTGTGTATTGAGCCTCACGGATAGGCCTCATGGCTTGCGTATTGAGCCTCATGGCTTGCATATTGAGCCTCATGGCTAGGCCTCATGGCTTGCATATTGAGCATCACAGCTAGGCCTCATGGCTTGCGTATTGAGCCTCACGGCTAGGCCTCATGGCTTGCGTATTGAGCCTCACGGCTAGGCCTCATGGCTTGCGTATTGAGCCTCACGGCTAGGCCTCATGGCTTGCGTATTGAGCCTCATGGCTTGCGTATGGAGTCTCACGGCTATGCCTCATGGCTTGCATATTGAACCCCACGGCTAGGCCTCATGGCTTGCGTAATGAGTCTCATGGCTAGTCCTCATGGCTTGCGTATTGTGCCTCATGGCTTGCGTATTAAGCCTCATGGCTTGCGCATGGAGCCTCACGGCTTGCGTATTGAGCCTCATGGCTTGCATATTGAGCCTCACGGTTAGGCCTCATGTCTAGGCCTCATGGCTTGCATATTGATCCTCACGGCCAGGCCTCATGGCTTGCATATTGAGCCTCACGGCTAGGCCTCATGCCAATTCAGGTGTAGGTTTATGACTCATGTTGGCCTGTCTGAAGGTTTTTTTCAGACCGCTTCATAGTTGCGGAAAAAGCTGTCACGTTAGGTCTAGGATTTTCCTCAGCTGTCTGCCTTACGGGGGGTTGCCTGGTTAGCCAGACAACTTGGGGCTTGTAGATCTGTTTCACTAAGGTCTCAAAACTTCACTACCCTTTACTAGCAATATTACCGATATTGGTAAGGAAGGTCTCTGGACGATGCCCTCGGTCTGGGGTGATTCTATTAAATACAGTCCAAAGGATAGCTGCTGAGTAACAGGTCCAGTCAATCCCTCATACTTGGATAGAATATTGAACTAGTCTGCATTTAACATCTATGTCCCAGTGGTCTTCTTGGTAAAGGTGTGAATGGGGGTGCTAAAAGAATAATACCAATTTAAGTCCAGTTGATCTTCACAATCTGGGATCATTAGTAATGTAACATAGATTGAATAAAGACCTAGGTCCATCAAGTTCAACCTTTCTCCCCCAATTGTACTCTGACACTAACTTACTGGAACTAGGCCTCACAAATGTATTATTACCGTTTTTATTATAACTTCACTATTACAATTATAATGAACCAGTTTATAATTTTTAATTAGTTTTATTTTTTTGTATTTCTAATAATGGTTTTAGTAAAATCCCTATACCTAAAAACTGTTGATCTAGAAGAAGGCAAAACCCAGGACACATTCAGCAATTTGCATCAAGGGGGAAAAAAAAAATTCCCTCTTGACCCCAAGAAAAGGCGATCAGTCCTAGAACCCTGGATCAAATGTACTACTATAGGTGTAATATTTTATCTAATTTAACTGTAACCCACAATGTTATGTGTATCGAGGAAATCATCCAGCCTTATCTTTTTTGAAAGCTGTTAGTGTCTGCCCTTACTACCTCTTGTGGTTGGCATTCCACAGTCTGACAGTAAAGGACCCTTTCATATTTTAGGAGCTGGAATCGCCTTTCTTCCACCCGTAATGAGTGCCCCTGGTCCTTAGTATGGTCTTTGGAGGGAATAAGTCATGTGCTAGTCCTTAGTACTGACCACACATATATTTATAGATGTAAATGAGATCCCCCTCTGAGGAGTTATTTTTCTAAGCTAAACAAGCTCAACTTTTTCAACCTCTCATCATATGAGAGGCCTCCATCTCTTTAGATGAACTGGCTGATAAACATCTGCAGCTCAGTTCCCCCCACCCCCTCCTGGTTGAAGGTGCAAGAGGAACATGGCTACGCTAAGCTTAAAAGAAACCACTTCGAATGACCTTTTGGACCTCAAGTGATTAAACTCTCTATACCCCATATCCCCCTGATAGGAAATGGTAGGAGGAGCTGCGAGTTGTACTCACCGGTGGGGGGCTGAAAATCCAACATTTGCTCCAATCTACCCTTCTGGCTTACAGTGATAAGAAACTTGATCGTGCCAAGAGGGCAGCACTATACTGGTCTGACCTCTTAAGGGAGGTATGAGTTGGTTGATAGACCACCAATTGCCCCAATCTACCCTCCTGGTATGGAATAGTAAGATAAACTTGATTGTGCCAAGTAAGGCAGCACTATACCGGTCGGCCTTCCTAAGGGAAGTGCGAGCTGGACTCACTGCTAACTATGGTTGATAGTCCAAAAATTGCCTCAATCTACCCTCCTGATTCGGAATGATAAGATAAACTTGATTGTACTGAGTCGGGCAGCACTACCGGCCTGCCCTACTAAGGAAGGTACGAGTTGGACTCGCTGGTATGGGACTGACGAACCAGTAAATATCCCAGTCCATTTTCCTAATGGAGTTGCCCGACAGACATGATTATACCAGATCTGGTAAAATTATTTCAAGACCAGTGTATCCTCCCAGTTAGAAGTGCAGATGGACAAATTGGAAATTAAGTCAATGGAACCATATTACACTATGTATTCTTGTGATTAAAGTCATAAACTGGTAGACTCAACTAAGTGGCGAGTTGGTTAAATATCCAGTCAGTGCGCTCTTGGAGTGATAAGACGGCAGCGCTGCAATAAACCTATAAAAGGAGGAATCAGTGGATGAGTTAAAATGTTCCCGTACCCGTGAGACTCCTGTGGTGAAGGAGAAGCATCTTTGCTAGTTAAGATGAATGCCTTCACACTGAGGTAAGACTGTTCTGATTATTACTCAAGCACAGGATGATATGTACTTAAGGTACATGTTTAACGGGATGGGATGCTAATACCTTAGCTTAAGACCATCTGAGATTTGACCAATGCCATAAGAGATCTAGATCTCTTTCTGAATGAGTTGCTTTGGAGAAAAAAAAAAGTGTGTCAGAGGAGATGGTTATCACTTGGTTTACTTAGTTTCTTTGCTTGAAAACTAATCTATTTTTCATTTGAACTATTTTCATCTAGCAATCTCCATGGTTGGATTATAAAGTTGCAGAATTGATGCTATTATAGGGGAATAGCGTAAATACGATCACACCTGCATGAACGGTGGATTGTGACTTTTCTTTTGGAATAGCTCAGATCTGTATCTTACCCTTTCTAGTTGTATTAGCTCTTGGTCCTTGGCTAGATTGTGGTAGCCAGAAACTCCCCAGGATGGAAATCTCAAACTATAAGGGTCCGTTCGGCTTAAATACATTTTTTGGGGGGACTTAACATTACATCTTAAGGGATATAAAGTACTAAATATTTCTGCTGGTTTTGAGATCCCCATTTTGGCAATCTGGGATGCTCTATCTACTCTTGGTAGCATAGAGTTGGGTAGTTTTGAATAATTATGTGATCATTGACCCTAGAAAGGGTTTAGGGCCCAGATCTTGGGCTTAAGTGGGGCCTTCAATTGAAAATGCCAACAATATTAAAGTAGAAACCCTAGTCAAAGCCTGGTTAAGGTTACCAGGTTCCCTGAATCGATTAACTTCTGCTTCTATTACACGCTGTGTCCTAGTACCAGTTCTTATATACTTCAGTTGTTGGTTAGTTGATTTAATGAAAACAGAATATCTAATCAAATCTGTGAAAGATACTCAACCATGTATATAAGTGAAGTCTCTAAATATAGACCATTCTCTGGGAGATAAAGAGGAAAGAGTGTTGTAAAAATCCTTTTTACTCTTGTTGGTGCTTTTGGTTTAAGCTCCAAATCGATAGAGATTATGTTGATAGTGCTTCAAGAAGGAAGACTGAATGATATCTAAAAAAATCACAATCTGTTGAACTAGGATATTTCGGGGATCTTTCTTCAGGTGTAAGATCCTACATGGGTGCTCCCTCCCTATTGAAGGGCTCCATTGCTATTGTCTCTCGTATGGTGCTGTCATGGGGGAAGGGAAAAACGATAATCACTTACCGCTAATTTGATTTTCCTGAAACCCATGACAGCACCCTAATTTTCCCTCCCTCTGGCTTTTGGTTGATAGTTCTTAGTCTTCTCTTCTCCCAATGAAGAATGCGCTTGAGTGAATGTATAAATAAAAATGATGATGAATTGGGTGACTCTTACTTGACTCCTGGAAACCACATTGAAGGAGAAAGTGGGAGTTGCCTTTTTATTTTGTGCTCAGGGCTTCCTGTCCAGTAATGGGCGGATCCTACTCTCTCGTATGGTACTGTCATGGATTTCAGGAAAGTCAAATTACCGGTAAGTAATTACCGTTTATACATTCTGCAGGCAGTGCTAGTGATGGAAGAGACGTCGGAAGAAGAAGCTCTGGGCGGCGCAGGCTCTGTCCAGCCACTAACAGCCCCAGCCCCCTGAGGAAGCCAAACATGGCGAAAATTGTTGGGGTGGCCATGTATATATTTTCGGTAGCACTAGGGAAACTGTGTATGTCCTAATAAATAAAGTGATCAACTAATCTATGAACTGCAGACAGAGGAAAACTATAATGAATTTAATGAGCTCATGATATCAGATGTATCCTAATACTATACAGTTTCTAGAGACTTAATATCATAGTAAGTGCACAGACAAAACTAGTGTAGTTTTAATTTACTTCTTTACCACATTTTAGTAAAACAGTAATAAAAGACATTTTTTATACACCCCTCAACCAGGTTTTTTTTTACCCTCTCGGTAATTTGTCAATACGCATATGACAGAAAATACCCAAAAGTGACACCATTCTAAAAACTGCACCCATTAAGGGGCTCAAAACCACATTCAAGAAGTTTAGTAACCCTTCAGGTGTTTCACAGGAATTAATGGAATGTGGAAGGAAATTTTTAGTTTCACAAAGTGTAACAGGAGAAAATGGATCCCAAAATGTGTTGTGCATTTTCTCTTCAGCATGCTGATACCCCACGTGGGGGAAAACAACTGTTTGGGCGCATGGCAGGGCTCAGAAGAAAAGGATCGCCATTTGACTTTTTAAATGTAAAATTTGCTGGAATAATTAGTGGACGCCATGTCGCGATTGGAGAGCCCCTGATGTGCCTAAACAGTGGAAACACCCCACAAGTGACACCATTTTGGAACCTAGACCCCTCAAAGAACTTATCTAGAAGTATGGTGAGCACCTTGAACCCCCATGTTCTTCACAGAAGTTTATAATGTTGAGCCGTGAAAATACAGAAAATCTAATTTTTCCCACAAAAATGTTTTTTTGCCCCACATTTTACTTCTTCACAAGGGTAACAAGAAAAATTGCACCACACAATTTGTTGTGCAATTTTTCCTGAGTATGCAGATACTCCATATGTGGAGGAAACTACTGTTTAGGCGTACGACATTTCTTTGATGGAATGGTCTGCGGGTGTCATGTCGTGTTTGGAGAGCCCCTGATGTGCCTGAATAGAGGAAAAACCTTCACAAGTGAACCCATTTTGGAAACTAGATCCCTTAAGGAATTTATCTACCATATTATTTGGACTATAAAATGCATTTTTTAACAAGAAAAACTCTTGTTAAAAAGTGTGCGTCTTATAGTCCGAAGGTAGCTTCCTGTGATGGAGGAGAAAGCTGATACTGCATCCTCCCCAATCACAGAAAGAGCTGCTGTCTATTCTTCTGCTCTGCACTGATCTATGTGACCGGTGAAGAGCAGGAGAGGAAGTTTACCGACAGAACGGAGGCTGCAGGAGCTAAGCAACTGAAGGAACTTCTGCAACAGTAATTCCAAGACCTTTCAGGTCTGCGAGTGTCATGTCGCATTTGGAGATCCCTTGATTTGCCTAAACAGTGAAAAACTACCACAAGTGACCTCTTTTTGAAAACCTGACCCCTCAAGGAACTTATCTAGATGTGTGGTGAGCACATTGAAACCACAAGTGCTTCACAGAATTTTACAACGTTGATCTGTGAAAATGAAAAATATATATTTTTCCCACAAAAATGTTGTTTTAGCCCTAATTTTTTTCATTTTCACAAGGATAGCAGGATAAAATGGACCCCAAAATTTGTTGCGTAATTTCTCCCGAGTATGCCGATACCCCATATGTGGAAGAAAACTACTTTTGAGGCACAGTGCAAAGCTCAGAAGGGAAAAAGTGCCATATTGGAGGTCAGATTTTGCTGGGCTGGCTTGAGGGTGCCATATCCCATTGGCAGAGCCCCTGAGGTGCCAGAACAATAGAACCTCTCCCGTAAGAGACCCTATTTTACAAACTAAACCTCTCAATGAATTCATCTAGGGGTGCAGTGATCATATTGACACCACAGGGGGGGTTACAGAATTTTATACTATTGGGCAGTGAAGAAAAAATAATATAATTTTTCCCACTAAAATTTTGTTTTAGCCATTGATTTTAGATTTTTCACACTGGGAAATGGATAAAAATGGCACCAAAATTAATCCCACAAATTCTGCTCAATGTAGAAATACCCCACATGTGGCTGTACAGTACTGGTTAGCCACACAGAGACTCGGGAAGGACAGAGCACTATTTGCCTCCTCGAGCGCAGGACTCCATATACAAAGCCCCTAAGTGCTAGAAGAGCAGAATCCCCCCTCAAGTGACCACATTTTGGAAAATATACCCCCTTTGGGATTTTATCTACAGGTGTAGTGTAGATTTTCACTCCATGTTTTTCTTTTCCAGAAACAAGCAGCAGTGGATGTTGCCGAGTGAAAATTGCAAACTACCTTTGTAGTGCCTAGTACGTTGTATTGCCTGTACATTGTGCCTAGCTCATACTTCTGGAGACATGCACCCGTTAATTAGGCCAACTTTCATCGCTACAGAAATGCCAAACATATGGACGCTAACTGCGATTTGGGCACACCGTGGTGCTCAGAAGGGATGGGAGCATTTGCATTTGGGAGAGCAGAATTTGCTATATTTCTTTTGGGGAGTGAGAAGCCATTTTCACTATTCCAGAGCCTCTGTGCTTCCAAAAAAGTGGTTAGTCCCTCATTATAAACTATTGACAGTGAGACAACGTCGAACTAGTAGGAGACGCCCTCTAGTGGACGTGCTCATTATCAATGAATATAGGTGATACCATGGAAAAGATAATATAGTTTCTGTTACTGATGACAAATTAATAAATTAGAACCAGTGATGAGCAAGTATGTTCTGTTAACCCTTTCAGCGAGCATGCTTGGGCGAGCACAGAGTATCTTCAGAGTGCTCGGTGTTATGTTTAAATCACTCCTCTGTGCATGATTTGCAACTGTTTGACAGCTTTAATACATGTGAGAAATGCCTGCTAATCATGCACACGGGAGTGATTCAAACATAACTCCGAGCACTCTGAAGATACTAGGTGCTCGCCCGAGCATGCTCGTAAATCTCGAGTAACGAGCATGCTCGCTCATCACTAATTAGAACGTGTCAGTAAGAAGATAGATAGCATTCATCTTGAGACCCGTAGAAGCGCAAGGAAGCGTGAAATGGCTGTCATCCACGATATGTTCCACATACTCCCCCGCTCTTAGGTTTTAAAGTGATGAAATAAAGACTGGTATTTTTACAGTCAGTGAGTGCTATCTATCCTCTTACTGACACAGACGATTGCTCACTGTTTCCATTGAGATATGCGTCCGGCTTGTGTGGGATGAGGTGTCCTGACTGCTTTTGTAACATTGCTGCTTAAGGAGGCTCTGAAATACACAGGTGCCGGCTTTTTGTCTTTATCTTCAATAATAAATTAGAACGCTTTACATCAAGACCATATAAAGAC
Organism: Phyllobates terribilis; assembly: GCF_046119375.1. Classification (NCBI taxonomy): domain Eukaryota; kingdom Metazoa; phylum Chordata; class Amphibia; order Anura; family Dendrobatidae; genus Phyllobates; species Phyllobates terribilis. The sequence goes on along the minus strand of NW_027362879.1, from coordinate 573,284 downwards.
CACACATTCATTGTAATTTTAAAATTGCACACATTTTCTTTTATTGTTATTGGTAAATATATATATTAATAGAGAATCTTGAGTTGAGGGATTATTTGCCTTACGGGAATTAGTTAATAAGTTACTAATACCCTACACTGATTCCAAGAACAGTTGAGGTGTAGCTGTCAGATCAACTGACACCCGGCGGCCATCGTGCGTGCCCAGCTCCTGTGCACGCAGAATCAACTGGGCATATCTATACATCCAAGGTAGGTAAGTACTTACTGACCTGGATGTATGGATAAGTCCAATGTCGTGAAGGGGTTAAAGGGTGATGAGCAAGACAATCCTTCGGATATGGAAATTGGAGTAGATAGCACCATTCCTGTTTATGGTAGCCATCTTTTGAGCTGCCAGGTGACCATGAACAGTGCTCTCAATACATTGTGTCTGCAAACTATTCCAGCAAGATCTGCATTCAAATAGCTAAATGGCGCATCTTCCTTTCTTAACCTGCCATGTGCCCAGATAACAGTGTACAGCCGTATAGTGTCAGATTTGGCTGCGTAATGCGTTCCAACAGCAGGAAGACTGTGTTCTGAGTGGGTGGAGTGCGTTCCAGAACAGGGGAGTTTGCGTTCCACTGTGGGATGAGGGATGGAAGCCGTGCAGGACTATAGGACAAAAAAATAATAAGCCTGGAAATATCACAGGAGGCGAACAGGTGTAAGTGATCAGCCTGTGGGCCGTGGAGGATGATGATCAGTGATTAAAATAAGGAGAAGCCGTTCTGCAACATAAAGAATACAAAATAAATACCATGATAATGAAAGAAAATTAATCTCCGTTAAATGACATGCAAATACAGTATCTCAAAACACATATACAGTTAGGTCCATATATATTTGGACAGAGACAACATTTTTCTAATTTTGGTTCTAGACATTACCACAATGAATTTTAAACAAAACAATTCAGATGCAGTTGAAGTTCAGACTTTCAGCTTTCATTTGAGTGTATCCACATTAAAATTGGATGAAGGGTTTAGGAGTTTCAGCTCCTTAACATGTGCCACCCTGTTTTAAAAGGGACCAAAAGTAATTGGACAGATTAAGTAATTGTAAATAAAATGTTCATTTCTAGTACTTGGTTGAAAACCCTTTGTTGGCAATGACTGCCTGAAGTCTTGAACTCATGGACATCACCAGACGCTGTGTTTCCTCCTTTTTGATGCTCTGCCAGGCCTTCACTGCGGTGGTTTTAAGTTGCTGTTTGTTTGTGGGCCTTTCTGTCTGAAGTTTAGTCTTTAACAAGTGAAATGCATGCTCAATTGGGTTGAGATCAGGTGACTGACTTGGCCATTCAAGAATATTCCACTTCTTTGCTTTAATAAACTCCTGGGTTGCTTTGGCTTTATGTTTTGGGTCATTGGTCGTCGTTTCAAACTACAGATGGACAATCAGTTTGGCTGCATTTGGCTGGATCTGAGCACACAGTATGGCTCTGAATACATCAGAATTCATTCGGCTGCTTCTGTCCTGTGTCACATCATCAATAAACACTAGTGACCCAGTGCCACTGGCAGCCATGCATGCCCAAGCCATCACACTGCCTCCGCTGTGTTTTACAGATGATGTGGTATGCTTTGGATCATGAGCTGTACCACGCCTTCGCCATACTTTTCTCTTTCCATCATTCTGGTAGAGGTTGATCTTGGTTTCATCTGTCCAAAGAATGTTCTTCCAGAACTGTGCTGGCTTTTTTAGATGTTTTTTAGCAAAGTCCAGTCTAGCCTTTTTCTTCTTGATGCTTATGAGTGGCTTGCACCGTGCAGTGAGCCCTCTGTATTTACTTTCATGCAGTCTTCTCTTTATGGTAGATTTGGATATGGATATGCCTACCTCCTGGAGAGTGTTGTTCACTTGGTTGGCTGTTGTGAAGGGGTTTCTTTTCACCATGGAGATTATTCTGCGATCATCCACCACTGTTGTCTTCCGTGGGCGCCCAGGTATTTTTGCATTGATGAGTTCACCAGTGCTTGCTTTCTTTCTCTGGATATGCCAAACTGTAGATTTTGCCACTCCTAATATTGTAGCAATTTCTCGGATGCTTTTTTTTCTGTTTTTGCAGCTTAAGGATGGCTTGTTTCACCTGCATGGAGAGCTCCTTTGACTGCATGTTTACTTCACAGCAAAACCTTCCAAATGCAAGCTCCCCACCTCAGGTCAACTCCAGGCCTTTTATCTGCTTAATTGAGAATGACATAACAAAGAGATTGCCCACACCTGTCCATGAAATAGCCTTGGAGTCATGTCATTCTCAATTAAGCAGATAAAAGGCCTGGAGTTGACCTGAGGTGGGGAGCTTGCATTTGGAAGGTTTTGCTGTGAAGTAAACATGCAGTCAAAGGAGCTCTCCATGCAGGTGAAACAAGCCATCCTTAAGCTGCAAAAACAGAAAAAAAAACATCCGAGAAATTGCTACAATATTAGGAGTGGCAAAATCTACAGTTTGGCATATCCAGAGAAAGAAAGCAAGCACTGGTGAACTCATCAATGCAAAAATACCTGGGCGCCCACGGAAGACAACAGTGGTGGATGATCGCAGAATAATCTCCATGGTGAAAAGAAACCCCTTCACAACAGCCAACCAAGTGAACAACACTCTCCAGGAGGTAGGCATATCAATATCCAAATCTACCATAAAGAGAAGACTGCATGAAAGTAAATACAGAGGGCTCACTGCACGGTGCAAGCCACTCATAAGCATCAAGAAGAAAAAGGCTAGACTGGACTTTGCTAAAAAACATCTAAAAAAGCCAGCACAGTTCTGGAAGAACATTCTTTGGACAGATGAAACCAAGATCAACCTCTACCAGAATGATGGAAAGAGAAAAGTATGGCGAAGGCGTGGTACAGCTCATGATCCAAAGCATACCACATCATCTGTAAAACACAGCGGAGGCAGTGTGATGGCTTGGGCATGCATGGCTGCCAGTGGCACTGGGTCACTAGTGTTTATTGATGATGTGACACAGGACAGAAGCAGCCGAATGAATTCTGATGTATTCAGAGCCATACTGTGTGCTCAGATCCAGCCAAATGCAGCCAAACTGATTGTCCATCTGTAGTTTGAAACGACGACCAATGACCCAAAACATAAAGCCAAAGCAACCCAGGAGTTTATTAAAGCAAAGAAGTGGAATATTCTTGAATGGCCAAGTCAGTCACCTGATCTCAACCCAATTGAGCATGCATTTCACTTGTTAAAGACTAAACTTCAGACAGAAAGGCCCACAAACAAACAGCAACTTAAAACCACCGCAGTGAAGGCCTGGCAGAGCATCAAAAAGGAGGAAACACAGCGTCTGGTGATGTCCATGAGTTCAAGACTTCAGGCAGTCATTGCCAACAAAGGGTTTTCAACCAAGTACTAGAAATGAACATTTTATTTACAATTACTTAATCTGTCCAATTACTTTTGGTCCCTTTAAAAACAGGGTGGCACATGTTAAGGAGCTGAAACTCCTAAACCCTTCATCCAATTTTAATGTGGATACCCTCAAATGAAAGCTGAAAGTCTGAACTTCAACTGCATCTGAATTGTTTTGTTTAAAATTCATTGTGGTAATGTCTAGAACCAAAATTAGAAAAATGTTGTCTGTCCAAATATATATGGACCTAACTGTATGTACACTCCAACAGTGAAAAACTCAAGGTTAACAAGAACAATGTGGTACATCTTATGCAGTTCTCCCTAAAATTATCACAGGAATGACAATAAATCATAATCCCTATTGAGCCCCCTGGGGGTAAGAGTTTGAAGTTCATGGATCCAAAAGGCCTCCCTTATCTTCAGTAGGCGTACACAGTCACCTCCGCATGTAGGGGGAAGCACCTGTTCAATGACCTGGAACTTGAGTTGAGATACTTATTATACCGCTATTATGTGCTCTCTATTGTAATGTTTTGCATTTTCAGATGATTATGAATTTCAGAATTACCTTATGACAGTTTGTTTCTAGTACTTTTATGTTTTTGTCTGATATTTGTAGTTTTTATTTTTTTGTGCTTAAGCTGCAGTACACTCTGATGAAGGTCTTGAGGACCAAAACGTTTGTACCAGTGTTGGACTGCAATTAAATACTTTAAAATTATGTCTGTTTGATTGCCAAGTTTCATTTGCTATTTGAATGGTTTTGGACCCTACTTGCACACCTATTCCAGCAGTGCTGCGTTTTTCTACACTATTATCTACTCCAGTACGTAAGCACGCTGAAGTGTCATGTCCTCTTCCACGTTCTCGTATAATGCTGGGGAAACATCCAATATCATTGCTCAATCTAACCTATCATGTGATTTCTTAAAAGTTCCCCCGAAGGAGACGTGAGGACATACCTTAGAGCGAGAATTTCGCCACTTCACCAGCATCGAGTTGCATTGTGCCACATTGACGGAATATTTCAGAGTACAAAGGATTCTAAGGGGATTGAGGGTCCCAATTCGTCCAACCCTGTTTAGCGATCAGTCTGAGTACTGCATAAAATGTTAACATATCCTTAATAAATGCTCTTTTGATCTTATGACCCTAACAGTTGACTACTTACAGAAGGCTATTCTATCGATCAAAGAACAGGTAAAAAATATTGAGACTCAACTTGCTGCTACTATCTCTACAGAAGAACTCAGCACTAGTGATGAGCGAGTATGTTCTGTTAACCCTTTCGACGAGTATGCTGGGGCCGAGCTCCGAGTATTTACAGCTGCTCTGTGATATGTTTGAATCACTCCCGTGTGCATGATTTCCGACTGTTTGACAGTTTTAATACATGGGAGGAATGTCTATTTCTTACACATTCCTCACATGTAATAAAGCTGTCAAACAGTTGCAAATCATGCACACAGGAGCGATTCAAACATATTACCGAGCAGCTGTAAATACTCAGAGCTCGGCCAGAGCATACTCGGCGAAAGGGTTAACAGAACATACTCGCTCATCACTCTACAAAACAAAATCAAGACGAACATCGACCAGCATCAACGAGATACGGAGAGCAAGAAAAGGAAAAAGTTTGCGAGAGATACCGAAGATTACGAGCAAGACTGGGTCTATAGATGGCAAAACAGATAGACCAAGAAATTATGCTCCCAGATTTGCCAAATCCACTACAGATTCTTCTACCTCCAGTTCGGACACGGACAGGAGGGACCTTTTTACCAATTCTGCTCCTTTTTTAGGTCAACGAAAAAGATATTCCCGAAGCAGAAGACCAGAAGAGGTGGCCAACACAAGCGGAAACGTGGACGAGTGATCCGCTCCCAGGCACAGCATGGTTGGTGGTAAATATCTCCTCTAGGACTTTGAGTATTGCACAACTTTCTGTACTACAGAAGGGGTTATCTTTTTGTCCCACTAACAAGTACAACACATTAAATCTTGATATGCAGTTACAGTGTTTTTATCTCTCACTACGCCTTAGGACACACTTTGCCAATGACACACTAGGCAATACCTTTTCTATTTCCTCTACCCTCTCTGATGTCAATACCTCCATCACGGCTGCCAGTCTCGGCCTACGCCCCAAAAGTTCATACAGACCTCCACATGGCTTATATGCGCTCGAGACTTTCATTGGTTTCATGGCTAGTGCCTTTCAGGACTTGCATTCCAAGGTAGACAAAGGGCTGCTTCATTACCAGTCCAATATTTCTCCCCTTAACAGTCAGACCTGCAGAAGCCTTCAGGAAGAGAGCAATCTTATCATCAAACCGGCAGACTAAGGGGGCGCCATAGTAGTGATGTATAAAGGGGATTATCTCCTGGAAGTCAATAGACAACTTAACGATAACTCCACATACCAACAACTACCCCATGACTCAACACATCAAGTCAGGACTGCAATAGCATCTGTGTTGGAACATTTTCTCTCCAGAGGAGTGATTGATAGTAAGGCATGTGATTTTCTCACTAAGCAACATCCCATCACACTTGTCTTTTATGTACTCTTCAAAATTCACAAAAGCCTTGACCATCCTCGCGGTCGTCCTATAGTAACCTCAACAGATTTGCTTCTTTCACCTTTATCAATTTTCTTAGACAAAATATTGACACCTTTGATTAAAAAAAACCCCTCCTTTTTACTAGATACAGGAGCTTTCCTCAGTTTTATCACTGACCTAAAATGTGTCCCCCCCTAAATGCATCTTGGTTTCTTTAGATGTCAACAGCCTCTATACATGTATTTCACACTCCAAAGGTATACGTGCTTTACACAGTCTGTTTCTTGAGTCACAGACAGATCCCCTTATCATTGAACTTTGCATTGAACTCCTGATCTTTGTTCTTAACAAAAATGATTTCTTGTTTCAAGATGCTTACTTCCTAAAGACTAAAGGGACAGCGATGGGCTCTGACATGACCCCCCTTATGCCAACTCTCATATGGCCACCTTCAAGGCCCAAATAGTATACTCTAATCCATTCTTCCATACTCACTCCATCGCATGGAAAAATTACATCGATGACATTTTTTGCATATGAGGGGTGTCCACAGGAATCTCTAAATGAGTTCTATGACCTTTTGAACTCCTCCTGGACAGACCTGGGCTTTACCATGACTCACAGTTCTCATCAAATCAGTTTCCTGGATACCAAGGTCCTCAAGGACCAACAAGGATTACTAACCACTGACATACACAAAACCTACCGATCAAAACGGTCTCTTACACTTTACGAGTAATCACTCTTTACAAATGAAACGGTCAATTCCAAAATCCCAGTTCCAGCGGGTAAATAGGATAGTGAGTAATGATCAATTACACTCACAGAGGTTACCGGAAATGTGCCACAAATTTGAGGAAAGGGGCTATCCCCCTGTAATCCTACACCAACATAACACACCTTCAGCTCACACCCATCCTAAAACCATGAACCAGATTCTGTTTGTCCACACTTACCATCCGTTCGCATACATCTTGCACAAAACCATCCTGAGACATTGAAACATTCTACAATCTGCTTATCCCCACATCCCAGAGTTCCAACAACCATTTTTTCCATGTTTCAAACAGGCACCCAATCTCAAGGATTGACTAGTTCGTGCCGACGTGGGCCTCACACATACCTGGGTTAAACAACGTTTTTTACAAATTCCTAAGGGGAACCTTCCTCTGCTTGCAGTGCCACCAATGCAACAACATCCTACATGGGAACACCATTTACCATCCCCATACTGGTAAACAATACCCGGTCAAAGGGTATTTTACCTGTTACACCAACTTCATATTATACTTCATTAAATGCCCTTGTGGTCTGGCATACATTGGTGACACGACACAACCACAAGCATAAGTCCACAATTAGATGTAAGAATCTACTACTACTCTTGCTACAACATTTTGTTACATTAGGCCATAACATATCTCAACTCAAGTTCCAGATCATTGACCAGGTGCTTTCCCCTAGACGCGGAGGTGACCGTGCACGCCTACTGAAGATAAGGGAGGCCTTTTAGATCCATGAACTTCAAACTCTTACCCCCAGGGGGCTCAATAGGGATTATGTTTAATTGTCATTCCTGTGATAATTTTAGAGAGAACTGCATAAATTGTACCACATTATTGTCAGCCTTGAGTTTTTCACTGTTGGGAGTGTACATATATGTGTTTTGAGATACAGTATTTGCATGTCATTTTAGAGATTAATTTTCTTTCATTATCATGGTATTTATTTTGTATTCTTTATGTTGCAGAACGGCTTCTCCTTATTTTAATCACTGATCATCATCCTCCACGGCCCACAGGCTGATCCACTTACACCTGTTCACCTCCTGTCATATTTCCAGGCTTATTATTCTTTTGTCCTATAGTCCTGCACGGCGTCCATCCCTCATCACACAGTAAAACGCAAACTCCCCTGTTCTGTAACGCACTCCACCCACTCAGAACACAGTCTTCCTGCTGTTGGAACGCAGGACGCAGCCTCTGACATGCACATCCTGCACCGTGGAACGCACGTTCGCCCTCAGTTTCTCCAGTCACACCTCCTATGCCTTCAGGCAATTGATAGCAGCGCTTGACACGGCGTCACTTCCGGTGACGTCACTGCTATCCAGACACCGCCTCCTAACGCTTCAGTCCACTTCCAGGAACGTTACACCAGCGGTTCACCCTGATTGGTCTCCTGGGACATTAGTTCCCGCCACATATACTAGGCTTTCTCCTCCCTTAACATGACGACCTTAGGAACCAGCGGCGGATACCATGTTCCACGCCTGTCATACTTCCTGCTCTCACTACTGGGTATGTTTCTACATATATCTGCTGGTACCGATTGGATAATTCCCTATGAGGCTGGTGTTCTTATGGCTGTTTGTCTCCCTAGATCCTGTCTTTCCACTGAGACACTGTGTCCTTCCTGCTTTTACTTTTAACTATATTCCTAGCAGTCTGGTAGGTCACACTTATTATACAACCATTATGTGCTCTCTATTGCAATGATTTTGATTTTCAGATGATTATGAATTTCAGAAATACTTTATGACAGTTTGTTTCTAGTACCGTATTTTTCGGACTATAAGACGCACTTTTTTCCTCCAAAATTTTGGAGGAAAGTGGGGGGGTGCGTCTTATAGTTCGATACACATAAAATACTGTGGCTGTGGGTGGTAGGGGATGTGGGGGAAGCGACAGTGGCGGAGTAGCGGTGCACAGGAGGCAGCAGCCGCCTGCTGCAGCCTACACTGTGCCCACTACTAAAGAAAATTAATATTCACTGCTCCCCACGCCCATGGCAGTGAATATTAATTTTCCTTAATAACCGGCACACTCTGCCTGCAGCGCAGCTCCTGGTAAGTATGGCACCCTGTATGTATGCCCCCCCTCATCCAGGTATGCATGGCCCCCTTCATCCCTGTATGTATGGCCCCCCTCATCCCTGTATGCATGGCCCCCCTCATCCCTGTATGCATGGCCCCCCTCATCCTTGTATGTATGGCCCCCCTCATCCTTGTATGTATGGCCCCCCTCATCCTTGTATGCATGGCCCCCCTCATCCCTGTATGTATGGCCCCCTCATCCAGGTATGCTTGGCATCCCCTGATCCCCTTCAAGCTGCACAGAAAAAAAATAAACTTTCATACTCACCTTCTCTCTCCTCCAGTGCTGTGTCCAGCTCTGTGCCGGAATAGTCACTGCTCCTCACGCTGGGACTCTGTGCGTGGGGAGCAGTGAGCATTCATTCTACCTAATAGCGCGCACTGTAGCCGCAGCGCGGCTCCAGTTGCGCTCGGCTGTCAGCGTCCCCGCTATTAAAGGCCATGAATATTCACAACTTAACAGGGCATCATGACCACATTTTTTGCTTACATTTTTTTTCTATTTTCCTCCTCTAAAACCTAGGTTAGTCTTATAGTCCAAAAAATAAGGTACTTTTTATGCTTTTGTCTGATATATGTAGTTTTTATTTTTTTTGTCTTTATGCTGCAGTACACACTGATGAAGGTCTTGAGGACCAAAACAATTGTACCTGTGTTGGACTGCAATTAAATACATTACAATTATGCCTGTTTGAGTGCCAAGTTTCATTTGCTATTTGAATGGACCCTACTTGTTCACCTATCCCAGCAGTGCTATATTATCTGAGAAGAATCTGTGACTTCTCTGCATTTAGTGGTTACTACTCACCTGGACGGTTATCTGTAGGAATCTCCTCTTTACACCGCTCATCACCCCTTACATATGTCTCTGTAGTATTAATATGGGACAGATCTTCACCCTGAAACAAATATTGTAGAAGTCACAAACAGATGAGAAGTCACATCTATGATCAGCTCTAATCCTGCCATCTCCACCGTTCTCATTACACAAGTATAAAACATATAATACTGGTGGATAAAACAAGACTGAACACAAGACCTTCAAAGCCTTCTACACATCATAGGGGAGATCTCATGACACCTTCTCTCCATCTACCTGATGATTCTGAGGAACATTGAGATCTTCTTGTTTACAGTCCTGTGGAAGAAGAGGACGGGGACATCTCTCTGGTGTTGTCTTCTTACTGGACATATCTGGAGGAAACACATACAGGGACTGAATTCATTCATTACATACAGATAATTATAGGCCGTGTGTATTTAGTCCTGTCTATTACCTGGTGATGTGAGGGGCTGGGGAACCTCCATCATGACGTCCTTGTACAGATCTTTGTGTCCTTCTAAATACTCCCACTCCTCCATGGAGAAATAGACGGCGACATCCTGACACCTTATAGGAACCTGACACATACAACGATACAATCATCCCCCAATCCCTTCATAGTGTTACTGTATAATGTCCCAGCATTCCCAGCAGTGTCACCTCTCCAGTCAGCAGCTCAATCATCTTGTAGGTGAGTTCTAGGATCTTCTGGTCATTGATGTCCTCATGTATCAGGGGGTGAGATGGAAGCTCCGTGATTGGGTTCAGGGTTCTTCCCCATCCCTCAGACACAGGTTCCTGACAACGCTCACTAGAGGTCTTCTTCACTACTGTGTAATCCTGGTTATGGAGAGACACATTAATAAATCTCACTCCAGACATCTCCAGAGTCCTCACCTCTCCAGTTCTGTCCATCTGTTATTCCCATAGATAAGAATGATGTAATGTGACGTCATCAGAATCTCTCACCTCTCCAGTAAGCCAGAAGAGGATCTCTAGGGTGAGGTGTAATATCCTCTCCACCATCTTGTCCCTGTCCAAATCCATGTTTAATGGATGAATCAGAAAAATTTTCTTATTTAAAGGATCCGATATTGTAGAGACCTGAATGAGAAGATGATGAGCCGATGTAAATTCATAAAAATCCTGTGTAATAATACAATTACTGGAGATAATAAGGGGAAACATATGAGATTTACTATTTTATACTATTTAGTTTTCTTCTTTACATCTAGTAATAAAACCTATATATTTTAGGCCACAGACAACAAGCAGTTTCTTCCTTTGAGTCTGCAGCTGAACACGTTTCTCATGGACTCATCTTCCGTATTGCTAAGTCTTGTCTTATTTACCGACACTGGAATCGGCATTAGCAAAACTGCAGGAGATATTAATAACACGTGACATGAGGAATAACTACTTCATGATGAGGACGAAATCTTCATCTTCTACGGCTCTAGAAACATATTTGGCCAGAGTCCTGTCACCCACTAGATCACCACCGGCCGTTATTTATGAATGTTTCCGGACTGTAATCTTCTATCCCGTTAGATCTCAGGTCTGATTCACACACAGAAGTTTGAGACATTTATAAAAGCTTGTTTGTAAGAACACCAACACAAGAGGTATTTGATGCCAAATTCTCCATATACAATGTATTTTTTTTCTCTGGATATGATAGGAGTTTTTTAGCATTTTCATGTACCGTATTGGCGTATAAGACGACTTTTTAACCCCTGAAAATCTTCTCAAAAGTCAGGAGTAGTCTTATACGCCGGGTGTCATCTTATAGGGCGTATACCCTTATACTCCGAAAGCTGTGGGAGGAGGGGGTATATATATATGATGTGTGGGGTGTGGGGGGAGCGGGGCACAGGAGGCTGCAGCCTACACTGTCCCCGCTGCTAAAGAAAATGAATATTCAGTGCTCCCCATGCTCATGGAGCGTGGGGAGCACTGAATATTCATGCTCTTTAATAGTGGTACACAGTGTAGCCACGCTGCGGCTCCTGCTGCTGCCGGAATTGCCTGTGCCCGCTGTAAAAGGACATGAATATTCAACCTCTCTCTACGTCCATGGGTGTGGGGAGGGGGTGAATATTCATGCCCTTTAATGAGCGGGCCAGGAGATAGACGGCAGCAGCAGGTGCCGCAGCGCGGCTCTGCTGTGTGCCGGCTATGAAGGAGAGTGAAGTCACTGCTCCCCGCGCACACAGTCCTGGCATGGGGAGCAGTGACTTCCGGCAGCTGAGCTCTCCTTGTGAGCCGCGAATGGTAGTGACGTCATGCACGGCTCACATGGAGAGATCAGTGCAGGCAGACAGGATGCAGCTCTGGAGGAGAGAGAAGAAAGGTGAGTAGGAGTGTTTATTTTTTTTTATGTGCAGCATGATGGGGATTAGGGGGACCATGCATACCGGGACAGGGATGAGGGGTGCCATGCATACCGGGACAGGGATGAGGGGTGCCATGCATACCGGGACAGGGATGAGGGGTGCCATGCATACCGGGACAGGGATGAGGGGTGTCATGCATACCGGGACAGGGATGAGGGGTGCCATGCATACCGGGACAGGGATGAGGGGTGCCATGCATACCGGGACAGGGATGAGGGGTGCCTTGCATACCGGGACAGGGATGAGGGGTGCCTTGCATACCGGGACAGGGATGAGGGGTGCCATGCATACCAGGATGGACGGGTTCCAGGCATACCAGGATGGAGGGATGCACGTATAAAAGGAAGGGGGGGGGCATATATACCAGGATGGGGCATATTGTCAGAATTGGGGGACATTACCCCTATACTAGTGTCAGCAGAAGACCCCCTCCCCCTTAAAAGTACATCGTGAACATATTTTTTGCTTACATTTTTTTCTATTTTCCTTCTCTAAAACCTAAGTGAGTCTTTTGGTCCAGTGCGTCTTATAGTCCGAAAAATAAGGTATTTATGGTAATTTATAAGCCCTCCCTGTCTCCAAGACTATCAGGGCAGTAGCACATCCCTCTGGACCGCCCTTGTATCCTATTACTGGTACCTCCTTCTCCGCCTCTCTGATCTCGCTCCTGAGGACTGCAGTGATGAGGTGAGGGGGCGTCTCACCGGGAAAGTTTAAGTGAAGCAAGCTGCAGGCGTCCCCCTCACCTCGTCACTGTAGTCCTCAGGAGCAAGATCAGAGAGGCAGAGAAGGAGGTACCAGTAATGATACAAGGGCCAGAGGGATGCGCTACCGCTCTGATAGTCTTGGAGACAGGGAGGGCTGGGCAGGCAGGGAGAGCTGACCAATCCAAGCAGGATTTGTATACAACAACCAGCCAATCGTCGGTAAGGTTCATCACTTTAAAATTACCATATTGAAATCAAATAGATTTTTTTTTAATTTTTACCGTATTTGCGTTAGAAGAGGGGTAGTCTTATACGGCGAGTATATCCCAAACTCTATATTTTAACTGGAAAAGTTGGGGGTCGTCTTATACTCCGGCAAATACGGTAGGTTTCCATATATTACATGAAAAACACCCCCAAAAAATCCAATTGGGGATGGAGGTAGTGTGCGGACATTATACAGTGTGTGGGTGGATGGCGGTACTAGAGGGAACAGTATACTGTGTGTGGGGACCATGAAAGGGGCACTGTACTATGGGAGCAATACATGATTCCTTCACAAAATCACTATAAATATAACATTTTTAAAACAACCCCATAATTTGTGAATCTTCAGGGTAAATCGCTATATAACCATTTGATTAGAGCTGATACTATTAAGCTAAAGTGTCTAAACAGACTTTCTTTCAAATCCATAAAGGGGCACTTTTACGTGTTTGTCATTCCAGAACTGTGTGAGGATTATTAGAGGTGATAGTTTTCCCACCAATTAGAAGGGACACCTGTGGATATTGGTGGTTTTTACTGGCTATATTTCTGGTGTGAATTACTCGGTAAAGTGCCCTTGTGTTAAAGGGGTTGTCCACTACTTTATATGATCCATCAATGTATTCCCCCAGGGCCCATAAGTGTTTCTCTAAATACTCTGTGGTGCCTTTTCTGCCTGTGAGCGGCGCTATCACTGGCCGCTCACAGGCATCACGTGACCTCCCGGTTCAGCCGGCTCTGACATCTGATGTCACGTCATGTTCCAGCTGCAGCAGGGGGTACTCACTTCTGAGTTCCACGGTGGATGCTGGGCTGTGGGTGGGGTTACCCTGCGCATCACACCCGGGATCCACCGCGCACTCTCCTTCTCCTCATTCACTGGGAAAGCACACGGTGGATCCTGGGTGTGATGCACGGGGTAACCCCGCCCACAGCCCAGCATCCACTGCAGGGAGCGCGTCACTGATGTCACGCCTCACTTGACGTGACATCAGTGACGGGTCACGTGATGCCGCTGAGCGGCCAGCGATAGCGCCGCTCAGAGGCAGAAAAGGCACAGCAAGGTATTTTCAAAAACATTTCTGGGCCCCGGGGGGGGGGGGATACGTTGGGGGGGTTCATATAAAGTAGTGAACAACTTCTTTAAAGTGGACAATGGACAAACACCACGATCAATTACAATCAGACTGAAGGAACATGGCTCCTCTATTCGGCTCTAATGAGTCTAGGATGAAATCCACTGCGGCCGCTGCAAAAAAAAGAATGAAGAGCAGAAGTTTGGTGAGACCACCGTGGCCAGACATTTCTCAGAGTTGGTGATAAAAGTTCTGAACTCCGACGATCGGTGTTAGAAGAGACGACCGCAGAGGATTCACAATCACAACGCAGTAAACTTCTACAGAGACATGTTCTGGATTTACTCCCTGGAATCACTTTCTCCCAAAGTGTTAAATGACGTCTGTAACTTCAATGTCTTTCTATGAAGCTTCTTCTCTGAACTTTATTCCTCTGTTGTCTGTCGGGGAGTTGTTTTCTAAAAAAATATTTGTGTGTGTTTTTTTTTCTTTTAGTTTACTGGGTTTGTAATGGGGGTGTCTGATAGACGCTTCTCCAATACTAACTGTTAGGATTGATAACAGTTGACAATACACAGCTGACGTAAACCCAAAAAATATTACCCTGGTTGCCAACATACCAGGGCAATTGGGAAGAGGCAGGCAAAGTGCCAAAATTTGTCGCATCAAATTGGATTTTCCAATTCTGGGGCTGCTGCGGACTGGTATTTTTAGGCTGGAAGGGGCCAATATCCATGGACCTTCCCAGCTGGATAATATCAGCCCCAAGCTGTTTTCTTTACCTTAGCTGGTTATCAAAAATAGGGAGGGGGACTCCACATCATTTTTTTAAATTCATTATTTATTTAATAGGTTTAAAAAAGGTGAAATACATCCTTTACTGCCAGATGGAAGGAACTAAAGGGTGCAACTTTATAATATTTAGGGGGAGGGAGAGGACATTAATCTAAGCACTCCCTCCTATAACAACTCTCCTTGAACTACCATACTTTCTGAGGACAGTGGGCCGAGCATCGCATTGCGGGGTCTTCTGTAAGACCCAAGAACTAGTGATCAGCGAATGGTCTTTAGATAAGGGGTTAACCGAGCACGCCCGAGCATAACTGAGTGTCATCGGAGTGCTCGTATATCATGTTCGAGTCCCTGTGTCTGCATGATTTGCGGATGTTAGACAGCCTCAACACATGCAGGGATGGCCTGTTTGTTAGGGAATCCTCACATGTTGAAGCTGTTTAACAGCCGCAAATCATGCAAATGCAGGGATGCGAACATGATATACGAGCGCTCCTATGATACTCAGTTATGCTCGAGCGTGCTCGGTTAACCCCTTATCGGAGCACGTTCCCTCATCACTACCGATAACAAGATGCGGCCGGCCAATCGCAGTAATGCCAGTAGAAAACATGGCTACAGCACTACAGTGTATGGCAGGCAATGCCCAAATGTACATTGTCTGAATAACAGACACAAGACATACGGGGCGCGGTCTAGAACTCCCCCGATACTCGATCCAGTAATGGAGAGAAATCACCAGTATCTACATTACTGTGCTGGAGCTAGGAGATGAATAATGGCGTTGTGTGAGGACTTCTCTGGGCTTCTGTCCTTCATCCTGCAGTCGTCTGATGGGATCTAATGTGGACGGGAACCAACTAAGCCGCATTCTGTCCACAGCTGTTACCTCACTGTTCACACCACACAGACCCCAAAAGAGTCTCGGTGCTGAAGGGGTTAATGCCCCCTGCGCCCAGTAATGGGGGATCTCCACATACCTCCACCTGCAGAGCCGCCACCACATATATGGCAGTTCTGTGCGCACAGGACCTGTGATGAGGTCACAGGAGGGGAGGAGTCAGGGGTCACATGATCAGGGGCCTCAGTGGATGCAGGACTCTGCTGTGCTGGTTGTCATGGTGCTGGATGAGCTGAAGTTTATGTGTGGGGTCAGGAGGGGTTTACAGTGTGGATGTAGCAGAGCCGTGTGTGTACGAGGTGTACGGAGCAGAGCCGTGTGTGTACGAGGTGTACGGAGCAGAGCCGTGTGTGTGCGAGGTGTACGGAGCAGAGCCGCGTGTGTACGAGGTGTACGGAGCAGAGCCGCGCGTGTACGAGGTGTACGGAGCAGAGCCGTGTGTGTACGAGGTGTACAGAGCAGAGCCGCGTGTGTACGAGGTGTACGGAGCAGAGCCGCGTGTGTACGAGGTGTACGGAGCAGAGCCGCGTGTGTACGAGGTGTACGGAGCAGAGCCGCGTGTGTACGAGGTGTACGGAGCAGAGCCGCGTGTGTACGAGGTGTACGGAGCAGAGCCGCGTGTGTACGAGGTGTACGGAGCAGAGCCGCGTGTGTACGAGGTGTACGGAGCAGAGCCGCGTGTGTACGAGGTGTACGGAGCAGAGCCGCGCATGTACGAGGTGTACGGAGCAGAGCCGTGTGTGTACGAGGTGTACGGAGCAGAGCCGCGTGTGTACGTGGTGTACGGAGCGGAGCCGCACGTGTACGAGGTGTACGGAGCGGAGCCGCACGTGTACGAGGTGTACAGAGCGGAGCCATGTGTGTACAGAGCCATGTGTGTACGAGGTGTGCGGAGCTGTGTGTGTATGAGGTGTACGGAGCGGAGCCGTGTGTGTATGAGGTGTACACAGCGGAGCCATGTGTCTATGGAGCCGCGTGTGTACGGAGCCGGGTATGTACGCTGTATACAGCTCTATACTCCCAGGTTCGGACGGAGACACCGCGGCTCTTTATCAGACTGTAGAAGAACTGACTCTGGACACTCGGTAAAACTGCGCTCGGACGTCTCTTGTTTCTCGCACAGATATTGATAACATAAGATGGAGTCAGACGAACCCTCCTACAAAACCTGATAACAAAGTCATTACTACAGGACTGGATGAGAAAGGGATTTATTCTACAAGAAACGCTGTGGCCACAAATGAGAGAATCCGGGCCCCGTGGCTGGATACTCCGGGCCCCCAGCGTGTTAGGACCAGACGGGGTCTTTGTCCCTGGAGCTTCTCTGCTCGGTATAATGAGACTCTGATCTTGTTCTTATAAAGAGGGTTTGAGTAAAATAGAAGCTGCCTGAATATGAGGACCTTGTCTGATCTCTATGTCCTTGTGTACAGAGCTATGGAGATAGCGCTATTCTCTGTATAATAGATGTGATGTCGCTGGAGCCCTAATATTTCTGTACAGGGGTCTCTGTAGTACAGTGTCCATTTTAGGATATGATCAGATATCAAAAATCAGAATGATGTCAGTTTGAGGTTAAATACCATGACTGACAAGTGATCCTGGCAAGTGATTCTGAAAAGTGATTTTGACAAGTGACTTTTACAACTGTAATAATAATGAAACTCATTGGGACTTGTGCACAGACTGCAAGCAAGCCAAATTCAAATGATGTTTGATTTTGATGTGTGAGTCTGATGTGTGACTTTCTTCAAACACTTCAGAATGAGAATCACAATGACTTTTAGTCACCCTGAGTATTTTCATGGTGAATCTCATAAGACAAGAAAAGCAGCTAGTTCTTATCACTTTCCTGGATAGCTCAATGGTAAGGCATCAGCCTCTGAAACTAAAGTGTCATTGTTCAAATCCCATTAGGAATATTATTATTTTTAAATTATGCCTGTTTAGCACACAAACTACAGGGGTGTTTTACTTTTAATATCTGACATTTTGATTGTCATCCTGACGTGTTAAGAGTTTCAGACACACTGTCTATTTGTATGGTAAATTACATAGCCAAACTAAATTGGGAGGCACTAATTTACTACATATCTATTTCCAAGTGACTGAACATTTACATAATTTCTTAAAGGGGTCTAATGATAACATTTCTTTATTGTCAATTTTTCTTTCCATCCACCCGAGAACTGGCTGCAAACTCCCAATTTACTTTTGCTATGTAATTATTATTATTTATCACTACCTAAATAATCAAATAATGAACCTACAGTGTAATGGTAAGGCATATGTGTCACATAGTTTTGGTTTGAAAGGATAATAATAATAGTCATAGTAATAATAATAATACATTATTAGTAATAATAATAAAAAGTTGAGTGTCCCTACTGGGACTTGAACCACCCAAAAGCATATTTTTCCCAGTCAACACACTTACCAGTGAGCTATACACTTATTAAAGAGAATTAAGCATTGTACTTGGGTATGTTATTTCAAGTGTAATCAGGACTTTCACACAGTCATTGTCCAAACCAAATTCAAATGATGTATGAGTTTGATGAATGAGTTTGATACCTGACTTTCATCACACATCAAAATCAGAAGGACTTCCAGACACCATGAATATTTGCATAGTAAATATCATAAACCAAGAAAAAACATCTGGCAGCATCATTTGAGCTTATGGCAGAATGGTAACTCTCTAGCCTCACAGAGTGGGTGTTCTGAGTTTACATCGCTGGTGCAGAAAAAATAAACTATTGCTTTTTAAATGGTGCTGGTAGCACACAAACTTCACTGATGCTTGGCTTTGATATCTGACTTTTCTTACACATCAGAATAAGAATCACAATTACTTTTAGACCCCCTGAGTATTATCATGGTTAATCTCATAAGCCAAGAAAAACCTGTAGGGACACTGAACTTTTTATTATTAATTATTATTATTACTACTATTATTATTATTACTATTATTATCCTTTCAAACCAAAACTATGTGACACAGATTCCTTACCATTAAACTATAGGTTCATTATTTGATTATTTAGGTAGTGATATATAATAATAATTACATAGCAAAAGTAAATTGGGAGTTTGCAGCCAGTTCTTGGGTGGATGGAAAGAAAAATTGACAATAAACAAATTTTATCATTAGACCCCTTTAAGAAATTATGCAAATGTACAGTCACTTGGAAATAGATATGTAGTAAATTAGTGCCTCCCAATTTACTTTGGCTATGTAATTTACCATGCAAATAGACAGCGTGTCTGAAACTCTTAACACGTCAGGATGACAATCAAAATGTCAGATATTAAAAGTAAAACATCCCTGTAGTTTGTGTGCTAAACAGGCATAATTAAAAAAAAAATAATAATATTTCTATAGGAAACTGTGACGCGGTGGCTTCAGAAGCTGATGCCTTACCATTGAGCTATCCAGTCAAGTGATAGTAGCTAGAAGCTTTTTTTGTCTTATGAGATCAACCATGAAAATACTCCGGGTGACTAAAAGTCATTGTGATTCTGATGTTTGAAGAAAGTCACACATCAGACTCACACATCAAAATCAAACATCATTTGAATTTGGCTTGCTTGCAGTCTGTTCATAAGTCCCAATGAGTTTCAATCAGGTTTGCACTGAAAATCATATAACCAAATATAACTGTTAGGTTATTTTAACTGAGTTAATAGCTCAGTGCTTAGTGCGCTGGTTTTTAGAAACAGAATTTTGGGTTCAAGCCCCATCAGCGAACCGTGACTTTTTTTTAAAAAATTATTATTATTATAGTTGTAAAAGTCACTTAAAGTCACTTGTCAGAAACACCTGTCAGACAGGGTATTTAGCCTCAAACTGACATCATTCTGATGTTTGATTTTGATATCTGATCATGTCCTTAAATGGACACTGTACTTGTGTGTGATGTCGCTCCTCTCTTCCCTTTCTGGGTGTTTGTAACAGGATAAGAGAGGATGAAATTTAGGATCACAGTGTGGAGCCATTTTGTTGGTGACTGCCAGTGATACTGACAAGTACAGTGTCACGAGGACTGCCGGCAGCGCCACTTCTGTTAGTGCTGCTCTCTGTGTCATAAGCTGCGGTTAGATACTGTTGTGGTAGCCCTTCCAAGAATTTGGATTGAGATAATTATCTCCAAATCTGCCATTTTTGGTTCAAATTAAATAAATAAATACGATGCATCGGAGAAATAAAATAACACACAGCCAGTGTCTGAGTGTATAATTCTTGTCAGCCCTCAGAACCCAGGCAACAAGTACTTTATTACACCCCCAGAAGAAAGGGGATGGCTAACATTATCTAAGAAAGAAAGTATTTTAATTGGAAATAACAGTCCTTGAAAGCTAGCTCTGTCTAATTTACTATACTTTTAAAAACAAAGAAGGAAAGCTTAACACGAAGACAGCTCTATATTTCATACAATGCCGTGTTATCGCTTTTATGAGTAACACTTATAAGACTAATATTAAAATATTAAATTATCAAAAATATATAGGTAGATTTAATTGTCTAAAATAATAATCAAAGTAAAGTATAAATATTTACCATAACAATACGCGGAGTGTTACACACACTGGGATTATTCACAGCACATGATACACTACACATATCTAGATATAGGGCTCAGTGTAGTGTATCACATGATGGGATTAGATACACCAGTCCAGGGCGTATCGCACACGATGACGGGATTAGATACACCGGTCCGGGGCATATCTCACACGACGACGGGATTAAATACACCGGCCTGGGGAGTATCGCACATTTTGTTGGTGACCGCCAGCGATACTGACAAGTACAGTGTCACTGACGACAGCCGGCAGAGCTGATCCTGATAGATGGTGCTGCTTGCTGTATCATAAACTGGGGTTAGATATGTGGAATGTATCACATGCGCGATTAGATATGCTTAGAGTAACACATGCTGCTATTAGATACAGGACTAAGTGTAGTGTATCACATTATGGGATTAGATATTGAGCTCAGCAGAGTGTATCATACAGGATGGGATTAGATACACAGTTTCTAATGTATGGAGCAGGGTCACACATTACACCACTGCTCCCATAGAAGTGGACGGAGAGGGGTCACACCTTACACCACTGCTCCCATCGATGTGGACGGAGAGGGGTCACACATTGCACCACTGCTCCCATAGAAGTGGACGGAGCGGGGTCACATGACACCACTGCTCCCATAGAAGTGGACGGAGCGGGGGTCACACATGACACCACTGCTCAAATAGAAGTGGACGGAGCGGGGTCACACATGACACCACTGCTCCCATAGAAGTGGACTGAGCGGGGTCACACCTTACACCACTGCTCCCATAGAAGTGGACTGAGCGGGGTCACTTTTATGGGGGGAGGAGAGTTTTTGCTAAAAAAAACAAACAAAAACCTGTTGTCCAAGTATCAGGACACCACTGCTCCCATAGAAGTGGACTGAGCGGGGTCACACATGACACCACTGCTCCCATAGAAGTGGACTCAGTGGGGTCACACATGACACCACTGCTCCCATAGAAGTGGATGGAGTGGAGTCACACATGACATCACTGCTCAAATAGAAGTGGACCGAGCGGGGTCACACATGACACCACTGCTCCCATAGAAGTGGACTGAGCGGGGTCACACCTTACACCACTGCTCCCATAGAAGTGGACTGAGCGGGGTCACTTTTATGGGGGGAGGAGAGTTTTTGCTAAAAAAAACAAACAAAAACCTGTTGTCCAAGTATCAGGAATTCCACATATTCACAAGGATCAAATGGAATCTACAGGACGGTGAGGAGTGTGCTTCCAAAGCATACAACCACGTGGAGGTCTGCGGAACACAGAAAAGCCACAAAGGACCATCCATTGACGGTTGAATCAATCCAGGAGGGGAAAAGCCATTCCATAAGTGAGAAATGGATTTGTTCATAGTCATACAGATGCACAATTATGGTCTATTAGTATAGCCAATGTGAAGCAGAGAATCTTAGTATTGATAAAAGGTTTCTCTCTGTAAAAAAGTTAGAGAAAACTTCAAAATGTGATGCTTATGGTCCGTGTGTACAATAATTTAGTCTTCGAAAAAACAGGTGGACACACAAGAGACCAGTCATACTGAGACACAAGACACTGACGGGGATTACTTTGATTGTCCAAATTGTTTGATTTTGGCAGAACATATTGAACAATTGGAGGATCAAATTGATACTCGGACAGAGTTATTGTCCAAATTACACCAAGACATAAAAAAGGTTTCTGTTCGTACAAGATCCAATAGTAAAAGTGAAGATAATACCTCCACATCATTCGTACCACAGACACAAAGTCCAGATGTTTCAGGAGAAGCTTTACAGGGAAATGAATTACTAAAGAAAAAATTACATGACAGAGTAGCACGAATCAATCTTAAAATACACGATCAATTAATGAAAATTGTAAAAGACATTCCAAAGTACAATGAGAAGATGGATGATTTTGATAATGCCGACATTTTTGAATCTAATAAAGATAAATTCAATTTTAATGATGAACAGAAAAACAAGACATTCAGAGTTTGGTTACCCTCACATATGGCAAAAAGATTTCAGACCACACCCAGACTAAATGAGGATAATGAGCTGACACATACTACAAAAGAAGACAGACTTAGACAATTGCTATTATTTACCACAGGAGACTCGCCCTCTCTTGACATTTTGCATCAATTGAGTGCGAGTGTCCATGATGACCCGTTTGCTTTTTTGGTCAAATTTGAACAGGTCTATAGAATGGTGATGCCTGTTGGGCCTAATGAGGAACCAACATCGATGATCAAATTTTATGTAACAAAATTCAAGTATCTAGATCCTGTTTCAGTGCAATTGGCTAGTGCTCTGACATCATTGCAGGAGGCAACAACTTTTATCGACACAATTAGGAGATCCATAAAACGGAATCAGGTCACGGCAAAAATAGCTGTAGTTGATGAGGAAAAAGATAGACAACTGACATCAGAGAAAACTCAACCAAAACCTAAACCCACATTAACATCCAGGAATAGAGAGAGATTACACTGAACATAAAGGTAAAAATATCACACAAAGGAACAATATTCATTGTTATCTTTGTGGTATACCTGGACACTTAAAGTGGCAATGCAGAAAATTTTTGAGAGCAGAATCAGAGGCAGGTACATCGAGAAAAGGTAAGCTTGGAAGGAAAAATGGACTCATACCAGAATCATCCATCAAACCTTCTGCCCATCCATTCAATTCTCCCACATCCCCTCACACTGACAATACTCAAACACAGTCACAATAAGCTCCATTAATCAGACAGAGCAGAGAGATGACAGTGAAGAAGTCAAATTCCTGGGACAGTGCTTGTAAAAGAGACACTGGTCTGCTTCCATCTCCTCCATCTTTCTGACTAGCAAAGAATGCTCCCACACCCAATCCATTGGAATTTGTGACTCGAGTTACATTGGATGACTGTGGAAGACCGTTTCTCAGGGTGATTTTGGCAGAACAAAGTGCTGTGTTTCTCATTGATACAGGGGCACAATTAAGTGTTACTAACCTTGATTTGATGGTAAAATCAGAATCTCCAAGTTGTAATGTTATCGAATTCAGCGGAAAAGGAAAAACAAAAGCAAAGCTCGTTCCCAATGTTATGTTGGAAATACCAGGTTCTTTTAAAACAGAAATTGACATTTGGTATTGTCATGATTCTGAGAATATACTTGGCACAGATTTTATGCAGAAATTTGGATGGGTAATTGATCTAGGGAATCAAGTGATCTGGAAAGATTCTAATGGACGTAAACCTGTAGTCATTGACCCTAGTGAATATAGCCATGTTGGAAGTATTTGCTTGAATGATGTTTTGTGTCATCAGATCATTTGTGGCCTGAAACTGGTGGTGATGAGGGACTGACTGAAATTGTACAATGTTTTCCTTCTCTTTGGGCTCAGTTCAGGAATGAGGTGGGTACAATGAAGGATGTAATTGTGAATGTAGAAGGACGTGATCCTCCTCCACAGCGTCAGTATAAATTGCCTCCAGATTCAATTGGTTCTATGTATAAGATCATACAGGAATTGCTAGCTCAAGGTGTCATACCTAAGGCTAACTCTGTAAGTAGCAATCCTTTCTGGTGTGTATTGAAATCTGATGGTAGATATCGAATGATATTGGATTTGGGGATGTTTAATAAACATACTCCCAATGTTGCTCCCATTGTTGCAGATACTCATGACATGATGGCAAGGCTAAATGCAAAGACAAAATATTTCTCTGTACTACACATCAGTAATGTTTTTTTCAGTATACCTCTTGAAAAGAGCTGTCAGTACAAGTTTGCATTTACTTTCTTGGATGAACAATATCTGTTTTGCAGGTTACCGCAAGGAGCACATTTGTCACCTAGTGTTTTTCATCAGGCATTGGTGAAGGTATTATCCAGATGTTCTAGGCCTGATTGCATACTGCAATATGTGGTGATATTCTGTTGTCTACTTAGGATAAGGAGTCACATGTTTCTTTTTTGACAGAATTGTTTGAACTGTTGTATGATGCAGGGTTGAAATTTAACACTAAAAAGGTCAAATTGATGCAGACCGAGGTCAGGTTTCTGGGAGTGTTGTTGAGTCCAGGAGAAAGACAGCCATTGCAGGAAAGAATAGAGGCAATCGCTTCTCTCCCAATCCCAACCACACACAAGGCATTGCGACACTTTTTGGGTCTTGTAAACTATTCTAGGGATTTCATTGAGGATTTTGCTGATAAGGCCAGGCCTTTTGTATGAACTTTTGAAAGGTGAAAATAATGATTACTTTGGTCCTTGGGATGTTGAACAACAAACCTCATTTGAACAATTGAAAATGAATTTACAGAATGCACCTGCTTTGTCCACAGTAGATCCTTCAGCTCCATTTGCTTTGCAAGTTCACACATCAGAGACAGCGGTGTCTGCTGTTCTGTTACAATTGCAGGGAGAAGAGTGGAGAATTTTGGGCTATTTTTCTAAGCTTCTCTCATCTGTAGAAAGAGGTTTTGAAATTTGTGCAAGACACTTGGTAGGCGTCTACTTTGCAGTCAAAGCAACTGAACACATTGTTGGTTTCAACCAAATTATTCTGCAAACTCCTCATTCTACACTAAAGCTTCTCTTTGAGAAAAATATCCCAGGTATCCCACATCAGAGATTTGCCCATTGGTTACTGTCATTGTCTTCCAATCAAATTGAGGTAGATTATAAGGCCAAATATGTTCTTCCTCAGTTGATGCAATATGAAGGGCAAACTCATGATTGTCTCCATTCTTTTCAGGATCCGATTCTATCACTTTTCAGACGGTAGGCCGAGGTAAGAGATGAAGCAGTCTTTGTAGATGGTTCCAGATTCTATTCAGATGGGCACTATTATACAGGATATGCCATTTTTTATCCCACAAGAAGACAGGTGGTAAAACAAAAGTTACTGAGTCATTTTCAGCTCAGAGGGTAGAGCTAGAAGCAGTAAAAATGGTGCTACAGCTGAATGAGGCTGACGATCAGTGTCCCATTGTAATCTACAGTGATAGCTCCTATGTTGTGAGATCATTGACAGATTACCTGTCAGTTTTGGAAAAAAGAGGCTATGTAGATTCTTCTAACAAGACTCTTGTACATAGTGACACACTGAAAACAATTTTTGAGATAGCTTCAAAAACCCCTAACGGTTTTGCAATTGTCAAAGTTCATGCCCATAAAAAGTCTGATGATGATGATCTGTTGGAAATGCAACTGCAGATACGTTAGCCAAAGAGGCAGCCCTGATAGAAGTGTTTGAGCCTGAACCTCTCGAGGTTTCAGCAGTTCAAAGAACAGACACGCATATCCCTTCTTTTGCGGAAGAACAAGAAAAAGATACAACTCTTGTTGCTTCCCGGGTTTTGTGTCATGACCTAAATGGGGACTTGCATCCTGTTGTACCAAAACATCTACAGGATGAGTTCACGAGATATAATCATGACAGCTTGGGTCATTTGGGCCAACAGAAATTGTTAGGCATTCTCAGAGAGATTTTACTGGGAAAAGATGGAAGAGACTGTATGAAATATTATTCAATCATGCCTCATTTGTGCCCAAATTAATCCAAGACAAAAAGGACAGAAATCGCCAATACTGCGAACTGCACCTGCAGATGGTCCATGGTCTACGTTACAAATAGACTATATTGGTTCATTACCATCAGGTAAAAATGGTCTCAGGTATGCATTGGTTGTAGTAGATGTTTTTTCTAAATGGGTTGAAATTTTACCTGTCAAGAAAGATGATGCTTTGTCTATAGCTAGAGCATTAGTTAATCGTGTCTTTTGTACTTGGGGGATCCCAAGAAAGATTACCTCTGATCGAGGAAGTCACTTCACAGGAAGAATCATGCGAGCAGTTTGTACTATTCTAGGGGTACAATAGTTTCATGTACCTTACCATCCACAGTCTGCTGGTATTGTGGAAAGGATGAATAGGACAATAAAATCCAGAATTGCCAAAATGTTATTGGACAAAGGTAATGCTTGGGTGGATGCCTTTTGTACTGTTGAGTGTTAGAGGAACAACTTCCTCCACAACTCCATTTACTCCTTTTGAACTAATGACAGGAAGAAAAATGCTATTGATTTTCCCACATGAACCATTTTTGTCCACACCTCAAAAAGATGCTGTTCCAAGGTCCAAATGGTTGCAATTGTTGCAGGAAAACTTGAAAACCTTTCTTCCACATGAATGCAGAGGATGGAGCCACCATATGAATCCAAATTCAAAAAAGGGGCTCTAGTCATGATTAAATCTTTCAGGAAGAGTGGACCTTGGGAAAGAAACTGGGAGGGTCCCTTTGAAATAATCGACACCATGGGACAAGTTATGATCCTAGTGCAACCAGCATCCAACATGGTTAAAAATATCCGCAGACAACAAAAATTGTGGGTACACGTTGATCAATGCAAATTGTATATTGCAAAATAATGATACTGCATTTCTTTTAGGAAGAAATGGATTCCAATAAGAGCTGGAATACGGAATACCATGTCCTTGATGGAAGGGATTCAACACCAATCCTTCAAGAAAAGAAAAGGTTTCCCAGGAAAAGCTACTATCTGATGGGAACCACATTTCTGCTACTTTGTACTATTTCAATTCTGATCTACACAGAAGACATTTTATATCATGGAACAAATACTAGTGAAGTGAATGGACATATCAAAGGAACTTTACATTCACGGAAACCAAGAGGATCAAGTATACAAAATTTAATAGATGAAGATAAGCCAGACGATTCAGTAGATATTACTGGGAACATTTGCATGGGTTATGATGTAAAATGCTGAATTGAGCTACACTTCATACACGACACTTAATATTACATGCTGCCATAGGATCTAAGTCTAAATTTACACAATTACAAGGAGATTAGATACATTATTAGATACATTATGTATCACATGACATGACAGGCATATGGGAATGTAATCCTACAGATGTGTTATACTAGAATATAGAGATAAGAGGTGAAGAGAAAGCTGTGTGGTCGGGTGATATTACTAATGATATGCTTGCAAAAGGGAAAGTTAGAACATCCGAAACAGAGATTATGTTAAAGATACAACTTTTGGGGAAATTTTTTATCCTTCATTACTTTCTATTACAGAAGGAGATGAAGATTGGGTAAAAACATGGAACTTCCAGCTAACCAGAGAATCAGTACAAGTATCTGTAGTTTTTACAGTAACAAATACTATCGCTCCAGAAGTAAGGGTTGCACCACAAGCAGAACATAGTCAAGAAAATATGTCGTCTCTTTTATTGAAATGCAACACAAGGTTAGAGTTACCTCCCGAGTCTTTGTTAACATGGACCAGAAACAAAATATTTTTGGGAAGTTTTTCAAATGGTCCAACAAATGTTATACATAGAAGTCAATACGGGAATGTGAGATGGTTGCATAAGAATTTTGATTTTTCTCTAGATAATCCATCTCCTAAGGATTCGGGACTTTACCAATGTTGTGTTTTAACTGAAAATAATTACAAACAATGTAAAGATGTAAATGTTTGGTCAGCAGTAGATAATGTATGTACACAGACAAGGTTTCAACCATCTACTCCTTTCCAAATCAATCAATTCCAATCTAAACCTCTATTAAGGGATGGAGTGTTGATGACTATGGTCTGGACTTTTAACATGTCTAGTTGGAAAATCTCATCCAGATATCCCCAATTTCAATCACATCTCATTAACATGGAGATGGGAATAGAACAATGGTTTGGGAAAAGAACGTCAACACATATTAGAAGTAAGAGGGGGATATTAGAAGGTATTTTGGGGGGGATTAGGAACAGTGGGAAGTTTAATTAATACTATGGACATTCATACACAAATCAGATTTAGAAAATATTGGGTATATTGGAGGCAAAGGAGTAAAAAATTTGAAAAGTTTGCATCAACTCCTTGAAAAGATGGTTTTGAACACTGCTGCTGTGTTGGGATCTTCAGTGTCACATTTACAAGATGCTACTTTAGCTCTAATAGAAAGTGAACAGAAATCCCAAGTGGCCAGAGCATGTCTAGAAATTCAGATTGAATATTCTACCAATCTGAAAATGATTGCACAAGCATTGGAAAGTGGAATTACACCTTTAGGAATAATGAGAAATTTGCCTACAGAATATAATTTTGCGTTAAATCACACAGATTTGTGGGTAAATAAGTGGTTAGGATGTGAACAGAACATTTGTATAGGAACACTAATCCCAATATCGGGAAGAGAAGAAACCATGGTTCCTATTACTGTTCTGGGCATTCCTGTTAGTAATACACAATTACTATATTATCTATTACAGTACACAGATTTTGCATTTGATGGTACCAACACTGAACAATTAGACATTTCTTCATACTTACATTTTGTTTCTAAGGTAATGTGTCTACCTGGACAGGATAAAGTCATTTATAACTTGTGTTTCCATAATCATACCTCATGTCATGCCAGAGTTGAGAATGTGCACACGATACATGATTTGGTGACCCCAATAAGCTCAAACAAAATTTGTTTCCAAGTTATGTCAGAAAAAGAAGTTGTTTCTGTATTCTTCTCATCTTGTGTACATGCTGAAAATCTGACCATAGTTTTCACACTTCCCTCCGTACAATATAAACCTATCTCCAAGAAGGAAGTATTAATATTACGTCAATAGGGACAAGAAATCTGAAAATCCTTCCTATACAGTTCAGTTTGTCACAAATACACTGCTCAAAAAAATAAAGGGAACACTTAAACAACAGAATATAACTCCAAGTAAATCAAACTTCTGTGAAATCAAACTGTCCACTTAGGAAGCAACACAGATTGATAATCAATTTCACATGCTGTTGTGCAAATGGAATAGACAATAGATGGAAATTATGGGCAATTATCAAGACACCCTCAATAAAGGAGTGGTTCTGCAGGTGGGGACCACAGACCACATCTCAGTACCAATGCTTTCTGGCTGATGTTTTGGTCATTTTTGAATGTTGGTTGTGCTTTCACACTCGTGATAGCACGAGACGGACTCTACAATCCACAGAAGTTGCTCAGGTAGTGCAGCTCATCCAGGATGGCACATCAATGCGAGCTGTGGCAAGAAGGTTTGCTCTGTCTGTCAGCGTAGTGTCCAGAGGCTGGAGGCGCTACCAGGAGACAGGCCTGTACACCAGGAGATGTGGAAGGGGCCGTAGGAGGGCAACAACCCAGCAGCAGGACTGCTACCTCCGCCTTTGTGCAAGGAGGAACAGGAGGAGCACTGCCAGAACCCTGCAAAATGACCTCCAGCAGGCCACAAATGTTCATGTGTCTGCAAAAACGGTTAGAAACCGACTCCATGAGGGTGGTATGAGGGCCCGATGTCCACAGATGGGTGTTGCACTCACAGCCTAACACCGTGCAGGACGCTTGGCATTTGCCACAGAACACAACACCAGGATTGGCAAAGTATCAACTGGCGCCCTGTGCTCTTCACAGATGAAAGCAGGTTCACACTGAGCACATGTGACAGACGTGACAGAGTCTGGAGACGCTGTAGAAAGTGATCTGCTGCTTGCAACATCCTTCAGCATGACCGGTTTGGCAGTGGGTCAGTAATGCTGTGGGATGGCATTTCTTTGGAGGGACTTACAGCCCTCCATGTGCTCGCCAGAGGTAGCCTGACTGCCATTAGGTACCGAGATGAGATCCTCAGACCCCTTGTGAGACCATATGCTGGTGCGGTTGGCCCTGGGTTCCTCCTAATGCAGGACAATGCCAGACCTCATGTGGCTGGAGTGTTTCAGCAGTTCCTGCAAGATGAAGGCATTGAAGCTATGGACTGGCCCGCCCGTTCCCCACACCTGAATCCAATTGAGCACATCTGGGACATCATGTCTCTCTCCATCCACCAATGTCACGTTGCACCACAGACTGTCCAGGAGTTGGCGGATGCTTTAGTCCAGATCTGGGAGGAGATCCCACAGGAGACCATCCGCAACCTCATCAGGAGCATGCCCACGTGTTGTAGAGAGGTCATACAGGCACGTGGAGGCCACACAGAATACTGAGCCTCATTTTGACTTGTTTTAAGGTCGTTACATCAAAGTTGGATCAGCCTGTAGTGTGTTTTACTACTTTAATTTTGGGGGTGACTCCAAACCAGGCCTCCATTGGTTAATAAATTTGATTTCCATTGATGATTTTTGTCTAATTTTATTGCCAGCACCTTCAACTTTGTACAGAACAAAGTATTCAATGAGAATATTTCATTCATTCAGATCTAGGATGTGTTATTTGAGTGTTCCCTTTATTTTTTTGAGCAGTGTATATAATTTCCCTTGGGATATGTGGACAAATGAGATAAAGACAAAGGTTTGTTAAATTTGTTAACAAAACAACTAAAAGAATCTGAAATTGTATTCAGACATGAACAAGGCCATTTAAATGATATTGAACATGAATGGACAAGTATGTCAGGCTCATCTTGGTGGAAAAATCTAGGAAGATCAGTAACTAGTTGGTCACAGTCTTCAGCAAAAATGGCAGCAGGAAATGTATTAACAAATCCAATCATAATCATATTTATTTTGATCTTGCTGAGCATTTTTTATCAGATTTTTATGTGTAAAATTAAGAAAATATATTAAAAGATAAAGACAGAAATTAAAAAGGAAGATGGTCTTTATTTTTAATTTAGAAGCTTTTGGGAACTCAGATGACATTCAATACAGGAGTTGATACAAGGTTTTCAGAATAAGGAATGAATGTGATACGAATGGTGAGAGAATGAGTTTAGGATTGATTATGATATTTCTTAAATCATAATCAGGGGGGACTGTAAAATATTAATCTCTAATGATAAAATAAATACATAATAAGAAACTTTGAAGCTCTGGTTCGAACCATATTCAGTTTTAAACATTTTTAGAGCGAGACTGAGGGGTTATTTTGAAGATCTTGGCAGAGACACCTGTTCTGTATGTCAAACCTATAGGGCTCTTGTCAATATGGGTTATTTGGCGATAACTAATGATCCTTAAAGGTCACTAGCCATATGTTTAAAATATACCAACATAAAGTAATTGTGCACGTAGCCAAAAGGCTTATTCCATGAGTTACTAGTTTTGTTCTAACATGGTAGAAGTTACTAATATACCAGAAAGCCGCCATATTGGGTTATGAAACTGTAAAAATAATCTCCAATGTATGTCTATGAGGCGAGATGGTATATAAGGAGAGCCAGACATGAATGGGCAGATGTCTCATACCTTGAGAATCTCCACCACGGACCATCTCATGCTGTATACTTAAGAACTTATGAATGTTGCTTTCTCTCTTATAACCTGATACTTCTTTCTGTGCTATCAACTATTTTTTTCCTTATTTTGTAACCACTTTTGAATAAACCTTAAACAAGCTTTTGTTTTATCCACACAATTCAATATTGCTTTCCTTCCAATCCTCACTGTACTCTTACTCCAATGTAAGCGTTATATTTGTAACAGTGATGGAAAAGTATCATAGTCTTTAGTAAGTGGGCAGCTCCTCACACCTCGTACACACGCGGCTCCGCTCCGTACACACGGCTCTGCTCCATACACCTCAAACACATGGCTCCGCACACCTCGTACATGCGCGCCTCCGCTCCGCACACCTTGTACAAGCGTACACCTCCACTCTGTACACCTCAAACACATGGCTCCTCACACCTCGTACACACGGCTCCGCTCCATACACCTCAAACACATGGCTCCGCACACCTCGTACATGCGCACCTCCGCTCCGTACACCTCGTACACACGCGGCTCCGCTCCGTACACCTCGTACACACGCGGCTCCGCTCCGTACACCTCGTACACACGCGGCTCCGCTCCGTACACCTCGTACACACGCGGCTCCGCTCCGTACACCTCGTACACACACGCCTCCGCTCTGTACACCTCGTACACGCGCGGCTCCGCTCCGTACACCTCGTACACGCGCGGCTCCGCTCCGTACACCTCGTACACGCGCGGCTCCGCTCCGTACACCTCGTACACGCGCGGCTCCGCTCCGTACACCTCGTACACACACGGCTCTGCTCCGTACACCTCGTACACACGCGGCTCTGCTACATCCACACTGTAAACCCCTCCTGACCCCACACATAAACTTCAGCTCATCCAGCACCATGACAACCAGCACAGCAGAGTCCTGCATCAACTGAGGCCCCTGATCATGTGACCCCTGACTCCTCCCCTCCTGTGACCTCATCACAGGTCCTGTGCGCACAGAGCAGCCATATATGTGGTGGCGGCTCTGCAGGTGTAGGTATGTGGAGACCCCCATTACTGGGCGCAGGGGGCATTAACCCCTTCAGCACGGAGACTCTTTTGGGGTCTTGTGTTGCCCCTTTATAAGAATCATAAGGTTTTTGTTCTGTTTCCTGTAATAGATACATACGACCCAACTATGGAGACAGGAAGGGAGGAAACATATTGTTCTCATAGTACAGGACCCCTTTACTGCCCCACAGTGTAATGCCCCCATTATGCCCCTTATGCAGGATGTATGATGCCCCCACACAATGTAATGCCCCCATTATGCCCCTTATGCAGGATGTATGATGCCCCCACAAGTGTAATGCCCCCATTATGCTACTTATACAGTATGAATGATGCACCCACACAGTGTAATGCCCCCATTATGCCCCTTATGCAGGATGTATGATGCCCCCACACAGTGTAATGCCCCCATTATGCCCCTTATGCAGTGTGTATGATGCCCCCCACAGTAAAATGTTCCCCCAGTACCACCTGAGGTTTTACAGTTGGAATAATCCCTCTGGAGTTGGTTTTCCCTTTGCCTGCTCCCCTCCATGTATACCCTCGAGCATGTATACAGGCATGTAGGGGAGCAGGCCTTACTAGATATCGAGGCTTTGTACAGTAATATACCACATGAGGATGGTATCAGAGGGGTAAGACATTTCTTGAAATCGAGATCGATAGAGTGTAGCAGACATAATGACTTCATGGAGGATCTTCTAAAATTCACTCTTACTCATAACTTCTTTCTTTTTGACAGGAAGTACTTCCACCAGCTCAGGGGTACTGCGATGGGGAGCCCCAGTGCCCCCTCGTATGCTAATCTATTCCTGTGCTGGTGGGAGGAAACCACAATATTCAGGGATGATCATAAATGGTGGCATCCATATATTGGGGTATGGTATAGATATATTCACAAAATTTTTCTAATCTGGTCAGGGACGAGTGAAAAGTTTATTGAATTTGTTAGGGAACTCAACGTCAATAGAGTGGGCCTGAGATTTATATCAGAATTCAACTATTACCAGTTGCCTTTCCTGAATGTACCAATCAAGAAAGTACGGGATAAGACCATAGGGACACTCATCTATCAAAAACCTGCAAGCACTAATAAACTATTGAAGTGGGATAGTCACCACCCCATCCTCCTTAAAAAAAAGCAATATCCAAGGGCCAATTTTTACGGTTGAGAAGAGACTGCTTTAATGTCACAAATTTTAATATACAGGCAATAGACATGAACACCAGATTCATGAAAAAAGGGTACCAACAGTACATTTTGGATTCCGCACGATTGTTTGCAGAAAATCGGGAGAGACAGACATTCCTCTATAGCTAACCAAGAGAGCAAGAAAAAGATGGGATAACACGAGTAATAGGAACTTAAAAGAATCAGAGTGACCATATCTTTAATATCCTCAGAAAACCCTGGCCGACCTGGACCTGAGGGTGCTGTGGGATCTACTCCCACAATACGTTTCAGAAAGGGTTGGTCAATTAGGGACTGTTTAGTGCATATTTTCGATAAAAACCTGCACCCAAGTGGACTTGGCTGGATAGAAGAACCTCGAGAAAGTTGTATATGTAATTGGATGAGACCATGTAAATATTTCTCGAGTTCCTCTACAGGTAAAATCTTTTTCCAGAGGGATTATTCCAACTGTAAAACCTCAGGACTTTTATATATGGCCACATGCACCTGTCCCCTAGATTATGTATGCACGACCAAGAGTTAGTATAGGAGGAGGGTGGGGGGCATTTGGGCAAAATACACCATGGTCGGGACACCCCATTAGTGAGACACATGAACAGTGCACATTGAGGTGAAACAAGAGACATCTCCTTTTGCATCATTGAGATGGTTAAACCCAATGTGAGAGGAGGTGATCTCAATACATGTGTAGTCAAAAAGGAAAGTGAGTGGATTTCCAGACTGGATTCACTAGCCCCTAAGGGACTGAATGAACAAATTTCCTATGCCTGTTTTGTATGAATACAGCCCCATTCTGGATTACATTTTTGGATTTTATACTCTAC
Source organism: Phyllobates terribilis (assembly GCF_046119375.1). Taxonomy (NCBI): domain Eukaryota; kingdom Metazoa; phylum Chordata; class Amphibia; order Anura; family Dendrobatidae; genus Phyllobates; species Phyllobates terribilis. The sequence continues at coordinate 538,590 of NW_027362879.1, read as the reverse complement.
CCATTGCTACTCAGTTCCCTGTGAATGAGGTTCACATATTGCTTTACTTCATCGAGAGATCTGAGCTTCTATATCAGAATTATTTCTTATCAGTTATATCCCACTTATACTATTAAGTAACTAACAAGTGTGGTGTTCCTTGTGTATGTCTAATTATGCAATGGGGGTTAAATTTGACCATTTAGGAATTTACTGTGGGCCACCATTCCATATTTTCTGTAGTGATAAAGTAGATCTACATGCCTATTGCATGATGGGAGGATGTGCAATACTTGTTTTTAGTCTCCCATGACGCTGATCTCAGAGATAGGATTTTTCTGTTGGTGGAATGCAATCCAATATCATATGTGCTCCGGTGTGGAGTGCAGACATCTGGGCATGCGCAATCGTGGACAATGATCCTAGATGCACTCCGGTGTGGAATTATAACTACGGCCATGCGCAGTCACAGGTATGAGTGGCTTGGCCGCAATCAGTTTATCTAGCATTTCAGTGTAAAGCACGTCACTTCCAAACATGCACACTAGGGGATGGACATTATCGGTCCTCTAGCTCATGAGAAGTAGCGTAGGTGCAGTACATTATTGTAGACAGACTCCATTCTGTATATCCTGTGACAATTCACCTCTAGGAATGGGAATGGGCCTCCTAGTCTGGGAGGGGTTTTGGATGAATTGGGCTATTTAAACATGGACACCTGGCTATTAGGCACACTATGCTGAACATCATGAATTATCATCCCAGTATCAAGCCTCCTGATGAACCTGTTGGGGGAAATGCGTTGAGGTGGATTACTGAAACATTTTCTGAGTACCATACCCTTTTCTTTATACATATAGTAGGGGTTTTACTCACTTGGATGCGACGGGAGGAAAATATGATGCATGTTCCTTTAAAAGTTCATGTGGGTTTATGGCTTCATAAACCCAGAAGCCAAACATAAAAGCAAATAGCCTTTAGATGAGGCAAACAAAGTAAATGTCCTTAGCAGGTCTCTGCTCAGCCAGGCCTGTGTGCCACACAAGCTGGGGTAGCGTCCAGTGTCCTGGCTTGGTCTGAAGACAAACATACACAGGAGGCTGTCTACCTCCAAACACACAGACCATGTGCCAAACAACAGCCTTCATTTTATAGGCTGTTAACCACACCCAGAGGTGAGGTATGTGGGTAGCTGGACCCGCCCATTCTCTCCTAGCTACCTGTAACCCGGCTCCCAGGTGCACCGAACAATCCTCTTAGTGCTTATGTGCCCTAGAGAAACACTCCAGGTTACATCACAGAGACTAGCCATCTCTGTGACACATATCTCCCATCGACTATGCGACCACTAGCCACCTTACAATACCTTGATATGTATCTGGTTTTATGACTACCCCACGGCTGATTAAAGGGAATCTGTCACCCCCTGGGACTTATCTGACTTCTACTATGGGCATACAGGTGATAGCAATGTGAATCTATACATCTATGCCTCATATTAGAGTTTCTTTTGCTGTGAAATGGCTTTTTATTCAGTGAAGATTCCAATGCTTGCTGGCCGGGGGACGGGAAGAAATCCCCGCCTACTGTGTTAATTAAAATATTTCCCACCTCCCCTGCACGTCACAGTGCCCTGTGACGTGCAGTCACCATGTCCAGATCCCGCGACTGCGCGCTTTTTACGGTAGTGACGAACTTGTACTGTGTACTAAGCAGTTATAGTACTGAAGGGATCTTGTGCCCAGGCGCCGGGAAGTCACCATGACTCTCCAGTGCCTGTGCACAAGATCCCTGCAGCACTATGATTGCCTAGTACACAGTACCACTGTGCCTTCCGTAAGAAGTGAAGTGCGCGGGACCTGGACATGGTGATTACACGTCACAGGGCATTTCTTCCCGGCCCGCAAGCATCGGAATCTTCACTGAATAAAAAGCCTTTTCACAGCAAACAGACCTCTAATATGGGCCATACAGGTAAGTATAGATTCACATTTCTATCACCTGTATGCCCATATTAGAGGTCAGATAAGTCCCAGTGAGTGACAGATTCCCTTTAATCAGCCGTGGGGTAGTCGTTGAAGTGGATTCCCTTTAATAAATACTCACTTAGCCCCATTCTTGGTGCAGGTACTAATGAATCCAGGACCTATGAGATTTTTACCAAATGATAGTTGGATAGTTAGGGGGTGTATCATCCATAGCGTCGGCCCATACGGCCACTATGGTGCCCGTGAAAAAACACAGATTTTGAGCTTGGTTTAAATTGGTATCCATGCAGCACATAGACGCATGTTTACTATGGCCATAAATCAGAAAAAAACTATAAAGAAAAATTATCATAAACCCTACTGTAAATAAATAAATAAAAAGCAAAAGTGCATTTAAATAAATTAGGGTTCTTATCAACACTGTTTTTGATCAAAAATAGCATGAAAGCTATCCCACCATAGCAAGGTGCACCCATTCGAGATAGTCCTACTCTGTATAATATTAAAAACCTTACCATGTGTGAAAGCCTCAAACTTCTGTGTGTGAATCAGACATGAGATCTAACGTGATAGAAGATTACAGTCCGGGGAAGACGGAAAACATTCATATAGACGACCGGTGGAGATGTAGTCAGTGAAGCACTCTAGCCAAATATCTTTCTACAGCCGTAGTAGAAGATGAAGATGTCGTCCTATTCATGAAGTAATTATTTCTCATGTCACGTGTAATGAATATCTCCTGCAGTATTGCTAATGCCGACTGCAGTGTCGGTAAATGAGACGAGAATTAGCATTATGGAAGATGAGTCTTTGAGAAACGAGTTCAGCTACAGACTCCAAGGAAGAAACTGCTTGTTGTCTGTGGCCTAAAATATATAGGTTTTATTACTAGATGTAAAGAAGAAAACTAAATACTGTAAAATGATATATCTCCTCATATGTTTTCCCTTATTCTCTCCAGTAATTGTGTAATTACACAGTATTTTTATGATGTTACATTGGCTAATCATCTTCTCATTCAGGTCCCTACAATATCGGATGCTCTCAGTGAAGATCTTCTATATAAGAGAATTTTCCTTATGGACCCATCAAAGATGGGTATGGACAGAGACAAGATGGCGGAGAGGATATTGTGCCTCACCCTAGAGATCCTCTTCCGACTTACTGGAGAGGTGAGAGATTCTGATGACGTCACATTACCTCATTCTTATCTATGGGAGTTACAGATGGACAGAACTTGAGAGGTGAGGACTCTGGAAATGTCTGTAGTGAGATTTAATAATTTGTCTCTCCATAACCAGCATTACACAATAGTGAAGAAGACCTCTAGTGGGCGCTGTCAGGCCCCTGTGTCTGAGGGATGGGGAAGACCACAGAGCCCAATCACCGGGGCTCCATCTCATCCCCTGATACATGAGGACATCAATGACCAGAAGATCCTAGAACTCACCTACAAGATGATTGAGCTGCTGACTGGAGAGGTGACACTGCTGGGAATGCTGGGACATTATACAGTAACGCTATGAAAGGATCGGGGGGATGACTGTATCATTGTATGTGTCAGGTTCCTATAAGATGTCAGGATGTCGCTGTCTATTTCTCCATGGAGGAGTGGGAGTATTTAGAAGGACACAAAGATTTGTACAAAGACATCATGAAGGAGGTTCCCCAGCCCCTCACATCTCCATGTAAGAGACAGGACTAAATACACACGGCCTATAATTATCTGTATGTAAAGAATTAATTCAGTCCCTGTATGTGTTTCCTCCAGATCTATCCAGTAAGAGGAAAACACCAGAGAGATGTCCCCGTCCTCTTCTTCCACAGGACTGTAAACAAGAAGATCCCAATGTTCCTCAGGATCATCAGGTAGATGGAGAGAAGGTGTCATGAGATCTCCCCTATGATGTGTAGACAGCTGTGAAGGTCTTGTGTTCAGTCTTGTTTTATCCACCAGTATTATGTGTTTTCTATTTGTGTAATGAGAACGGTGGAGATGGCAGGATTAGAGTTGATCATAGATGTGACTTCTCATCTGTTTGTGACTTTTACAATATTTGTTTCAGGGTGAAGATCTGACCCATATTAATACTACAGAGACATATGTGAGGGGTGATGAGCGGTGTAAAGAGGAGATTCCTACATATGACTACCCAGGTGAGTACTGACCACTAAATGCAGAGAAGTCATAGATTCTTCTCAGTCACCGGCTGTGGCTGCTTTATCAGTGGTGGAGTCCGGCCGTATCACAATCGTGTGATCACCATTTTGCCTCTAGACCACAACATTCTCTTCCACCCAAAACTGACTACACAGGTGAGTAGTAACCACTAGTAACGAGCGAGTGTATTTGTTAATATTCGCTTTTCACACTGATAGTACGGTATTCGGGTTACTCGTTATTCTGCGAGTATTTGTGTACTCGCCTCGCTATATTCGGATGTCCCGCCCTGCAGTTTTGGCGCCTTCTCTGCTGCCACTAAACATGCTGGGCTTCTTAACCAATCACAGTAATGCCGCAGACATCTTGGTTGTGGCATTACTGTGATTGGCTGGCTGCCCAGCGTCATGGGGTCTATTTAAGCCTTGCCGCCGCCATTTTGTGCACATTGGATCTGGAGCCTGCATTGTAATAGCCTATGGAGAGATCGCTGAGCTGCTAGGGAGAGTGTTTAGGCCTCTTGATAAAACAAAAGCCCTTTTAAGGGCTACCTGCAGTGTATACTAGTTTTGTGTTTAAAGGAGCCGCTCACTAGCTCCATAATAGCACCAAAAAATAGCTCTTTTCAGAGCTGAAGGCACACAACAAAATCAGAGAACAGGGAGGGAGAGATTGTGTATTAGGTAGGGAGTGTATTAGCTAGTGTTCTTTCAGTGTCCATCTTAAAACAGCTCTTGTCAGAGGCAAAGCAATATTTTTCCAGCACACACAGAACTAGCATTTTGTGCTGCCTTTTTTTTTTAGCACCGGTCTATTTTCCCTGCTGTTTTAGGGGTCAGAGCCTGGCTTCTGCAGTCCACATTAGTCCACTTAAAAAGGTGTTTGGTGCCCTACGCAAAGCAGTAGTCCAAACATTTCCTACTGCCTGCTACAAAAGAAGCATGCACCAGCCCATTTTAACTGCTATTTTGGGGTGTCAGCCTGCCTTCTGTCCATATTAGTCCACTTAAAAAAGCATTTTGTGCCCTACACAAAGCAGTAGTCCAAACTTTTCCCACCGCTTGCTACAAAGCACGCACCAGGCCATTTTAACCACTATTTTGGAAGCCACCATCCCTAGGGCCACCAATCACAAATAGTAGTTAGGCTGGAGTAGGAATACTGTCCTGGTTTGTCCACTGCACATTCTGCATAGGGTTTGTAAAAATTAGCCCTATGGGCTGAATCATGGTTGACGCAGGAAGCCGTCATCCCAAGGGCCTCCAATCACAAATAGTAGTTAGGCTGGCGTAGGAATACTGTCCTGGTTTGTCCACTGCACAATCCGCATAGAGTTTGTAAAAATTAGCCCTATGGGCTGAGTCATGGTTGACGAAGGAAGGAAACGGGTTCTTATGGGAAGGGGTTGACGTTAACAGCAGTAGCATGAATCTGCATTTTTGGTGAATTTAGGTTGGCTTGCTCTCATCTGGAGGGATTACAAACTGTGGAGATATCCAGTCCTTGTTGAATTTAATCAGAGTAAGTCTGTCTGCATTCTCCGTGGAGAGGCGTGTGCGCCTATCAGTGATGATTGCCCCAGCGGCACTGAAAACACGCTCAGACACCACACTAGCAGCCGGGCAGGCCAGCACCTCCAAGGCATATAAGGAGAGGTCGGCCAAGTGTTTAGCTTAGACACCCAATAATTAAAGGGAACTGAAGTGTCAGAAAGGACGCACGGATGGTCACTTAAGTACCCCTTGACCATGTTCTGCAACTTATTCCTCCTTGGCATTGTTACAGGCACAGATAGCCTTTACTGTTGTGCTGGTCTATATAAATAAAAATTATTATTATTATTATTACTGTTGGATAAAATGTGTATCACGCGAGGGTCTTGCCACAGATACTTATACATGAACTGTGCCATGTGGGTCAAGCTGCAAAAAGGCAAATGTTCTGTGTCCCCAACAGTAGAAACAGTACCCACCCTCTCCTCACGCTGACTCGCCTCCTCCTCCTCCACCACCTCCTCCTCTCCAGCCCATCCAGGCTGGGCAGACATGAAGCTTGGGTTGGGTGTCCCCTCTGTAGCATTACCCCTCGGTAGCACAGAAAAACAAGTCCTCTTCCTCCTCATCCTCCCCCTCTTCACCCAATGTTGCCTCAGAATATTGGCTGGGCTGGGTAGTATCACCCATTGGGAAATCTGGCTCCATATCAACATTCTGGGCACTTAAAGCTTTCTCTTTGAGATTATGCAGTGATTGTTTCAAGAGACACAGTAGCGGGATGGTTACGCTGATAATAGCCTGATCACCGCTCACAAGGCTGGTGCAGTACTCAAAGTTCTCAACAACCTCACAAATGTCAGCGATCCACACCCACTCAACAGATGTTATGTGTGGTGGCTGACTCTCAGTCTGACCAGCATGCTGAAGCTGGTATTCAGCTACTGCCCTCTGCTGTTCACTAATCCTCGCAAACCTAAGATAGGTGGAGTTCCACCGCGTGGGCAGGCCGCAAATGAGTCGGTGACTTGGCAAATTCAAGCGCTTATGCAGCACTGTAAAAGCAGCAAAAGCAGTAGAGGAATGGCGGAAATGGGCGCTAATATGGCTCACCTTCTCAAGTAGGTACAGGAAGTCACGGAAAGTTTTCAGAAATTTCTGAACAACTATGTCCAGCACGTGAGCCATGCATGGCACGTGTACCGGCTTGCCGATCTTTAAAGCCGCCACCAGGTTACGCCCATTATCGCAGACGACCAGAGGCCACTGATTGGTCTGTTGTTTTACAGCTTGTCGCAGCTCTGTTGCAGTGTGTGCTTTCTGACCTAAACAGATCAGCTTCAGCAGAGCGTCTTGCCACTTTGCCGATGCACTATTGCACAGGTCCCAGCTTGGCAGTGATGGGGAGAATAATTCAGCAGAGGATTAGGAGCAGGAGAAGGGGAGAGAGGAAGTGGAATTTGAATAGGTGGAGACCCTGACAGAAGTTGGAACCGCTATTCTTAGCGTGGGTGGGATGTGTGATGTTCCAGTTTGCGCCTTTGTCCCACCCTCCACCAGGTTCCCCCAGTGTGGCATGACAGAAATGTATCACCCCTGTACACAACAATTTGTCCAGGTGTCTGTTATTAGGTGGACCTTCCCGGTTACGGTGTTGGTGAGAGCATGGTTCAGATTGTTTAACACGTGCTTGTGTAACGCAGGGACGGCACATCGGGCAAAATAGTGGCGGCTGGGAACACTGTATCGTGGGGCAGCCACAGCCAAGAGATCATGGAAGACTGTGTTCCCACAAGCCCAACATCTCCATAGCTAGCAATTTGGCAATGTGCGAGTTTAGTATTTGTACCTGTGGGTGCGTGGCTGGGCATTTACGCATTCTTTCCAAGCTCTCAGGCACGGACAATTGGACACTTTGCTGGAACAAGGAAGTGGATGTGGTTGATGTTTGTTGCGTGTGAGCAACCGCAGCTTGTGGGCAGGAGGTATGAGCGCCTGCTTCTTGAACAGCAGATTCTGAAGGACATAGCCCAGGCGACATGGCATAAGTTTCCACGGAACCCAAAAGCACTACAGATACTGGCTGGTGATCAGCTTATGCAACCTTTGTCTATCCCTCATCCCCTCAAGATGACTGGACCATCATTGTAAATAAGTCCCTGTCCTTTGTGTCACCCCCCACCTCATTGTAGATCGTAAGCTCTTATGAGCAGGGTCATCATTATTTTTCCTTTAATTATTATATTATCTTTAGCTATGTTACTTATGACTGTTGAATATGAACCTCTGAATTGTAAAGCGCTGCGGAATAGGTTGTTGCTATATAAATAAAGAGTATTATTATTACTGGTTTGACCCGCAGACGCAGATTTGGTACCTTGGTGTTCCGCCCACCTACTCGGCTGCTTGGCTGCCATGTGGTTTCTCATACTCTTTGTGCTCAGGTTGCCTTTGCGCTGGCCTCTGCTCAACTTGGTATTGCAGATGCTACAGACAACAATGTTTTTCTCTGAAGGACTTTTAGAAAAAAAAATTCCACACAGCAGCTGAACACCCTCTTGCCCTGACTTGGCGCACAGCGAGGGTGCTCTTGGGAACAGTTGACCCAGTTTTTACTCTGGGCAAACCACGACCCCTTGGTGCCTGTGTTGGTCCATCTTCCTCTGTATTGCTGCCAACGGTCCAGGTTGGATCAGTGGACTCATCATCGACCACGTCGTCTTCTATCTCATCATCCTTCCCAGTTGATATTGTAGGCTGACCTGATGGCAACTGTGTCTCATCATCATCAGCCTCCACCTCTGGAGACAGTAAATGACGTTCCTCCAAGTGGCTTTCTTCTGGTTGTAGGTCCTAAAATACTTGAGCATCAACGCACGCCGCCACCTCTTGTCCCTCTTCAATGCTGCATGGTGATAGGCCAGAGCCAACCAAACAGATCCTCGGAGTGGCCAAGCTTGGGGTCATATGTCTCCTGTGACTGATAATGGTGGGAGGAAGGAGAACCAGCTTCAGGATTGGAAGGGCCAGCCTTCTGTGTATCCACAGTAGACTGTGTGGTCGTGGAAGTTTTGGTGCTGCTTGACAAATGCGTAGAGGCCTTGTCTGCTATCCAAGACAGAATCTGCTCTCGCTCTTGTGGCTTCCACACATGTTTACGTTCCAGACCGGGAACTTTTTCCAGGAACATTGTGGATGCATCAAGCTTCTTCTGACCTGACACAGACTGAGTGGCTTCTCGCGCACCACTGACAACACCACGTCCACGTCCCTTAACAACAGGCTTTTTTGGCATTTTGGGTTTTGTTGACAGATTTTCAGATGTTGATGGCACAAGCCAAGCTAGCTGTCAAAGGCACAGCCAAAATAATGAGTCAACCGGGACACAGCCAATAGGGCTAATTTTTACAAATCCTATGTACATTGTGCCGTGGACAAACCAGGACAGTATTCCTACTCCAACCTAACTACTATTTGTGATTGGAGGCCCTTGGGATGGTGGCTTCCTGCGTCAACCATGACTTAGCCAATAGGCCTAATTTTCACAAACCATATGCACATTGTGCAGTGGACAAATCTGGAATGTACAGTAGTCCTTCCAAACTAATATTTGTCATTGGAGGCCCTTCTCACAGGTTGTGTCACATTGTGAGATAGGGGATACATATTCAATAGAAATTTACACTGATTGTTGATGACCGACTGATGGCCCTCTGAAAACTTAAATTGAGGATCACAACTACTACCATACTCCATCGTAGGTAATGTTTGTCAAGGGAGGCCCTTGTCATGCAATCTTCCTGCACCTATGACACAGCCCCCAGCCCCAGGAGTATTTTTTGGAAATACGATGCACATTCTACTGGACCAAGTAGTACAGTATCAAGAAGTCTTCTCCTGCTATATAATCTGGGGAATATTGACAATCAAAATCTCTAAGCCAATCTCTAAGAAGCTTCACCAACCCATCCTGGAGGGGGGGCACCATAAATACTTTGTCCAGTGACTTGCACAAGTGATATATTTGAGCTTGTCATCGAGTTGACTAGTGCAGTTTTATTTTTACGGTTCACTGAGTTCAGCCATACCTGAGGGTCGTAGTCCGCACTCACTGCTACCTTCTAGTACTCCATGTATCTTGGCCATTTTCTCTGTAGTCTCTGCCCTTAAATTAGTTAAATAATAATGAGGGCCCTACAGTATGAATAAGTGAGGGCACTCTCAAGTGTACACAAGAGGCAACTCCAAAATTTCTAGAGGAGGGCACTTCAAAATGTTTGTTACAGGGCCACACAAGGGCTCTCACAAAACTCAGCTTTCCTGCTTACTGCAGGCGATCTGAACATTTGAATTTAGGGCCCGAGTCTCACATGGTGGTGGAGGAGGAGGGTCAAGCCCAATGCTACAATGAGCATATTGTAAACTGCTATGGAATGTGTATTCCACTATCTGAGTGTCAATGATGGAGGGAGCGCCCAAATGTCTAAGTAATAGCTGTCCCTCCAAAACGCATGTTACAGAGCCACCTGAGGCCTCTCAGGTCAAATATCTACATACATACTGATACTTTCTAGCTGTGCTTGTAAAGTGCTGGGGAATAGCGCACTAAAGATGATGTATGACAGACGGACCTACAAAATGTATAAGTCAGGGCCCTCCCAATTATAAAAGGCGAAAAAAAAAGCCACAACAGTATGTGTGAACAAACGCTAAAAGGGGTATTTTTTGGTTTCTCTGATTTATTTAGCCTTATATACAAGTGATTGTGCAGGAAAAACTGTTTCTTAACCTTTTTGGCCTGTTAAATTCAATTTAGGTTAAGTTTGGTAGTTGTTCTTGTGTGTCTGTAAAAGTGGCGTAACACTGCGACAAACTTATCCCCAGAAACCATATGTGAGTCAGAAATGCATTCAGGCTCATTCTCCAGGCTCTTCCCATTCTGTTTCATCACTTTCCCATCCATTTCACTTTCCCATCATCTTTTCCTCAGGCCCCTTTGTAGGGTCCAGCAGAAAATTATTCGCATTTCCCATTGACTTACATTGTACTCGCTATTCTGAACGAATACGCAATTATTACAAAGTACTATATATATAGCGAGTATAGCGATTACGAATATTACGGTACTCGCTCATCACTAGTAAACACTAAATGCAGAGAAGTCACAGATTCTTCTTAGTCACCGGCTGTGGCTGCTTTATCGGTGGTGTAGTCTGGCTGTATCACAATCGTGTGATCACCATTTTGCCTCTAGACCACAACATTCTCCTCCACCCAAAACTGTTCAGATGATTTTGGGCACTGAAAGCCCTTTTCTATAGAACTTACAACCTGGAGGATCCACCTCCCCCCTGGGATTAGAAGATCCTGACCGTTACCTGATGACAAGTTAGAAAATCACTTGAAGTAAAATATCATGATGGGCCTCTAAGAGAAAGCGGAGGGTAATGATGCTGTTGGCTTCCTAGATCCCTGATATCTTATTGGATGAATCCACCTTCTCTCCCTTCTGTGCTGATGAATGTGCTCATATGGTCCCTACAAGACCAGGTCCAGTCTTTCTGGCCAAACTTCACTTTTATGATCGACAACATTAAATTTGCAGTGAGGCCAAGTGTGAATTTCTGTACAATAACAACAGAGTTTCCCTTTATCCTGACTTTTCAATTTTTTTTAAAACTAACTTCAAACAGGATTGTGACAAACTAAACAAAAAAACATTACACCTGTGCCATGATCTATCTCTAAGCTAAATTTAAGACGCCTCAGCTCTGCACTATTATAAAAAGTTCTCTTTGAGTGTCTAATATTTCTTCTTGAAACTCATCTGACAGAAAATATTGTCCCTTACGAGAGTTTAGATTCCCAAGAGCCACCGAGCCCCATACTCCAATTACCACAGAGAGGTTTCACCGCTAGTTACTCACTACTTACTGATGAAGACTGTTGAGTTTGATCATTTCAGTAGATGTGTTATTGTCTATAGTCACAGTTTTGACTACAGTAGTTAGTGCCCAAAATACTCTGATTTAACCCCTTCTTGTAGCCAGTTTTGTGTTCCTATCTGGGCCCATTTTTCAAATCTGACATGTGTCACTTTATCTGGTGATAACTTTGGAATTCTTCACAAAGAATAATAGGAAACAAATGGACCTTACAAATTATTTTCCAACTTCTCTTGAATCCGACAATCCCCTATATACGGTTGCACACTACTGTCTGGGCACATGGCAGGTTAAGAAGGGAAGGAGCGACATTTAGCTATTTGAATATAGATCTTGCTCGAATAGTTTGCAGACACAATGTATTGGAGACACTGTTCATGGTCACCTGGCAGCGCAAAAGATGGCTACCACAAACAGGCTTGGCGTCATCTACTCCATTTTCCAGATCTCAGGGTTTGCCTTGCTCATCACCCTTTAACCCCTCTACATGGATTTGGACTTAGACAGAGACCCCTAGGCTTGGGCCACAGTGTTTCCTGCTGTTCTATTGAGTGAAATGGCAAGAAGAATAGTCACTTAACCGGGTCACAACATGGAGGTCAATGAAAATAGAAAATCACACAAGAGTAGTCAGTAAATGGGCCGAGGTCACAACAGGAAACAAATACACAAGCCGGGGGCTGAGCGCAGAGGACTGAACCAGAGGAGAACAAGGCTGTATCTGGCAGCTTCTGGTAATATGCACAAAAAGCAAAGCCCCCAATATTCCCCCAATATTCAAGAAGAAACACAGCAAAAAAGGGCAGCAATGTTTACCTGCCCAGATGTTCAGAACTAAATGCAATACCAGGGAGCAGTATACCCACATACAGATGGCGGCTACACGGGTGCAAAATACTGATGAGACAATCATTCACAACCAACCTACAATCACTCACAACCAACCTACAATCACTCACAACCTTCCATTTCATGGTGGGGTGACTGCTTAGTATTTGAATTACTCACAAAAAGGCTTGTATAGGGTTCTGTTCACACTAAGGTGCACAGTATCCGGCTTACAGCCTATTAGTTACGCCTATACTATTAGATTAGGCGGGCTGCCCGGTACTATCCATATATTATATATATGCATTTTTGCACTTTTTTATCCCCGGGTGCAGCCAGGCCCATCAGTGCGGGCATTGTAAACTGTGTCTGTTCCCATGGAGTGCACTTGGATAGTACCGGGCAGCCCACCTAATCTAATAGTATGGCCGTAACTAATAGGCTGTAAGTCGGATACTGTGCACTATCCAAGTGTGATCAGCTCCATATACAAGCCTTTTTGTGTGCAATTCAAATACTACGCAGTCACCCACTCCATGAAATGGTAGGTTGTGAGTGATTGTCTCATCAGTATTCTGCACCTGTGTAGCCGCCATCTTTATGTGGGTTTGCTGCATCCTGGTAGTGTATTTAGTTCTGAAGATCTGGGCAGGTACACACTGCTGCCCTATTTTGCTGTGTTTTAGCTTTTGGCAATATGCTTTGAGCTTTAGTAGGGTGCGGTGCTTTCCAATTGGCTAAAGCAGGGAGCAGATTACTCCAGGTGGACAGCACACACACCCATACTGCCAGACTGGATGGTACTACTGGTCCCAGGCAACCTAATCTTACTGGCTGCGCAGAGCCTGCGCCGCCCAGAGCTTCTGGTTCTGACGTCTCTTCCATCACCAGCGCCACCTGCAGGATGAATAAGGCGGCTCCTGGTGACAGAAGCAGACGTCGCAGGAGCAGATCCCAGAGGAGATGGGACCCACCATTTACAGAAGCCCTAATGTGGCCAAATTGCAAAAACCAGAGCAGTAGAAATCCCCATAAAGTGACTTCATTTTGGAAATTATAACCCTCAGTGAAATAATCTATAGGAGTAGTGACTATTTTGATTCCACAGGCACTTTCTGGAAATTAGCACGCAGTGGATGTTGGAGAGTGAAAATTAGGGTGAAATTTGACTTTGGGGGAGTGGATATTGCTGGATTGGTTTATAGAAGCCATGTTGCTTATCAAGAGTCTTTGAGCCACTAATAATGTGGAAACCTCTGGTTTTCCACTGACAGATGATGGACCTGAGTGGGGACTTGTTTTTTGTGAGATGAGTAGAAGTTTTTATTGGTATTTTATTCACCTACATAACATTGTTTGGTGGCTTTTTATTACATATTTGGGAGACAGAATTAACAAACAGTTGAACACTACGATCCACTGGTTCATCCTATGAGGTTTTCTGTTAGACTGTGAACTGTTATTATCTTGGTGAATAATGATGGCTAACATAGGGCAAAATAAAAAAAAATCACAGAAAAAGATACAGCCTTTACCAACACAAATCATATAACAAATGCACTAGCAGGATGCCGCAGACCCCCATGATAAAGGGGGGGCAGCGCAGGTGCAAAATACTGATGGAGAAACCATTCACAAACCGACCAATTCATGGAGGGGGTGGCTGCCTAGTATTAAAGATGCACACAGATGAAGCTTGTATAGGACGCCAGTCACACAGGTAGGTGTGATGCACAGTGTCTGGCTTAGGATAGTGATGATGCCCATACTATTAGATCAGGGGGGCTGTCCAGCACTATATAAGTGCACCCCACATGGACAGACACCCCAGTACACCCAACCAACACTAAAATGCTAATGCATTTGTTATCTGATTTGGTGTTGGTAAGACTGATTTTTTTCTGTGATGTTTTCTTAGTAAATAATGATACTTTTACATAAAGTACATTTTTACGGAGAGTTTAATTAGAAATATTCAACAATATAGATTTTAAGGATATGTTATTCATAAATAATTGGTTTTATTCTTGGCAGATGTAAATTGCCTCTTCAGAGAAAAAGAGGACTTGAACTCTATAGCGCCACCTATTGGAAGCAGAAATCCTTCTAGTCACAATCAACCCTTTAACGAGTCGTGCAATATGACTTAGGATAAAAGCCAAATCAGAATCTCAATTTGCAGACGCGGAGTTTCGGGCTGTTGGCCCTCGTCAGTGCAAAGTATGAGAAGTGATTTGGATAGATGAGAGGCTCTGGACTGAGGTCTAAGGGGTAACCTTTCTCCTTGTAGAGAGTAACTAGTGATGTTGCCCATACTATTAGATCAGGAGGGCTGCCTAGCACTATATAAGTGCACCCCACATAGACAGACACTCCAGTACACCCAAGAAACACTAAAATGCTAATGCATTTGTTATCTGATTTGTTGTTAGTAAGGCTGATTTTTTTTCTTGGTTTTCTTCTTGGCAGATGACTGTACCAGGAGATCAGAGGGACAGCTGACATCTTCAATTTTTAAATCAGATGACCTTGAGATCCCACAGGATACGATTGAAGTGAATGCCATTACTCCAGATTTACCATCATCCCTTCACAGCAAAGATCAATCATCTGATACTTTGAAACAGGTCCTGTCTTCTGATTCATTACCGAACACTAAGGAAAATCAAAGTCACGAAATAAGCATTAAAAAACAAACTGCTCCTAAAGCAAAGAAGCCATTTTTCTGTTCAGAATATGGAAATAGTTTTTCCCTTGAAAAGTCTTTTTTTAAACATCAAAACATTCACACAGCAGAGAATAGATTTTTTTGTTTCAAGTGTGGGAAATGTTTTAACCAGAAATCAAATCTTGTTAATCATCAGAGAAGTCACAAGCAGAAGAAGCCATTTTCTTGTTCAGAATGTGGAAAATATTTTACAGATAATTCAAGTTTAATTAGACATCAGAGAACTCACACAGGGGAGAAACCTTTTTCATGCTCAGAATGTGGGAAATGTTTTAAACAGAAAGTGCATCTTGATAACCATCAGACAACTCACAGAGGAGAGAAGTCTTTTTCCTGTTCAAAATGTGGAAAATGTTTTAGCCAGAAATCAGATTTGGTTAAGCACAAGAGAACTCACACAGAGGAGAAGTTTTTTTCCTGTTCAGAATGTGGGAAATGTTTTAGCTGGAAAACAGATTTGGTTATACACCAGAGAATTCACACAGGGGAGAAGCCTTTTTCCTGTTCAGAATGTGGGAAATGTTTTGGCCAGAAATCAGATTTGGTTAATCACTGGAGAACTCACACAGGGGAGAAGCCTTTTTACTGTTCAGAATGTGGAAAATGTTTTGGCCAAAAATCTGATTTGGTTAGGCACCAGAGAAATCACACAGGGGAGAAGCCTTTTTCCTGTTCAGAATGTGGGAAATGTTTTGGCCAGAAATCAGATTTGGTTAATCACTGGAGAACTCACACAGGGGAGAAGCCTTTTTTCTGTTCAGAATGTGGAAAATGTTTTGGCCAGAAATCAGATTTGGTTAGGCACCAGAGAAATCACACAGGGGAGAAGCCTTTTTCCTGTTCAGAATGTGGGAAATGTTTTAAACAGAAAGTGCATCTTGATAACCATCAGACAATTCACACAGGAGAGAAGCTATTTTCTTGTTCAGATTGTGGAAAATATTTCACACTGAAGTCAAGTTTTATCAGACATTATATAACTCACACAGGGCAGAAGCCTTTTTCCTGTTCAGAATGTGGAAAATGTTTTGGCCGGAAATCAGATTTGGTTAATCACTGGAGAACTCACACAGGGGAGAAGCCTTTTTTCTGTTCAGAATGTGGAAAATGTTTTGGCCAGAAATCAGATTTGGTTAGGCACCAGAGAACTCACACAGGTGAGAACCCTTTTTCCTGTTCAGAATGTGGGAAATGTTTTAAACAGAAAGTGCATCTTGATAACCATCAGACAATTCACACAGGAGAGAAGCCATTTTCTTGTTCAGATTGTGGAAAATATTTCACATTGAAGTCAAGTTTTATCAGACATTATATAACTCACACAGGGGAGAAGCCTTTTTCCTGTTCAGAATGTGGGAAATGTTTTTTCCAGAAAGCGCATCTTGATAGACATCAGAGAACTCATACAGGGGAGAAGCTTTTTTCCTGTTCAGAATGTGAGAAATGTTTTAACCAGAAATCAGATTTGGTTGATCACCAGAGAACTCATACAGGGGAGAAGCCTTTTTTCTGTTCAGAATGTGGAAAATGTTTTAGCCGGAAATCAGATTTGGTTAATCACCAGAGAACTCACACAGGGGAGAAACCTTTTTCCTGTTCAGAATGTGGAAAATGTTTTAGCCGGAAATCAGTTTTGGTTGAGCACAAGAGAACTCACACAGGGGAGAAGCCTTTTTCCTGTTCAGAATGTGAGAAATGTTTTAACCAGAAATCAGATTTGGTTGAGCACCAGAGAACTCACACAGGGGAGAAGCCTTTTTGCTGTTCAGAATGTGGAAAATGTTTTAGCTGGAAATCAGATTTGGTTATACACCAGAGAACTCATACAGGGGAGAAGCCTTTTTCCTGTTCAGAATGTGGAAAATGTTTTAGCCAGAAATCAGGTTTTGTTACGCACAACAGAACTGACACAGGGGAAAAGCCTTTTTGCTGATCAGAATGTGGGAAATGTTTTAGCCGGAAATCAGATTTGGTTAAGCACCAGAGAACTCATACAGGGAAGAAACCTTTTTCCTCTTCTGAATGTGAGAAATGTTTTACACGGAAATCAAGTCTTAACAAATTTCAGAGAAGTCACACAGGGGAGAAGCCTTTTTCATTTTTAACTGAAAATTGTATCTTCTTATAGGGGTTGTCCACTATTAGGACAACTATTTCTCATTCCTCATGTTTGGCCTTGATAAAATAAAAACACTCATACACAGCTCCCGTTCTGGCGCTGTTCCATTGGTGTCACAACACGCGTTCCCGGGGCTCACATAAGGTTGTTACATCACACAATCCTGCTCCCAATCAATGCCGCCTTTGGACGTATTGAACATCAACAGGAGGGACATGGCATGGACATAGCACTGAGAGAACGCACACACTGAGAGCACTCTCTTCAGACCGTGTTCCTGGGGGAATTATAAACAGCCTCAAACATGACTTCCGATATGGGAAAGAAAGAAGAGATCCGAGGTTAGTCTGAGGTTCTCCACCTCCGTCAGCATGTCTGACATGCAGTGTTTCTTATTGAAAGTCTTATCTTCCTGCTCCGGAGCCATTACTGCCTCATCTCAGCTTGGAAAAGGAAGCAGTCTTAACCCTCATGATGCTAGACAGCTCAGGTCTGTAAGTCCTGCACCAGTTTCTCTCAATATGTAGGCCTCACAAGAAAACAGCTCCACAAATCTCCCTCTACTCTCACCGAAGCCCCCATGCTGAGCAGTGCTTGCTTCACAGGGAAATTTACTCCCCACCCTGAGCCAAAGGGGATTCTGATATGGGGAACGCTATAATTGATTTTTTATTTCATATTTTGCGTCTATCCCTACTAAACAATAGATGGAGCAATATATACAAACGCTGGAGACCACATAAAAAACTGAAATACATTCCCTCACTTCTAGCCTATCACAGCTTACTGACAAGGTACAGAGATTAGAGGCTGATGTCGTACAAGTTAGAGGCCATCAAAATGCTCAGAAACTAACACTGGATCTTCACAGCCAGTAAATAAACCATCTGTTTAATATGGTTGATGATCAAGAAAATCACAATAATATCTGGATAAGGGATATACCTGAAAGCATCAATGCACAAGAGATCATGACAACACTATAGACATTATTTAATAATATCCTTGGTGACCCTATTGATAAGGCTGAAGACTGACAGGGCGCACCGTACATTAGACAATCATGGCCCAGATCCTGAGCGTCCAAGGGACATTATCTGTCACATACATTTTTGTCCTGGTGATTTCAATGAACAAAGCATACAATTGCTCACAGATCTATCCTGAATGACACTTGCTAAAAGAAGGGTATTGAAACCACTACTTGATGCTGTATGGGAAAATGGCCTGCTATACTCCTGTGGTACCTTTCCAGCTGCAAGTACGAAAAAATTGAGCATTGTATACTTTTAAAGATCCAAGCGACATGAGACCATTCTGTGATGTCCTGGATATTACCAGAAGTATTATTATTATTTATTATTATTGCGCCATGGCGCTTTACATGTGAAAAAGGGGTACACATACAAGAACAATTACAATAATCTTGAACAAAACGTGACGGAATCCATATATCTGACAGGCCCCCTGCTCCACCATTGTCACAGAGCGTTCCTGCACATCTTAGAAGGCGTTCAGTTGATAAGGATTCCCCAGACGGGAATGGAACCTGCCAGTCAAAAGAGCTCCTGAATTTAATCTTGTCTCCCTGATGAGAGACAGTTTGCAGATGCTTACTTATTTCTTTAAGCATATAATTAGATATATCTAAATAGAGTTTTAGGTGCCACTCTTCCACTATACAGAATGTTTCAGTTCATATATTAGACCGGCATATAAGTTGACGTCACATTATTTTACTGTAATATCAGGCTGTATTACTTTGCTTGCTATATATTCCATGGTTCCCCCTAATAGGAACCCTAGGACTGAAGGTTTGACTTGCGCTTCTAACGACAACCCCCAGTTTGGGACTTGCATTGGGATCTGCTTGTTTCGCAATTTCCTACTTTTTTTTTATGTATTCATAATCTATACTTCTTAGACACTGAGAGGTAGACGTTACTATCTACCGTCTATACTTCCTCTTTGCTCTTAAATCTTTCTCTCCTTCCCTCCTCCTTTTTTCATATAATAAGGCACAACTCAAAACTTGTTCATTGAATGTCAGGGGACTTAAAGGGGTTGTCCACTACTTTGACATTGAAGTCTTATCCATAGGATAGGGCATCAATGTACTGTATGATCGGCCGGGGTCCCGAACCCCCGCCGGCCAGCTGTTATCGGTGCCGGCGGCAGCAGCTGCCGGCGGGAAGTCCTTACCTGCGGTGCTTGGCCGTCAAGTTGTAGTGGCCGCCACTTGTAACTGCACATCCGCCTCCCATTCAATTGAATGGAAGGCGAATGTGCAGTACCCTGCGGCGGCCACTACAGATCTACTACTTTCTATTCCAGACATAGATCGAGATCTTAACAAACACATACCTCCCCTCCATGTCAGACCGTGTTTCTACAATAGTATGCGGCAGTGATCACTGTCAGTTGACTTTGGCAAACTTCTATCTCCGTAATTGTGACCTAATTAAGACATGCCGTCAATTCTTAAACAAACTAAAACATTTTGTGGAGGACCTTACCATCATTGGAGGTGACTTTAATATTTTCTTGGATCCTTCTTTAGATGCATCCCTGGGCCAGAGTCAGGAATCTAAATCACTCAAAAGCTTTGCTAAACATGCTCTGGTCTTTCCAACTGGTCGATGTATGGAGGATACTACATCCAGAAGTAAAGGATTATTCGTATTATTCTCCTTTACATAATACATATAGCCGTAGAGACTTTTCATTAATTAGCCATCACTTGCTTACATGGCAACCTACATCTCAGATAGGAACTGCTGTATGGTCAGATCATGCTCCTGTATATTGTAATCTGACTATACCTGACTCCACCAAGGCTTCAGCTGTCGGAACTCAAATGCTAATCTGCTGAAAGACTCACTCTGTGTCTCAGACCTTCTTGAGACTATAGAGTCCTTCAAATATATGAGCATGATGAAACTGCCTTACCATTTAAATGGGAAGCACTCACATGCGTCCTCAGAGGGATACTAATAAACATGGATCCAGGTTAAAAAGAGAGAGCAACTAAAGTCTCCCATTTGCTTGAGCGGATTGATCGCCTTAACAAACAACATAAACGATCTGCTTCCCTCCAGGTATATGCAGACATGCTTAACTCTAGAAAGGAGTTAAGATGGTTTCATGGATGGGGTACTTGCAAATATTATGTAATTTCAGGGCACCTACTTATGGAAGGAACCAAGTGGAAGCTTCCATTCTCGGTACTAGATTTAGGGCCTCCTCAAGAAAATCACTTAAAATGTCCTACACTAAAGTTAATATTAAAGGTGTGGGATAGGGGTAAAAATATTCTGGGAATTGGAAAATACACAAACTGTTCTACTTTATGGCCCAACTATAACTTACCAGAGCTACAGAAACTAAAAGATGTTAGTGAGTGGGAGGATAGGGGTATATGCATCATGGGTATGTCAGAAGTGACAGACAGTCGCCCTGTAGTTGGTTGCAGAAGATCTCTTCATTTGGCATTACAGACACCTTCTTAGATGTCTCACTCTAGGACCCAGTGGCTACCTCCCTCTAGCTAATTGACACCCAGGCTGGGTGTTTAAATACTGACTATTGCTAGGGGGAGGGGCCACTGATATTCACATGACCCCTTGTGAAGGCTTGGAGCTGGTGCAGTCTGCTTGCTTCCTCCTGGAGCTGAGAGGACGTGTTGCAATCTCTCTGAAGTCGACTCAAACTAAGCTAATTCCCCCGTGTCTGTCTCTCCTTGCTGTCTTTAGTGTTTAGTGGGAACTGACTAGCGCTCATTCCCCCCTTCCCTATACAGGGCCAAGAGCTAGGGAAATACAGATTTTAGGCTCGCGATTGGTGAAAAACCAATATAGGGATGTCAGTGGAGACAGGGTGATATCAGATCAGCCTAGGAGGTCTCCACTCCCCCCTTTCCCTAGAGTCTGGGTTCCCTTTGCCCCTTCCCTTTGTGTTGCACTAAGTCTTTCCCACACCTTGCGTGACAATATGTTTGGTATCACAACTCTTGAGGGATGGATTTTTCAAGAGTTTTGAACAAATAAAGGCAGATTTTAACCTTCCACATAGGAAGTTTTATCAATATCTGCAAACATGTCATGCATATAGCACACAACTTAGGATAAACGTCATACTGATTTATAGATATCACCCAATAGATACCATTTCTACAGCAGTAGATACAAAATGTCTAATATCCCTTATTTATAGGCAGTTACTGGCCCTACGTTTGGATAAATATCCTTTGAAAACTAAGACAAAAACGGAGCAGGATGTAGGTCCCGTATCTGAGGAGCAATGGAGGGAAACTTTGATTTGACACTGAAACTTTCATTGTCAGAGTAACAAAGATTGTCCCAAATTCTTCTCATTCATAGGGTATATAGATCCCCAAGTATTTTTTTTTAAATTTGAATACAAACGGATGACACATGCCCTAGATGTGGTCAAAATGACGCCCACCTGATGCATATGATGTGGGAATATTGGTGACTACTGGAAGGGGGTGATCGCTCTTGTACTATCTGTATCTGGGATACAACTTCAGTTTGAACCTAAAATCTGTATCCTAGGACTCCTGGGAGAAGACGTAGACCCAGACTCCCATATGGCAGTAGATAGCTCAAGAATATTATTCCAAGCCAGAAAGTTGTTGGCACTACATTGGATAGACAATTCTCCCCCAACGATAACAGAACTAAAATCCAGGATAAATAACACTCTATGCTTGGAAAGTGGAGCTTATATAAAAAGGAACGCTCTCAAGAAATCCATACAAATATGGGAGCAATGGTTAATTACCCCAGGTATTGCTTCAGAAAACCTCAGAAATACTATAGTCCATTTCCTTACAGTAAGAGTTTTTATCCTTATATCCAAAGTGTCAGCAAATAATCATAGTCTCAGTCCACACAATTGTCCCTTCTTAGATATATTCTTTTTCTTTTGATGTCTCAATAGGGGAAAAAATAAGCCGTCAGGAAGTATTCAGATATTTATGTACAAATGTAAAATTACTATTCCAAAACATTGTACTATAGAGCGATATTGGGATTTATATCATTGTAAACCGGTTCTTGTATTGTTTAATTGGTTTTTCTTTCTTTTTATTGTTTTTCTCACAAAGTTTGTATGACAAAAACAAAATGTTGGTAATTCTTTGTTTTGCTCAATAAACACGATCTGGTTGGAAAAAGAAAGGAGCGAAGGTCTTTAATAGATCAAACGTATACAAAATATCAAGATCACATGTGAAGATACTCGTAGGAATTCGCAGGTAAATGTGGTTGCTCATTGACAAGGAGGTTACATCCACACGTGTAAAGGACATGCGTATCCAACATAAAACAAGCACCCGGGCAAGAAACTCATAACCCCACTGACATAGCGGAAGCATTTCATTGCTGTTATAGCTCACTATATAATATTCATGGAAAATACCACGACATGCCACCTAATATTCTTGAAACAAAAATTGACAAATATATTATGGACACTGCCGTTCCTTCCTTACAGACCCCTGAGCAGGAGATACTAGACAAAGCTTTCACTGAACAACAGATAGGAGAGGCCAATAAATCATTCCCTATCGGGAAGAGCCCTGGACCAGATGGATTCAATAATAGATTTTATGAGATATTTGCACCTCAGTTATTACCATTTTTAGCCAAAGTGCTCAATAATATTTCAGAAGACTCCCCTTTACCCCCCAATCACTTGAGGCTCATATAATGGTTTTATCAAAGTCTGGAAAAGGCACATGATTAAACCCTCCCTTCCCCTTCCCTCTCCTCCTCCCCCCTGTTCCCCTCCCTTATCCATTCCTCCCACTTTCTGGTGGTGAAAGATATAAAGTTGGATAAGTATATTTTTATTATGCACCTGATGAAGGCTGTAAGCAGCCGAAACGCGTTGTGTAAACCAGTGTTTTAATAATATTTTATTTTTAAATTAATGCTCATTGAGGAAATCAAAAGAGACACCGTCCTTGATTCAGTCGTGACAACAGAAGACTGTGCTGATCCTGGTCTCCATTTCTGATTCTTCCACTGTGGGAAACTCCTAACCAGGCCAATTTTTACAATTCTGACCAGTGTCACTTTATGAGGTAATAACTCTGGAACGCTTCAATAGTTTTTTCATGACATTTTGTACTTCATGATAGATAAAAAATTTATTCGATATGACTTTCGTTTCTTTGTGAAAAAATCGTAAATTTGTCAAAAATTTGGCAAATTTAGCAAATTTCAAAATTTGAATTTTCATGCCCTTAAATCAGAGAGAGATGTCACTCAAAATAGTTAATAAATAACATTTCCCACATGTCTACTTTACATCAGCACAATTTTGGAACCAATATATTTTTTTTTATTAGGGAGCTATAAGGGTTAAAAGTTCACCAGCGATTTCACATTTTACAACAAAATTTACAAACCATTTTTTTTAGGGACCCATATCAAAATGAAGTGACTTTGGGGGGCCTTTATGACAGAAAATACCCAAAAGTGACACCATTCTAAAAATTGCGCCTTTCAAGGTGCTCAAAACCATATTCAAGATGTTTATTAACCCTTCAGATGCTTCACAGGAATTTTTGGAATGTGGAAGAAAACAATGAACATTTAACTTTTTTTCACAAAAATGTTACTTTAGACCCATTTTTTTTATTTTTGCAAGGATAACAGGAAAAAATGGACCCCAAAATTTGTTGTGCAATTTCTCCTGAGTAAGTCGATACCCCATACGTGGGAGAAAACCACTGTTAGGGTATGTGCCCACGTTGCGGATTACAAGCGTTTAGGCTGCGGAATTTCGGCAGCGTAAACGCTTGTGAAACGCTTGGTAACCCGCACCCCATGGTCCCCAATGAGAAGCCGTAATTTCAATGCCCATGCTGCGGATTTTTCCGCAGCGCTTTTGATGCGCTCAAAAATCCGCGGTATGTCCATTAATTTTGCGTTTACGCATGCGGAATTGCCTTGTCAATGCAATAAAAAACGCAAGGCAATTCCGCATGTCCCAAACGCATCATAAACGTGTGTAAAACGCTTGTCAAATTACGCAAGCGTTTTTCTGGGGAAGGACATGCAGAAATGAAGCAGAAATTTTCTGCTTCATTTCTGCAACGTGGGCACATAGCCTTAGGGTGCACGGCAGGGAAGGAGCACCATTTGACTTTTTGAATGTAAAATTTGCTTGAATAATTAGTGGACACCATGTCTTGTTTGGAGAGCCCCTGATGTGCCTAAACAGTGGAAATCCCCCACAAGTGACCCCAGTTTGGAAACTAGACCCCTTAAGGATTTTATCAAGGGGTATAGTGAACATTTTGAATCCAGAGGTACAACACAGAATTTGATAACATTAGGTCATCATATTGAATAAGTTGTCATTAATCTTGAGCGCAAGTGCTCGCTACTTGAGAGAGAGAATTGCAGTGTTCATATGTCCACCATATTAAATCAACTCCTATAAATATGACATAAGAACTATGGTATGATAAAATATAACATTTATTATCAAAATCAGATAAAATCACATAAAATGTCTTTAGAAGGAAGAGAACCACAAGAGAAGAAAGGTCAGGTTAGGGAGTATATGTAGATGAGCGTAGTTATTATTTACAGGAATGCCACACAAATGCTGTCACTTAATGAGTACTCTGCATTAAGATTTTGCAGTACAGAATAAATAAATAATTTCATAAATAAATAAATAATGAGGTATGTAGAGAGAGAATGTAAAGTGCTTAGTGCATGATACCCTGCTCTACGCTACCCTGGATGTGACCAATGATATGAAATGTAATATTGTGGACATCAACAGTGATGTCACTGACAATCACACAGAATTATATGCCAGAAGTCATCAGAGCAGGTGACATACATGATTAATACTGTTTGGCATGCATGACAACAGATGAAAAGGATATCCTCGTCAAAGCCAGTGGCGAAACGCACGTTGGATCCGGTCAGCACTCAGGAGGTTAGTAATACCTATCATTATTTTACATTATTTGCCACCTTTTCATCTGTTATCATGCACTAGGCACTTTACATTCTCTCTCTACATACCTCATTATCTATTTATTTATGAAATTATTTATTTATTCTGTACTGCAAAATCTTAATGCAGAGTACTCATTAAGTGACAGCATTTGTGTGGCATTCCTGTAAATAATAACTACGCTCATCTACATATACTCCCTAGCCTGACCTTTCTTCTCTTGTGGTTCTCTTCCTTCTAAAGACATTTTATGTGATTTTATCTGATTCCGATAATAAATGTTATATTTTATGACACCATAGTTCTTATGTCGTATTTATAGAAGTTGATTGCTCGCTACTTGAGTTTGCATCGGGTACTCAGGTATGCACCAAGTATCGCGGGTGCTCGACTGACATGCTCGAGTCCCCAACCCCACGTTTCATGGTTGTTAGACACCCAAATAAAACATGCGGGGATTTTTGGGTGTCTAACAACCGTGAAGCATGCGGGGCAGAGACTCGAGCATGTCACTCAACCACCCGCTATACTCGGTGCATACCCGAGCACCCGATGCAAACTCAAGTGGCGAGCACTTGCGCTCAACACTAGTCGCCATATCGTCATTTTTTTTTTATTTATGTTTGAAAAAATCCTAACCCCAACCCTAATACAACCCTAACCGTAACATTAACTCTAACCATAACCCTAACCCTAGCACAATCCTAACCCTAGCACAATCCTAACCCTAGCGTTTATTTTTACACCGTTCCTCGTGCAGTATAAGTGAGTAGACGACTTTATTCTTCGTGTCGGTGCGATTATAACGATACCAGATTCGGGTTTTTTATGTTTGGCAGCAGTCACACACTAAAAGACACTTTTTTTTGCAAAGACTTTTTATTGGTACCATTTTCGGGCAAATTACATTGTTTGATCGCTTTCTATTCCGATTTTTGGGAGGCAGAATAAACAAAAACCAACAATTCAGGAATTGTTTTTTTTTTTTTCTTTATGCTGTTCCACGTGTGGTAAAATTAATAAGGCAGCGTTATTCTTTGGGTCAGTACGTTTACAGCGATACTACATTTACATTTTTTTTTTTATGTTTTGGCACTCAAAGGCTATATGCATACGAAGCGTTTTTACTGCGTTTCCGCTGATTTTTTTCCGCCGCAGAAACGCTATGAAAAAGCTTGTTAATAGGTCTGCCAGGTATAGCAATGGTAATCCGGACGTGTTGTGCACATGATGCGGAAATGTCCGCTCCATTACCATTACCATTGTAGTAAAAACCGCAGCATGACCATTGTTCGGGCATTTCCACCATAAATTCGCGCCCATTGACTTGCATTTAACCGCAGTAAACCCACAGGTATAATATCTACACTTGCGAATTTGCTGTGCTTCAATTAAAGCCAATGGGCGCAAATTTGCGCTGTAAACACGATGCGGGTGGTACCCGGGTCGGGAGAGGAGGACTACAACTCCTCTCATCCGACCGTCGCTCCCGCTGATAACAGCGAGAGCAGCGTGGCTGGGAGGAGAAGTAGTCTGCTCTGCCCATCCCGCATGCCCACGGTAAAAAAAAAGTAACAATTAAAAAAAAAACCTTATACTCACCTGTCCAGCGGTCCCCGGCAGCGATCCGATGCTCCTGGCGGCCAGCGTTACACTGCGGGAACGCGCTCGCTCCCAGCAGTGTACTGAGCTGCCAGAACCTGCGGTGATGTTAGCGATCAGCTGATGCTCACGTGACCTCCCCGTGGGAACATTCTCAAGAATGCTCCCACGGTGGTAAGTTCACCGGGGCTGATCAGCTGATCTTCAGCTGATCAACCCCAGTGACCTCCTGCAGCTACATGTATACTGCCAGGAGTGATTTTACACTCCTGTCAGTATACACTTATGTCTTCCAAAGCAGTGACATCAGTGATTGCTGATGTCACTGCTGTAGAAGTGACCCGGATCGCCATGGGACAATCGTTGGCGGTACGTGGACTGCGTCGTTGACGATGGAAAGGTGAGGGATATGGTTGTTTGTTATTTTGCCTTTTTTTTAAGAAGAGCGATGGCTTCACGGACAGAGGGTAATAAAAAAAATTGTAGAACCGTGTGTTTTTTATTTCATTAAAATACTTTATTCTGGTTATGTCTTTTATTGAAAAAGCTGCAACCATTTTATTATGTAGTTAGTAATGGGGGCGTCTTATAGATGCCCTCCATTACTAACCTGGGCTTCCCGTCAGCCATCAATACAAGGCTGACGTGTACCCCAACCCCATTACCCCACTCGCCACCGCTACAGGGCAGTGGGAAGAGCGGAGGCTAAGCTCCAGATTTGGCGCATCTTATGGATGCGCCATTTCTGGGACTGCTGACGGGTGATATTAATAACCGCGGAGGGGGCTAGTATTCATGGCCCCTTCCCTGGCTATTAATATCAGCCCACAGCTGTCTGTTTAGCCTTCGCTGGTTAGATTTTATAGGGGGACCCCACGTCAATTTTTTTTCTGGAGTCCCCCTGTAATCTAGCCAGTAAAGGCTAAACAAACAGTTGTGGGCTGATATTAATAGCAAGGGAACATTGTTGGCTAATGGCCCCTTCCCCGGCTACTAATATCAGCCTCCAGCAGTCGGCTTTCCCTCTGCTGGTAATAAAAATTACGCCGGAGCCCACGCCATTTTTTTTAAATTTTAGGCTCTGTGCACACGATCCAGATATAGCAGCGCTTTGGACGCATCCTTTTGCTGCGTCCAAAGAGTTGCATGTTGCATTCTATTGAACGCAGGTAGATCCGCATGTGTTCACTGAACCATGCAGATTTACCGCATTCTATACATTCTAGTGGTCAAATTTCTGTTGCGGAGACTAGCGACTCAGCAAGAGAATTTGACATGCTGCGGTCCTGAAAAAACGTGCCGCATGTCAGTGTCCACGGATGATCAGCAGCCTCTGATGCACGCATAATGGACATGGGATTTCTAGAGATCCCATCCACTATGCTGTAACATCTGGACGCTGTGGGTTTCGCGCTGTATAAAGACACAGCTTCTCCTAATCGTGGCCACATACCCAAAATCACCCGCAACCTGTCAGTTTCTGTAGCAGAAAGGCTAGTCTCCACTGCAGATTTTGACTGAAGTGTCATTATATGCGGTGGATTCACATGTACCGACATCAAAAGTGCGGCATTATAACACCGTGTTTTGGGTGCAACGAAAATGTGCTCCGTCCAAAGCTCTGCTGAGTGCTCTGATCGAGGGACGTAGCTGCTAAGGAACCAGCTGTGAGCAGCCGCATAAATTATATGAATAGAAATGCTAATGAAGATTGGGTGAATAGGATTAGCTGACACCTAGCTCTTTTCATGACCAAACCTAATTAAAGTAAAGGAAATAGTTAAATAAACACACAGACACAGAGTAAACACTTTATTTGCAATACAACTGACACATTCTTTAATCATTAAATTAACCAATATACTCACCCCAGTTCTGAAGGTAATCCAAGGGTTTAAGCAAATAACTTTATTTAGCTCCATAAAGCATTCACTGATGTACAAAAACGCTTAAAAAAATAAATCAAAAACACACAGAAATTCCGCATGCATTTTTGCTGCCAAGGAGATGCGGAAACGCACCGGAAATTTCTGCTTCAAATCCTGATCGTGCGCACATAGCCTTACACAATAAAAACTATTTTATATAAAAAATATTTTTTTTTGCACAGCTTTATTCTGAGAGCTATAACTTTTTTATTTTTCGGCTGATGGAGCTGTATGTCAGCTTGTTTTTTGCGGGACAAGATGACTTTTTCAGTGGTAGCATTTTTATTTACATTCGTCTTTCTGATTGCGTTTTATTACATTTTTCGTTTGGCGGTATGATGATAAAGCATAGTTTTTTGCTTCTTTTTTTGTTTACAATGTTCACTAAGGGGGTTAACTAGTGGGACAGTTTTATAGGTCAGGTCGTTCTGGACGTGGCGATACCAAATATGTGTACTTTTTCTTTTTCATAATAATATTAATTTATGAGTACAGTATATTTTTATTTTTTTTTTATTTTTTTTTTTATCATTTTTTATATATATTTTTACAATTTTTTTTTTCACTTTGACACTTTTTTGCACTTTTACACTTTGTCCCACTATGGGACTTTCATTTTTTGCAGGCTGATCGCTTGCATAGCATAGGGATGCAGCTGCATCCCCTATGCTATGCAGGCTGTCAGCGCTGCTGACACAAGTTAGATAGATTGTGCACAGTGCACAATCTATCAAACTTTCTAGTGCCTGGTTAACGGATGTCGTCATGACAACATTGGGTCACCATGGCAACGATTGGACCCCGTGCTCAAAGCACAGGGTCTGAGATCCAAGGTAAGAGGGGCGCTATTATCTCTGCCTGTCCCAGAAATGCTGCGATGGACTTTTATCACAGCATTTCGGGGATTAATGTGCTGGGAGCGGTGCAGGACTGAGTGTCAGCTGTCAAAATCAGCTGACACCTGGCGGCAATCTCGCTCGCACAGCCTTTATGAGGGTGCGATAGCCAAGGCGTAATAATATGTACCTGGTTGTTAAGTCCCAAAGTGCAGGTACGTATTATTACGCCCTACGTCAGAAAGGGGTTAGTCACTCAGGTAGGTCCTTGTACTAAACTTCTATCTTGCATACACAAAGCAACACAAAGGGACTCCAGCAATGACCCTCTACCCTTTACTGGGGTTGGGAGAAGGAATTGGGTAGTCAAATTTCATAGGCGGATTGGCAAAAACATTCATACTCTGACACAAATTATGTATTGCCATGCTCAGAAGAAAAACTATAAGATTCTATCTACATGGTACCGTTGTCCCACTATGCTACATAGGATGTTCCTCTCTGTGTCAGACTTTGCAGGCGGTGTGGTGGCGCAGCTGGGTCTATGTTACATATATGGTGGGAATGACCATTATCGTCGGATTCTGTGGACTACGTCGGACCTGAATGCGTTTTTCTCGGTTTTAATAAATTAGTGAACCAGGAACAGTGTTGGGGAGTGTTTATTCAAATTAAATATTGTTTTGTCTGTTTTTTATTTTTGATTACTGAGTCAGTAATGGGGTTGTCCGATAGACACCTCTCCATTACTATCACCAGGGTTTGATGCCAGCTGTGATTTTTGACAAATCACAGCTGACATCAACCCTAAGATACTTTATACTGATTGTCAACGCATCAGTGCAATTCATGTGAAGCGCGACTTCTGGGGCGGCTGTGGACTGGTATTTTTAGGCTGGGGAGGGTCCAATAACCAGGGTCCTTTCCAACCAGATATCAGCTCTCAGCTGTCTGCTTCACCTTTGCGGGTTACAAAAAATAGTGGGACCCCATGTTGTTTGCTTTAATTATTTATTAGGTTAAACAAGGCTAAACTCCCTTTAGTTTCACATAAAGGCTCTAAAGCAGAGGTCTCAAACACGCGGCCCCACAAGTCTCACCCTAGCAGAGAGGAGGAGTGCGCTGCTCCATAGTGGATGTGGCCCTGCGTGATGACATCCCTCTGGCGCTGCGTGATGACATCCCTCTGGCGCTGCGTGATGACATCCCTCTGGCGCTGCGTGATGACCTCACGCCAGTGCACAGAGAGCGGATGCATGACTTTCCCCCCCATTGCTGGATTTTGCAGGTGACATACGCTGTGGCTGTGCGTGTACAGCGAGATGATAGCGCCGGCTCACATGCAGAGCCGACACCATCATCCGCTGAGGTAAGCTGTACATCACAGCTGACAACCTACTTTAATGGCCACGATTGGTTTTAACACAGATCGCAGCCGATTAACCCCTTAGATACCGCCATCAATTGTGACAGCGGCATCTAGATGGCTATTTCAGGGGAGGGGCTTACTCTTAAGCCTATGGTAACCTGAGGCCAAGTAATGGCCTTTGGGTTAGCCATCTTTGGGGCCTGGAATATGCAGGGTCCTACATGTGAACTGTCAATATAAGACAGACAGACAGACCTAATATTCTGCAGTACAGAAGTATTGCAGGATATTAGATCAGTGACTGTAAAGTAAAAGTTAAAGCTACTTAAAAAAAAAATCTAAATAAAGTATGAAATAAAAGTATTCTGCTACTAAACTTGAAAGTGAAAAAAAAAGTACACATGTGTATTATCTCCCCATATGAAATGATCCAAACTATAAATCTGTACCATATCCCTGGCTTACTGTGCTTTCACATTACGCTCAATGTCCCCATCGGGGCATACGTCCGGACCCCCCCACAAAACGGGATTCAGACATATGTGCCTATGGGGCCTTATACTGTAATGGTGCCCACAGAGCGAACGTGCGTTCTGCCGGCATCATTTTCGGAAGTGTACACATACTGGAAGCAGACAATCAGATGCAGTCTATTATGTCTGAGTGTCCGCCTCCTGTAGGTGTGTACTCCCGAAAATTATGCACAGCGCACGTTTGCTCTGCCGGCATCATTACAGTCTATGGCCCTGTAGGCACAAATATCCGTATCCCGTTTTCTTGTAGGGTTCGAACGTATGCCCCATCGGGGACATTGAACAAAAGCGTTTTTCACCCATTGCAATAAGAAAGTGGGAGAACACTGACTTTGCAGCTTTTTTGGTAAATAAAACTGACTTTATTAAACGTACTGTAGATTCCTATAATCTCCACCAAAAAACGCCACAAAACCTGTTTTTTAGGCCGGTTTTGCATATATTTCCGTTACCGGAGATATCCGTGTCCGTGTGCGTTTTACATGTTGCATCCGTGTGCGGCCCATGTGCCACATCAGGATCACACATACCAGCGCCTGAGAATCAGCGTACAGTTAGCGCTGTACCCATGATTCCTTGCCTGCGCTGCAATCAGCACCAGCAGGGACAAGGATGAGGGTAGTGGTAGTGTCTGCTCCTGCTGTGTCCCTGTGTAAAACTAAGAATAAAATAATAAAATCCATATACTCACCTCTCCTAGGTGTCCCCCGCTGTAATCCTCTGACGCTGAGGAGCCGGGGAGAATGAGTGGCTCCGGAGCTGAGCTCAGGAGCCGTGTCCTGTCACTCACTGAGAGCAGCTCAGAAGCCGCTCATTCTCCCCGTGGAGCGCACTGACACATGGTCTGTGGAAACACATTGAGATGTGCACAGACCAATTCATTCATCGTGTATCGATGTCTCCAGCACGTGTGGAAACTGTCTCCACTCGTACTGGAGATACTGACGTGTGAAAGAGCCCTTATAAGCAAGAGCAAATTTTGGTTGCAGAGAAAACACTGCAAAAACGTAATGTATGATCATAGCCTCATGATGAATAAAAAATAATAAACGCACCAAAAATGTAGCTTTTCCATCATACTGACAGAAAATAGAATAAAAAATGATCAAAAACCCATATACCAAAAATGGTATAGCTGAAAACGTCAGAGAGAGGAATAATCTGCAGGTAAATAGTGTTACAAAGTTTCCTGGCAGCTTTACTAAAAGTTCAGCTACTGGGAAACTGAACTATATTTCTTTCAAGAGCCATCGGCTTTCAGTCATGCAAGGAGTTGCTTAAGCCGGCTTACTACACTATGAGTAGTTGCTGTAAGGACCTGAGGGTCCGTTTATTAAAGACTGTTTTATAAAAGCAAGTGAAATTATTTGTCCAGACAAAAAAAAACTGTTTGAAGGTATAAGCTTGTGGGCGAATAGTGTTACTAGTAGAATCAGTGAATCTGCTAGTGACGCTCATCACTAACTGATTACAGCAGCGCAAAGGTTTGAAGCATTTTCCATAGCGCTTGGCGAGACCCCCGGGGTAACAGATACTTCATACTGTGCTGTGTTCATTCGTGGGGTTGATGAAAACCTAAACATAACCGAGGAATTATTGGATTTATTACCAATGAAAGGCACAACGACCGGTCGGGACATTTTTAAAGAACTTGAAGGTTGTATTAACCCAGCAGGACCGCCATGGGATAAGCTGGTGTCTGTGGTAGCGGATGGGGCACCAGCAATGTGTTCTGAAAACATTGGTGTTGTGGGATTATTGAAAGCAAAACGAGGCCAGCGTTCATTGTCAGGTCCATTCAGTGCTATACACTGCATTCTGCATCAGGGGGCGCTGTGCGGAAAAAGTGTATAAATGAAAGAAGTTATGGACGTTGTGGTTAAGACTGGTAACTTTATACGGGCAAGAGGTCTTAACCATAGGCCGTTCACTTCATTCCTGTCTGATCTGGACAGTGAATATGGAGACTTGCTGTAGCATACCGAGGTCAGATGGTTGAGTCGGGGAAGAGGGTTGAAAAGATTTTTTGCTTTGAGACAGGAGATAGATTTTTATGGCGCTGAAAGATAAAGACGTTTTCCAACTTTCCTTCCCAGCTTTTCTATCTGACTTCGCGTTTCTAACAGATGTCACAGAACACCTCAACGCTCTCAACCTGAAGCTCCAGGGCCCAAAGCAGATGATTACAATGATGATTGCTGGTATAAAAGCAATCAGATGTAGCTGTCTTTGTGGCCCAGCGGCTGCAGTCTGGCAATTTGGCTCATTTCTCAGCTATGCAGTCGCTGGTACGAGCTGAACCAGAACGCTTGAACTACTCTTCCAATATAATTTATCAGTTACTACAAGAGTTTGATAGACATTTTCATGGGTTTCAGGATCTTGAAGCTGAATTTACACTCTTCGCCACTCCGTTTGCGGTAGACATTGCTTGTGTTTCAGAAGATCTGCAGATGGAGATTGTGGACTTGCAATGCGACGCTGTTCTTAAACAGAAGTATATGGACATTGCTGTTCCAGATCTCTATAGGTTTGTCGCACGAGAAAAATTTCCAAATCTTCTTAAAGCCGCTGCCAGGATCATGGCCATGTTCGGAAGTACATACGTATGCGAACAGTTTTTCTCTTCAATGAAGCTGAACAAATCAGCATTACGGTCAAGACTTACAGATGAACATCTTCGTGCAACATTGCGATTGGCCGACGCTCATGATTTCAAGCCCAATCTTGACATTCTCGTATCTGGCAAACGCTGACAACTGAGCAGCCAGATTGAATTCTGCGACACTGGAAGTGGAAAACTGGATTGTTAAAATAAGCATGTGGAGTAAGCCGGCAAATTTCCATTAAGCTTAAACCTAGCAGTATTATAGTACAGTAATGGAGAATTGTTATAGTAGAGCAAATAAATAATTGTTTAACTATAATTTTGTACTGTATTAAATTGGAAAGGAATGCGGCCCGCCAGCTTAAATTGTTTTTTATGTGCGGCCCATTTACTCTATCGAGTTTGAGACCCCTGTACTAGTGGGAGTCACGAGTGCAAGGGTTCAAGGGCGCCAGTAGTGGAAGACATAGTGCGCGAAACCGAAGAACAAGTAAGCAGACCTGCTGATCAGCACTGCAGTGCCGAGGCCGAGTTATGGAGAAATAGGGAGCGACAGTGCGCCTCACCAGTCCTGGAGTATATTACAGAGGAAGGATACTGTGTGGAAAATGCTTCATACTGTAAAGGAAACCTCCAGAACACTTTGTGCCCCCCGACATCCCTTGTATGCCGGGACGTTGCTAGGGTCCTAAAAGATCAGGGGCCAAAGCCCCAAAGTAGGTGTTTCCCCATACAACCTCCCCGCCACTTAAAAGAGGACCTATACATATATAATTACAGTACACCATTGTTGCTAACTTAAAATACACAACTGAAAGACCAATATTCCCAAAATTACTTCTACACAATGCAATAATAATCCCGCTACACAATGCCCTCTACCATCAACACTACACAGTGAGTACATAGTATTATGATATGACCATTGCCTCTACATAAAAACACACTGTACAAAGACCATCTGACTTCTCACATTTCCAGCACCGTCCCCATCTATTCCCACCCTGCACAACCTCCCCATGCTGCCTGCTCTTCCGACGTGGAATAGGAACCTCAATACTTCAAAAATTATGTCATTACTATGATTACCCTCCACCAATTAATGCTACAAAGACTGTGTGCCAGATAGAGGGGACCTATACAAATAATAGCGTCCCATAGAAAGTAGTAAAGACCCCACTATGCTAGCTAGCAAGTAATAATGCCAGATATGCTCTTATGAAAGTTTCAATGTCTGAAGTGTTCCCTCCAAGCAACAAATACCGTTGAGTATCCCCTTTAAGTAATAATGCCCCCTTAAAGCCACAATCAAACTACACCCAACTACAAAGTTCTTCTTCAAGTCTATGGACGATGATTTCGGGGTGGTGAAAGAAGAAATTTCTGATGATGCACCCATATAAAAGAAATAATGTCCTGAGTGCCCCCATAGCACCCT
The DNA here is from genome assembly GCF_046119375.1 of Phyllobates terribilis. Lineage (NCBI taxonomy): Eukaryota > Metazoa > Chordata > Amphibia > Anura > Dendrobatidae > Phyllobates > Phyllobates terribilis. Next base: position 503,028 of record NW_027362879.1, on the reverse strand, counting down.
GTATATTGTATGATAGTCCCACAGCTCACTACACACTGTATGATGGTCCCCACAGCTCCCTATGCACTGTATGATGGTCCCCACAGATCCCTATACACTGCATGATGGTCCCCACAGCTCCCTATGTACTGTCTGATGATCCCCACAGCTCCCTATACTCTGTATGATGGTCCCCACAACTCCCTATGCACTGTATGATGGTCCCCACAGCTCCTCAGATACTGTATGATGGTACCCACAGCTCCATATGCACTGGTATCATGGTCCCCACAGCTCCCTACGCTCTGTATGATGGTCCCCACAGCTCCCTATACACTGTATGATGGTCCCCACATCTCCCTACACACTGTATGATGGTCCCCACAGCTCCTTAGATACTGTACGATGGTCCCCACAGCTCCCTAGACACTGTATGATTGTCCCCACAGCTCCTTAGATACTGTATGAGGGTCCCCACAGCTCCCTAGACACTGTATGATGATCTCCACAGCTCCACCATGCACTGTATGATGGTCCCCACAGCTACCTATGCCCTGTATGATGGAACCCACAGCTCCCTATGCTCTGTATGATGGAACCCACAGCTCCCTATGCTCTGTATGATGGTCCCCACAGCTCCCTATGCCCTGTATGATGGAACCCACAGCTCTCTATGCTCTGTATGGTGGTCCCCACAGCTATCTACGCTCTTTATGATGGAACCCATAGCTCCCTATGCACTGTATGATGGTCCCCACAGCTATCTACGCTCTGTATGATGGTCCCCACTGCACACTATGCACTGTATGATGGTCCCCACAGCTCCTCAGATACTGTATGATGGTCCTCATACTTCCCTATACACTGTATGATGGTCCCCACAGCCCCCTACACACTGTATGATGGTACCCACAGCTTCTTAGATACTGTATGAGGGTCCCCACAGCTCCCTAGACACTGAATGATGGTCCCCACAGCTCCCTATGCTCTGTATGATGGTCCCCACAGCTCCCTATGCTCTGTATGATGGTCCCCACAGCTCCCTACGCTCTGTATGATGGTCCCCACAGTGCTCTATGCACTGTATGATGGTCTTCACAGCTCCCTATGCATTGTATGATGGTCTCCACAGCTCCCTATGCATTGTATGATGGTCCTCATAGCTCTCGACGCACTGTATGATGGTCCCCGCAGCTTCTTATACACTGTATGATGGTCCCCATGGCTCCTTATGTACTGTATGATGGTCCCCGCAGCTCCCTACGCTTGGAATGATGGTCCCCACAGCTCCCTATGCACTGCATAATGGTCCCCACAGATCCCTATGCCCTGTATGATGGTCCCCACATCTCCCTATGCACTGTATGATGGTCCCCACAGCTCCTCAGGCACTGTATGATGGTCTCCACAGCTCCCTATTCATTGTCTGATGGTCCCCACAGCTCTCTACGCACTGTATGATGGTCCCCGCAGCTCCTTATGCACTGTATGATGGTCTCCACGGCTCCTTATACACTGTATGATTGTCCCCACAGCTCTTTACACACTGTATGATGGTCCCCACGGCTCCTTATGTACTGTATGATAGTCCCCACAGCTCCCTACGTTCTATATGATGATCCCCACAACTCCCTATGCACTGTATAATGGTCCCCACAGTTCCCTATGCACTGCATAATGGTCCCCACAGCTCCCTACGCACTGCATAATGGTCCCCACAGCTCCCTATGCCCTGTATGATGGTCCCCACATCTCCCTATGCACTGCATAATGGTCCCCACAGCTCCCTATGCATTGTATGATGGTCTCTACAACTCCTTATAACTGGCATGATGGTCCCTACAACTCCCTATATTCTGTATAATGGCCCTCACAGCCCCATATATACAGTACTGTATGATGGCCCCCGCAGCCCAATATATACTGTATGATGGCCCCCATACCCACTTGTACACTATATTATGGCCCCTACAGCTCCCTTTATACTGTATGATGGCCCCACGGCCCCTTATAAACTGTATTCTGGCACCCACTCCCCATTTTATATAATATGATGGCCCCACTGCCCCTTATATATAGCATGATGACTCCCATAGCCCCTTATAGTATGATGGCACCCACACCCCTTATATATACAGATGCATCTCACTAAATTAGAATATCATCAAAAAGTTTATTTATTTTAGTTCTTAAATGCTGAAAATGAAACTCATATATTATATAAAGTCATTACAATCAAAGTGATCTATTTCACGTGTTTATTTCTGTTAATGTTGATGATTATGGCCAGGGGTGCACATAGAAATCATGAGGCCCCATAGCAGAAGCTCTAATTGGACCCCCCCCACCAAAAAATAAATGAATATTTGTCTGTGTCACAGAAGAGCCGATCTCACAACTTTCCAGCCTTTACTTCATTTTTCTAATTTTCCTCCTACTGAAGTCCTAGATCCCTCTTTCATTGCCCCCATGAAGTATGATGCCAATAAAAGTGCCCCCAAACACAGTATGATACCCCCATGGTGCATTCCTCCACATTAGCCTCTACATGAACAGTATAATGACCTTATTGTACCCCACTTCAACTCCCAAGGCAAAGTATGGTGACCCTAACACAGTATGATTCCCCCAACTGTGACTCCCACACAGCCCTCCATACAGTATAATGGGCTTACATACAGTATAATGGCCCACACTAGCCCTCCAAACAGTATAATGACCCCACACAGCCCTCCATACAGTATAATGGCCCACACTAGCCCTCCAAACAGTATAATGGCCCCACACAGCCCTCCAAACAGTATGATGGGCCCCACACAAACCTTCACACCGTATAATTGCTTTCATACAGTATAACGGCCCCCCACATAGCCCTCAAAATATCATAATGGCCCCACATACACTGTGTGCAGAATTATTAGGCAAATGCGTATTTTGATCACTTTGATACTTTTTATACATGTTGTCCTACTCCAAGCTCCATAGGTTTGAGAGCCAACTCCCAATTAAGTAAATCTGGTGATGTGCATCTCTGTAATGAGGAGGGGTGTTGACTAATGACATCAACACCCTATATAAGGTGTGCTTAATTATTAGGCAACTTCCTTTCCTTTGGTAAAATGGGTCAGAAGAGAGATTTGACGGGCTCTGAAAAGTCCAAAATTGTGAGATGTCTTGCAGAGGGATGCAGCAGTCTTGAAATTTCCAAACTTTTGAAGCGTGATCACCGCACAATCAAGCATTTCATGGCAAATAGCCAACAGGGTCGCAAGAAGCGTGTTGGTCAAAAAAGGCGCAAAATAACTGCCCATGAATCGAGGAAAATCAAGCGTGAAGTTGCCAAGATGCCATTCGCCACCAGTTTTGCCATATTTCAGAGCTGCAACGTTACTGGAGTTTCAAAAAGCACAAGGTGTGTGATACTCAGGGACATGGCCAAGGTAAGGAAGTCTGAAAAACAACCACCTTTGAACAAGAAACATAAGATAAAACGTCAAGAATGGGCCAAGAAATATCTTAAGACTGATTTTTCAAAAGTTTCATGGACTGATGAAATGAGAGTGACTCTTGATGGGCCAGATGGATGGGCCAGAGGCTGGATCAGTAAAGGGCAGAGAGCTCCACTCCGACTCAGACGCCAGCAAGGTGGAGGTGGGGTACTGGTATGGGCTGGTATCATCAAAGATGAACTTGTGGGACCTTTTCGGGTTGAGGATGGAGTGAAGCTCAACTCCCAGACCTACTGCCAGTTTCTGGAAGACAACTTCTTCAAGCAGTGGTACAGGAAGAAGTCGGTATCGTTCAAGAAAAACATGATTTTCATGCAGGACAATGCTCCATCACATGCATCCAACTACTCCACAGCGTGGCTGGCCAGTAAAGGTCTAAAAGAAGAAAAAATAATGACATGGCCCCCTTGTTCACCTGATCTGAATGCCATAGAGAACCTGTGGTCCATCATAAAATGTGAGATCTACAGGGAGGGAAAACAGTACACCTCTGGGAACAGTGTCTGGGAGGCTGTGGTGGCTGCTGCACGCAATGTTGATTGAAAACAGATCAAGCAACTGACAGAATCTATGGATGGAGGCTGCTGAGTGTCATCATAAAGAAAGGTGGGTGTATTGATCACTAGTTTTTTTGGTTTTTGTTTTTGCATGTCAGAAATGTTTATTTCTAAATTTTGTGCACTGATATTGGTTTACCTGGTGAAAATAAACAAGTGAGATGGGATTATATTTGGTTTTTATTAAGTTGCCTAAAAATACGGCACAGTAATAGTTACCTGCACAAACAGATATCCTCCTAAAATAGCCAAATCTAAAAAAAAAACACTCCAACTTCCAAAAATATTAAGCTTGGATATTTATGAGTCTTTTGGGTTGATTGAGAACATAGTTGTTGATCAATAATAAAAATAATCCTCTAAAAAACAATTTGCCTAATAATTCTGCACACAGTGTAGACTTCCATATAGTATAATATGCCACCTATAATCCTCCATATAGTATAATGCACCCTCCAAAATCCTCCATATAGTATAATGGACCCCCCATAATCCTCAATATAGTATAATGAACTTCCCATGGTCCTCGATAGAATATAATGCACTCCCCATAGTCCTCCATACAGTATATTTCACACCCCAAAGGGTAAAATGCAGCCCCCATATACTATAATGCACCACACGGTCCTGCAGTATTATGGGCACCACGTACTCACTGATTTTAAAATACCGTATGTTTTAAATAAGATGACTCGAGTATAAGCCGAGGCCCCTAATTTTACCACAAAAAAACTGGGAAAACGTATTGAGTTCAGTATAAGCCTAGGGTGGGAAATGCAGCAGCTACTGGAAAATTTCACCATCCTGGTATGTATGGCTCCCTCATCACCAATCCTGGTATGTATGGCACCCCTCATCCCCCAATCCTGGTACATATGGCATCCCTCATCCCCCAATCCTGGTATGCATGGCCCCCCTCATCCCCCAATCCTGGTATGCATGGCCACCTCTCATCCATCAATCTTGGTATGCATAGCACCCTTCATCCCCCAATCCTGCATGCATGCCCCCCCCTCATCCCCCAATCCTGGTATGCATGGTCTCCTCATCCCCCAATCCTAATATGATGGTCTCCTCATCCTCCAATCCTGGTATGTATGGCCTCTTCATTCCCCAATCCTGGTATGCATGACCTCTTCATCCCCCATTCCTGGTATATATGGCCCCCCTCATCCCCAATCCTGGTATGCATGGCACCCCTCATCCCCCAATTCTGGTATGCGTGCCCCCCCTCATCCCCCAATCCTGGTATGCGTGACCCCCTCATCCCCCAAACCTCATATGCGTGGCCCACTCATCCCCCAATGCTGGTATGTGTGGCCTCCTCATCCCCCAATCCTGGTATGTATGGCCTCCTCATCCCCAATCTTGGTATCTGTGGCCTCCTCATCCTCTAATATTGGTATGTGTGGCCTCCTCATCCCCCAATCCTGGTATCTGTGGCCTCCTCATCCCCCAATCCTGGTATGTGTGGCCTCCTCATCCCCCAATCCTGGTATGTGTGGCCTTCTCATCCCACAATCCCCTGGTATGTGTGGCCCCCTCAACCCCCAATCCTGGTATGCATGGCCCCCTCATCCCCCAATCCTGGTATGTGTGGCCCCATCACTGCATACTGTCTGTCATCACTGTATTCCTGTGACAGCCAGCCTGTTGCTAGTGTTCATAGGAGATCGTGATTTCTGCTATATATAGCAATGTTGTATATAGCACAAGTAATCAGATGATTGCAGGTTCAAGCCCCCTAAAGAGACTAACAAATACAGTGAAAAGTAAAAAAAAAATGAAAAAAGTATAAAAGTTCAAATCATCCCAGTTTTCCCCCCATTAAAAATTAAGAAATATAAAACATTTAAAAAATACACATATTTGGTATCGCTGCATTTGTAAAAGTCAGATCTATCAAAATATAAAATAAATTAATCCATTTAGTAAACGGCGTAACTAGAACATTAAATAAAATGCCAGAATTACAGATTTTCAGCCGTTGCAACAAGAAAAAAAAAATATAATAACAGACAATCAAAACATTGTATATACCCCAAAATGATATCAATATAACCATCAGTTTGTGGTGAAAAAACTAGTCCTCACACAGCCCCATTCCCGAAACATGAAAACGCCGCGGCTTTTGGATCTCGGAAAGTGGCGACACAAGCAAATTATTTTTACAAATTTCTGAATTTTTTTTCATCACTTAAATATAAATGATATAAATCGTCACTTAAGTAGAAGAGATGAAGCTTTACTACCTCCTGCTCCAGGTCCAGCACTTCACCGCTGCCGCTGATCTTTAGTCACTGGCTTCAAGGGTGACATCATGACTGCAGCTCTGCAGCCAATCACTTGGCTCGGTGGCCCATGCCGACAGAGCTTCTAAGCTCAGTGATTGGCTGCAGCAATGATGTGTGCTGAAGTTGAGCCATCACCCCTGCAGCCAGTCACAATAGACCACAGGAAGCGCTGAAGATCCAGAGCTGGAGCAGCAGGAGAAAGTAAAGCTCTGTGTGTTTTCTCTACCACTGGGAACCTCCTATATATTACATAAAAACATTCCTGAAAACCCCTTTAATCTGACTTTATAGAAAAAGTCTATATCCGGCTACTGTCCTCCCCTCATGAATCACAAAATATGCCAAGTGTGAACAACTCCTGTCCCCAAATGAGGACTTGCAGGCGATCAGTTGATAGTCGGGGGTCCGGCAGTGAACCCCCTCAGCAATCAGCTGTGTTTTGCTGGACGTAGCGGCCTCTCCAGGACACATGTGGTATTACATGGTGCTCTTTCAGAATAATATGTAATATGTAATACATGATATCTTGAAGTCTTCCAGAAGAAGATATTGGCAGACAGGTAATGACTTATTACCTACCAGCCATTGTCTCCTTTATCACTCGCTAGTTCTTATACACATTTGGATGATGTCACATCTTCGTTGGAAGCCGTATTAGGAACCTCCATCGCAGATTTTATCATACAGGACGAGTTCTCAGCCAACAGCTATTTGGCCATTGTTCACATAACGTAAGCCTATGTTATATACAGCAATATGCAGCAGGATACACGAGATCCAGGGAAATATCCGATCGCCAGAAATGGGGTCAGGAATGGTACAGTGCTGGCCAAAAGTATTGGCACCCCTGCAATTCTGTCAGATAATACTCAGTTTCTTCCTGAAAATGATTGCAATCACAAATTCTTTGGTATTATTCTCTTCATTTACTTTGTCTTCAATGAAAAAAACACAAAAATAATTGTCCTAAAGCCAACTTGGATATAATTCCACACCAAACCTAAAAAAGGGGGTGGACAAAAGTATTGGCACCCTGTGAAAAATCATGTGATGCTTCTCTAATTTGTGTAATTAACAGCACCTGTAACTTGCCTGTGGCACCTAACAGGTGTTGGCAATAACTAAATCACACTTGCAGCCAGTTAACATGGATTAAAGTTGACTCAACCTCTGTCCTGTGTCCTTGTGTGTACCACATTGAGCATGGAGAAAAGAAAGAAGACCAAAGAACTGTCTGAGGACTTGAGAAACCAAATTGTGAGGAAGCATGAGCAATCTCAAGGCTACAAGTCCATCTCCAAAGACCTGAATGTTCCTGTGTCTTCCGTGCGCAGTGTCATCAAGAAGTTTAAAGCCCATGGCACTGTGGCTAACCTCCCTAGATGTGGACGGAAAAGAAAAGTTGATGAGAGATTTCAACACAAGATTGTGCGAATGGTGAATAAAGAACCTCGACTAACATCCAAACAAGTTCAAGCTGCCCTGCAGTCCGAGGGTACAACAGTGTCAACCCATACTATCCGTCGATGTCTGAATGAAAAGGGACTGTATGGTAGGATACACAGGAAGACGCCACTTCTTACCCCGAGACATAAAAAAGCCAGGCTGGAGTTTGCAAAACTTACCTGAGAAAGCCTAAAACGTTTTGGAAGAATGTTCTCTGGTCAGATGAGACAAAAGTAGAGCTTTTTGGGAAAAATCATCAACATAGAGTGTACAGGAAAAAAAAAGAGGCATTTAAAGAAAAGAACACGGTCCCTACAGTCAAACATGGCGGAGGTTCCCTGATGTTTTGTGGTTGCTTTGCTGCCTCTGGCACTGGACTGCTTGACCGTGTGCATGGCATTATGAAGTCTGAAGACTACCAACAAATTTTGCAGCATAATGTAGGGCCCAGTGTGAGAAAGCTGGGTCTCCATCAGAGGTCATGGGTCTTCCAGCAGGACAATGACCCAAAACACACTTCCAAAAGCACTATAAAATGGTTTTAGAGAAAGCACTGGAGACTTCAAAGGTGGCCAGCAATGAGTCCAGACCTAAATCCCATAGAACACCTGTGGAGAGATCTCAAAATGGTAGTTTGGACAAGGCACCCTTCAAATATCAGGGACCTGGAGCAGTTTGTCAAAGAAGAATGGTCTACAATTCCAGCAGAGCATTGTAAGAAACTCATTGATGGTTACCGGAAGCTGTTGTTCGCAGTTATTTTGGCTAAAGGTTGTGCAACCAAGTATTAGGCTGAGGGTGCCAATACTTTTGTCCGGCCCTTTTTTGGAGTTTTGTGTGAAATAATCAATGATTTGATTTTTGCTTCATTCTCTTTTGTGTTTTTTCCTTGCAAGCAAATTAAATGAAGAGAATAATACCAAAGAGTTTGTGATTACAATCATTTTCAGGAAGAAACTGAGTATTATCTGACAGAATTGCAGGGGTGCCAATACTTTTGGCCAGCACTGTATGTGTGGCCCCCTTATCCCTCAATCCTGGTATGTGTGGCCCCCTCATCCCCCAATCCTGGTATGTGTGGCCCCCTCATCCCCAATCCTGGTATGTATGGCCTCCTCACCCCCCCAGTCCTGGTATGTGTGGCCCCATCACTGCACACACAAAAAATAAACACTTATACTCACCTTCCTTCCTCACATCTGCTCCAGAGCTGCTGTCTTCTGTCTGCCAGCAGCTCATGTTGGTATCTGAGCAGAGCGCGCTCTCAGTTGCCTAGGTGAGCTCGTGCTGCTGCCGGCATATTCACTCCTCTCCACGCCGGGACTATGAGCGTTGACAAGCGTGAATATACATTCTCTTTAGTAGCGGGCACTGTAAATAGGAGCCACGGCTCAGTGCTCCTCCGTGCCCGCTACTAAAGAGAATGAATATTCCTTCTTCTCCACGCCCATGGAAGTGGAGAAGAGGGAATATTCATGTCCCTTTAGCAGCGGGCACACGTGGTAGCTACAGCAGCCACTACTGCATGTGCCCGCTCCTCCGCCACCGCAACCTCCCACCCCCCCCCCCAATACTCACCTATCCTCCTCGCTCCCCCGAGGCTCACGGGCCCCATAGCAGTGGTGTGGCCTGCCACCATTGGCGGTACGCCACTGATTATGGCTTACAGCCAATGAAATCACAAAAGTCATTATCTCAGTAAATTAAAATACTTTATAACATCAGCTTGAAAAATGTTTTTAAAATCCGAAATATTGGCCTACTGAAATGTATGTTCAGTAAATGCACTCAATACTAGGTCAGGGCTCCTTTTGCATCAATTACTGCATCAATGCGGCGTGGCATGGAGGCGATCAGCCTGTGGCACTGCTGAGGTGTTATGAAAGCCCAGGTGGCTTTGATAGCAGCCTTCAGCTCATCTGCTTTGTTGGGTTTGGTTTCTCTCATCTTCCTCTTGACAATACCCCATAGTTTCTCTATGGGGTTAAGTTCAGGTGAATTTGCTGGCCAATCAAGCAGATTGTTGTCTTTAAACCAGGTATTGGTACTTTTGGCAGTGTGGACAGGTGCCAAGTCCTCCTGGAGAATGAAATTTCCATCTCCAAAAAGCTTGTCGGCAGAGGGAAGCATGAAGTGCTATAAAATTTCCTGGTAGACGGCTGAGCTGACTTTGGTGTTGATAAAACACAGTGGACCTACACCAGCAGATGACATGGACCCCCAAACCATCACTGATTGTGGAAACTTCACACTAGACCTCAGCAGCTTGGATTGTGGCCTCTTCACTCTTCCTCCAGACTCTGGGACCTTGATTTCCAAAGGAAAATTGGAACTCTGGGACCTTGTGGATGGTGTCAATGACTGCCTTCTTGGCATTTGTCAAGTCAGCAGTCTTCCCCATGATTGTGGAGCCTACTGAAACAGACTATGGGACATTTTTAAACACTTAGGAAGCCGTTGCAGGTGTTTTTGGTAATTATTCTAATTTACTGAGATAATGACTTTTGTGTTTTCATTGGCTGTAAGCCATAATCATCAACATTAACAGAAATAAACACTTGAAATAGATCCCTCTGTGTAATGACTCTATATAATAGATCACTCTGTCTGTAATGACTCTATATAATAGATCCCTCTGTGTAATGACTCTATATAATAGATCACTCTGTCTGTAATGACTCTATATAATATAGGAGTTTCACTTTTTGTATTGAAGAACTCAAATAAAATAACTTTTTGATGATATTCTAATTTAGTGAGATGTGCCTGCATATGATGATTGTTGCCCCCAGTGGAATATATGCGGTGTCTATTTTGGGATAATTTAGTATACCCATGATGATACTATAGACAGCCATTATACCTGGAATGGCCCCTTCCTTGGGTGCCTTGCTTTTTTTTGCTTACACGTCTAAGGCAGCGTGCCCACGATGCGTTTTTCATGCGTTTCCGCTGCAGAATTTCCGCAGCGGAAAGGCATCAAAAACGCATGGTAATCCGCACCACATGGTCCTCAATGGCATTCCGCAATGTCAATGCACATGCTGCGGATTATTCCGCAGCGTTTCTGCGGCGCTCAAAAATCTGCAGCATGTTCATTAATTTTGCGGAAGCGCAGCGGAATTGCCGCCATTGACTTGCATTGAGACGCATATAATCCGTGTCTGTACATTTGTACACGCGGATCATATGCGTTTCAATGTGCGGATGGTACCCAGTTCTGGAGGAGAGAAGACTCTCATCCAGACCTGGGTACCATTGTACCTGTGAAAAAAAGAATAAAATAATAAATAAAGTTTATATTCACCTGTCCGGCGGCCCCTGCAGCGCTTCTCCTTCCAGGACCTGAGATGACGTCGCAGTCATGTGACCGCAGGCTGTCTCGCGAGATGCCAGCAAGCTAGGAAGGGACCAGGAAGGAGCGCGACAGCACACGCGGCGGCATTGGAGGTAAGTATAGCTTTATTTTTTTATTTTCACGGTCACACTATATAAATCCATGCTGGCTGCATGGATTCATACAGTGTGACCTAGTTGTTATGCACTTTCCAAGTGATGCTATCGCCTGGAAAGCGCTTGTCAGTCCGCATGCGTATCCACATGCGTTAACGCATGTGAATCTGCTTATGAATCCGCATGTATTCTGCAGGAAAAAAGCATGCACAATCTGCATGTACAATCTGCATGCATTTTTTCTGCCAGGGAGATGCAGAAATGCTGCAGAAATTTTCTGCTTCATTTCTGCATCGTGGGCACATAGCCTAACAATCACATATGTGTCGTGTCCCTTCCCCCATCATCCTATTCTTCTATTGCTGAATAAATATGATAGATTTTATACTCCCTGGACTCCTTTGATGGTGTTTTACCCTGCGGGGTTTTCTTTCATATATGGACTCGCTGTGTGGTGGTGATGGTAGAGGACATTGTGTAGCTGGATCATTTTGGCCTTGTATAGTAGTAATTTTGGGAATATTGGTCTTTGTATAGTGTATTTTAGATTAGTAACAGTGGTATACTGTAATTACATATGTATAAATCCTCTTTTAAGTGGCGGGGAGGTTATATGGGGAAACATGTACTTTGGGGCTGGGGTCCCTGATCTCTTAGGACCCCAGCAACGCTCCTGCACTGGGGAAAAGCAGGGTCTGGAGGCCACTTTAATATCATCATTTTATGGATATGACGCCAAAGAAACTAATGAAGTGCTTTGCAAAGTGCCATAATTAAAAAATAAAATGGAACCATTTTACAAGACCCGTAGCGTCTCCATTTTTCGGGATCTGGGGCCGGGTTTATTTTTTGCACGCCGAGCTGAAGTTATTATTGATACCATTTTGGGGTAGATCCGATGTTTTGATCACCCGTTATTGCATTTTATTGCAATGTTGCGGCGACCAAAAAACGTAATTCTGGCATTTAGAATTTTTTTCTCGTTACGCCGTTTACCGATCGGATTAATTATTTTTTTATATTGATAGATCGGGCGATTCTGAGCACGGCAATACCAAATATGTGTATCTGGGTGGTATTCTTGAATGTTATTTGGAATGGGGCGAAAGGGGGGTGATTTAAACTTTTATATATTTTTAATTTTTTTTTATATTTTTAAAAACATTTTTTTTTACACTTTTTGCTTGCTTCTATAGTCTCATTAGGAGGCTAGAAGCAGCAACTGTCCAATCACCTCCGCTACATACAGGGGATGAGCAGATCAGCTCTATGTAGCAGAAATGCTCCTGTGCTATGAGCGCCGACCACTAGGTGGCGCTCATAGCGTCAGTACATGACAATCACTGGGGTCTGCTGCAGACCCAGGGTTGTCATGCCCACCCATCAGTGACCCGCGATTACGTGACGGGGTCACCGATGGGCGGGGTAAGTGACGCGCTTCCGGCGCAGCGCTGTTAAATGACGCTGTCAGAGATTGAAAGCGGCATTTAACATGTTAACAGCCGCTGATGGATCGCGATTCCACCCGCGGCTGTTGGGGGCACATGTCAGCTGTATAAATCAGCTGACATGCGCCCGGTTCAGTGCGGGCTCAGCGCCGGAGCCCTCACTGAACCGGGGGTGATAGCCTAGTGGGTACTATTACGCCCCATGCTTTAAAGGGGTTAGATAGAGTACAATATTTGGAATATACGTTATTTCGATCAAAATTATGTTAGCTAAGTACGCTTTATTATTTTCATGCACTATTGCGATTTATTTATTTACTGCAGGGTGTTAGTGTATTGTATTTGGGTCTTAGTTTTTTTTCTGGTTAGTGGCCATGTGTGAACATGCTCTTACATGCTGCATGCACGACAATTTAAATTCCAGTTCAGATCTCGAGGTTTTTTTCATATAGCAGTAGGTTATATGGATTAAAATAAAGGTTCATTTAAATAGCTGTCATGAATTATAACATGGGGCTGTGGGATATTTGCAGTCTGTGACTTTTTTGTTTAGTAATTTATTTCCTGAAGTGTAAACTTGATACATAAAACAGCAGTGTCCGTTATGATGACATCACAAAGCACATGACAGCACCGAGAACATGACATCATAGACCTCACATGACATCATAACTGCTACAGAATGTACAAAGTTCTATTCCTGAGCCATCTTGTGTCACAGCTTGAAGAGGACCAGTCCAGGTAAGTAGCTCATCACTGAACGCTGGGGATCAGGTCACATCGGAAAGGGAGGAGGACTGGCTGCACAGCATTGTGTCACAGCACAAACAGCAGAGTAGGATCAGGAAGAGATCTGCAGCGTGTGCTGTATGGACTGTGTCCTCATCCCCATGATATTTCCACATGATTATTAGCTGCATTGTTTTCTTTCTTCCTGACCTTCCTCAAGGCTGCTCTGAGATCTGTGGAGTAACTATCATACGTCCGGCAATTATCAAGTGAGAAGACTTTTTGGGATTCAGCAAGAAGGTAGGTGTGCGTGCATGTGACTGTGAGTGTAGGCACAGCATTGAAGGTTTGTGTGACCGCAGATCTAAAGGGAAGTGTGTCTGTGACCCCAGCACTAAAAGCATGTGTGTCTGTGACCCCACCAATAAAGTATGTGTGTCTGTGGCCCCACCAATAAAGGGATGTGTGTTTATGACCCCACCAATAAAGGGATGTGTGTCTGTGACCCCACCAATAAAGGGATGTGTGTCTGTGACCCCAGAAACGAAGGGGTTGTGTCTCTATGGCCCCATTAATAAAGGGGTGGCTGTGTGATGGTTTGCGTGTCCCTGCACTAATGGGGTGTGTGTTTGTGTCCTCAACACTGCAGCACTGAAGGGGTGTGTGCACATGTGTTTGGCACACGTGTACATTTCCCCTGAAATGCAGTACTGAAGGGCTGTGTGTGTGGCCCCAGCACTGAAGGTGTGTGTCTGTGTCTGTCTGTGTGACCTCAGCACCAAAGGGATGTGTGTCTGTGACCCCAGCAATGAAGGGGTGAGTCTCTATGGCCCCATCAATAAAGGGGTGACTGTGTGATGGTTTGTGTGTCCCTGCACTAATGGGGTGTGTGTTTGTGTCCTCAACACTGCAGCACTGAAGGGGTGTGTGCACGTGTGTTTGGCACAAGTGTACATGTCCCATGAAATGCAGCACTGAAGGGCTGTGTGTGTGGCCCCGGCACTGAAGGTGTGTGTCTGTGTCTGTTTGTGTGACCTCAGCACCAAAGGGATGTGTGTCTGTGACCCCAGCAATAAAGATGTGTGTCTCTATGGCCCCATCAATAACGGGGAGGCTGTGTGATGGTTTGCGTGTCCCTGCACTATAGGGGTGTGTGCTTGTTTCCTCAACACTGCAGCACTGAAGGGGTGTGTGCACGTGTGTTTGGCACACGTGTACATGTCCCCTGAAATGCAACACTGAAGGGCTGTGTGTGTGGCCCCAGCACTGAAGGTGTGTGTCTGTTTCTGTTTGTGTGACCCCAGCACCAAAGGGATGTGTGTCTGTGACCCCAGCAATAAAGGGCTGTGTCTCTATGGCCCCATCAATAAAGGGGTGGCTGTGTGATGGTTTGTGTGTCCCTGCACTAATGGGGTGTGTGTTTGTGTCTTCAACACTGCAGCACTGAAGGAGTGTGTGCACGTATGTTTGGCACACATGTACATGTCTCCAGAAATGCAGCACTGAAGGGCTGTGTGTGTGGCCCCAGCAATGAAAGTGTGTGTCTGTGTCTGTTTGTGTGACCTCAGCACCAAAGGGATGTGTGTCTGTGACCCCAGAAATGAAGGGGTGTCTGTGACCCAATCAATAAAGGGGTGGATGTGTGATGGTTTGCGTGTCCCTGCACAAATGGGGTGTGTGCTTGTGTCCTCAACACTGCAGCACTGAAGGGGTGTGTGCACGTGTGTTTGGCACACGTGTACATATCCCCTGAAATGCAGCACTGAAGGGCTGAGTGTGTGGCCCCAGCACTAAAGGTGTGTGTCTGTGTCTGTCTGTGTGACCTCAGCACCAAAGGGATGTGTGTCTGTGACCCCAGCAATGAAGGGGTGAGTCTCTATGGCCCCATCAATAAAGGGGTGGTTGTGTGATGGTTTGTGTGTCCCTGCACTAATGGGGTGGGTGTTTGTGTCCTCAACACTGCAGCACTGAAGGGGTGTGTGCACGTGTGTTTGGCACAAGTGTACATGTCCCATGAAATGCAGCACTGAAGGGCTGTGTGTGTGGCCCCAGCACTGAAGGTGTGTGTCTGTGTCTGTTTGTGTGACCTCAGCACCAAAGGGATGTGTGTCTGTGACCCCAGCAATAAAGATGTGTGTCTCTATGGCCCCATCAATAATGGGGAGGCTGTGTGATGGTTTGCGTGTCCCTGCACTAATGGGGTGTGTTTGTGTCCTCAACACTGCAGCACTGAAGGGGTGTGTGCATGTGTGTTTGGCACACATGTACATGTCTCCAGAAATGCAGCACTAAAGGGCTGTGAGTGTGGCCCCAGCACTGAAAGTGTGTGTCTGTTTCTGTTTGTGTGACCTCAGCACCAAAGGGATGTGTGTCTGTGACCCCAGAAATGAAGGGGTGTCTCTGTGACCCCATCAATAAAGGGGTGGATGTGTGATGGTTTGTGTGTCCCTGCACTAATGGGGTGTGTGTTTGTGTCCTCAACACTGCAGCACTGAAGGGGTGTGTGCACGTGTGTTTGGCACATGTGTACATTTCCCCTGAAATGCAGCACTGAAGGGCTGTGTGGGTGGCCCCAGCACTGAAGGTGTGTGTCTGTTTGTGTGACCTCAGAACCAAAGGGATGTGTGTCTGTGACTCCAGCAATAAAGATGTGTGTCTCTATGGCCCCATCAATAACGGGGAGGCTGTGTGATGGTTTGCGTGTCCCTGCACTAATGGGGTGTTGCTTGTTTCCTCAACACTGCAACACTGAAGGGGTGTGTGCACGTGTGTTTGGCACACGTGTACATGTCCCCTGAAATGCAGCACTGAAGGGCTGTGTGTGTGGCTCCAGCACTGAAGGTGTGTGTCTGTGTCTGTTTGTGTGACCTCAGCACCAAAGGGATGTGTGTCTGTGACCCCAGCAATAATGGGCTGTGTCTCTATGGCCCCATCAATAAAGGGGTGACTGTGTGATGGTTTGTGTGTCCCTGCACTAATGGGGTGTGTGTTTGTGTCGTCAACACTGCAGCACTGAAGGGGTGTGTGCACGTATGTTTGGCACACATGTACATGTCTCCAGAGATGCAGCACTGAAGGGCTGTGTGTGTGGCCCCAGCAATGAAAGTGTGTGTCTGTGTCTGTTTGTGTGACCTCAGCACCAAAGGGATGTGTGTCTGTGACCCTAGCAATGAAGGGGTGAGTCTCAATGGCCCCATCAATAAAGGGGTGGTTGTGTGATGGTTTGTGTGTCCCTGCACTAATGGGGTGGGTGTTTGTGTCCTCAACACTGCAGCACTGAAGGGGTGTGTGCACGTGTGTTTGGCACAAGTGTACATGTCCCATGAAATGCAGCACTGAAGGGCTGTGTGTGTGGCCCCAGCACTGAAGGTGTGTGTCTGTGTCTGTTTGTGTGACCTCAGCACCAAAGGGATGTGTGTCTGTGACCCCAGCAATAAAGATGTGTGTCTCTATGGCCCCATCAATAACGGGGAGGCTGTGTGATGGTTTGCGTGTCCCTGCACTAATGGGGTGTGTGCTTGTTTCCTCATCACTGCAACACTGAAGGGGTGTGTGCACGTGTGTTTGGCACACGTGTACATGTCCCCTGAAATGAAGCACTGAAGGGTTGTGTGTGTGGCTCCAGCACTGAAGGTGTTTGTCTGTGTCTGTTTGTGTGACCTCAGCACCAAAGGGATGTGTGTCTGTGACCCCAGCAACGAAGGGCTGTGTCTCTATGGCCCCATCAATAAAGGGGTGGCTGTGTGATGGTTTGTGTGTCCCTGCACTAATGGGGTGTGTGTTTGTGTCCTCAACACTGCAGCACTGAAGGGGTGTGTGCATGTGTGTTTGCCACACATGTACATGTCTCCAGAAATGCAGCACTGAAGGGCTGTGAGTGTGGCCCCAGCACTGAAAGTGTGTGTCTGTTTCTGTTTGTGTGACCTCAGCACCAAAGGGATGTGTGTCTGTGACCCCAGAAATGAATGAGGTGTCTCTGTGAACCCATCAATAAAGGGGTGGATGTGTGATGGTTTGTGTGTCCCTGCACTAATGGGGTGTGTGTTTGTGTCCTCAACACTGCAGCACTGAAGGGGTGTGTGCACGTGTGTTTGGCACATGTGTACATGATCCCTGAAATGCAGCACTGAAGGGCTGTGTGGGTGGCCCCAGCACTGAAGGTGTGTGTCTGTTTGTGTGACCTCAGCACCAAAGGGATGTGTGTCTGTGACCCCAGCCATAAAGATGTGTGTCTCTATGGCCCCATCAATAACGGGGAGGCTGTGTGATGGTTTGCGTGTCCCTGCACTAATGGGGTGTTGCTTGTTTCCTCAACACTGCAACACTGAAGGGGTGTGTGCACGTGTGTTTGGCACACATGTACATGTCTCGAGAAATGCAGCACTGAAGGGCTGTGTGTGTGGCCCCAGCAATGAAAGTGTGTGTCTGTGTCTGTTTGTGTGACCTCAGCACCAAAGGGATGTGTGTCTGTGACCCCAGAAATGAAGGGGTGTCTATGTGACCCAATCAATAAAGGGGTGGATGTGTGATGGTTTGTGTGTCCCTGCACAAATGGGGTGTGTGCTTGTGTCCTCAACACTGCAGCACTGAAGGGGTGTGTGCACGTGTGTTTGGCACATGTGTACATGTCCCCTGAAATGCAGCACTGAAGGGCTGTGTGTGTGGCCCCAGCACTGAAGGTGTGTGTCTGTGTCTGTCTGTGTGACCTCAGCACCAAAGGGATGTGTGTCTGTGACCCCAGCAATGAAGGGGTGTGCCTCTATGGCCCCATCAATAAAGAGGTGGATGTGTGATGGTTTGTGTGTCCATGCACTAATGGGGTTTGTGCTTGTGTCCTCAACACTGCAGCACTGAAGGGGTTTGTGCTCGTGTGTTTGGCACACACGTACATGTCCACTGAAATGCAGCACTGAAGGGCTGTGTGTGTGGCCCCAGCACTGAAGGTGTGTGTCTGTGTCTGTTTGTGTGACCTCAGCACCAAAGGGATGTGTGTCTGTGACCCCAGCAATAAAGATGTGTGTCTCTATGACCCCATCAATAACGGGGAGGCTGTGTGATGGTTTGCGTGTCCCTGCACTAATGGGGTGTGTGCTTGTTTCCTCATCACTGCAACACTGAAGGGGTGTGTGCACGTGTGTTTGGCACATGTGGTCATGTCCCATGAAATGCAGCACTGAAGGGCTGTGTGTGTGGCTCCAGCACTGAAGGTGTGTGTCTGTGTCTGTTTGTGTGACCTCAGCACCAAAGGGATGTGTGTCTGTGACCCCAGCAATGAAGGGCTGTGTCTCTATGGCCCCATCAATAAAGGGGTGGTTGTGTGATGGTTTGTGTGTCCCTGCACTAATGGGGTGTGTGTTTCTGTCCTCAACACTGCAGCACTGAAGGGGTGTGTGCACGTGTGTTTGGCACACATGTACATGTCTCCAGAAATGCAGCACTGAAGGGCTGTGTGTGTGGCCTCAGCACTGAAAGTGTGTGTCTGTGTCGGTTTGTGTGACCTCAGCACCAAAGGGATGTGTGTCTGTGATTCCAGAAATAATGGGGTATCACTGTGACCCCATCAATAAAGGGGAGGATGTGTGATGGTTTGTGCGTCCCTGCACTAATGGGGTGGGTGTTTCTGTCCTCAACACTGCAGCACTGAAGGGGTGTGTGCACGAGTGTTTGGCACAAGTGTACATGTCCCATGAAATGCAGCACTGAAGGGCTGTGTGTGTGGCCCCAGTACTGAAGATGTGTGTCTGTTTGTGTGACCTCAGCACCAAAGGGATGTGTGTCTGTGACCCCAGCAATAAAGATGTGTGTCTCTATGGCCCCATCAATAACGGGGAGGCTGTGTGATGGTTTGCGTGTCCCTGCACTAATGGGGTGTGTGCTTGTTTCCTCATCACTGCAACACTGAAGGGGTGTGTGCACGTGTGTTTGGCACACGTGTACATGTCCCCTGAAATGAAGCACTGAAGGGTTGTGTGTGTGGCTCCAGCACTGAAGGTGTTTGTCTGTGTCTGTTTGTGTGACCTCAGCACCAAAGGGATGTGTGTCTGTGACCCCAGCAATGAAGGGCTGTGTCTCTATGGCCCCATCAATAAAGGGGTGGCTGTGTGATGGTTTGTGTGTCCCTGCACTAATGGGGTGTGTGTTTGTGTCCTCAACACTGCAGCACTGAAGGGGTGTGTGCATGTGTGTTTGCCACACATGTACATGTCTCCAGAAATGCAGCACTGAAGGGCTGTGAGTGTGGCCCCAGCACTGAAAGTGTGTGTCTGTTTCTGTTTGTGTGACCTCAGCACCAAAGGGATGTGTGTCTGTGACCCCAGAAATGAAGGGGTGTCTCTATGACCCCATCAAGAAAGGGGTGGATGTGTGATGGTTTGTGTGTCCCTGCACTAATGGGGTGTGTGTTTGTGTCCTCAACACTGCAGCACTGAAGGGGTGTGTGCACGTGTGTTTGGCACATGTGTACATGTCCCCTGAAATGCAGCACTGAAGGGCTGTGTGGGTGGCCCCAGCACTGAAGGTGTGTGTCTGTTTGTGTGACCTCAGCACCAAAGGGATGTGTGTCTGTGACCCCAGCAATAAAGATGTGTGTTTCTATGGCCCCATCAATAACGGGGAGGCTGTGTGATGGTTTGCGTGTCCCTGCACTAATGGGGTGTTGCTTGTTTCCTCAACACTGCAACACTGAAGGGGTGTGTGCACGTGTGTTTGGCACACGTGTACATGTCCCCTGAAATGCAGCACTGAAGGGCTGTGTGTGTGGCTCCAGCACTGAAGGTGTGTGTCTGTGTCTGTTTGTGTGACCTCAGCACCAAAGGGATGTGTGTCTGTGACCCCAGCAATAAAGGGCTGAGTCTCTATGGCCCCATCAATAAAGGGGTGACTGTGTGATGGTTTGTGTGTCCCTGCACTAATGGGGTGTGTGTTTGTGTCCTCAACACTGCAGCACTGAAGGGGTGTGTGCACGTATGTTTGGCACACATGTACATGTCTCGAGAAATGCAGCACTGAAGGGCTGTGTGTGTGGCCCCAGCAATGAAAGTGTGTGTCTGTGTATGTTTGTGTGACCTCAGCACGAAAGGGATGTGTGTCTGTGACCCCAGAAATGAAGGGGTGTCTATGTGACCCAATCAATAAAGGCGTGGATGTGTGATGGTTTGTGTGTCCCTGCACAAATGGGGTGTGTGCTTGTGTCCTCAACACTGCAGCACTGAAGGGGTGTGTGCACGTGTGTTTAGCACATGTGTACATGTCCCCTGAAATGCAGCACTGAAGGGCTGTGTGTGTGGCCCCAGCACTGAAGGTGTGTGTCTGTGTCTGTCTGTGTGACCTCAGCACCAAAGGGATGTGTGTCTGTGACCCCAGCAATGAAGGGGTGTGCCTCTATGGCCCCATCAATAAAGGGGTGGATGTGTGATGGTTTGTGTGTCCCTGCACTAATGGAGTGGGTGTTTGTGTCCTCAACACTGCAGCACTGAAGGGGTGTGTGCACGTGTGTTTGGCACAAGTGTACATGTCCCATGAAATGCAGCACTGAAGGGCTGTGTGTGGCCCCAGCACTGAAGGTGTGTGTCTGTGTCTGTTTGTGTGACCTCAGCACCAAAGGGATGTGTGTCTGTGACCCCAGCAATAAAGATGTGTGTCTCTATGGCCCCATCAATAACGGGGAGGATGTGTGATGGTTTGCGTGTCCCTGCACTAATGGGGTGTGTGCTTGTTTCCTCATCACTGCAACACTGAAGGGGTGTGTGCACGTGTGTTTGGCACACGTGTACATGTCCCCTGAAATGAAGCACTGAAGGGTTGTGTGTGTGGCTCCAGCACTGAAGGTGTTTGTCTGTGTCTGTTTGTGTGACCTCAGCACCAAAGGGATGTGTGTCTGTGACCCCAGCAACGAAGGGCTGTGTCTCTATGGCCCCATCAATAAAGGGGTGGCTGTGTGATGGTTTGTGTGTCCCTGCATTAATGGGGTGTGTGTTTGTGTCCTCAACACTGCAGCACTGAAGGGTTGTGTGCATGTGTGTTTGGCACACATGTACATGTCTCCAGAAATGCAGCACTGAAGGGCTGTGAGTGTGGCCCCAGCACTGAAAGTGTGTGTCTGTTTCTGTTTGTGTGACCTCAGCACCAAAGGGATGTGTGTCTGTGACCCCAGAAATGAAGGGGTGTCTCTGTGACCCCATCAATAAAGGGGTGGATGTGTGATGGTTTGAGTGTCTCTGCACTAATGGGGTTTGTGCTTGTTTCCTCAACACTGCAGCACTGAAGGGGTTTGTGCTCGTGTGTTTGGCACACACGTACATGTCCACTGAAATGCAGCATTGAAGGGCTGTGTGTGTGGCCCCAGCACTGAAGGTGTGTGTCTGTATCTGTTTGTGTGACCTCAGCACCAAAGGGATGTGTGTCTGTGACCCCAGCAATAAAGATGTGTGTCTCTATGGCCCCATCAATAACGGGGAGGCTGTGTGATGGTTTGCGTGTCCCTGCATTAATGGGGTGTATGCTTGTTTCCTCATCACTGCAACACTGAAGGGGTGTGTGCACGTGTGTTTGGCACATGTGTACATGTCCCCTGAAATGCAGCACTGAAGGGCTGTGTGTGTGGCTCCAGCACTGAAGGTGTGTGTCTGTGTCTGTTTGTGTGACCTCAGCACCAAAGGGATGTGTGTCTGTGACCCCAGCAATGAAGGGCTGTGTCTCTATGGCCCCATCAATAAAGAGGTGGCTGTGTGATGGTTTGTGTGTCCCTGCACTAATGGGGTGTGTGTTTCTGTCCTCAACACTGCAGCACTGAAGGGGTGTGTGCACGTGTGTTTGGCACACATGTACATGTCTCCAGAAATGCAGCACTGAAGGGCTGTGTGTGTGGCCTCAGCACTGAAAGTGTGTGTCTGTGTCGGTTTGTGTGACCTCAGCACCAAAGGGATGTGTGTCTGTGATTCCAGAAATGATGGGGTATCACTGTGACCCCATCAATAAAGGGGTGGATGTGTGATGGTTTGTGCGTCCCTGCGCTAATGGGGTGTGTGTTTGTGTCCTCAACACTGCAGCACTGAAGGGGTGTGCACGTGTGTTTGGCACATGTGTACATGTCCCCTGAAATGCAGCACTGAAGGGCTGTGTGTGTGGCTCCAGCACTGAAGGTGTGTGTCTGTGTCTGCTTGTGTGACCTCAGCACCAAAGGGATGTGTGTCTGTGACCCCAGCAATGAAGGGCTGTGTCTCTATGGCCCCATCAATAAAGGGGTGGATGTGTGATGGTTTGTCTGTCCCTGCACTAATGGGGTGTGTGTTTGTGTCCTCAACACTGCAGCACTGAAGGGATGTGTGCACGTGTGTTTGGCACACATGCACATGTCCCCAGAAATGCAGCACTGAAGGGCTGTGTGTGTGGCTCCAGCACTGAAGGTGTGTGTTTGTGTCTGTTTGTGTGACCTCAGCACCAAAGGGATGTGTGTCTGTGACCCCAGAAATGAAGGGGTGTGTCTCTGTGACCCTTTCAATAAAGGGGTGGCTGTGTGATGGTTTGTGTGTCCCTGGACTAACGGTCTGTGTGTTTTTGTACCGAGCACTGCAGCACTGAAGGGGTGTGTGCCTGTGTGTTTATTGTATGTGTAGAGAGGTGAGTGTGTATTTGTGTCTGTGTGTGTATGTATGTGTGTGTGTTGAGGTGAGTGTGTATGTGTGTGAATGTTCACGTATGTATTAAAGGTAACCCATCACTTCATTTCAGGCCCCTAAACCACCACCATTGTGAAATACCACTGTGTAATGAGTTTATAAAGATGCCCCTGTATAAATCATTCATTTCTGCATTGTGTAGAAAATGAGCTTATAATGAACCAACAGTTTATACAAGGACATATTTATTATTCTGTTGGTGCCTTGGTGGTGATTTCATTCCCAGTCCCCTTAAAGGGTTATTTGGGACTTAAGAATTGATGACCTATCTGTAAGATAGCTGATCAGTATGAGATCGGAGGGTCTGACACCTGGCGCCCCCACGATCAGCTGAAATCTGCTCCGGCAGGTGCCAGACACATGATAAGCATACTTGATAGGACGCTGCTTCTGGTCTATAGGACGCACACAATACTCAGCAAGATTTTTTGTTGTTAAAAAGTGCGTCATATAGTCTAGAAAATACAGTTATTGACGGTCACTCTTTAACCAAGAAATGCATCTTAACTTATGAAGGACAATATCCGTCATAATTCTGCTCCCCGCATTTCTTGCAGGCTCACACGCCGAGTCTGCATCTTTCTCGGCAGATGATGGCTGTGTTATTCAGCAATCATATGCCTCTAACAGTCGCAGGTTGAGCGGAGCTCTGCCCACGACAGTTAGCCTATTAAATCTTGCTATCAGTGTGTGACAGCGGCATTTAATGTGCGCCAGCAGGGGGTGCACCATTCCATCTCTTCATTGGCGCACCCGTGACTTGATCACTGAAGATCCCTGTGTCTGTCATCACTGGATTACTGTGACAGCCAGCCTGTTGCTAGTGTTCATAGGAGACCGTGATCTCTGCTATATATAGCAATGCTGTATATAGCACAAGCAATCAGATGATTGCAGGTTCAAGCCCCCTAAAGAGACGAACAAATACACTGAAAAGTAAAAAAAAAATGAAAAAAGTATAAAAGTTCAAATCATCCCAGTTTCCCCCCATTAAAAATTAAGAAATATAAAACATTTAAAAAATACACATATTTGGTATCGCTGCGTTTGTAAAAGTCAGATCCATCAAAATATAAAATAAATTAATCCATTTAGTAAACGGCGTAACTAGAACATTAAATAAAATGCCAGAATTACAGATTTTCAGTCGTTGCAACAAGAAAAAAATATATAATAACAGACAATCAAAACATTGTATATACCCCAAAATGATATCAATATAACCATCAGTTTGTGGTGCAAAAAACTCGCCCTCACGCAGCCCCATTCCTGAAACATGAAAACGCAGCGGCTTTCGGATCTCGGAAAGTGGCGACACAAGCAAATTATTTTTATTATTTTTTTTTACAAATTTCTGAATTTTTTTCATCACTTAAATATAAATCCTATAAATCGTCACTTAAGTAGAAGAGATGAAGCTTTACTACCTCCTGCTCCAGCTCCAGCACTTCACCGCTGCCGCTGATCTTTGGCTCAGTGGGCCACCCTGACAGAGCTTCTAAGCTCAGTGATTGGCTGCAGCATTGATGTGTGCTGAAGTTGAGCCATCACCCCTGCAGCCAGTCACAATAGGGCACAGGAAGCGCTGAAGATCCAGAGCTGGAGCAGCAGGAGAAAGTAAAGCTCTGTGTGTTTTCTCCACCACTGGGAACCTCCTATATATTACATAAAAACATTCCTGAAAACCCCTTTAATCTGACTTTATAGAAAAAGTCTATATCCGGCTACTGTCCTCCCCTCATGAATCACAAAATATGCCAAGTGTGAACAACTCCTGTCCCCAAATGAGGACTTGCAGGCGATCAGTTGATAGTCGGGGGTCTGGCTGTGAACCCCCTCAGCAATCAGCTGTGTTTTGCTGGACGTAGCGGCCTCTCCAGGACACATGTGATATTACATGGTTCACTTTCAGAATAATATGTAATATGTAATACATGATATCTTGAAGTCTTCCAGAAGAAGATATTGGCAGACAGGTAATGACTTATTACCTACCAGCCATTGTCTCCTTTATCACTCGCTAGTTCTTATACACATTTGGATGATTTCACATCTTCGTTGGAAGCCGTATTAGGAACGTCCATCGCAGATTTTATCATATAGGACGAGTTCTCAGCCAACAGCTATTTGGCCATTGTTCACATGACGTAAGCCTATGTTATATACAGCAATATGCAGCAGGATACACGAGATCCAGGGAAATATCCGATCGCCAGAAATGGGGTCAGGAAGGAATTTTTTTCCCCCTTGAATCAGAATTCTTTTGGGGGGGTTTCTTTGCCTTCTTCTGGATCTTTGGGTCCCAATGACCCTCAGGTGGTCCCCAATGACCGCAGCTCGTTTTGTGGTCTCCACCGGGGCCAATCTGAGAGTGACTGTGACCATAGTTTAATTTCTTAAAGGACCAGTAATATTTTCATTACAATGTTGCTTATTGCTATTTCAATAAAAAAATTAATTATATATATATATATATATATATTGTTTTGTGTGTTTTTTTTTCCTGGATTTCACCTTACACAGTGAGAATGATAAGAGTAATCACAAAATATGGGGGCTCCATACACAGAGAGAACTCTGGTACCAAATTCCATGACAATTGTTCTGGGGTTCAGTCTGTGATGGAGCAGTAACATTGTATCCAGGACGTCGTACACACCATGCTACAGAAAGAAGACTGAAGAACGGGACGCAGCCGCAGAATACAGGAGACACAGGGTCTTGTGTAACAGTAAAAAACAGGAAAGATGATCAACAAGTGGCCGGGGGGCTCCAGGACCAAACCAGGAGGGAGGTCTCAGTCATCAGTGGCCAATATTCCCATGAAGTGGCCACATTTACCAACCGTTCTGCAGCCACTTGTTTACCTTTGTCCAACACCTCCGTCGCTCCTTGCAGTTATTAGGTCACCACTGAGATGCTTTTCTGACTACACACAGACACGTACATAGAAACCGTGCATGCCGCCATCACCGGACACAACCAGACTCCTGGTCCAGACCAGTGGCCTTTCCAATTCAAGTCTACTTGGGTTTAAACAAGGGCCCTGTCTCTAAGAGAACCATGTGCTTGCCACTTGGAGCAGCAGTAATACAGTAACACCAGGTTAATATTCTTCGGGCACAGAGATGCACAGACAGTGAACCCTCTTAAAAAGAAGAATTGGACTGACATTCCCTAAGCAATAAGTACCCACACAATTGGAGGGACAGATTGCTAGCCCTTGCTGCACCATGGTGTACGCCCAGTGGTGGCCACTCTTAGTCTAAGTTGGCTCTTCAGATTGCATGGTGATAAAGAACCTGAGGGCCATATACCTTCAAGAAAAAGATCTCATAAGGACACGTTGCCTTGAATTGTGAAGAACACAATAATGTTTTCCATACAATTCTATTGTGTTCTATTCAGGATATATTAAAAAAAAGTCTGGTCCTTAGAAGTTATAAAATGAGGTCAATACAACCTCAGGTGAAGAACAACACATCACAAATTACACCAGGTCACCGAATATTTACCAAAAAATAGACTTAAATGCAGAAACAGTGTATAAAAAATTACAGGGGTTGTCCAATGAAAACAAGCTCCAATCTACAGGAACCTTCATCCCCTTTAGGTTGGAACGGTGGTCCGCATGCTAAAATGCTGCTCCATTCATTCTATATGAGGCGGCCATGAAGTGCGCCCGACTTTTTTGGACCGATGAGACAGAGTGGCCTTACAGAGAAGGGTCCTTGGATTGGACGCCGAGTTACGGACCCCAAAGCAGCACTGAATATGATGTACTAGTGGAAGTCACGAGTGCAAGGGTTCAAGGGCGCCAGTAGTGGAAGACATAGTGCGCGAAACCGAAGAACAAGTAAGCAGACCTGCTGATCAGCACTGCAGTGATGAGGCCGAGTTATGGTGAAATAGGGAGCGACAGTGCGCCTCACCAGTCTTGGAGTATATTACACAGGAAGGATACTGTGTGGAAAATGCTTCATACTGTAAAGGAAACCTCCAGAACACTTTGTGCCCCCCGATATCCCTTGTATGCCGGGACGTTGCTAAGGTCCTAAAAGATCAGGGGCCAAAGCCCCAAAGTAGGTGTTTCCCCATACAACCTCCCCGCCACTTAAAAGAGGACCTATACATATATAATTACAGTACACCATTGTTGCTAACCTAAAATACACAACTGAAAGACCAATATTCCCAAAATTACTTCTATACAAGGCAATAATAATCCCGCTACACAATGCCCTCTACCATCAACACTACACAGTGAGTACATAGTATTATGATATGACCATTGCCTCTACATAAAAAAACACCCTGTACAAAGACCATCTGACTTCTCACATTTCCAGCACCGTCCCCATCTATTCCCACCCTGCACAACCTCCCCAAGCTGCCTGCTCTTCCGACGTGGAATAGGAACCTCAATACTTCAAAAATTATGTCATTACTATGATTACCCTCCACCAATTAATGCTACAAAGACTGTGTGCCAGATAGAGGGGACCTATAAAAATAATAGCGTCCCATAGAAAGTAGTAAAGACCCCACTGTGCTACCTAGCAAGTAATAATGCCAGATATGCTCTTATGAAAGTTTCAATATCTGAAGTGTTCCCTCCAAGCAACAAATACCGTTGAGTATCCCCTTTAAGTAATAATGCCCCCTTAAAGCCACAATCAAACTACACCCAACTACAAAGTTCTTCTTCAAGTCTATGGACGATGATTTCGGGGTGGTGAAAGAAGAAATTTCTGATGATGCACCCATTTAAAAGAAATAATGTCCTGAGTGCCCCCATAGCACCCTGTATATTGTATGATAGTCCCACAGCTCACTACACACTGTATGATGGTCCCCACAGCTCCCTATGCACTGTATGATGGTCCCCACAGATCCCTATACACTACATGATGGTCCCCACAGTTCCCTACGTACTGTATGATGTTCCCCACAGCTCCGTATGCACTGTATGATGGTCCCCACAGCTCCCTACGCACTGTATGATGGTCTCCACAGATCCCTATACACTACATGATGGTCCCCACAGCTCCCTACGTACTGTATGATGTTCCCCACAGCTCCGTATGCACTGTATGATGGTCCCCACAGCTCCCTACGCACTATATGATGGTCCCCACAGATGCCTATACACTGTATGATGGTCCCCACAGCTCCCTACGCCAGGGGCGGACACAGACTGTAGTGGGCCCCTGTGCAAGAAATTTTGGGGGGCCCCCCCCTGCCCTTCATAAGGCAACAAAGTTATGTAAACATAACCCCCATGTGCATCTCTCACCCCCCCCATGTGCAGCTCTCACCCCCCGTGCATCTCTCATCCCCCCCATGTGCATCTCTCATCCCCCCCATGTGCATCTCTCACCCCCCCATGTGCATCTCTCACCCCCCCCCATGTGCATCTCTCACCCCCCCATGTGCATCTCTCACCCCCCCATGTGCATCTCTCACCCCCCCCCGTGCATCTCTGATTCCCCCCACTCCTAGTTAATTAATTGTATTTAAAAAAAATAAAACTTGTTATACTTACCCCCATGCAATCCCTGCAGAATCCTGGCGCTCGTCCACGTCGCTGCCACCAGGTTCTCCTGACGTTCGGCCATGTGACGGCGCCACATACATAGCCATCAGCTTTTGTTTTGGCCAAAAGATTTTTAAAGCCGCCACCACGATAAGGTAGACTCTTCTGGGCGGGCCCTACTCTAACCTATTAAAATTTTCTTAAAATATCCAATACTCTTTTTAGATATATTTTTATTTAGTTTTCTTTAAGGGAATGTGTCATATACATTTTTTTTTTAAATGACCAATAATACCACATACAGGGAATACCGCCACACCATGACCAGACCACATATTACCACAACATAGTGACCGAATAATACCACACAGAAGGGAGAAAAACTGCCACACCATGACCAGACCACATATTACCACTACATTACTAATATTACCACCACATTACTAATATTACCATAAGTGTCATTATACACGGGAGCTCTATACATGGTATGTATAACGTAAGTGTCCAGGTAATCTAGTGATCACCAGTGAAATTATACACAGGAGCTCTGTATATAGTGTCAGTGTACAGGTAATACAGTGATCACCAGTGACATTATACACAGGAGCTCTGTATATAGTGTACAGGTAATACAGTGATCATCAGTGACATTATACACAGGAGCTCTGTATATAGTGTCAGTGTACAGGTAATACAGGGATCACCAGTGACATTATACACAGGAGCTCTGTATATAGTGTCAGTGTACAGGTAATACAGTGATCACCAGTGAAATTATACACAGGAGCTCTGTACATAGTGTCAGTGTACAGGTAATACAGTGATCACCAGTGACATTATACACAGGAGCTCTGTATATAGTGTCAGTGTACAGGTAATACAGTGATCACCAGTGACATTATACACAGTGTACATGTAATAGACTGACTCACCAGTGACGTCTCTAGGTGAAGTCCTTCATCTTCGCTTTTCTCCTTCATCCAGCACAGACCGCCATCACGTCTTCCAGCCAGGACTCGTCTCTGCATAAAATAACACAGTTATCTAGAGCACATTCCCCAACTTCTACATTACGCAGCTGAATACAGACATGCATCCACCATCAATATATGGTTAGTTATTATGCAACCTACCATTCCAAATATAAATTGTAATCCACCACTGTGCCCCCATTAACTGTAAATAGGCACTTAATATATAATTTAATTAGAACCTCTACTCTTTCCGCCAATTTGTTACCAGTCACACTCCTGCATCCGCAACGCCCCCTACTCTATACTTCCTGCTCCCCGCATTCAATATTTACATGCACCCCCTGCCCCAATTCATTATATCATGTCCGTGCTCTCCCCACCCCATCATCATTTATCATTTACTCTCCCCCACCCCACATTCGTTATGTGCAGCTCATTATCCCCCTACTCCCAATTCCCCCATGTGCAGCTCTCAAACCCCCCCATGTGCAGCTCTCATCCCCCCCATGTGCACATCTCTCACCCCCTCCCCCACATGTGCCCCTCTCTCATCCACCTCCCCCACATGTGCCCCTCTCTCATCCCCCTCCACCACATGTGCACCTCTCTCATCCCCCTCCACCACATGTGCACCTCTCTCATCCCCACCCACATGTGCATCTCCCATCTCCCCCCCCCACACATGTGCATCTCCCATCCCCCCCCCCACACATGTGCATCTCCCATCTCCCCCCCCACACATGTGCATCTCCTATCTCCCCCCACACACACATGTGCATCTCCCATCTCCCCCCACACACACATGTGCATCTCCCATCTCCCCCCACACACACATGTGCATCTCCCATCTCCCCCCACACACACATGTGCATCTCCCATCTCCCCCCCCACACACATGTGCATCTCCCATCCCCCCCCCCCACACACATGTGCATCTCCCATCTCCCCCCCACACACACACACATGTGCATCTCCCATCTCCCCCCCCACACACACATGTGCATCTCCCATCTCCCCCCCCCACACACACACACATGTGCATCTCCCATCTCCCCCCACACACACATGTGCATCTCCCATCTCCCCCCCCACACACACACACATGTGCATCTCCCATCTCCCCCCACACACACATGTGCATCTCCCATCTCCCCCCCACACACACACACATGTGCATCTCCCATCTCCCCCCACACACACATGTGCATCTCCCATCTCCCCCCCCCACACACACACATGTGCATCTCCCATCTCCCCCCCCACACATGTGCATCTCCCACCCCCCCACACACATGTGC
Source organism: Phyllobates terribilis (assembly GCF_046119375.1). NCBI lineage: Eukaryota > Metazoa > Chordata > Amphibia > Anura > Dendrobatidae > Phyllobates > Phyllobates terribilis. The sequence continues at coordinate 472,125 of NW_027362879.1, read as the reverse complement.
ATCTCCCATCTCCCCCCACACACACATGTGCATCTCCCATCTCCCCCCCCCACACACATGTGCATCTCCCATCTCCCCCACACACACACACACACATGTGCATCTCCCATCTCCCCCCCACACACACATGTGCATCTCCCATCTCCCCCCCACACACACATGTGCATCTCCCATCTCCTCCCCCCACACACACACACATGTGCATCTCCCATCTCCCCCCACACACACATGTGCATCTCCCATCTCCCCCCCCCACACACACACATGTGCATCTCCCATCTCCCCCCACACACACATGTGCATCTCCCATCTCCCCCCCCCCCACACACACATGTGCATCTCCCATCCCCCCCCCCACACATGTGCATCTCCCACCCCCCCACACACATGTGCATCTCCCATCTCCCCCCACACACACATGTGCATCTCCCATCTCCCCCCCCACACACATGTGCATCTCCCATCTCCCCCCACACACACATGTGCATCTCCCATCTCCCCCCCCCACACATGTGCATCTCCCACCCCCCCACACACATGTGCATCTCCCATCTCCCCCCACACACACATGTGCATCTCCCATCTCCCCCCCCACACACATGTGCATCTCCCATCTCCCCCCCACACACATGTGCATCTCCCATCCCCCCCCACACACATGTGCATCTCCCATCCCCCCCCACACACACATGTGCATCTCCCATCTCCCCCCCCCACACACACATGTGCATCTCCCATCTCCCCCCACACACACATGTGCATCTCCCATCTCCCCCCCCACACACACATGTGCATCTCCCATCCCCCCCCCACACACACATGTGCATCTCCCATCTCCCCCCCCACACACACATGTGCATCTCCCATCTCCCCCCCCACACACACATGTGCATCTCCCATCTCCCCCCCCACACACACATGTGCATCTCCCATCTCCCCCCCCACACATGTGCATCTCCCATCTCCCCCCACACACACATGTGCATCTCCCATCCCCCCCCCCACACACACATGTGCATCTCCCATCTCCCCCCCACACACACACATGTGCATCTCCCATCTCCCCCCCACACACACACACACATGTGCATCTCCCATCTCCCCCCCCCCACACACACACACATGTGCATCTCCCATCTCCCCCCACACACACACACACACACACACATGTGCATCTCCCATCTCTCCACTCCTAGTTAATTGTATTTTAAAAAAAAAAAAACTTGTTATACTTACCCCCATGCGATCCCTGCAGAATCCTGGCGCTCGTCCAAATCGCTGACAGCAGGTTCTCCTGACTTCCGGCCATGTGACGGCACCGTCACATGACCGGAAGTCAGGGGAATCATGAAGTCGCTGCTGCAACAGCGCAGCTCAGCGCTGAAATGTCCCGGACCCGGCGCATAGCATGGGGCCGGGGGCCCCATGAGGAGAGAGACGCACAAGAGGGGGGCCCCCGAGGGGGCCCCTACCGGCCGGGCCCCATACTGGAGTCAGGGCAGTCATGCCCTGATGGCGGCCCTGCTGGAGGGGCCCCCTCTCCCTCGGGGCCCCCGTTCAATGAACCGGCTGCACGGGCGGTAGTTCCGCCCCTGCCCTACGCACTATATGATGGTCCCCACAGATCCCTATACACTGTATGATAATCCCCATAGCTCCCTATACCCTGTATGATGGTCCCCACAGCTCCGTATGCACTGCATAATGGTCCCCACAGCTCCCTATGCCCTGTATGATGGTACCCACAGTTCCATATGCACTGTATCATGGTCCCCACAGCTACCTCTGCACTGTATGATGGTCCCCACAGCTATCTACGCTCTGCATGATGGAACCCACAGCTCCCTATGCACTGGATGATGGTCCCCACAGCTATCTACGCTCTGTATAATGGTACCCACAGCTCACTATGCACTGTATGATGGTCCCCACAGCTCCTTAGATACTGTATGATGGTCCTCATACTTCCCTATACACTGTATGATGGTCCCCACAGCTCCCTACACACTGTATGATGGTCCCCACAGCTCCTTAGATACTGTATGAGGTCCCCACAGTTCCCTAGACACTGTATGAGGGTCCCCACAGCTCCCTAGACACTATATGATGGTCCCCACAGCTCCCTATGCTCTGTATGATGGTCCCCACAGCTCCCTACGCTCTGTATGATGGTCCCCACAGTGCCCTATGCACTGTATGATGGTCTTCACAGCTCCCTAAGCATTGTATGATGGTCTCCACAGCTCCCTATGCATTGTATGATGGTCCTCATAGCTCTCTACGCACTGCATGATGGTCCCCGCAGCTCCTTAAGCACTGTATGATGGTACCCACGGCTCCTTATACACTGTATGATGGTCCCCACGGCTCTTTATGTACTGTATGATGGTCCCTGCAGCTCCCTACGCTCGGTATGATGGTCCCCACAGCTCCCTATGCACTGCATAAAGGTCCCCACACCTCCCTATGCCCTGTATGATGGTCCCCACATCTCCCTATGCACTGTATGATGGTCCCCACAGCTCCATAGGCACTGTATGATGGTCCCCACAGCTATCTATGCACTGCATAATGGTCCCCACAGCTCCCTATGCACTGCATAATGGTCCCCACAGCTCCCTATGCACTGCATAATGGTCCCCACAGCTCCCTATGCCCTGTATGATGGTCCCCACATCTCCCTATGCACTGTATGATGATCCCCACAGCTCTCTATGCACTGCATAATGGTCCCCACAGCTCTCTATGCACTGCATAATGGTCCCCACAGCTCACTATGCACTGTATGACGGTCTCCACAGCTCCCTATGCATTGTCTGATGGTCCCCACAGCTCCCTATGCCCTGTATGATGGTCTCCACAGCTCCCTATGCATTGTCTGATGGTCCCCACAGCTCCCTATGCCCTGTATGATGGTCCCCACAGCTCCCTATGCACTGTATGATGGTCTCCACAGCTCCCTATGCATTGTCTGATGGTCCCCACAGCTCCCTATGCACTGTATGATGGTCTCTACAACTCCTTATAACTGGCATGATGGTCCCTACAACTTCCTATATCCTGTATAATGGCCCTCACAGCCCCATATATACAGTACTGTATGATGGCCCCCGCAGCTCAATATATATTGTATGATGGCCCCCACACCCACTTGTACACTATATTATGGCCCCTACAGCTCCCTTTATACTGTATGATGGCCCCACAGCCCCTTATAAACTGTATTCTGGCACCCTCTCCCCATTTTATATAATATGATGGCCCCACTGCCCCTTATATATAGCATGATGACTCCCATAGCCCCTTATAGTATGATGGCACCCACACCCCTTATATATACGGGGGCATCTCACTAAATTAGAATATCATCAAAAAGTTTATTTATTTTAGTTCTTCAATGCTGAAAATGAAACTCATATATTATATAAAGTCATTACAATCAAAGTGATCTATTTCAAGTGTTTATTTCTATTAATGTTGATTATGGCCAGGGGCGCACATAGAAATCATGAGGCCCCATAGCAGAAGCTCTAATTGGACCCCCCCACCAAAAAAATAAAGAAATATTTGTCTGTGTCACAGAAGAGCCGATCTCACAACTTTCCAGCCTTTACTTCGCTTTTCTAATGTTCCTCCTACTGAAGTCCTAGATCCCTCTTTCATTGCCCCCATGAAGTATGATGCCAATAAAAGTACCCCCCAAACATAGTATGATACCCCCATGGTGCATTCCTCCACATTAGCCTCTACATGAACAGTATAATGACCTTATTGTACCCCACTTCAACTCCCAAGGCAAAGTATGGTGACCCTAACACTGTATGATTCCCCCAACTGTGACTCCCACACAGCCCTCCATACAGTATAATGGGCCTATATACAGTATAATGGCCCACACTAGCCCTCCAAACAGTATAATGACCCCACACAGCCCTCCAAACAGTATGATGGACCCCACACAAACCTTCACACCGTATAATTGCTTTCATACAGTATAACGGCCCGCCACAAAGCCCTCAAAATATCATAATGGCCCCACATAGACTTCCATATAGTATAATATGCCACCCATAATCCTCCATATAGTATAATGCACCCTCCAAAATCCTCCATATAGTATAATGCACCCCCCATAATCCTCCATATAGTATAATGAACTTCCCATGGTCCTCGATAGAATATAATGTACTCCCCATAGTCCTCCATACAGTATATTTCACACCCCAAAGGGTAAAATGCAGCCCACATACAGTATAATGTACCACACAGTCCTGCAGTATTATGGGCACCACGTACTCACTGATTTTAAAATACTGTATGTTTTAAATAAGACGACCCGAGTATAAGCCGAGGCCCCTAATTTTACCACAAAAAAACTGGGAAAAAGTATTGAGTTGAGTATAAGCCTAGGGTAGGAAAGGCAGCAGCTACTGGAAAATTTCACTATCCTAGTATGTATGGCACCCCTCATCACCAATCCTGGTATGTATGGCACCCCTCATCCCCCAATCCTGGTACATATGGCACCCCTCATCCCCCAATCCTGGTATGCGTGGCCCCTTCATCCCCCAATCCTGGTATGTGTGGCCTCCTCATACCCCAATCCTGGTATGTGTGGCCTCCTCATCCTCCAATCCTGGTATGTGTGGCCTCCTCATCCCCCAATCTTGGTATGTGTGGCCTCCTCATCCCCCAATCCCGGTATGTGTGGCCTCCTCATCCCCCAATCCTGGAATGTGTGGCCTCCTCATCCCCCAATCCTGGTATGTGTGGCCTTCTCATCCCCCAATCCCCTGGTGTGTGTGGACCCCTCAACCCCCAATCCTGGTATGCATGGCCTCCTCATCCCCCAATCCTGGTATGTGGGGCCTCCTCACCCCCCCCAATCCTGGTATGTGTGGCCCCATCACTGCACACTGTCTGTCATCACTGTATTCCTGTGACAGCCAGCCTGTTGCTAGTGTTCATAGGAGACCGTGATTTCTGCTATATATAGCAATGCTGTATATAACACAAGCAATCAGATGATTGCAGATTCAAGCCCCCTAAAGAGACTAACAAATACAGTGAAAAGTAAAAAAAAAAAAATCAAAAAAGTATAAAAGTTCAAATCATCCCAGTTTTCCCACCATTAAAAATTAAGAATTATAAAACATTTTAAAAAATACACATATTTGGTATCGCTGCGTTTGTAAAAGTCAGATCCATCAAAATATAAAATAAATTAATCCATTTAGTAAACGGCGTAACTAGAAAATTACATAAAATGCCAGAATTACAGATTTTCAGTCGTTGCAACAAGAAAAAAATAAATAATAACAGGCAATCAAAACATTGTATATACCCCAAAATGATATCAATATAACCATCAGTTTGTGGTGCAAAAAACCAGCCCTCACGCCGCCCCATTCCCGAAAAATGAAAAAACGCCACGGCTTTCGGATCTCGGAAAGTGGCGACACAAGCAAATTATTTTTATTATTTTTTTTTACAAATTTCAGAATTTTTTTTCATCACTTAAATATAAATCCTATAAATCGTCACTTAAGTAGAACAGATGAAGCTTTACTACCTCCTGCTCCAGCTCCAGCACTTCACCGCTGCCGCTGATCTTTAGTCACAGGCTTCAAGGGTGACATCATGACTGCAGCTCTGCAGCCAATCACTTGGCTCAGTGGGCCATGCTGACAGAGCTTCTAAGCTCAGTGATTGGCTGCAGCAATGATGTGTGCTGAAGTTGAGCCATCACCCCTGCAGCCTGTCACAATAGAGCACAGGAAGCGCTGAAGATCCAGAGCTGGAGCAGCAGGAGAAAGTAAAGCTCTGTGTGTTTTCTCTACCACTGGGAACCTCCTATATATTACATAAAACATTCCTGAAAACCCCTTTAATCTGACTTTATAGAAAAAGTCTATATCCGGCTACTGTCCTCCCCTCATGAACCTCAAAATATGCCAAGTGTGAACAGCTCCTGTCCCCAAATGAGGACTTGCAGGCGATCAGTTGATAGTCGGGGGTCCGGCAGTGAACACCCTCAGCAATCAGCTGTGTTTTGCTGGACGTAGTGGCCTCTCCAGGACACATGTGGTATTACATGGTTCGCTTTCAGAATAATATGTAATATGTAATACATGATATCTTGAAGTCTTCCAGAAGAAGATATTGGCAGACAGGTAATGACTTATTACCTACCAGCCATTGTCTCCTTTATCACTCGCTAGTTCTTATACACATTTGGATGATGTCCCATCTTCGTTGGAAGCCGTATTAGGAACCTCCATCGCAGATTTTATCATACAGGACGAGTTCTCAGCCAACAGCTATTTGGCCATTGTTCACATAAAGTAAACCTATGTTATATACAGCAATATGCAGCAGGATACACCAGATCCAGGGAAATATCCAATCGCCAGAAATGGGGTCAGGAATGGTATGTGTGGCCTCCTCATCCCCCCAATCCTGGTATGCATGGCCCCCTCATCCCCCAATCCTGGTATGCATAGCCCCCTCATCCCCCAATCTTGGTATGTATGGCCTCCTCACTCCCCAATCCTGGTATGTGTGGCCCCATCACTGCACACACAAAAAATAAACACTTATACTCCCCTTCCTTCCTCACCTCTGCTCCAGAGCTGCTGTGTTCTGTCTGCCAGCAGCTCATGTTGGTATCTGAGCAGTGCGCGCTCTCAGTTGCTGAGGTGAGCTGCTGCTGCTGCCAGCATATTCACTCCTCTCCACGCCGGGACTATGAGCGTTGACAAGCATGAATATGCATTCTCTTTGGTAGCGGGCACTGTAAGCAGGAGCCATGGCTCAGCGCTCCTCCGTGCCCGCTACTAAAGAGAATGAATATTCCCTCTTCTCCACGCCCATGGAAGTGGAGAAGAGGGAATATTCATGTCCCTTTAGCAGCAGGCACACGTGGTAGCTACAGCAGCCGCTACTGCGTGTGCCCGCTCCTCCGCCGCCGCAACCTCCCACCCCCCCAATACTCACCTATCCTCCTCGCTCCCCCGAGGCTCACGGGCCCCATAGCAGTGGTGTGGCCTGCCACCATTGGCGGTACGCCACTGATTATGGCTTACCGCCAATGAAATCACAAAAGTCATTATCTCAGTAAATTAAAATACTTCATAACATCAGCTTGAAAAATGTTTTTAAAATCCGAAATGTTGGCCTACTGAAATGTATGTTCAGTAAATGCCCTCAATACTTGGTCAGGCTCCTTTTGCATCAATTACTGCATCAATGCGGCGTGGCATGGAGGCGATCAGCCTGTGGCACTGCTGAGGTGTTATGGAAGCCCAGGTGGCTTTGATAGCAGCCTTCAGCTCGACAGCATTGTTGGGTCTGGTGTCTCATCTTCCTCTTGACAATACCCCATAGTTTCTCTATGGGGCTAAGTTCAGGTGAATTTGCTGGCCAATTAAGCAGAGTGATGCTGTTGTCTTTAAACCAGGTATTGGTACTTTTAGCAGTGTGGACAGGGGCCAAGTCCTGCTGGAGAATGACATTTCCATTTGCCGGCAGAGGGAAGCATGAAGTGCTGTAAAATGTCCTGGTAGACGGCTGCGCTGACTTTGGTCTTGATAAAACACAGTGGACCTACACCAGCAGATGACATGGCTCCCCAAACCATCACTGATAGTGGAAACTTCACACTAGGCCTCCAGCAGCTTGGATTGTGGCCTCTTCACTCTTCTTCCAGTCTCTGGGACCTTGATTTCCAAAGGAAAATTGGAACTCTGGGACCTTGTTGATGGTGTCAATGACTGCCTTCTTGGCATTTGTAAAGTCAGCAGTCTTCCCCATGATTGTGGAGCCTACTGAAACAGACTATGAGACATTTTTAAACACTTAGGAAGCCGTTGCAGGTGCTTTTTGTTAATTATTCTAATTTACTGAGATATTAACTTTAGTGTTTTCATTGGCTGTAAGCCATAATCGTCAACATTAACAGAAATAAACACTTGAAATAGATCTCTCTGTCTGTAATGACTCTATATAATATAGGAGTTTCACTTTTTGTATTGAAGAACTCCAATAAATTAACTTTTTGATGATATTGTAATTTAGTGAGATGCACCTGCATATGATGACTGTTGCCCCCAGTGGAATATATGCGGTGTCTATTTTGGGATATTTTAGTACACCCATGATGATACTATAGACAGCCATTATACCTGGAATGGCCCCTTCCTTGCGTGCCTTGCTTTTTTTTGCTTACATGTCTAACAATCACATATGTGTTGTGTCCCTTCCCCCATCATCCTATTCTTCTATTGCTGAATAAATATGATAGATTTTATACTCCCTGGACTCCTTTGATGGTCTTTTACCCTGCGGGGTTTTCTTTCATATATGGAGTCACTGTGTGGTGGTGATGGTAGAGGACATTGTGTAGCAGGATCATTTTGGCCTTGTATAGTAGTAATTTTGGGAATATTGGTCTTTGTATAGTGTATTTTAGATTAGTAACAGTGGTATACTGTAATTATATATGTATAAATCCTCTTTTAAGTGGCAGGGAGGTTATATGGGGAAACATGTACTTTGGGGCTGGGGTCCCTGATCTCTTAGGATCCCAGCAACGCTCCTGCACTGGGGAAAAGCAGGGTCTGGAGGCCACTTTAATATCATCATTTTACGGATATGACGCCAAAGAAACTAATGAAGTGCTTTGCAAAGTGCCATAATTAAAAAATAAAATGGCGCCATTTTACAAGACCCGTAGCGTCTCCATTTTTTGGGATCTGGGGCCGGGTTTATTTTTTGCACGCCGAGCTGAAGTTTTTATTGATACCATTTTGGGGTAGATCCGATGTTTTGATCACCCGTTATTGCATTTTATTGCAATGTTGCGGTGACCAAAAAACGTAATTCTGGCGTTTAGAATTTTTTTCTCGTTACACCGTTTACCGATCGGATTAATTATTTTTTTATATTGATACATCGGGCGATTCTGAGCACGGCAATACCAAATATGTGTATGTGGGTGGTATTTTTAGAATTTTAATTTGAATGGGGCGAAAGGGGGGTGATTTAAACTTTTATATATTTTTTTTTTTTTATATTTTTAATTTTTTTTTTTTTTTTTTTTTACACTTTTTGCTTGCTTCTATAGTCTCATTAGGAGGCTAGAAGCAGCAACTGTCCAATCACCTCTGCTACATACAGGGGATGAGCAGATCAGCTCTATGTAGCAGAAATGCTCCTGTGCTATGAGCGCCGACCACTAGGTGGCGCTCATAGAGTCAGTACATGACAATCACTGGGGTCTGCTGCAGACCCAGGGTTGTCATGCCCATCCATCAGTGACCCGCGATTACGTGACGGGGTCACAGATGGGCAGGGTAAGTGACGCGCTTCCGGCGCGGTGCTGTTAAATGCCGCTGTCAGAGAGTGACAGTGTAACGGGTCTGGGAGGTGGAACCTCAGAGCAACTATACAAAGGGGCAGTCCTTGTAAGGAAGCGGGTGGCTCCCAGGGAAGGCGGGCAGGTAGTCACGGCAAGTGACAGGGACAGTCTCTGGGTAGAAGGGCAGGAGGTCACGGCAAGTGACGGGGACAGTCTCTTGACAGGCGGATGGTCACGGCAAGTGACAGCAGGGTAAGAGTCTCTAGACAGGCAGGTGGTCACGGCAAGTGACAGCAGGATAAGAGTCTCTAGATAGGCTAGCAGGTGAGCGCTCCCAGGTGAGCGGGCAGGAGTCTCTGGACAGGCAGGTGGTCACGGCAAGTGACGGCAGAGCCTCCAGATAGGCTAGCAGGCAGGTAGCAGGTGAGCGCTCCCAGGTGAGCGGGCAAGAGTCTCTGGACAGGCAGGTGGTCACGGCAAGTGACGGCAGAGCCTCCAGATAGGCTAGCAGGCAGGTAGCAGGTGAGCGCTCCCAGGTGAGCGGGCAAGAGTCTCTGGACAGGCAGGTGGTCACGACAAGTGACGGCAGAGCCTCCAGATAGGCTAGCAGGCAGGTAGCAGGTGAGCGCTCCCAGGTGAACGGGCAAGAGTCTCTGGACAGGCAGGTGGTCACGGCAAGTGACGGCAGAGCCTCCAGGTAGGCTGGCAGGCAGGTAGCAGGTGAGCGTTCCCAGGTGAGCGGGCAGGAGTCTCTGGACAGGCAGGGGGTCACGGCAAGTGACGGCAGAGCCTCTAGGTAGGCTAGCAGGCAGGTAGCCGGTGAGCGCTCCCAGGTGAGCGGGCAGGAGTCTCTGGACAGGCAGGTGGTCACGGCAAGTGACGGCAGAGCCTCCAGGTAGGCTAGCAGGCAGGTAGCAGGTGAGAGCTCCCAGGTGAGCGGGCGGGCAGATCCATAGACAGACTGACGGGTGTTGGAAGGCAGACTGTCGGACCGCAGGAATGCAAGCAGATAGACAGGAATCAGGTAGGTATCAAGCAGAGATCTGGCAGGTAACTGGCAGGTATCTGGTAACGGGACCTGAGGGCTGAAGCAGAGTTGAAAGGCTTTGCAACAACATTGCTCGGGCACCTCCATTTTGGAGGAGGTGCCTTATATATGGTGAGGTCCTCCGGCCATTGGCCGGGGACTCCTTAGGACGGTGCGCGCGGCCCCTTTAAGAGAGGGAGAGCGCGCGCGTGCCCTAAGCACAGAGGCCGGGAAGCAGCGCGCGCTGCCAGCAGAGCGGGAGGAAGCTGCCGGGCACGGAGCGGAGAGGTGACGGGAACGGCGTCCCTGCCTAACAGGAGGCAGGGACGCCGACGCTACAGACAGCAGCATTTAACATGTTAACAGCCGCAAGTGGATCGCGATTGCATCCGCGGCTGCTGGGGGCACATGTCAGCTGTATAAATCACGGTTTTAGGCACTGGTCTTGTAGTGTGGTATTGGTCTGCGACCAAGTGTGAATAGGTTCAACAAAACACAGCTGGCAGACTTTAAATGGAGTGTAATATTTGGCACGCTCCACAAAATGTCACGATTATTAGGTAAGGTGTGTATAGGAAAATGTTATTTAAGGAAATAAAATGTACATTTTATTGGGGAATCCACCGCAGTCAGAGATTTTAGTCCAGTGTTTTCCTGTAACTCACATAGCAGTAGAAGACAAAGACAGAAACACAATACACAAATAACGGTAAAGTTTTAAATATTAGAGTTAGGACTGTCCCATAAGGGTCACCGTTACGAGGCGGGATGGCTTTCGCATTATTTAGACAAAAATTATGTTAACTAAGTACGCTTTATTATTTTCATGCACTATCGCGATTAATTTATTTACTGCAGGGTGTTTGAGTATTGTATTTCTGTCTTAGTTTTTTTCTGGTTAGTGGCCATGTGTGAACATGCTCTTACATTCTGCATGCACGACAATTTAAATTCCAGTTCATGTCTCGAGGTTTTTTCATATAGCAGTAGGTTATATGGATTAAAATAAAGGTTCATTTAAATAGCTGTCATGAATTATAACATGGGGCTGTGGGATATTTGCAGTCTGTGACTTTTTTGTTTAGTAATTTATTTCCTGAAGTGTAAACTTGATACATAAAACAGCAGTGTCCGTTATGATGACATCACAAAGCACATGACAGCACCGAGAACATGACATCATAGACCTCACATGACATCATAACTGCTACAGAATGTATAAAGTTCTATTCCTGAGCCATCTTGTGTCACAGCTTGAAGAGGACCAGTCCAGGTAAGTAGCTCATCACTGAACGCTGGGGATCAGGTCACATCGGAAAGGGAGGAGGACTGGCTGCACAGCATTGTGTCACAGCACAAACAGCAGAGCAGGATCAGGAAAAGATCTGCAGTGTGTGCTGTATGGACTGTGTCCTCATCCCCATGATATTTCCAGATGATTATTAGCTGCATTGTTTTCTTTCTTCCTGACCTTCCTCAAGGCTGTTCTGAGATCTGTGGAGTAACTATCATACGTCCGGCAATTATCAACTGAGAAGACTTTTTGGGATTCAGCAAGAAGGTAGGTGTGCGTGCATGTGAGTGTGTGTGTAGGCACAGCATTGAAGGTTTGTGTGACCCCAGATCTAAAGGGAAGTGTGTCTGTGACCCCAGCACTACAAGGATGTGTGTCTGTGACCCCACCAATAAAGGGATGTGTGTCTGTGACCCCACCAATAAAGGGATGTGTGTCTGTGACCCCACCAATAAAGGGATGTGTGCCTGTGACCCCACCAATAAAGGGGTGGCTGTGTGATGGTTTGTGTGTCCCTGCACTAATGGGGTGTGTGTTTGTGTCCTCAACACTTCAGCACTGAAGGGGTGTGTGCACGTGTGTTTGGCACACATGTACATGTCTCCAGAAATGTAGCACTGAAGGGCTGTGTGTGTGGCCCCAGCACTGAAAGTGTGTGTCTGTGTCTATTTGTGTGACCTCAGCACCAAAGGGATGTCTGTCTGTGATCCCAGAAATGAAGGGGTGTCTCTGTGACCCCATCAATAACGGGGTGTCTGTGTAATGGTTTGCGTGTCCCTGCACTAATGGGGTGTGTGCTTGTTTCCTAAACACTGCAGCACTGAAGGGGTGTGTGCACGTGTGTTTGGCACACGTGTACATATCCTCTGAAATGCAGCACTGAAGGGCTGTGTGTGTGGCTCCAGCACTGAAGGTGTGTGTCTGTTTGTGTGACCTCAGCACAAAAGGGATGTGTGTCTGTGACCCCAGCAATAAAGATGTGTGTCTATATGGCCCCATCAATAACGGGGAAGCTGTGTGATGGTTTGCGTGTCCCTGCACTAATGGGGTGTGTGCTTGTTTCCTCATCACTGCAACACTGAAGGGGTGTGTGCACGTGTGTTTGGCACACGTGTACATGTCCCCTGAAATGCAGCACTGAAGGGCTGTGTGTGTGGGTCCAGCACAGAAGGTGTGTGTCTGTGTCTGTTTGTGTGACCTCAGCACCAAAGGGATGTGTGTCTGTGATCCCAGAAATGAAGGGGTGTCTCTGTGACCCCATCAATAAAGGGGTGGATGTGTGATGGTTTGCGTGTCCCTGCACTAATGGGGTGTGTGCTTGTTTCCTCAACACTGCAGCACAGAAGGGGTGTGTGAACGTGTGTTTGGCACACGTGTACATGTCCCATGAAATGCAGCACTGAAGGGCTGTGTGTGTGGCCCCAGCACTGAAGGTGTGTGTCTGTGTCTGTTTGTGTGACCTCAGCACCAAAGGGATGTGTGTCTGTGACCCCAGCAATGAAGGGGTGTGTCTCTTTGGCCCATCAATAAAAGGGATGGTTGTGTGATGGTTTGTGTGTCCCTGCACTAATGGAGTGGGTGTTTGTGTCCTCAACACTGCAGCACTGAAGGGGTGTGTGCACGTGTGTTTGGCACAAGTGTACATGTCTCATGAAATGCAGCGCTGACGGGCTGTGTGTGTGGCCCCAGCACTGAAGGTGTGTGTCTGTCTCTGTTTGTGTGACCTCAGCACCAAAGGGATGTGTGTCTGTGATCCCAGAAATGAAGGGGTGTCTCTGTGACCCCATCAATCAAGGGGTGGATGTGTGATGGTTTGCGTGTCCCTGCACTAATGGGGTGTGTGCTTGTTTCCTCAACACTGCACCACAGAAGGGGTGTGTGAACGTGTGTTTGGCACACATGTACATGTCCCATGAAATGCAGCACTGAAGGGCTGTGTGTGTGGCCCCAGCACTGAAGGTGTGTGTCTGTGTCTGTTTGTGTGACCTCAGCACCAAAGGGATGTGTGTCTGTGACCCCAGCAATGAAGGGGTGTGTCTCTATGGCCCCATCAATAAAAGGGATGGTTGTGTGATGGTTTGTGTGCCCCTGCACTAATGGGGTGGGTGTTTGTGTCCTCAACACTGCAGCACTGAAGGGGTGTGTGCACGTGTGTTTGGCACAAGTGTACATGTCTCATGAAATGCAGCGCTGAAGGGCTGTGTGTGTGGCCCCAGCACTGAAGGTGTGTGTCTGTGTCTGTTTGTGTGACCTCAGCACCAAAGGGATGTGTGTCTGTGACCCCAGCAATAAAGATGTGTGTCTCTATGGCCCCATCAATTACGGGGAGGCTGTGTGATGGTTTGCGTGTCCCTGCACTAATGGGGTGTGTGCTTGTTTCCTCATCACTGCAACACTGAAGGGGTGTGTGCACGTGTGTTTGGCACACGTCTACATGTCCCCTGAAATGCAGCACTGAAGGGCTGTTTGTGTGGCTGCAGCACTGAAGGTGTGTGTCTGTGTCTGTTTGTGTGACCTCAGCACCAAAGGGATGTGTGTCTGTGATCCCAGAAATGAAGGGGTGTCTCTGTGACCCCATCAATAAAGGGGTGGATGTGTGATGGTTTGTGTGTCCCTGCACTTAAGGGGTGTGTGCTTGTTTCCTCAACACTGCAGCACAGAAGGGGTGTGTGCACGTGTGTTTGGCACAAGTGTACATGTCTCATGAAATGCAGCGCTGAAGGGCTGTGTGTGTGGCCCCAGCACTGAAGGTGTGTGTCTGTGTCTGTTTGTGTGACCTCAGCACCAAAGCGATGTGTGTCTGTGACCCCAGCAATAAAGATGTGTGTCTCTATGGCCCCATCAATTACGGGGAGGCTGTGTGATGGTTTGCATGTCCCTGCACTAATGGGGTGTGTGCTTGTTTCCTCATCACTGCAACACTGAAGGGGTGTGTGCACGTGTGTTTGGCACACGTCTACATGTCCCCTGAAATGCAGCACTGAAGGGCTGTTTGTGTGGCTCCAGCACTGAAGGTGTGTGTCTGTGTCTGTTTGTGTGACCTCAGCACCAAAGGGATGTGTGTCTGTGACCCCAGCAATGAAGGGGTGTGTCTCTATGGCCCCATCAATAAAAGGGATGGTTGTGTGATGGTTTGTGTGTCCCTGCACTAATGGGGTGGGTGTTTGTGTCCTCAACACTGCAGCACTGAAGGGGTGTCTGCACGTGTGTTTGGCACAAGTGTACATGTCTCATGAAATGCAGCGCTGAAGGGCTGTGTGTGTGGCCCCAGCACTGAAGGTGTGTGTCTGTTTCTGTTTGTGTGACCTCAGCACCAAAGGGATGTGTGTCTGTGACCCCAGCAATAAAGATGTGTGTCTCTATGGCCCCATTAATTACGGGGAGGCTGTGTGATGGTTTGCGTGTCCCTGCACTAATGGGGTGTGTGCTTGTTTCCTCATCACTGCAACACTGAAGGGGTGTGTGCAAGTGTGTTTGGCACACATGTACATGTCCCCTGAAATGCAGCACTGAAGGGCTGTGTGTGTGGCCCCAGCACTGAAGGTGTGTGTCTGTGTCTGTTTGTGTGACCTCAGCACCAAAGGTATGTGTGTCTGTGACCCCAGCAATGAAGGGGTGTGTCTCTATGGCCCCATCAATAAAAGGGATGGTTGTGTGATGGATTGTGTGTCCCTGCACTAATGGGGTGTGTGTTTGTGTCCTCAACACTGCAGCACTGAAGGGGTGTGAGCACGTGTGTTTGGCACAAGTGTACATATCCCCTGAATTGCAGCACTAAAGGTCTGTGTGTGTGGCCCCAGCACTGAAGGTGTGTGTCTGTGTCTGTTTGTGTGACCTCAGCACCAAAGGGATGTGTCTGTGATCCCAGAAATGAAGGGGTGTCTCTGTGACCCCATCAATATCGGGGTGGATGTGTGATGGTTTGCGTGTCCCTGCACTAATGGGGTGTGTGCTTGTTTCCTCAACACTGCAGCACAGAAGGGGTGTGTGAACGTGTTTGGCACACGTGTACATGTCCCCTGAAATGCAGCACTGAAGGGCTGTGTGTGTGGCCCCAGCATTGAAGGTGTGTGTCTGTGTCTGTTTGTGTGATCTCAGCACCAAAGGGATGTGTGTCTGTGACCCCAGCAATGAAGGGGTGTGTCTCTATGGCCCCATCAATAAAAGGGGTGCTTGTGTGATGGTTTGTGTGTCCCTGCACTAATGGGGTGGGTGTTTGTGTCCTCAACACTGCAGCACTGAAGGGGTGTGTGCACGTGTGTTTGGCACAAGTGTACATGTCTCATGAAATGCAGCGCTGAAGGGCTGTGTGTGTGGCCCCAGCACTGAAGGTGTGTGTCTGTGTCTGTTTGTGTGACCTCAGCACCAAAGGGATGTGTGTCTGTGACCCCAGCAATAAAGATGTGTGTCTCTACGGCCCCATCAGTAACGGGGAGGCTGTCTGATGGTCTGCGTGTCCCTGCACTAATGGGGTGTGTGCTTGTTTCCTCATCACTGCAACACTGAAGGGGTGTGTGCACGTGTGTTTGGCACACATGTTCATGTCCCCCGAAATGCAGCACTGAAGGGCTGTGTGTGTGGCTCCAGCACTGAAGGCGTGTGTCTGTTGTCTGTTTGTGTGACCTTAGCACCAAAGGGATGTGTGTCTGTGACCCCAGAAATGAAGGGGTGTCTATGTGACCCCATCAATAAAGGGGTGGATGTTTGATGGTTTGCGTGTCCCTGCACTAATGGGGTGTGTGTTTGTGTCCTCAACACTGCAGCACTGAAGGGGTGTGTGCACGTGTGTTTGGCACACGTGTACATGTCCCCTGAAATGCAGCACTGAAGGGGTGTGTGTGTGGCCCCAGCACTGAAGGTGTGTGTCTGTTTGTGTGACCTCAGCACCAAAGGGATGTGTGTCTGTGACCCCAGCAATGAAGGGGTGTGTCTCTATGGCCCCATCAATAAAGGGGTGGTTGTGTGATGGTTTGCGTGTCCCTGCACTAATCGGGTGTGTGTTTGTGTCCTCAACACTGCAGCACTGAAGGGGTGTGTGCACGTGTGTTTGGCACAAGTGTACATGTCTCATGAAATGCAGCGCTGAAGGGCTGTGTGTGTGGCCCCAGCACTGAAGGTGTGTGTGTGTCTGTTTGTGTGACCTCAGCACCAAAGGGATGTGTGTCTGTGACCCCAGCAGTAAAGATGTGTGTCTCTATGGCCCCATCAATATCGGGGAGGCTGTGTGATGGTTTGCGTGTCCCTGCACTAATGGGGTGTGTGTTTGTGTCCTCAACACTGCAACACTGAAGAGGTGTGTACACGTGTGTTTGGTAAACGTGTACATGTCCCCTGAAATGCAGCACTGAAGGGCTGTGTGTGTGGCCTCAGCACTGAAGGTGTGTGTCTGTGTCTGTTTGTGTGACCTCAGCACCAAAGGGATGTGTGTCTGTGACCCCAGAAATGAAAAGGTGTCTCTGTGACCACATCAATAAAGGGGTGGTTGTGTGATGGTTTGTGTGTCCCTGCACTAATGGGGTGTGTGTTTGTGTCCTCAACACTGCAGCACTGAAGGGGTGTGTGCACGTGTGTTTGGCACACGTGTACATTTCCCCTGAAATGCAGCACTGAAGGGCTGTGTGTGTGGCCCCAGCACTGAAGGTGTGTGTCTGTGTCTGTTCGTGTGACCTCAGCACCAAAGGGATGTGTGTCTGTGACCCCAGCAGTAAAGATGTGTGTCTCTATGGCCCCATCAATATCGGGGAGGCTGTGTGATGGTTTGCGTGTCCCTGCACTAATGGGGTGTGTGTTTGTGTCCTCAACACTGCAGCACTGAAGGGGTTTGTGCTCTCGTGTTTGGCACACGTGTACATGTCCCCTGAAATGCAGCACTGAAGGGCTGTGTGTGTGGCTCCAGCACTGAAGGTGAGTGTCTGTGTCTGTTTGTGTGACCTCAGCACCAAAGGGATGTGTGTCTGTGACCCCAGCAATGAAGGGCTGTGTCTCTATGGCCCCATCAATAAAGGGGTGGTTGTGTGATGGTTTGCGTGTCCCTGCACTAATGGGGTGTGTGTTTGTGTCCTCAACACTGCAGCACTGAAGGGGTGTGTGCACGTGTGTTTGGCACACGTGTACATGTCCCCTGAAATGCAGCACTGAAAGGCTGTGTGTGTGGCCCCATCACTGAAAGTGTGTGTCTGTGTCAGTTTGTGTGACCTCAGCACCAAAGGGATGTGTGTCTGTGACCCCAGCAATAAAGATGTGTGTCTCTATGGCCCCATCAATAACGTGGAGGCTGTGTGATGGTTTGCGTGTCCCTGCACTAATGGGGTGTGTGCTTGTTTCCTCATCACTGCAACACTGAAGGGGTGTGTGCACGTGTGTTTGGCACACGTGTACTTGTTCCCTGAAATGCAGCAATGAAGGGCTGTGTGTGTGGCTCCAGCACTGAAGGTGTGTGTCTGTGTCTGTTTGTGTGACCTCAGCACCAAAGGGATGTGTGTCTGTGACCCCAGCAATAAAGATGTGTGTCTCTATGGCCCCATCAATAACGGGGAGGCTGTGTGATGGTTTGCGTGTCCCTGCACTAATGGGGTGTGTGCTTGTTTCCTCATCACTGCAACACTGAAGGGGTGTGTGCACGTGTGTTTGGCACACGTGTACATGTCCCCTGAAATGCAGCACTGAAGGGCTGTGTGTGTGGCCCCAGCACTGAAGGTGTGTGTCTGTGTCTGTTTGTGTGACCTCAGCACCAAAGGGATGTGTGTCTGTGACCCCAGCACTGAAGATGTGTGTGTCTGTGACCCCATCAATAACGGGGTGGCTGTGTGATGGTTTGTGTGTCCCTGGTCTGTGTGTTTGTCTACCGAGCACTGCAGCACTGAAGGGGTGTGTGCACGTGTGTTTATTGTATGTGTATAGAGGTGAGTGTGTATTTGTGTCTGTGTGTGTATGTATGTGTGTGTTGAGGTGAGTGTGTGTGAATGTTCATGTATGTATTAAAGGTAACCCATCACTTCATGTCAGGCCCCTAAACCACCACCATTGTGAAATACCACTGTGTAATGAGTTTATAAAGATGCCCCTGTATAAATCATTCATTTCTGCATTGTGTAGACAATGAGCTTATAATGAACCAACAGTTTATACAAGGACATATTTATTATTCTGTTGGTGCCTTGGTGGTGATTTCATTCCCAGTCCCCTTAAAGGGTTATTTGGGACTTAAGAATTGATGACCTATCTGTAAGATCGCTCATCAGTATGAGATCGGAGGGTCTGACACCTGGCACCCCCACGATCAGCTGAAATCTGCTCCGGCAGGTGCCAGACACATGATAAGCATACTTGATAGGACGCTGCTTCTGGTCTATAGGACGCACACAATACTCAGCAAGATTTTTTGTTAAAAAGTGCGTCATATAGTCTAGAAAATACAGTTAATGACGGTCACTCTTTAACTAAGAAATGCATCTTAACTTATGAAGGACTATATCCGTCATAATTCTGCTCCCCGCATTTCTTGCAGGCTCACACGCCGAGTCTGCATCTTTCTCGGCAGATGATGGCTGTGTTATTCAGCAGTCATATGCCTCTAACAGTCGCAGGTTGAGCGGAGCTCTGCCCACGACAGTTAGCCTATTAAATCTTGCTATCAGTCTGTGACAGCGGCATTTAATGTGCGCCAGCAGGGGGTGCACCATTCCATCTCTTCATTGGCGCACCCGTGACTTGATCACTGAAGATCCCTGTGTCTGTCATCACTGGATTCCTGTGACAGCCAGCCTGGTGCTAGTGTTCATAGGAGACGGTGATCTCTGCTATATATAGCAATGCTGTATATAGCACAAGCAATCAGATGACTGCAGGTTCAAGCCCCCTAAAGAGACGAACAAATACAGTGAAAAGTAACAAAAAAATGAAAAAAGTATAAAAGTTCAAATCATCCCAGTTTTCCCCCCATTAAAAATTAAGAAATATAAAACATTTAAAAAATACACATATTTGGTATCGCTGCGTTTGTAAAAGTCAGATCCATCAAAATATAAAATAAATTAATCCATTTAGTAAACGGCGTAACTAGAAAATTACATAAAATGCCAGAATTACAGATTTTCAGTCGTTGCAACAAGAAAAAAATAAATAATAACAGGCAATCAAAACATTGTATATACCCCAAAATGATATCAATATAACCATCAGTTTGTGGTGCAAAAAACTAGCCCTCACGCAGCCCCATTCCCGAAACATGAAAATGCCGCGGCTTTCGCATCTCGGAAAGTGGCGACACAAGCAAATTATTTTTCATCACTTAAATATAAATCCTATAAATCGTCACTTAAGTAGAAGAGATGAAGCTTTACTACCTCCTGCTCCAGCTCCAGCACTTCACCGCTGCCGCTGATCTTTAGTCACTGGCTTCAAGGGTGACATCATGACTGCAGCTCTGCAGCCAATCACTTGGCTCAGAGGCCCACGCTGACAGAGCTTCTAAGCTCAGTGATTGGCTGCAGCAATGATGTGTGCTGAAGTTGAGCCATCACCCCTGCAGCCTGTCACAATAGAGCACAGGAAGCGCTGAAGATCCAGAGCTGGAGCAGCAGGAGAAAGTAAAGCTCTGTGTGTTTTCTCTACCACTGGGAACCTCCTATATATTACATAAAAACATTCCTGAAAACCCCTTTAATCTGACTTTATAGAAAAAGTCTATATCCGGCTACTGTCCTCCCCTCATGAATCACAAAATATGCCAAGTGTGAACAACTCCTGTCCCCAAATGAGGACTTGCAGGCGATCAGTTGATAGTCGGGGGTCCGGCAGTGAACACCCTCAGCAATCAGCTGGGTTTTGCTGGACGTAGCGGCCTCTCCAGGACACATGTGGTATTACATGGTGCTCTTTCAGAATAATATGTAATATGTAATACATGATATCTTGAAGTCTTCCAGAAGAAGATATTGGCAGACAGGTAATGACTTATTACCTACCAGCCATTGTCTCCTTTATCACTCGCTAGTTCTTATACACATTTGGATGATTTCACATCTTCGTTGGAAGCCGTATTAGGAACCTCCATCGCAGATTTTATCATATAGGACGAGTTTTCAACCAACAGCTATTTGGCCATTGTTCACATGACGTAAGCCTATGTTATATACAGCAATATGCAGCAGGATACACGAGATCCAGGGAAATATCCGATCGCCAGAAATGGGGTCAGGAAGGAATTTTTTTCCCCCCTGAATCAGAATTCTTTTGGGGGGTTTCTTTGCCTTCTTCTGGATCTTTGGGTCCCAATGACTCTCAGGTGGTCCCCAATGACCGCAGCTCGTTTTGTGGTCTCCACCGGGGCCAATCTGAGAGTGACTGTGACCATAGTTTAATTTCTTAAAGGACCAGTAATATTTTCATTACAATGTTGCTTATTGCTATTTCAATAAAAAAATTAATTATATATATATATTGTTTTGTGTGTTTTTTTTTTCCTGGATTTCACCTTACACAGTGAGAATGATAAGAGTAATCACAAAATATGGGGGCTCCATACACAGAGAGAACTCTGGTACCAAATTCCATGACAATTGTTCTGGGGTTCAGTCTGTGATGGAGCAGTAACATTGTATCCAGGACGTCGTACACACCATGCTACAGAAAGAAGACTGAAGAACGGGACGCAGCCGCAGAATACAGGAGACACAGGGTCTTGTGTAACAGTAAAAAACAGGAAAGATGATCAACAAGTGGCCGGGGGGCTCCAGGACCAAACCAGGAGGGAGGCCTCAGTCATCAGTGGCCAATATTCCCATGAAGTGGCCACATTTACCAACCGTTCTGCAGCCACTCGTTTACCTTTGTCCAGCACCTCCGTCGCTCCTTGCAGTTATTAGGCCACCACTGAAATTCTTTTCTGACTACACACAGACACCTAGATAGAAACCGTGCATGCCGCCATCACCGGACACAACCAGAGTCCTGGTCCAGACCAGTGGCCTTTCCAATTCAAGTCTACTTGGGTTTAAACAAGGGCACTGTCTCTAAGAGAACCATGTGCTTGCCACTTGGAACAGCAGCAATACAGTAACACCAGGTTAATATTCTTCGGGCACAGAGATGCACAGACAGTGAACCCTCTTAAAAAGAAGAATTGGACTGACATTCCCTAAGCAATAAGTACCCACACAATTGGAGGGACAGATTGCTAGTCCTTGCTGCACCATGGTGTATGCCCAGTGGTGGCCACTCTTAGTCTAAGTTGGCTCTTCAGATTGCATGGTGATAAAGAACCTGAGGGCCATATACCTTCAAGAAAAAGATCTCATAAGGACACGTTGCCTTGAATTGTGAAGAACACACTAATGTTTTCCATACAATTCTATTGTGTTCTATTCAGGAAATATTAAAGAAAGTCTGGTCCTTAGAAGTTATAAAATGAGGTCAATCCAACCTCAGGTGAAGAACAACACATCACAAATTACACCAGGCCATCGAATACTTACCAAAAAATAGACTTAAATGCAGAAACAGTGTGTGAAAAATTAAAGGGGTTGTCCAATGGAAACAAGCTCCAATCTACAGGAACCTTCATCCCCTTTAAATTGGAACGGTGGTCCGCATGCTAAAATGCTGCTCCATTCATTCTATATGAGGCGGCCATGAAGTGCGCCCGACTTTTTTGGACCGATGAGACAGAGTGGCCTTACAGAAAAGAGTCCTTGGATTGGACGCCGAGTTACGGACCCCAAAGCAGCACTGAATATGATGTACTAGTGGGAGTCACGAGTGCAAGGGTTCAAGGGCGCCAGTAGTGGAAGACATAGTGCGAAACCGAAGAACAAGTAAGCAGACCTGCTGATCAGCACTGCAGTGCCGAGGCCGAGTTATGGCGAAATAGGGAGCGACAGTGCGCCTCACCAGTCCTGGGAGTATATTACAGAGGAAGGATACTGTGTGGAAAATGCTTCATACTGTAAAGGAAACCTCCAGAACACTTTGTGCCCCCCGATATCCCTTGTATGCCGGGACGTTGCTAGGGTCCTAAAAGATCAGGGGCCAAAGCCCCAAAGTAGGTGTTTCCCCATACAACCTCCCCGCCACTTAAAAGAGGACCTATACATATATAATTACAGTACACCATTGTTGCCAACCTAAAATACACAACTGAAAGACCAATATTCCCAAAATTACTTCTATACAAGGCAATAATAATCCCGCTACACAATGCCCTCTACCATCAACACTACACAGTGAGTACATAGTATTATGATATGACCATTGCCTCTACATAAAAAAAGACACCGTACAAAGACCATCTGACTTCTCACATTTCCAGCACCGTCCCCATCTATTCCCACCCTGCACAACCTCCCCATGCTGCCTGCTCTTCCGATGTGGAATAGGAACCTCAATACTTCAAAAATTATGTCATTACTATGATTACCCTCCACCAATTAATGCTACAAAGACTGTGTGCCAGATAGAGGGGACCTATAAAAATAATAGAGTCCCATAGAAAGTAGTAAAGACCCCACTGTGCTACCTAGCAAGTAATAATGCCAGATATGCTCTTATGAAAGTTTCAATATCTGAAGTGTTCCCTCCAAGCAACAAATACCGTTGAGAATCCCCTTTAAGTAATAATGCCCCCTTAAAGCCACAATCAAACTACACCCAACTACAAAGTTCTTCTTCAAGTCTATGGAAGATGATTTCGGGGTGGTGAAAGAAGAAATTTCTGATGATGCTCCCATTTAAAAGAAATAATGTCCTGAGTGCCCCCATAGCACCCTGTATATGGTATGATAGTCCCACAGCTCACTACACACTGTATGATGGTCCCCACAGCTCCCTATACACTGCATGATGGTCCCCACAGCTCCCTAGACACTGTATGATGGTCCCCACAGCTCCCTACGCACTGTATGATGATCCCCATAGCTCCCTATACCCTGTATGATGGTCCCCACAGCTCCGTATGCACTGCATAATGGTCCCCACAGCTCCCTATGCCCTGAATGATGGTACCCACAGCTCCATATGCACTGTATCATGGTCCCCACATCTCCCTACGCTCTGTGTGATGGTCCCCACAGCTCCCTATGGACTGTATGATGGTCCCCACAGCTCCCTATGCACTGTATGATGGTACCCACAGCTCCATATACACTGGTAACATGGTCCCCACAGCTCCCTACGCTCTGTATGATGGTCCCCACAGCTCCCTATACACTGTATGATGGTCCCCACAGCTCCCTACACACTGTATGATGGTCCCCACAGCACCTTAGATACTGTGCGATGGTCCCCACAGCTCCCTAGACACTATATGATGGTCCCCACAGCTTCATACACACTGTATGATTGTCCCCACAGCTCCTTAGATACTGGATGAGGGTCCCCACAGCTCCCTAGACACTGTATGATGATCCCCACAGCTCCCCCATGCACTGTATGATGGTCCCCACAGCTCACTATGCATTGCATAATGGTCCCCACAGCTCTCTATGCTCTGTATGATGGTCCCCACAGCTCCCTAGACACTATATGATGGTCCCCACAGCTTCATACACACTGTATGATTGTCCCCACAGCTCCTTAGATACTGGATGAGGGTCCCCACAGCTCCCTAGACACTGTATGATGATCCCCACAGCTCCCCCATGCACTGTATGATGGTCCCCACAGCTCACTATGCATTGCATAATGGTCCCCACAGCTCTCTATGCTCTGTATGATGGTCCCCATAGCTCCCTATGCCATGTATGATGGAACCCACAGCTCCCTATGCACTGTATGATGGTCCCCACAGCTATCTACGCTCTGTATGATGGAACCCACAGCTCTCTACGCTCCGAATGATGGAACCCACAGCTCACTATACACTGCATAATGGTCCCCACAGCTCCCTATGCCCTGTATGATGGTCCCCACATCTCCCTATGCACTGTATGATGGTCCCCACAGCTCTCTACGCTCTGTATGATAGTCCCCACGGCTCCTTATACACTGTATGATGGTCCCCTCAGCTCCTTATACACGGTATGATGGTCCTCACAGCTCCTTATGTACTGTATGATAGTCCCCACAACTCCCTATGCACTGTATGATGGTCCCCACAACTCCCTATGCACTGCATAATGGTCCCCACAGCTCCCTACGCACTGCATAATGGTCCCCACAGCTCCCTACGCACTGCATAATGGTCCCCACAGCTCCCTATGCATTGTCTGATGGTCCCCACATATCCCTATGCACTGTATGATGGTCCCCACAACTACCTATGCACGGCATAATGGTCCCCACAGCTCCCTATGCACTGCATAATGGTCCCCACAGCTCCCTATGCACTGTATAATGGTCTCCACAGCTCCCTATGCATTGTCTGATGGTCCCCACAGCTCCTTATGCACTGTATGATGGTCTCTACAACTCCTTATAACTGGCATGATGGTGCCTACAACTCCCTATATCCTGTATAATGGCCCTCACAGCCCCATATATACAGTACTGTATGATGGCCCCCGCAGCCCAATATATACTGTATGATGGCCCCCATACCCACTTGTACACTATATTATGGCTCCTACAGCTCCCTTTATACTGTATGATGGCCCCACAGCCCCTTATAAACTGTATTCTGGCACCCACTCCCCATTTTATATAATATGATGGTCCCACTGCCCCTTATATATAGCATGATGACTCCCATAGCCCCTTATAGTATGATGGCACCCACACCCCTTATATATACAGGTGCATCTCACTAAATTAGAATATCAGCAAAAAGTTTATTTATTTTAGTTCTTCAATGCAGAAAATGAAACTCATATATTATATAAAGTCATTACAATCAAAGTGATCTATTTCAAGTGTTTATTTCTGTTAATGTTGATGATTATGTCCAGGGGCGCACATAGAAATCATGAGGCCCCATAGCAGAAGCTCTAATTGGACCCCCCCACCAAAAAAATAACGAAATATTTGTCTGTGTCACAGAAGAGCCGATCTCACAACTTTCCAGCCTTTACTTCGTTTTTCTAATTTTCCTCCTACTGAAGTCCTAGATCCCTCTTTCATTGCCCCCATGAAGTATGATGCCAATAAAAGTGCCCCCCAAACACAGTATGATACCCCCATGGTGCATTCCTCCACATTAGCCTCTACATGAACAGTATAATGACCTTATTGTACCCCACTTCAACTCCCAAGGCAAAGTATGGTGACCCTAACACAGTATGATCCCCCAACTGTGACTCCCACACAGCCCTCCATACAGTATAATGGGCCTACATACAGTATAATGGCCCACACTAGCCCTCCAAACAGTATAATGGCCCCACACAGCCCTCCAAACAGTATGATGGACCTACATACAGTATAATGGCCCACACTAGCCCTCCAAACAGTATAATGGCCCCACACAGCCCTCCAAACAGTATGATGGACCTACATACAGTATAATGGCCCACACTAGCCCTGCAAACAGTATAATGGCCCCACACAGCCCTCCAAACAGTATGATGGGCCTACATACACTATAATGGCCCACACTAGCCCTCCAAACAGTATGATGGACCCCACACAAACCTTCACACCGTATAATTGCTTTCATACAGTATAATGGCCCCCCACATAGCCCTCAAAATATCATAATGGCCCCACATAGACTTCCATATAGTATAATATGCCACCCATAATCCTCCATATAGTATAATGCACCCTCCAAAATCCTCCATATAGTATAATGCACACCCCATAATTCTCCATATAGTATAATGCATCCCCCATAATCCTCCATATAGTATAATGAACTTCCCATGGTCCTCGATAGAATATAATGCACTCACCATAGTCCTCCATACAGTATATTTCACACCCCAAAGGGCAAAATGCAGCCCCCATATAGTATAATGCACCACACAGTCCTGCAGTATTATGGGCACCACGTACTCACTGATTTTAAAATACCGTATGTTTTAAATAAGACGACCCGAGTATAAGCCGAGGCCCTTAATTTTACCACAAAAAAACTGGGAAAAAGTATTGAGTTGAGTATAAGCCTAGGGTGGGAAATGCAGCAGCTACTGGAAAATTTCACCATCCTGGTATGTATGGCACCCCTCATCACCAATCCTGGTATGTATGGCACCCCTCATCCCCCAATCCTGGTACATATGGCACCCCTCATCCCCCAATCCTGGTATGCGTGGCCCCCTCATCCCCCAATCCTGGTATGCATGGCCCCCCCTCATCCCCCAATCCTCGTATGCATAGCACCCCTCATCCCCCAATCCTGGTATGTGTGGCCTCCTCATCCCCCAATCCTGGTATGTATGGCACCCCTGATACCCCAATCCTGGTACATATGGCACCCCTCATCCCCCAATCCTGGTATGCGTGGCCCCCTCATCCCCCAATCCTGGTATGTGTGGCCTCCTCATCACCCAATCTTGGTATGTGTGGCCTCCTCATCCCCCAATCCCGGTATGTGTGGCCTCCTCATCCCCCAATCCTGGAATGTGTGGCCTCCTCATCCCCCAATCCTGGTATGTGTGGCCTTCTCATCCCCCAATCCCCTGGTGTGTGTGGACCCCTCAACCCCCAATCCTGGTATGCATGGCCCCCTCATCCTCCAATCCTGGTATGTGGGGCCTCCTCACCCCCCAATCCTGGTACGTGTGGCCCCATCACTGCACACTGTCTGTCATCACTGTATTCCTGTGACAGCCAGCCTGTTGCTAGTGTTCATAGGAGACCGTGATTTCTGCTATATATAGCAATGCTGTATATAGCACAAGCAATCAGATGACTGCAGATTCAAGCCCCCTAAAGAGACGAACAAATACAGTGAAAAGTAAAAAAAAATTGAAAAAAGTATAAAAGTTCAAATCATCCCAGTTTTCCCCCATTTAAAATTAAGAAATATAAAACATTTAAAAAATACACATATTTGGTATCGCTGCGTTAGTAAAAGTCAGATCCATCAAAATATAAAATAAATTAATCCATTTAGTAAACGGCGTAACTAGAACATTACATAAAATGCCAGAATTACAGACTTTTTTTAAAAAAATATATAATAACAGGCAATCAAAACATTGTATATACCCCAAAATGATATCAATATAACCATCAGTTTGTGGTGCAAAAAACAGCCCTCACGCAGCCCCATTCCCGAAACATGAAAACGCCGCGGCTTTCAGATCTCGGAAAGTGGCGACACAAGCAAATTATTTTTATTATTTTTACAAATTTCAGAATTTTTTTTCATCACTTAAATATAAATCCTATAAATCGTCACTTAAGTAGAAGAGATGAAGCTTTACTACCTCCTGCTCCAGTTCCAGCACTTCACCGCTGCCGCTGATCTTTAGTCACTGGCTTCTAGGGTGACATCATGACTGCAGCTCTGCAGCCAATCACTTGGCTCAGTGGGCCATGCTGACAGAGCTTCTAAGCTCAGTGATTGGCTGCAGCAATGATGTGTGCTGAAGTTGAGCCATCACCCCTGCAGCCTGTCACAATAGAGCACAGGAAGCGCTGAAGATCCAGAGCTGGAGCAGCAGGAGAAAGTAAAGCTCTGTGTGTTTTCTCTACCACTGGGAACCTCCTATATATTACATAAAAACATTCCTGAAAACCCCTTTAATCTGACTTTATAGAAAAAGTCTATATCCGGCTGCTGTCCTCCCCTCATGAATCACAAAATATGCCAAGTGTGAACAACTCCTGTCCCCAAATGAGGACTTGCAGGCGATCAGTTGATAGTCGGGGGTCTGGCAGTGACCACCCTCAGCAATCAGCTGTGTTTTGCTGGACGTAGTGGCCTCTCCAGGACACATGTGGTATTACATGGTGCTCTTTCAGAATAATATGTAATATGTAATACATGATATCTTGAAGTCTTCCAGAAGAAGATATTGGCAGACAGGTAATGACTTATTACCTACCAGCCATTGTCTCTTTATCACTCGCTAGTTCTTATACACATTTGGATGATGTCACATCTTCGTTGGAAGCCGTATTAGGAACCTCCATCGCAGATTTTATCATACAGGACGAGTTCTCAGCCAACAGCTATTTGGCCATTGTTCACATGACGCAAGCCTATGTTATATACAGCAATATGCAGCAGGATACACAGGGAAATGCAGGGAAATATCCAATCGCCAGAAATGGGGTCAGGAGTGGTATGTGTGGCCTTCTCATCCCCCAATCTGGTATGTGTGGCCCCCTCATCCCCCAATCCTGGTATGCATGGCCCCCTCATCCCCCAATCCTGGTATGTATGGCCTCCTCACCCCCCCAATCCTGGTATGTGTGGCCCCATCACTGCACACACAAAAAATAAACACTTATACTCACCTTCCTTCCTCACCTTTGCTCCAGAGCTGCTGTGTTCTGTCTGCCAGCAGCTCATGTTGGTATCTGAGCAGCGCGCGCTCTCAGTTGCCGAGGTGAGCTGCTGCTGCTGCCGGCATATTCACTCCTCTCCACGCCGGGACTATGAGCGTTGACAAGCGTGAATATGCATTCTCTTTAGTAGCGGGCACTGTAAGCAGGAGCCACGGCTCAGCGCTCCTCCGTGCCCGCTACTAAAGAGAATGAATATTCCCTCTTCTCCACACCCATGGAAGTGGAGAAGAGGGAATATTCATGTCCCTTTAGCAGCGGGCACACGTGGTAGCTACAGCAGCCGCTACTGCGTGTGCCCGCTCCTCCGCTGCCGCAACCTCCCACCCCCCCAATACTCACCTATCCTCCTCGCTCCCCCGAGGCTCACGGGCACCATAGCAGTGGTGTGGCCTGCCACCATTGGCGGTACGCCACTCATTATGGCTTACAGCCAATGAAATCACAAAAGTCATTATCTCAGTAAATTAAAATACTTTATAACATCAGCTTGAAAAATGTTTTTAAAATCCGAAATGTTGTCCTACTGAAATGTATGTTCAGTAAATGCACTCAATACTTGGTCAGGGCTCCTTTTGTATCAATACTGCATCAATGCGGCAATGTGGCATGGAGGCGATCAGCCTGTGGCACTGCTGAGGTATTATGGAAGCCCAGGTTGCTTTGATAGCAGCCTTCAGCTCGTCTGCTTTGTTGGGTTTGGTGTCTCTCATCTTCCTCTTGACAATACCCCATAGATTCTCTATAATAGACTCTCTATGGGGTTAAGGTCATGTGAGTTTGCTGACCAATTAAGCACAGTGATACTGTTGTGTGTAAACCAGGTATTGGTTTACTTTTGGCCGTGTGGACAGGTGCCAAGTCCTGCTGGAGAATGAAATTTCCATCTCCAAAAAGCTTGTCGGCAGAGGGAAGCATGAAGTGCTGTAAAATGTCCTGGTAGACGGCTGCGCTGACTTTGGTCTTGATAAAACACAGTGGACCTCCACCAGGAGATGACATGGCTCCCCAAACCATCACTGATTGTGGAAACTTCACACTAAACCTCAAGCAGCTTGGATTGTGGCCTCTTCACTCTTCCTCCAGACTCTGGGACCTTGATTTCCAAAGGAAAATTGGAACTCTGGGACCTTGTGGAGTGTGTCAATGACTGCGTTCTTGGCATTTGTCAAGTCAGCAGTCTTCCCCATGATTGTGGAGCCTACTGAAACAGACTATGGGACATTTTTAAACACTTAGGAAGCCGTTGCAGGTGCTTTTTGTTAATTATTCTAATTTACTGAGATATTGACTTTAGTGTTTTCATTGGCTGTAAGCCATAATCGTCAACATTAACAGAAATAAACACTAGAAATAGATCTCTCTGTCTGTAATGACTCTATATAATATAGGAGTTTCACTTTTTGTATTGAAGAACTCAAATAAATTAACTTTTTGATGATATTGTAATTTAGTGAGATGCACCTGCATATGATGACTGTTGCCCCCAGTGGAATATATGCGGTGTCTATTTTGGGATATTTTAGTATACCCATGATGATACTATAGACAGCCATTATACCTGGAATGGCCCCTTCCTTGCGTGCCTTGCTTTTTTTCGCTTACATGTCTAACAATCACATATGTGTTGTGTCCCTTCCCCCATCATCCTATTCTTCTATTGCTGAATAAATATGATAGATTTTATACTCCCTGGACTCCTTTGATGGTCTTTTACCCTGCGGGGTTTTCTTTCATATATGGACTCACTGTGTGGTGGTGATGGTAGAGGACATTGTGTAGCAGGATCATTTTGGCCTTGTATAGTAGAAATTTTGGGAATATTGGTCTTTGTATAGTGTATTTTAGATTAGTAACAGTCGTATACTGTAATTATAGATGTATAAATCCTCTTTTAAGTGGCGGGTAGGTTATATGGGGAAACATGTACTTTGGGGCTTGGGTCCCTGATCTCTTAGGACCCCAGCAACGCTCCTGAACTGGGGAAAAGCAGGGTCTGGAGACCACTTTAATATCATCATTTTATGGATATGACGCCAAAGAAACTAATGAAGTGCTTTGCAAAGTGCCAGAATTTTCACAATTCTGAAAATAAATTGTAAGTTTAGTTCCAGTATAAGTGATGTTAATTCTGTTATGAGAGCTAACCTTCTGAGACAGTTTATCAATGCGCTGTGTGAATTGTCACATTAAGCTTTGCTACATCTATACATAGTGAAGTTCAGGATCAAAATGCTGCAGGTCCCATCTCTTCTACAGAACAATCCCATGGAAATAAAGCCGATCATTTTATTAGACGGGATCGTTAGAACTTACCTGGTTGGATCCTTTGTTTCTGATGGTTTCTTTCCCAGGTCGTCATTAAGGCCCTTTACAATAAGCTCGAAAAACTCATCGGACTTTCTGAATCTTTCAAGCGTTTTCTCAATCACAGAAAGGACAGAAAGGAGGCGCTTATCCTGGCAGAAGAGAATCACAGATATATTGTTCTACATCTTCCAGATGTTTGGATTTATCTTCAGACTAATGATTAATCTCGCATGAAGAATGATAATATTATAACAGATCACAATTTTTGGGTAAAATTATTCAATTTTAAAAAAATATATATATATAGCAATTACATTATTCTGACAAGACCAATTTCTTTGTTTTTTTCCTCCCCTTTTTCCCAAAAAATATAACTTTGTTTTTTCATTAACAGACGGAGGGCTTGTGTTTTGTGGGACTAGTTGTTGTTTGGAATGACAACATTCAATTTAGCACATAAAGTATTGAAAAATGGGGAAAAAATCAAAGTAAGGTTATTATATTTGTTTGGGGTTTTTTTATGAACATTTAAAAAAAAATGTGGTTTGTGAGACCATTTTCATCTTGCGAAGACCTAATTTTATAAAATGATCCCATTGATGGAGTTGTCGGCTTCTTCTTGTGGAGAGATCAGTAGTTACAAGTTTCTGATTGCATTTTTGGGAGGGAAGAAGAGTGACCCAAAAACCACAACCACAACCCTGGCACTTTACTGTCCTTTACAGCATTGACCCGACGTGTAATATAGTTATATATAATGAAAGATTGCACTTATGTCAATGCAGCAGAAACAAATATTGTTTTACGCTTTTTCTTTTTTATAGTTGGCCAGAAAACCGCAGAACCTTAAGCAGAAAATGACATGAATGAGAACATCTGCCCGGCTTGTACCGGATCCGGGGGTGTTACGTACAAGGCGAAGGTCCCAGAATAAGGATTTGCTTCATTTTGGTGCAGAGTTTCTAGTAGTTTCTGGTTACTACTGTTACAGGCAGATACCGTCTGCAAATACAGCCAGCACCGCCTCAACCCCTCCATGCATGTGGACCCCGGCACAAACACTCAGGTCCATCCTTTTATGCTAAGACATTAATAATTCTACAATTATCACACACAACTTATATACAGAAACCTCCCAACCGTCCCCGATCCAATGGGACTGTCCGGCTGTCGCTGGAGGTCGGGGCTATGTCCTGACGAGCTGTGTTCTCCGCTCCGTACGCCTCGCACGCGCCCGGCTCCGCTCCGTACGCCTCGCACGCGCCCGGCTCCGCACGCCTTGTACACGCCCGGCTCCGCACGCCTCGTACACGCACGGCTCGTACACGCCCGGCTCCGCTCCGTACGCCTCGCACGCGCCCGGCTCCGCTCCGTACGCCTCGCACGCGCCCGGCTCCGCTCCGTACGCCTCGCACGTGCCCGGCTCCGCTCCGTACGCCTCGCACGCGACCGGCTTCGCTCCGTACGCCTCGCACGCGCTCGGCTCCGCTCCGTAAGCCTCGTACGCGCGCGGCTCCGCTCCGTAAGCCTCGTACGCGCGCGGCTCCGCTCCTTACGCCTCGTACGCGCGCGGCTCTGCACGCCTCGTACACGCACGGCTCGTACACGCCCGGCTCCGCTCCGTACGCCTCGCACGCGCCCGGCTCCGCTCCGTACGCCTCGCACGCGCCCGGCTCCGCTCCGTACGCCTCGCACGCGCTCGGCTCCGCTCCGTAAGCCTCGCACGCGCGAGGCTCCGCTCCTTACGCCTCGTACGCGCACAGCTCGTACACGCCCGGCTCCGCTCCATACGCCTCGCACGCGCCCGGCTCCGCTCCGTACGCCTCGCACGCGCCCGGCTCCGCTCCGTACGCCTTGCACGCGCCCGGCTCCGCTCCGTACGCCTCGCACGCGCTCGGCTCCGCTCGCCTCGTACGCGCTCGGCTCCGCTCCGTACGCCTCGTACGCGCGCGGCTCCGCTCCGTACGCGCCCGGCTCCGCAGGCCTCGTACACGTGCGGCTCCGCTCCGTACACCTCGTACACGTGCGGCTCCGCTCCGTACACCTCGTACACGCCTGGCTCCGCTCCGTACGCCTCACACGCGCTCGGCTCCGCTCCGTAAGCCTCGCACGTGCGCAGCTCCGCTCCGTACACCTCGTACACGTGCGGCTCCGCTCCGTACACCTCGTACACGTGCGGCTCCGCTCCGTACGCCAGGTACACGCCTGGCTCCGCTCCGTACGCCTCGCACGCGCTCGGCTCCGCTCCGTAAGCCTCGCACGCGCGCGGCTCCGCTCCGTACGCCTCGTACACACGCGGCTCTGCTCCGTACACCTCATACACACGCGGCTCTGCTCCGTACACACGCGGCTCTGCTCCGCACACCTCGTACACACGCGGCTCCGCTCCGTACACCTCGTACACACGCGGCTCCGCTCCGTACACCTCGTACACACGCGGCTCCGCTCCGTACACCTCGTACACACGCGGCTCCGCTCCGTACACCTCGTACACACGCGGCTCTGCTCCGTACACCTCGTACACACGCGGCTCTGCTCCGTACACCTCGTACACACGCGGCTCTGCTCCGTACACCTCGTACACACGCGGCTCTGCTCCGTACACCTCGTACACACGCGGCTCTGCTCCGTACACCTCGTACACACACGGCTCTGCTCCGTACACCTCGTACACACGCGGCTCCGCTCCGTACACCTCGTATACATGCGGCTCTGCTCCGTACACCTCGTACACACACGGCTCTGCTCCGTACACCTCATACACACACGGCTCTGCTCCGTACGCCTCGTACACACGCGGCTCTGCTCCGTACACCTCGTACACACGCGGCTCTGCTCCGTACACCTCGTACACACACGGCTCTGCTACATCCACACTGTAAACCCTTCCTGACCCCACACATAAACTTCAGCTCATCCAGCACCATGACAACCAGCACAGCAGAGTCCTGCATCCACTGAGGCCCCTGATCATGTGACCGCTGACTCCTCCCCTCCTGTGACCTCATCACAGCTCCTGTGCGCACAGAGCAGCCATATATGTGGTGGCGGCTCTGCAGGTGGAGGTAAGTGGAGACCCCATTACTGGGCGCAGGGGGCATTAACCCCTTCAGCACGGAGACTCTCTTGGGGTCTTGTGTTGCCCCTTTATAAGAATCATAAGGTTTTGTTCTGTTTCCTGTAATAGATACATACGACCCAACTATGGAGACAGGAAGGGAGGAAACGTATTGTTCTCATAGTACAGGACCCCTTTACTGCCCCACAGTGTAATGCCCCCATTATGTCCCTTAAGCAGGATGTATGATGCCCCCCACAGTGTAATGCCCCCATTATGCCCCTTGTGCAGGATGTATGATGCCCCCCACAGTGTAATGCCCCCATTATGCCCCTTATACAGTATGTATGATGCCCCACAGTGTAATGCCCCCATTATGCCCCTTATGCAGGATGTATGATGCCCCCACACAGTGTAATGCCCCCATTATACCCCTTATACAGGATGTAGATGCCCCCCACACAGTGTAATGCCCCTTATGCAGGATGTATGATGCCCCCCACAGTGTAATGCCCTCATTATGCCCCTTATGCAGGATGTATGATGCCCCCACACAGTGTAATGACCCCATTATGCCAGGATATATGATGCCCCCACAGTGTAATGCCCCATTATACCCCTTATGCAGGATGTATGATGCCCCCACACAGTGTAATGCCCCCATTATGCCCCTTATGCAGGATGTATGATGCCCCCACACAGTGTAATGCCCCCATTATGCCCCTTATGCAGGATGTATGATGCCCCCATTATGCCCCTTATGCAGGATGTATGGTGCCTCCACACAGTGTAATGCCCCCATTATGCCCCTTATGCAGGATGTATGATGCCCCCGCACAGTGTAATGCCCCCATTATGCCCCTTATGTAGTATGTATGATGCCCCCACACAGTGTAATTCCCCCATTATGCCCCTTATGCAGTATGTATGATGCCCCCACACAGTGTAATGCCCCCATTATGCCCCTTATGCAGTATGTATGATGCCCCCACACAGTGTAATGCCCCCATTATGCCCCTTATGCAGTATGTATGATGCCACCCACAGTGTAATGCCCCCATTATGCCCCTTATGCAGTATGTATGATGCCACGCACAGTGTAATGCCCCCATTATGCCCCTTATGCAGTATGTATGATGCCCCCCACACAGTGTAATGCCCCCATTATGGCCATTATACAGTATGTATGATGCCCCTCACACAGTGTAATGCCCCCATTATGCCCCTTATGCAGGATGCATGATGCCCCCACACAGTGTAATGCCCCTTATGCAGTATGTATGATGCCCCCCACAGTGTAATGCCCCTTATGCAGTATGTATGATGCCCCTCACACAGTGTAATGCCCCCATTATGGCCATTATACAGTATGTATGATGCCCCTCACACAGTGTAATGCCCCCATTATGCCCCTTATGCAGGATGCATGATGCCCCCCCACAGTGTAATGCCCCCATTATGCCCCTTATGTGGTATGTATGATGCCCCCACACAGTGTAATGCTCCCATTATGGCCATTATACAGTATGTATGATGCCCCTCACACAGTGTAATGCCCCTGGTATGCCCCTTATGCAGGATGTATGATGCCCCCACACAGTATAATGCCCCCATTATGCCCCTTATGCAGGATGTATGATGCCCCCCACAGTGTAATGCCTCCATTATGCCCTTTATGCAGGATGTATGATGCCTCCACACAGTGTATTGCCCCCATTATGCCCCTTATGCAGGATGTATGATGCCCCTACAGTGTAATGCCCCTATTATGCCCCTTATGCAGTATGTATGATGCCCCACAGTGTAATGCCCCCATTATGCCCCTTATGCAGTATGTATGATGCCCCCACACAGTGTAATGCCCCCATTATGCCCCTTATGCAGTATGTATGATGCCCCCACACAGTGTAATGCCCCCATTATGCCCCTTATGTAGTATGTATGATGCCCCACACAGTGTGATGCCCCCATTATGCCCCTTATGCAGTATGTATGATGCCCCACACAGTGTAATGCCCCCATTATGCCCATTATGCAGGATGTATGATTCCCCCCATACAGTGTAATGCCCCTTGTGCAGTATGTATGATGCCCCTCACACAGTGTAATGCCCCCATTATGCCCCTTATGCAGGATGTATGATGCCCCCACACAGTGTAATGCCCCCCATTATGCCCCTTATGCAGGATGTATGATGCCCTCTGCAGTGTAATGCCTCCATTATGCCCCTTATGCAGGATGTATGATGCCCCTCACACAGTGTAATGCCCCCATTATGGCCATTATACAGTATGTATGATGCCCCTCACACAGTGTAATGCCCCCATTATGCCCCTTATGCAATATGTATAATGCCCCCCCCCCACAGTGTAATGCCTCCGTTATGCCCCTTATGCAGGATGTATGATGCCCCCACACAGTGTAATGCCCCCATAATGCCCCTTATGCAGTACGTATGATGTCCCCACACAGGGTAATGCCCCCATTATGCCCCTTATGTAGTATGTATGATGCCCCCACACAGTGTAATGCCCCCATTATGCCCCTTATGTAGTATGTATTATGCCCCCACACAGTGTAATGCCCCCATTATGACTCTTATGTAGTATGTATTATGCCCCCACACAGTGTAATGCCCCCATTATGCCCCTTATGTAGTATGTATTATGCCCCCACACAGTGTAATGTCCCCATTATGCCCGTTATGCAGTACGTATGATGCCCCCCACAGTGTAATGCCCCCATTATGCCCCTTATGCAGTACGTATGCTGCCCCCACACAGTGTAATTCCCTCATTATGTCCCTTATGCAGGATGTATGATGCCTCCACACATTGTAATGCCCCCATTATGCTCTTTTTGCAATATGTTTGATGCCCCCCATGATGTTCCTACAGTACCACCTTCCCCCCACACACAGTACAATGTTCCCATAGTATCGCCTGAGGTCCTGCAGTTGGAATAAGTCCTGAGATTTTACAGTTGAAATAATCCCTTTGGAGTTGGTTTTCCCTCTGCCTGCTCCCCTACATGTATACCCTCAAGCATGTATACATGTATGTTGGGGAGCAGGCCTTACTAGATATGGAGGCTTTGTACAGTAATATACTGCCTGAGGATGATATCAGAGGAGCATGAGATTTACCAATTATCCTTATGGTAGCATGAGACGGACTCTACAACCCACAGAAGTTGATCAGGTAGTGCTGTTTATCCAGGATGGCACATCAATGCGAGCTGTGGCAAGAAGGTTTGCTGTGTCTGTCAGCGTAGTGTCCAGAGGCTGGAGGCACTACCAGGAGACAGGCCAGTACACAAGGAGACGTGGAGGGGGCCGTATGAGGACAACAACCCAGCAGCAGGACCGCTACCTCTGCCTTTGTGCAAGGAGGAGCATTGCCAGAGCCCTGCAAAATGACCTCCAGCAGGCCACAAATGTGCATGTGTCTGCACAAACAGTTAGAAACCAACTCCATGAGGGTGGTGTGAGGGCCCGACGTCCACAGATGGGGGTTGTGCTCACAGCCCAACACCGTGTAGGACGCTTGGCATTTGCCACAGAAAACCACGATTGGCCAAGTCGCCACTGGCGCCCTGTGCTCTTCACAGATGAAAGCAGGTTCACACTGAGCACATGTGACAGATGTGTCTGGAGATGCCGTGGAGATATATATACAGGGATTCAGGTCTGGGGAAAGAGCGGGCCAGTCCATAGCTTCAATGCCTTCATCTTGCAGGAACTGCTGACACACTCCAGCCACATGAGGTCTGGCATTCTCCTGCTTTAGGAGGAACCCAGGGTCAACCGCACCAGCATATGGTCTCACAAGGGGTCTGAGGATCTCATCTCGGTACCTAATGGCAGTCAGACTACCTCTGGCGAGCACATGGAGGGCTGTTCGGCCCTCCAAAGAAATGCCACCCCACACCATTACTGATCCACTGCCAAACCGTTCATGCTGAAGGATGTTGCAGGCAGCAGATCGCTCTCCACGGCGTCTCCACACTCTGTCACGTCTCTCACATGTGCTCAGTGTGAACCTGCTTTCATCTGTGAAGAGCACAGGGCGCCAGGGGCGACTTTGCCAATCCTGGTGTTCTGTGGCAAATGTCAAGCGTCCTGCACGGTGTTGGGCTGTGAGCACAACCCCCATCTGTGGACGTCGGGCCCTCATGGAGTCGGTTTCTAACCGTTTGTGCAGACACATGCACATTTGTGGCCTGCTGGAGGTCATTTTGCAGGGCTCTGGCAGTGCTCCTCCTGTTCCTCCTTGCACAAAGGAGGAGGTAGCGGTCCTACTGCTGGGTTGTTGCACTCCTATGGCTCCCTCCACATCTCCTGGTATCTGCTCCATGCTCTGGACACTGTGCTGACAGACACAGCTACCCTTCTTGCCACAGCTCGCACTGATGTGCTATCCTGGATGAACTGCACTACCTGAGCAACTTCTGTGGGTTGTACTGTAGACATCGCCTCATGCTACTGTACCTGAAAAATTGACCAAAACAACAGCCAAAAAGGATGAGAACAGAGAGATGGTCTGTGGTCACCACCTGCAGAACCTCTCCTTTATAGGGGGTATCTGGCTAGTTGCCGGTCATTTCTACCAGTTGTATGTCCCATTTGCACAACAGCAGGAGAAATTGATTCACAATCAGTTTTGCTTCATAACTGGACAGGTAGATTTCACAGAAGTGTTATTGACTTGGAGTTACATTGTGTTGTTTAAGTGTTCCCTTTATTTTTTGAGCAGTGTGTGTGTATATATAAAATATATTTACATATTTTTATTGATCATATTAAAATTGTGCATATATATCGTGCAAGACAAATTTGTTTTGCATCAGGTTGGAGATGACTACGGAATTGCACCCAATTTCACAAATTATATACTATTATCCAAATGATTAAAGGTTCATTATTATGCAGTCAAGTTTAGTTGATTTGATAATCAGAATTATACTATATCAAATAATAAAGGAGATTATTTATGAAAAATTCTAAAGAGACTAGATACCACCTATAAAGTACTCTTGTGCCATATTTCAGTATGAAATTGATATGACAAGATTGATAGATTATTAATTACTAGAGATGAGCGAATGTTTTGATGTTCCGGTTCGGCGAATAAACCTGTAACATCAAAAAAATGTTCGGGCTCCCGATCACGGACACGAACATGGCCCGAATATCTCTGGTTTCCCGCACTGTCATCTGTGTGACATCGTGGGAATCAGGGCCTGTGATTGGCTAT
This sequence comes from Phyllobates terribilis, assembly GCF_046119375.1. Classification (NCBI taxonomy): domain Eukaryota; kingdom Metazoa; phylum Chordata; class Amphibia; order Anura; family Dendrobatidae; genus Phyllobates; species Phyllobates terribilis. Next base: position 432,435 of record NW_027362879.1, on the reverse strand, counting down.
AATATAGCTACCACCGGACACAGCGCTGCAGGGACCATACTGACAGCTGTCAGCGTGATCCCCGCAGCTTTGACAGTGACCCGCGGTAATATAGCTACCGCCGGTCACAGCGCTGCAGGGACCATACTGACTGCTGTCTGCGTGATCCCCACAACTGTGACAGTCACCCGGGGTAAAAAGCTTACCGAGGGTGACAGGCGCCGGCTGATGGGGCTACTACCGCCATCATCCGGCGCCTCCTGTCATTGTAGACGAGCTCCGCTGATAGGAGAAGTACATCTCATCAGCGCGCTTGCGCGGTGAAAGTGAAAGTAAAATTTTAAAAAGTTAAAATATTTAAATAAAAATTATAAACACACTTACTCACCTATCACTTACCTGCACCTTGACCCCGATGTTCTCGTCCCCTGTAAAAAATAAAAAAACACCATATACTCTCCTTACAGCTAATCCTCGAAGCCCATCATCACCTGCAGTAAAGGTAAAATAATAAACCAACCTCAATATCACCTGTCTGCCACAGTCCATATAGCGAGGGTCCCACGACGATCTCCGTGATAGACCAGCCACATCCCGAGATATTTATGCTCTCCAATCTGCGTTCTTTTTTAAAGCTACATACAAATGTGCTCACCATCTTTTTTTACGGATAATCGCCAATAACATTTCATAAAAATATCACATGACCCAGAACAATTTACATACAGAATTACTAAAAAAACATGTCACATGATCCGAGGCAATATACATATATTATTATTTATACAAAAAACATACAACGTATATTAAAAAACTCTTTCAATACAGTGTTTTTAGAACAGACTAAATTATCCTGTTAATAATGGGACATTATTTCTCTTCGCATGTTTAGTCCATTTGGATGGCATGTATTTAGGTGGAACATCCAATATGTCTCCCAATCTAGTAGGCGTTTTTCAAATCACCTCCTCTGGGATTGGGAAAGATTTTTTCTCAATACCATACATAAAGCTGAGAGATATCTTTGCTATGGATCTGAATAAAGTGTCTGGAAGCATAAGAAACATTTCTATTAGATTCATTGACATTGAATATATCAGCTACAGTTTGGTCCATATATATTTGGACAGAGACAGCATTTTTCGAATTTTGGTTCTAGACATTACCACAATGAATTTTAAACAAAACAATTCAGATGTAGTTGAAGTTCAGACTTTCAGCTTTCATTTGAGGGTATCCACATTAAAATTGGATGAAGGGTTTAGGAGTTTCAGCTCCTTAACATGTGCCACCCTGTTTTTAAAGGGACCAAAAGTAATTGGACAATTGACCCCAAGGCTATTTCATGGACAGGTGTGGCAATCCCTTCGTTATGTCATTCTCAATTAAGCAGATAAAAGGCCTGGAGTTGATTTGAGGTGTGGTGCTTGCATTTAGAAGGTTTTGCTGTGAAGTAAACATGCGGTCAAAGGAGCTCTCCATGCAGGTGAAACAAGCCATCCTTAAGCTGCAAAAACAGAAAAAACCCATCCGAGAAATTGCTACAATATTAGGAGTGGCAAAATATACAGTTTGGTACATCCTGAGAAAGAAAGAAAGCACTGGTGAACTCATCAATGCAAAAAGACCTGGGCGCCCACGGAAGACAACAGTGGTGGATGATCGCAGAATAATCTCCATGGTGAAGAGAAACCCCTTCACAACAGCCAACCAAGTGAACAACACTCTCCAGGAGGTAGGCGGATCAATATCCAAATCTACCATAAAGAGAAGACTGCATGAAAGTAACTACAGAGGGTTCACTGCACGGTGCAAGCCACTCATAAGCATCAAGAATAAAAAGGCTAGACTGGACTTTGCTAAAAAAAACATCTAAAAAAGCCAGCACAGTTCTGGAAAAACATTCTTTGGACAGATGAAACCAAGATCAACCTCTACAAGAATGATGGAAAGAGAAAAGTATGGCGAAGGCGTGGTACAGCTGATGAACCAAAGCATACCACATCATCTGTAAAACATGGCGGAGGCAGTGTGATGGCTTGGGCATGCATGGCTGCCAGTGGCACTGGGTCACTAGTGTTTATTGATGATGTGACACAGGACAGTAGCAGCCGAATGAATTCTGATGTATTCAGAGCCATACTGTCTGCTCAGATCCAGCCAAATGCAGCCAAACTGATTGGTCGTCGTGTCATACTACAGATGGACAATGACCCAAAACATAAAGCCAAAGCAACCCAGGAGTTTATTAAAGCAAAGAGGTGGAATATTCTTGAATGGCCAAGTCAGTCACCTGATCTCAACCCAATTGAGCATGCATTTCACTTGTTAAAGACTAAACTTCAGAGAGAAAGGCCCACAAACAAACAGCAACTGAAAACCACCGCAGTGAAGGCCTGGCAGAGCATCAAAAAGGAGGAAACACAGCATCTGGTGATGTCCATGAGTTCAAGACTTCAGGCAGTCATTGCCAACAAAGGGTTTTCAACCAAGTACTAGAAATGAACATTTTATTTACACTTATTTCATCTGTCCAATTACTTTTGGTCCCTTTAAAAACAGGGTGGCCCATGTTAAGGAGCTGAAACTCCTAAACCCTTCATCCAATTTTAATGTGGCTACCCTCAAATGAAAGCTAAAAGTCTGAACTTCAACTGCATCTGAATTGTTTTGTTTAAAATTCATTGTGGTAATGTCTAGAACCAAAATTAGAAAAATGCTGTCTCTGTCCAAATATATATGGACCTAACTGTATATGTTCTGCTCTGCGTTTTTTCAGTTTTCTTACAGTACACCCCACGTACAATTTACTGCACGCTTTGCATTCAATTCTATATACAACATGATTACTATTGCAATATTTATGCAGCTGTGAGCGTTAAACTGATGCGTATTCTCCTTATTGGAGAAATTTTTTGAGACCTTAACTAAATTGCTCATGCCACAGCCTTTTTGACCACATTTAAAAAATCTTTTCCAATTTAGCTATGCATGTCTTTGTCTCACAGTATTAGATCTCTTTGGGGATAAAATATCTCCCCAAGATGATTGTCTCTTTGCCACAATTGAACTTCAGAATCTCAGATATGACACTGTCATCATGCAATATGGGCAAATATTTATTTATTAATTTTTTAATCTGATTAAATTGTAGACTAAATGTTAAAGCTAATGCTGGTTTCATTATCTTTTTTTCATCAGTTTTACTCTCAGAAACCTCAATTAGTTTTTCTCTGTCTCTTGTAGCTACGATCCTTGAAGCTCTGTCCAGAGTCCAGGGTGGGTAATCTCTCCTAATTAGTTTATCCCGACAAGTAGTGATTTCACTTTCTAGTTTGTCAGCTTTACTGAAGTTACGCTTTATCCTGGGATACTCTCCCACTGGGATGGCTTTTATGGTGTGACACGGTTGACGGCTTGCAGCATGCAGTATCGTATTTCCTGAGCGGGGTTTAGAAAATGTTGAGGTAGCTATACTTCCATTTCCCCCTTTCAGTCTGAGGTCCAAGAATGGAATTACAGTGGGGTGAGTATTGTATGTGAATGACAAATTAAAATCATTAAGATACTGTACAAATTCCGGTATGGCAGATACATTACCCCTCCATATGAAGAGCAAATCATCGATGTATCTGCCATACCAGAACAGACAATTCACATAAGGATTCGCAGAAGTATACAAACATTTATGCTCCCAGAAGGACATTATTAAGTTTGCGAACGACGGGGAGTATTTAGCTCCCATGGAGACCCCCTTGCACAGAAGGAAAAAAACCTGCTTGTACATAAAAAAAAATATTAGTTATTAAAAATTGCACCTACAAGACAATATATTCACATAGATCAGAAGAATAAGCGCTGAATTTAAATATATGATACTTTAGTGTTTGGATAACAATATTATAAGGAATGCAAGTATACAATGACACTACATCGCAACTAAGCCACGTGTAGTTAGGCTGCCATTCCATTTTAGATACCTGATTTAAGACATCCCTGGAGTCCTTTTAAAAATATTGCAGTTCTTTGAACTAATGGCTGCAGCAAATTATCCTTCCAATCCCCTATTAATTCAGTAACTGAGTTTATACCCGATACTATGAGTCTCATCGGGGGAGGAATTATATTTTTTTGTATTTTTGGCAGACCATATAAACCTGGCAACATTGGTTGCTCCACAATTAAATAATCCCTTTCTTTTTCAGTTATAACCTCTAGGGCAAAACCCTCTTGAATAATAGAATGGGTATCTATAACTAGCTTTTGTAATGCACACGCCCGGACTGACTGGCATGTGCGTGTATATGTAGTGATTCCACTGGACCGTACCGGAGAGTGCCAGGAGGGGCGTAACTAAGTATCTGCCCGATCCGACCAAGGTCGCACGACGGCATACGACGCCAGTGCACCAGGGAGGAACCGAGGAGAGGGACCAGGGTCTACTCCAGGTCAGACTCCGGACACGGCGGTTGGCCCACACCGGGGAATACAGGAACTGGAATGTTAGGCTGGCACACAGACTGGGGGTATAGGCGGACACGGCTGGTAAGCACGACTGGTATGCAGGCAGGGAGGTACTGGCAGGTACAACAGGTTGGAGCACAGAGTGGATAGGACCCAGTACAGACTGGGACTTCCGGAACAGAACCGCAGATGCAGTAGACAAACACAGCAGGGTGAGACCGCCCGGAGTGGCGGGCAAGAGCCGAGCACGACGAGACCGCCAGAAGCGGAGAGTAAAGGGTCAGAGCAGAGCGAGACTGCCGGAGCGGCGAGCAAGGGGTCAGAGCAGAGCGAGACTGCCGGAGCGGCGAGCAAAGGGTCAGAGCAGAGCGAGACTGCCGGAGCGGCGAGCAAAGGGTCAGAGCAGAGCGAGACTGCCGGAGCGGCGAGCAAAGGGTCAGAGCAGAGCGAGACTGCCGGAGCGGCGAGCAAAGGGTCAGAGCAGAGCGAGACTGCCGGAGCGGCGAGCAAAGGGTCAGAGCAGAGCGAGACTGCCGGAGCGGCGAGCAAAGGGTCAGAGCAGAGCAAGAGTGCTGCAAGAGTTGTGCTGTGTGTGGAGAGAGCTCCTGGGAAGGGAGGAGAGCCAGGCGGAGGTGACCGAGCGGACCGGGAGGACCAGTAGGAGGCGACCGGAGGGACGAGCGCAAGAGAGCGCTGTGGCAGCGTGCAGTGCCGGCCAGCGGAGGGTGCCAGGTGGTGGTGATCAGGAGGACCGGTAAGAGGCGACCGGAGGGACAAGCGCGCTGTGATAGCGTGCAGCGTCCCTAGAGGAGGTGAGTGAGGGGCAGGAGGCCGCTATAAGCGGCCCTACTGAACCCAAGTGTGTACTGTACTGTATTGTATTTGTATCTGTATTGTAATTGTATTGTATTCCCTAGTCCATATTTAATTGATTACCCCCCGTCCATATTTAATTGATCACCCCCGTCCATATTTAAATTGATTCCCCTGAACACCCCCGTCCATATTTAACTGATCCTCTGACCACATTAAATTGACCCCCCGTCCTCATTTAATTGATCCCCGACCACCCCCCGTCCATATTAAAGTGATCCCCCTGACCACATTTAAATGATTGACCCCCCCAGCCCATAATTGATTGATCCCCCTTGTCCTATTTAATAGATTCCCCTTGTCCACTTTTACTCATCCCCAGTCCCTATCTATTTGCCTTATCCCCCACATTTAATTAACCCCTGTCCATAATTAATTGATTCCCCAGACCACAATTAATTATTTCCCCAGTCCATATTTATTGATATTATTGATACTTATTGATCCCCAGTCCTTAGTTAATTGACCCACCGTCCATACCTATTTATTTGCTTTACCCCCCATCCGATTTAATTAAACCCCCTGTCCATAATTAATTGATTGAATCCCTAGTCCACAATTAATTATTTCCCCAGTCCATACTTATTGATCCCAGTCCATAGTTAATTGACACACCGTCCACACTTAATTAATCCACCTGACCCACTCAGCTGATCCCCCGTCCATACTTAATTGATCCCCCGTCCATACTTAACTGATCCCGCGCCGATATCTAATCGATACACTTGCACATCCCTAATTGATCCCCGTCCATACACCTATATATAAATAATTGTGTTTTGTACTTGTACATATATACTGACTGTATCCCCATATTTAGAATGACGTCCATGTTGGCCGGAGCCGTGCAGTGTACATCTTGCGCAATGTATGCATTCCCTGAGCTACCGCTCAGGGATCCATACTGCTGCGAGAGATGTGAGCATATCGTGCACTTGGAAGCCCAAATCCTGGATCTAAGTGCTCAGATAGCAGTACTGAGGAGCATCGACAACATGGAACGGAGTTTGCTGCTCACCGAGCAGACACTCAATGGGTCAACACTGGGGGTGGAGCTTAGTGGGGAAGCGCAGGCTGAACAGGCAGGGAGCTGGGTAACGGTTAGAAGGGATAGAGGGAAGAAGTATAGGAAGGCTGGTTCAGAACCGGCATTATTGGAGCACGACAGATCCTCTGACCGCCGGGGGAGTGTATGCTCCAGTAATGAGGGGGAGGGGGGAAGTGTAGGGCAGGCTAGACAGGTCCTGGTAGTGGGTGACTCTATTATTAGGGGGACAGACAGGGCAATCTGTCACAAAGACCGGGATCGCCGAACGGTGTGCTGCCTCCCTGGCGCTCGAGTCCGGCACATCGCGGATCGGGTTGACAGGTTACTGGGTGGGGCTGGCGAAGACCCAGCGGTCATGGTCCACATTGGCACCAATGACAAAGTGAGTGGTAGATGGAGGGTCCTTAAAAATGATTTCAGGGATCTAGGTAGGAAGCTTAGGGCAAGGACCTCCAAGGTAGTTTTCTCAGAAATACTACCAATCCCGCGAGCCACACAGGAGCGCCAACGGGAGGTTAGGGAGGTGAATAAGTGGCTAAAGAGTTGGTGCAAGGCAGAAGGGTTTGGGTTCATGGAGAACTGGGCCGACTTCGCTGTCGGCTACAGGCTCTACCGTAGGGACGGGCTGCACCTCAATGGGGAGGGTGCAGCGGTGCTGGGGAAGAAGATGGCTAATAGGTTGGAGGAGTTTTTAAACTAGAGACGGGGGGGGGGAAACCAAGGAAATAGGTGGGATGTGAGGCAAGCAAGGGGGAAGGGGAGAAGTGAATATAATGAGGGTGGAGAGGGGGGTGGGGATAGTACAGTTAGATCGTTAGAGAAGAATAGGATGCTAAATAACCCCAAAGTTTTATCTTGCATGCTGACCAACGCAAGAAGCCTGACCAATAAGGCGGATGAGCTGCGGGCGCTTATATCGGAGGAGAGGTATGACATCGTAGGTATAACAGAGACTTGGCTAGACGATAGCTACGACTGGGCGGTAAATTTAACAGATTATAGTTTATTTAGAAGGGACCGGAAACAGGGGAAGGGCGGAGGAGTCTGCTTATATGTAAAGTCACGTCTAAAGCCCAGACTAAGGGAAGATATAGGAGAGGGAGAAGAGGGGGTCGAGTCCATGTGGGTAGAGATAGAGGGGGCAAAAAATAATAATAAAATATTACTGGGGGTCTGCTATAAGCCACCCAATATAACAGAGGAGAATGAGAAACTGCTATTAGGACAAATAGACAAAGTAGCAAAACATAATGAGGTGACTGTAATGGGGGACTTCAACTACCCGGATATTGACTGGGAAACAGAAACCTGTAGATCGCAGAAAGGAAAAAGGTTCTTGACAAATATCAAGGATAATTATCTCTCCCAACTAGTGCAGGAACCAACGAGAGGGAAGGCAGTGTTGGACTTAATATTGACTAATAGGCCTGATAGAATAACTGAGGTACAGATAGGGGGGCACCTAGGTAATAGCGATCATAATATTATCAATTTCAAAATGCCCTTCAGTAGGGTTATCAATAAGGGAACAACTAAAACATTAAACTTTAGGAGGGCGAAGTTTGATCAGCTGAAAGAAAACCTTCAACTTATAGACTGGGACAAAGTTCTTAATCAAGGAAATACGAATAGTAAATGGGAAACCTTCAAAAGAATTCTGAATACTCAGTGCGAGAGGTATATACCGTATGGGAATAAAAGGGCCAGAAATAAGAGGAAACCAATATGGTTGAATAAGAACGTAAAAGGGGCGTTAAATAGCAAAAAAGAGGCATTCAAGAGATTAAAACAGGAAAACAGCAAGGAGGCACTAATGTGTTACAAGGAAAAAACGAGAACCTGCAAAAAACAAATAAAAATAGCAAAGGAGGAAACAGAGAGACGTATTGCTAGGGAAAGTAGATCAAATCCCAAACTGTTCTTTACGTATATAAATAGTAAAAGGATTAAATCGAATAATATTGGACCGATAAAAAGTGATGAAGGCAAAATCATAGAGAAAGATGAGGATAAAGCTAATCTATTAAATAAATTTTTTTCGTCAACTTTCACAAAGGAAAAAGAGCTAACAGGCGAAATGAGAAGTGACAAGCTTAATCCTCCACTAAGTATGACAAATCTAACCCAAGCTGGGGTACAGAAACGCCTCAGTAACATTAAAATAAACAAATCACCAGGACCTGATGGCATACACCCACGGGTACTAAGGGAACTAAGTAATGTGATAGATAGACCGTTATATCTTATATTTAAGGACTCTGTTGAGACTGGGTCTGTACCACTTGATTGGCGACAGGCGAATGTAGTGCCAATATTCAAAAAGGGAGCAAAAAGTAACACCGGAAACTATCGGCCGGTGAGTCTGACGTCCGTTGTGGGCAAAATTTTTGAAGGCTTTATTAATGAGGCAATCATGGAGCATCTTGACGCTAATAATCTATTAACCCCGAACCAACATGGATTCATGAGGAATCGCTCCTGCCAAACAAACCTGATTGACTTCTACGAGGAGGTTAGCTCTCGAGTAGATCAGGAGGAACCATTGGATGTCGTGTATCTCGACTTCTCAAAAGCGTTCGATAGCGTGCCACATAATAGGTTGGTATACAAAATGAGAATGATGGGGCTGGGGGAAAATGTCTGCAAGTGGGTAGCTAACTGGCTAAAGGATAGAAGGCAGAGGGTGGTTATAAATGGAATATACTCAGATTGGGTAAGCGTCACTAGTGGGGTACCACAGGGGTCTGTACTAGGCCCAATGTTATTTAATATCTTTATTAACGACATAGTCAACGGGATAAATAGTAAAATATCAATATTTGCAGATGACACAAAGTTATGTAAAACAATTAATACAAAAGAGGATAGTGAAGACCTACAGAGGGATTTGGATAAGCTGGGTAGGTGGAGCATTAAATGGCAAATGAGGTTTAACGAGGAGAAATGTAAGGTCATACATATGGGAAGGAAAAATGGAAGTCACCAGTACTCACTGAATGGGAAATCATTGGGGAATTCAGAGATGGAGAAGGACTTGGGCATCTTGATTGATAGCAAACTAAATTGGAGTGCCCAAAGTCAGGCCGCTGCTGTAAGGGCAAACAGGGTAATGGGATGTATCAGAAGAGGTATAGCTGCAAAGGATGAGAACATTGTTCTTCCACTGTACAAAGCACTGGTCAGACCACACTTGGAATACTGTGCTCAGTTATGGGCCCCAATATATAGAAAGGATATAAATGAGCTTGAAAAGGTACAAAGGAGGGCAACAAAATTAATAAGGGGAATGGAGGGACTGCAATACCCAGAGAGGTTGGCAAAACTAGGACTATTCAGCCTGGAAAAGAGAAGGTTGAGGGGGGACATAATAAATGTGTACAAATATGTTAGGGGACAGTATAGAGAGCTTGCCCGGGATTTGTTCAAAAGGAGGGATATTACGGTAACAAGAGGGCATTCACTAAGACTGGAAGAGAAAAGGTTTCAGCACCAGCATAGGAAGGGGTTCTTTACGGTAAGAGCAGTAAGAATATGGAATTCACTGAGTGAGGAGACGGTAATGTCAGATTCACTAAACCAGTTCAAGCGGGGACTGGATGCTTTTCTAGATACCAGGCAGATTTCTGCATATACTTAAAAATAGAATAAAATAGTAGGTTGATACAGGGATTTATTCTGACTGCTGGTTTCAGAGTCGGGAGGGAATTTTTCCTCAGGTGAAGATTGGCTAAATCATTTGGGGTTTTTGCCCTCCTCTGGATCAACTTTAGCAATTACAGAACTAACAGGTCGAACTTGATGGACGCAAGTCTTTATTCGGCTTTACAAACTATGTTACTATGTTACTGCCGGAGCGGCGAGCAAAGGGTGAGAGCAGAGCGAGACTGCCGGAGCGGCGAGCAAAGGGTGAGAGCAGAGCGAGACTGCCGGAGCGGCGAGCAAAGGGTTGAGAGCAGAGCGAGACTGCCGGAGCGGCGAGCAAAGGGTTGAGAGCAGAGCGAGACTGCCGGAGCGGCGAGCAAAGGGTTGAGAGCAGAGCGAGACTGCCGGAGCGGCGAGCAAAGGGTTGAGAGCAGAGCGAGACTGCCGGACCGGCGAGCAAAGGGTCGGAGCAGAGCGAGACTGCCGGAGCGGCGAGCAAAGGGTCGGAGCAGAGCGAGACTGCCGGAGCGGCGAGCAAAGGGTCGGAGCAGAGCGAGACTGCCGGAGCGGCGAGCAAGACGGAGCAGGGCAGAGGAGAAGAGACAGGACACTGTTCACACGGAACAGACAGGAAAGGAAAGGCGAACCAGATACACACTAGATACTTACAAAGAAGTAGCGAGTGAGCACTAAACTCACAACAGAAGTACAGCGACAACGAGAGGGAGTTAGGTACAGGTTCAGACAATGCAGGAAAAGGGAAGGGACGGACATAGAGGCAAAACAGGTAAAAGGTAGGGGAGTGTTCAGACAGGAACTGAGTGTTCGGGCAGAGACCGGCACTGCAGCAAGGAACAGGAACGAGTCTGGGAATGCGGCCCCCAGAGAGGCGGGACGAACAGGCAAGGAGCGTGTTCAGACTGGCCTGGAAATACAGCCTCCAGGAAAGGCGGACAGACGGGCAAGAAAACACAGAAACAGGTCTAGGTATGCAGCCCCTAGAAGGCAGGACGAACAGGCTAGGAGCGTGTTCAGACTGGTCTGGAAATACAGCCTAAGGAAGGCGACAGACAACAGGCTAGGAGAAAGTTCAGACAGGACCTGGCATATCAGCGGCAAGAAGCCCACTGAAGGAACAAGATGCTCAGGCAGGGTTTCCTGGGAGGAGCTGGGTTAAATACCAGGTGACAGACAGCAATAGGCTGAGGACGCACAAGGGGTGTGCCTGCAGCACCTACAAGAAACAGGAAGTGATCGGGCGCCGCCCTTAGGCAGCAGAAATAGAGGCAAGCAGACAGCATGGAGGGAAGCCACAGAGACCAGTCTGGACTGGAAATCAAATGCGCGCTCTTGCACAGTGGGAGATATACCACTATGCAAGGACGCCGCCAGGTATGTTACAGCTTTGATGTGGGATTATCTAGGACTTTTTTATATGTTGTATTATCTGACAGCATTTGTAAATCATACATCTCTGCTTCCATTAACCGCTTCCGACCTCCCACTTGTAAGGCGGCGGTTTTCACACCATGCAGTAACTGAGGCAGTGACCCAAGCAAGTCCAACATAAGCAGCTTTTATTCAGCACTCACAGGTAAAACAGAAAGTCCTCTGGTTCTCAGCCGGGTTAACATAAGTCCATAACAACGGTCGCCGTGGGCAACGGCTGCGCCGGGCTGCTCAGAGCCTGACTGGTGCAGAGCCTACCCAGGCGTAGGTTCAGCTACACACAGGCCCGCTAAGCGTTCCTGCTATGTCCCTAGCAGGTCCCAACACTGAACAACACTAATCCTTAATGCAGGGTTTTTAAAGGACCTGAGGCAAGAGCCACTGGAAAACCCAGGTTGGAGGGAGGAATCCGCCCCACTGCCTTCCTGTAGTCTCCTCCAAGAAATGAAGGCCCTGCCGGGTTTTACTAATCTGCCTTAGCCAGATAGCCTGACCAGGTCAATGCTCACCTTCATTCCTGCATTGCAGCCGCAGGTGTGTCGGTGGCTGCAATGCACTTCAGTGGGTTTAATAGGTCTCTGTACACATTCTGGGGGATATATACCGTCCCTTGTATACGATCCTCGTCACTGCCTCACACACTGCACATAAACGTCGGTGCTGGCTGGGCTCTGTGCAGCGCCCACGTTTATGAACAATCGGCGGCCTCGCAGCGCTCAGGAACCCCAGGGTCCTGCAAGTGCTGCGGTTGCGGTGCAGAGCAACAGCTCTGACAGGTAACATCATCGGAACCTGATTGGATCAGGTCCCAATGATGCTAACCCTTTGCTATCTTCTATGCCGCGATCCATATCGATTGCGGCATTTAGGAGATGGTGAGAGGAGAGGGGGTCGTCCACTCACCTTTCCGATGGCCCCCGTGATAGGACCTGGCGTTGTCATGGCAGCAGGAGGTAATATGATGACTTCCTGGTCTGCCATGCACGGTGTCCTGCTAGAATCAGCCAGCAGCTGAGTCTAGCAGGAGATCTGACAGTGTAAAACTGCTCTCATGCAATGCAATACATGTCTATTGCATTGCGTAAGACTAGTGATCAGAAAAATAAAAATTGAAGTTCCATACAGGGACTAAGTAAAAATGTAAGAAAAAAAAAAAAAAAAGTATAAAAAAATGTTTTCAAACTGTTAAAAAAAAAATATATATATATATATATATATATCTCACAAAATAAAATTAAATAAATACGGTAAATAAACCAATAAATCAATATATTTATGCAAAAACAAAAAAAGTACATATATTTGGTATCGCCGCATCTGGAACAACCCTATAAAACTGTTACACTAATTAACCCCTTCTGTAAACACCATAAAAAATAAAAAACGGAGCAAAAAGCTATGCTTTTACATGATACTGCCAAACAAAAAGTGGAATAAAATACAATCAAAAACCTAAATGGAAATAAAAATGTTACCGCTAAAAACGTCATCTTGTCCTGCAAAAAAAAAGCCGCCATGCAGCTCCATCAGCTGAAAGATAAAAAAGTTGTAGCTCTTTTGTAATTCTTTTGTCTGTAAAATAGTTTTTATTGTGTAAAAGCGCCAAAACATAAAAAAACTTTGTGTGGTATCGCTGTAAACATGCTGACCCGAAGAATAACGCTGCCTTATCAATTTTTACACTTGCGGAACGGTATTAAAAAAAAAACCTCAAAAAACAAATCCTGAATTGCTGTTTTTTTTCATTCTACCTCCCAAAAAACAGAATAGAAAACGATCAAAAAATGTCACATGCCCAAAAATGGTACCAATAATAACGTCAACTCGACCCGCAAAAAACAAGCCCTCACATGATTGTCGGCCAAAATCTGGAAAAATTATAGCTCTCAAAATATGGCGATGCAAAAACTAGATTTTGCAAAACAAAGCGTCTTTTAGTGTATGACAGCTGTCAATCATACATACCCTATATAAATCTGGTATCACTGTAATCGCAACGACCCGAAGAATATAGTTGTCTAATCACTTATACCGCATGAGGAACGGCGTAAAAAATAAATAAAAACAATTTTTCACCTGCTGCTAATTTGTTCATTCTGCTTCCCAAAACAATGCAGTATGGCGCGTCTCACGTTTATTCTGTGCTAAGCGCTTACACCGGGGTTTCCGTGTAAATCTCTGAAATACATCATTCAGACGGAACACCCGACGGAAGATTCCCTGTAATGAGGCAAATGGAGGCACCGTGTAGCCTATCATCCCACAGTGTCAGTTTTTTTTTTAGACATGCGTAAAAGTGTGATTGGCCACAATTTTGTGCACCTCTGAAAAAAAGGACACCGCTAAACAGAGCCAAGACTGAGTCCTGAGTAACTCTGCTGCCTCACTATAGTGAATGGATCCCTCGGGGGTTTCATCTGAATTACATCACTTGGAGATTTAGATGGAAACCCCGATGTAAGTGGTCAGCGTAGAGAGCCTGATAAACGTTATGTAAAATGTTCCCAATAAAAGCTTCAACTCAATCCACAAAAAAAGCAAGTCCCCACTCAGGTCTGTCATCTAACGAAAATATAAGGGACTTTCAAGTTACTGGTAGCACAAAGGCTCTGGAAAAGCGAAATGGCCCTTGCCCCCCAAAAGAAATTCAGCAAATCCTGTGCTCCCAAGTCCAAATGCTCCCCTCCCTTCTGAGCCCCACAATGTGCCTAAACTATATTTAGGGTCCACATGTCTGGCATTCCTGTAGCGATGAGAGCCCGCCTAATTTACAGGTGCATGTCTACAGAAGCATGAGCTGGGCACAACGTACTGGTCACTACAACGTACTAGTCACTACAACGGCAGTTTGAAATTTTCACTCCGCAACATCCACTGCTGCATGTTTCTGGAAAACACGCATGAAGTGAAAATTGTCACTACACCTGTATGAAAATTTCCAAAGGGGTATAATTTCCAAAATGGGGTCACTTGAGGGGGGATTCTGCTCTTCTAGCACTTAGGGGCTCTGTATGGAGTCCTCAAGCTATTCTACAATAATTTGTTCTCCAGGAGTCAAATAGCGCTCCCTCCCTCCTGGGTCTTGCCGTATGGCTAGGCGGTACTGTACAGCCACATATGGGGTATTGCCACGTTTAGAAGAAATTGTGTGACACATTTCGGCACCATTTTTACCCATTCCCCTCTGTGAAAATGTAAAATCTAAGGCTAAAACTATTTTTTTGTGGTAAAAATGTAATTATTTTTTCCTCACTGCCAAATGGTATAAATTTCTGTCACGTGATGTAAATATGATCACTGCACCCCTAGATGAATTCATGAATTCATTGAGAGGTGTCGGTTGTAAAATGGAGTCATTTATGGGGGGGGTTTCTTCTGTTCTGGGACCTCAGGGGCTCTCCCAGTGGGTCATGTCACCAGCAAACCACAACAGTAAAATCTGCACTGTAACATGGCGCTCCTTCCCTTATGAGCTTTGCATTGTGCCTGCAAAGTAGTTTTCGACCACTTATGGGGTATTGATGTACTTAAGAGAAGCTGTGTAACATTTTCTCTTATTACCCCTTTTGAAAACTGCAAACTTGGGATCAAAGCAACGCTTGAATGGAAAAAAATAGTAATATTTCATTTACTCAGCCCAATGTTATACAAGTTTGTGTATCGCCTGAGGGTTAAAAAATACTCACTACTCCCCTAGATGAATTCCTTGAGAGGTATAGTTTACAAAATGGTGTCACTTGTGGGGGTTTCTGCTGTTTTGGTATGTCAGCGACTCTTCAAATGTGACATGGTGTCTGCAACCTCTTCCAAGCCCTGCCGTGCAGTAGTTTTCCTCCCCATATGGGGTATCGGCTTACTCAGGAGGAATTGCACAGCAAACTGCATGGTGCAATTTCTCCTGTTACCCTTATGAAAATGTAAAATTGGGGGCTGAAAAACATTTTTGTGGGAAAAATGTGAAAGTTTTATTTTTACTGCTTAATGTTATAAACTTCTGTGAAGCACCTGGGGGTTTAAGGTGCTCACCACACATCTAGATAAGTTCCCTGAGTGGTCTGGTTTCCAAAATGGTGTCACTTGTGTGGGGTTTCAACTGTTTAAGCACATCAGAGGCTCCCCAAACACGAGATGGCGTCCACTAGTTATTTAAGCAAATTTTACATTCAAAAAGTCAAATGGTGCTCCTTCCCTTCCGAGCCCTGCCGTGCGCCCCCACAGTAGTTTTCCCTCACATATGGGGTATCAGCGTGCTCAGGAGAAACTGCACAACACATTTTGTAGTTCATTTTTTCCTGTTACCCTTGCGAAAAAAATTAAAAAATTTGGTCTAAAGTAACATTTTTGGGAAAAAAAGTTAAATGTTCATTGTTTACTTCCATATTCCAAAAATTCCTGTGAATCACCTGAAGGGTTAATAAACTTATGGAATGTGGTTTTGAGCCCCTTGAGGGGTGCAGTTTTTAGAATGGTGTCACTTTGGATTATTTTCTGTCATAAAGGCCCCTCAAAGTCACTTCAAATAAAATGTGGTCCCTAAAAAATGGTTTTGTAAATTTTGTTGGATAAATGAGAAATCAATGGTCAACTTTTAACCCCTATAACTTCCGAAAAAAATTTGGTTCCAAAATTGTGCTCATGTAAAGTAGACATGTTAGAAATGTTATTAACTATTATGTGTGACATATCTCTCTGATTTAAGGGCATAAAAATTCAAAGTTTGAAAATTGCAACATTTTCAAAATTTTTGCCATGCCAAATTTCCGATTTTTTTCACAAAGTAACGCAAGTCATATAGAATAAATTTTACCACAATCATGACACACAATATGTCACGAAAAAACAGTCTCAGAATCAGTGGGATCCGCCGAAGCGTTCCAGAGTAATTACCTCATAAAGTGACAGTGGTCAGATTGACCAAAAATTGGCCTGGTCACGAAGGCGAAAACAGGCTCTGGCGTTAAAGGGTTAATACTACTCCTCCTCCCTTTCTGACATTCTTATGACATTGTTATGATCTTTCATACATTTTAATTCTTGAAGGGCAATCCATTCTTTCTTGGTCACATTTCACTTGGCAGTCCCCATATTTGAGATGAATGCAACACCTTTAACTCTTGCTGCACAACATTCTGAAAAATATCCATTGAATCAGATCTGCACTGAATAGGATAAAATCCTAAAAATTTGACTTTGGTTTCTTTGGATATGGGTCACACTATGACTAAGAACATCTGAGTTCGAAACATGTTATTGTGACTCCTAAGTGCCATTGTCTTGTTTTAACTTTTTCACAATAAATGGAGTAACTTTTTTCACATTACCTGGATTTCGTGCTGGATTTTTCGCCCTTCTGTGGAGTGGGTACGGAAAGTATTCAGACCCCTTTAAATTTTTCACTCTTTGTTTCATTGCAGCCATTTGGTAAATTCTAAAAAGTTCATTTTTTTCCTCATTAAAGTACACTCTGCACCCCATCTTGACTGAAAAAAAAACAGAAATGTAGACATTTTTGAAAATGTATTAAAAATGAAAAACTGAAATATCACATGGTCATGAGTAGTCAGACCCTTTGCTCAGTATTGAGTAGAAGCACCCTTTTGAGCTAGTACAGCCATGAGTCTTCTTGGGAATAATGCAACAAGTTTTTCACACCTGGATTTGGGGATCCTCTGCCATTCTTCCTTGCAGATCCTCTCCAGTTCTGTCAGCTTGGATGGTGAATGTTGGTGGACAGCCATTTTCAGTTCTCTCCAGAGATGCTCAATTGGGTTTAGGTCAGGGCTCTGGTTGGGCCAGTCAAGAATGGTCAAAGAGTTGTCCTGAAGCCACTCCTTTTGTTATTTTAGCTGTGTGATTAGGGTCATTGTCTTGTTGGAAGGTGAACTTTCCACCAAGTCTGAGGTCCAGAGCACTGTGGAAGAGGTTTTCATCCAGGATATCTCTGTACTTGGCCGCATTCATGTTTCCTTCAATTGCAACCAGTCGTCCTGTCCCTGCAGCTCAAAAACACCCCCATAGCATGATGCTGCCACCACCATGTTTCACTGTCGGTATTGTATTGGGCAGGTGATGAGCAGTGCCTGGTTTTCTCCACACATACCGCTTAGAATTATTACCAAAAAGTTCTATCTTCATCTCATCAGACCAGAGAATCTTATTTCTCATAGTCTGGGAGTCCTTCATGTGTTTTTGAGCAAACTCTATGCAGGCTTTCATATGTCTTGCCCCGAGGAGAGGCTTCCATCGGGCAACTCTGCCATAACGGCCCGACTGGTGGAGGGCTGCAGTGATAGTTAACTTTGTGGACTTTTCTTCCATCTCCCTATTGCATCTCTGGAGCTCAGCCACAGTGATCTTGGGCTTCTTCTTTACCTCTCACCAAGGCTCTTCTCCCACAGTTTGGCTGGACGGCCAGGTCTAGGAAGACTTCTGGTGGTCCCAAACCTCTTCCATTTAAGGATTATGGAGGCCACTGTGCTCTTGGGAACCTTGAGTAAAGCAGAAATTCTTTTGTAACCTTGGCCAGATCTGTGCCTTGCCACAATTCTGTCTCTGAGCTGCTTGGGCAGTTCCTTTGAGCTCATTATTCTCATTTGGTCTGACATGCACTGTGAGCTGTGAGGTCTTATATTGACAGGTGTGTGCTTTTCTGAATCAAGTCCTATCAGTTTAATTAATCACAGCTGGACTCCAATGAAGGAGTAGAACCATCTCAAGGAGGATCACAAGGGAATTGACAGCATGTGACTTAAATATGAGTGTCTGAGCAAAGGGTCTGAATACTTATGACCATGTGATATTTCAGTTTTTCTTTTTTAATAAATTTACAAAAATGTCTACATTTCTGTTTTTTTCCCCTTCAAGATGGGGTGCAGAGTGTACTTTAATGAGAAAAAAATGAACTTTTTAGAATTTACCAAATGGCTGCAATGAAACAAAGAGTGAAAAAAGTAAAGGGGTCTGAATACTTACCTTGACTTCTCCAAAGCGTTTGATACCGTGCCACACAAAAGGTTAGTATATAAAATGAGAATGCTTGGTCTGGGGGATTACTATGTTCCATACCCACTGTGTGTGTATATATATAGATAGATAGATATATATATATATATATACACACAGTGGGTATGGAACATAGTAACATAGTTTATAAGGCCGAAAAATAGACAAGCGTCCATCCAGTTCAGCCTATTTCTTGTGCACTGCAGCTATTCCACAGTGTTGATCAAGGGGAAGGCAAAAAAAACCCATGCGGTATAGGCCACTTTACATCATTGAGGAAAAATTCACTTCCCGACTCCAATCTGGCAGTCAGATTAAATCCCTGGATGAATTAACTATCACTAAGCATAAGATGCAATTTTATTGTTCTCAAGAAAGGCGTCCAGGCCTCTCTTGAACTCATTAAGTGAGTTGGACATCACCACTTCCTCTCCCAGAGAGTTCCAGAGTCTCACTGCTCTGACCGTAAAGAATCCCCTTCTGTGCTGGTGCAGGAACCTCCTTTCCTCCAGATGCATAGTGTGCCCCCTCGTCTTTGTCACCATCCTTGGTATAAACAGGTCATGGGAGAGATCTCTGTACTGCCCCCTGATGTATTTATACATGTTTATGAGGTCTCCCCTAAGCCTTCTCTTTTCCAACGTAAATAGGCCTAATTTTGACAACCTCTCTGGGTATTCTAGTCCCTCCATTCCCTTTATTACTTTAGTCGCCCTCCTTTGTACCCTCTCTAGCTCCAATATGTCTTTCCTGAGCATCGGAGCCCAGAACTGTGCACAATATTCTAAGTGCGGCCTTACCAGCGCTTTATATAGAGGAAGAACAATGTTCTCATCATATGCCCCTATTCAGATTTCCCCAACGGTTTCCCATTTAATATGTATGGGTGACTGCTGTTTTTCTTTCCCATGTGCATGACCTTACATTTATCGGCATTGAACCCCATTTGCCATTTTTTGGCCCAACTCCCCAATTTATCTAAATGCTCCTGTAGCTGTGCCCTATCCTCATCTGTATTAACTACTTTACAAAGTTTAGTATCATCTGCAAATATTGCTATTTTACTATGCAACCCTTCCACTAGATCATTAATAAATATATTAAATAATATAGGGTCCAAGACAGACCCTTGAGGCACCCCGCTAGTAACCCTGACACCCCCTGAGCTTACTCCATTGATAACCACCCTCTGCTTTCTATCACTCAGCCAGCTATTTACCCATTTGCACACATTATCCCCCAGACCAAGCATTCTCATTTCATATACCAACCTTTTGTGTGGCACGGTATCAAACGCTTTGGAGAAGTCAAGGTAAGTATTCAGACCCCTTTATTTTTTTCACTCTTTGTTTCATTGCAGCCATTTGGTAAATTCTAAAAAGTTCATTTTTTTCTCATTAAAGTACATAGATAGGAAGAAAGTATTTAGTCAGCCACCAATTGTGCAAGTTCTCCCACTTAAAAATATGAGAGAGGCCTGTATTTGACATCATAGGTAGACCTCAACTATGAGCGACAAAATGAGAAAACAAATCCTGAAAATCACATTGTCTGATTTGGAAATAAATTTTTTTCAAATTTTGGTGGAAAATAAGTATTTGGTCAATTACAAACAAGCAAGATTTCTGGCTCTCACAGACATGTAACTTCTTCTTTAAGAGGCTCCTCTGTCCTCCACTCATACCTGTAGTACTGGCACCTGTTTGAACTTGTTTTCAGTATAAAAGACACCTCTCCACAACCTCAAACAGTCACACTCCAAACTCCACTATGATGAAGACCAAAGAGCTGTCGAAGGACTCCAGAAACAAAATTGTAGCCTCGCACCAGGCTGGGAAGACTGAATCTGCAATAGGCTAGCAGCTTGGTGTGAAGAATTCAACTGTGGGAGCAATAATTAGAAAATAGAAGACCTACAAGACCACTGATAATCTCCCTCGATCTGGGACTCCACACGAGATCTCATCCTGTAGGTCAAAATGATCTCAAGAACGGTGAACAAAAATCCCAGAACCGCACGGGGGGACCTAGTGAATGACCTGCAGAGAGCTGGGACCAACGTTACACAGGCTACCTTCAGTAACACACTACACCGCCAGGGACTCAGATCCTGCAGTGCCAGACATGTCCCCCTGCTTAAGCCATTACATGTCCAGACCCTACTGAAGTTTGCTAGAGAGCATTTGGATGATCCAGAAGAGTATTGGGAGAATGTCACATGGTCAGATGAAACCAAAGTAGAACTGTTTGGTAGAAGCACAACTCGTCGTGTTTGGAGGGGAAAGAATGCTGAGTTGCATCCAAAGAACTCCATACCTACTGTGAAGCATGGGGGTGGCAACATCATGCTTTGGGGCTGTTTATCTGCCAAGGGACCAGGACGACTGATCCGTGTAGATGAAAGAATGAATGGGGCCATGTATCGTGACATTTCGAATGCAAACCTCCTTCCATCAACAAGGACATTGGAGATGAAACGTGGCTGGGTCTTTCAGCATGACAATGGTCCCAAGCACACTGCCAGGGCAATGAAGGAGTGGCTTTGTAAGAAACATTTCATGGTCCTGGACTGGCCTAGCCAGTCTTCAGATCTAAACCCTATAGAAAACCTTTGGAGGGAGTTGAAAGTCTGTGTTGCCCAGCGACAGCCCCAAAACATCACTGCTCTAGAGGAGATCTGCATGGAGGAATGGGCCAACATACCAGCAACAGTGTGTGCCAACCTTGTGAAGACTTACAGAAAATGTTTGACCTCTGTCATTGCCAAGAAAGGATATATAACAAAGTATTGAGATGAACTTTTGTAATTGACCAAATACTTATTTTCCACCAAAATATGAAAAAAAATTATTTCCAAATCAGACAATGTGATTTTCAGGATTTGTTTTCTCATTTTGTCTCTCATAGTTGAGGTCGACCTATGAAGTCAATTACAGGCCTCTCTCATCTTTTTAAGTGGGAGAACTTGCACAATTGGTGGCTGACTAAATACTTTTTCCCCACTGTATAATATAGTGTGTGTATGTGCTAATAATACGTTCTATAGTGCTTCTGAGGGACACAATTGTCTTTCCTTAGGGTGCCAACCTCCTCGGCTAGGCAGCATCAGCTTAGTTTAGGTACGGGATTGGGTAAGGTAGTGACTGTATCAATCATTCATTGTTTACATCTGTTTATATACAGTGCATCCACAACAAGCCATTGAGCTTGTAATTTTGCTTGTGTTAACCCCTTCATGACTGGGCCATTTTCCATTTTTGCATTTTCGTTTTCTGCTCCCTTTCTTCCCACAGCCATAACTTTTTTACTTTTTGGTAAAAAAAACAAAGCCACAATAAGAAGAATTAAAATTCCCCCAAAATTGAAGAAAAAAAGAAAAAAAATTTCATTCTTCTTATTGTGGCTTTGCTTTTTATGTTTAGAGTAGGGACTCATAAGCATGAGGACCCTTGACACGGATTACGAGCTTGAGTATTTTGCCCAAAATATCGGCCAATACGTCATATATTATATATGCATTTTTGCACTTTTTTATTCCACTTTTTTATTATTAATGCAGAAGAAACATTCATAAAGTGTTGTGCTTGCTATCTGATGTATATACTGTACTTCTCATCAAGTTCTTGTTAATTGTGGAAAAGTTTGCCTTTGGACTTTTCCCTCATTAATCTCCTTACCATCTGGTCCGTGCCTGCCAAGTACAGCAGCGGCATGCGGTCTGCAGAGTCGGGAGATATGACTCCACCAGATATACAGTATATATTTATAGATACAGTACCGACCAAACGTTTGTACACACCTTCCCATTTAAAGATTTTTCTGTATTTTCATGACTTTGAAAATCGTACATTCACACTGAAGGCATCAAAACTATGAATTAACACATGTGGAATTATATAGTTAACAAAAAAGTGTGAAACAACTGAAAATATGTCTTATATTCTAGGTTCTTCAAAGTAGCCACCTTTTGCTTTGATGACTGCTTTGCACACTCTTGACATTCTCTTGATGTACAGTTGAAATCAGAAGTTTACATCCACTATATAAAGACACATCTGCAGGTTTCTCTCAATATCTGACATGAAATCAGAATAAACCTTTCCAGTTTTAGGTCAAATAGGATTACCATAATTTACCATAATTTTTAATATTTGCCAGATGAGATAGAATGTTTTAAGGCATTTTTATTACTTACTGCAAAGTTAAAACATTACATACATTTCATTAGTATTTGGTACCATTGCCCTTAAACTTGTCTTGTGCTTTTTGCATGTTTTTACTATTTCTGCTTGTATCTGGTGTCTTTCTTGTAACATAGGAAAGACTAAGGCCAGAAATAAACACCATAAAACAATGTACATGAAGACTTTGGTGTCAAATAATTTCTGTCCGAGGTGTTTGTGTGAACAAAAAAGCTTTAATAAAAGCCTCAAACTTCTGTGTGTGAATCAGACATGAGATCTAATATGATAGAAGATTACAGTCCGGGGAAGAAGGGAAACATTCATATAGACGACCGGTGGAGATGTAGTCGGTGACGGATTCTGGCCCAATATGTTTCTAGAGCCGTAGTAGAAAATGAAGATGCCGTCCTGATCATGAAGTAGTTATTTCTCATGTTACGTGTAATTAATATCTCCTGCAATATTGCTAATACCGATTCCAGTGTCTGTAAATGAGACGAGAATTAGCATTATGGAAGATGAGTCTATGAGAAACGTGTTCAGCTGCAGACTCTGAGGAAGAAACTGCTTGTTGTCTGTGGCCTAAAATACACTGCTCAAAAAAATAAAGGGAACACTTAAACAACAGAATATAACTTCAAGTAAATCAAACTTCTGTGAAATCAAACTGTCCACTTAGGAAGCAACACTGATTGACAATCCATTTCAAATGGAATAGACAATAGATGGAAATTATTGGCAATTATCAAGACACCCTCAATAAAGGAGTGGTTCTGCAGGTGGGGACCACAGACCACATCTCAGCACCAATGCTTTCTGGCTGATGTTTTGGTCACTTTTGAAAGTTGGTTGTGCTTTCACACTCGTGGTAGCATGAGACGGACTCTACAACCCACAGAAGTTGCTCAGGTAGTGCAGCTCATCCAGGATGGCACATCAATGCGAGCTGTGGCAAGAAGGTTTGCTGTGTCTGTCAGCGTAGTGTCCAGAGGCTGGAGGCGCTACCAGGAGACAGGCCAGTACACCAGGAGATGTGGAGGGGGCCGTAGGAGGGCAACAACCCAGCAGCAGGACCGCTACCTCCGCCTTTGTGCAAGGAGGAACAGGAGAAGCACTGCCAGAGCCCTGCAAAATGACCTCCAGCAGGCCACAAATGTGCATGTGTCTGCACAATCAATAAGAAACAGACTCCATGAGGGTGGTATGAGGGCCCGACGTCCCAACACCGTGCAGAACGCTTGGCATTTGCCACAGAACACCAGGATTGGCAAAGTCGCCACTGGTGCCCTGTGCGCTTCACAGATGCAAGCAGGTTCACACTGAGCACATGTGAGAGACGTAACAGAGTCTGGAGACGCCGTGGAGAGCGATCTGCTGCCTGCAACATCCTTCAGCATGACCTGTTTGGCAGTGGGTCAGTAATGGTGTGGTGTGGCATTTCTTTGGAGGCCCACACAGCTCTCCATGTGCTTGCCAGATGTAGCCAGACTGCCATTAGGTACCAAGGTGAGATCCTCAGACCCCTTGCGAGACCATATGCTGGTGCGGTTGGCCCTGGGTTCCTCCTAATGCAGGACAATGCCAGACCTCATGTGGCTGGAGTGTGCCAGCAGTTCCTGCAAGATGAAGGCATTGAAGCTATGGACTGGCCCGCCTGTTCCCCAGACCTGAATCCGATTGAGCACATCTGGGACATCATGTCTCGCTCCATCCACCAACGTCACGTTGCACCACAGACTGTCCAGTAGTTGGCGGTAGTCCAGGTCTGGGAGGAGATCCCACAGGAGACCATCCGCAACCTCATCAGGAGCATGCCCAGGCATTGTAGGGAGATCATACAGGCACGTGGCCACACACAATACTGAACCTAATTTTGACTTGTTTTAAGGACATTACATCAAAGTTGGATTAGCCTGTAGTGTGTTTTTCCACTTTCATTTTGGTGGTGACTCCAAATCCAGGCCTCCATTGGTTAATAAATTTGATTTCCATTGATGATTTTTGTGTGATTTTGTTGTCAGCACATTTAGCTTTGTACAGAACAAAGTATTCAATGAGAATATTTAATTCATTCAGATCTAGGATGTGTTATTTGAGTGTTCCCTTTATTTTTTTGAGCAGTGTATATAGGTTTTATTTCTAGATGTAAAGAAGAAAACTAAATACTGTAAAATTATAAATCTCATGTTTTCCCAGATTATCTCCAGTAATTGTATTATTACACAGGATTTTTATGATGTTACATCGGCTCATCGTGTTCTCGTTCAGGTCTCTACAATATCGGATCCTCTCAGTAAAGATCGTCTATACAAGTGAATTTTCCTGATTTATCCATCAAAGATGGAAATGGACAGAGACAAGATGGCGGAGAGGATATTACACCTCACCCTAGAGATCCTCTTCCGGCTTACTGGAGAGGTGAGAGATTCTGATGACGTCACATTACATCATTCTTATCTATGGGAATAACAGATGGACAGAACTGGGGAGGTGAGGACTCTGGAAATGTCTGTAGTGAGATTTATGAATGTGTCTCTCCATAACCAGGATTACACAGTAGTGAAGAAGACCTCTAGTGGGCGCTGTCAGGACCCTCTGTCTGAGGGACGGGGAAGACCCCTGAGCCCAATCACGGGGCCTCCATCTCACACCTTCATACATGAGGACATCAATGGCCAGAAGATCCTAGAAATCACCTACAAGATGATTGAGCTGCTGACTGGAGAGGTGACACTGCTGGGAATGCTGGGACATTATACAGTAACGCTATGAAGGGATCGGGGGGATGACGGTATCATTGTATGTGTCAGGTTCCTATAAGGTGTCAGGATGTCGCTGTCTATTTCTCCATGGAGGAGTGGGAGTATTTAGAAGGACACAAAGATCTGTACAAGGACATCATGATGGAGGTTCCTCAGCCCCTCACATCACCAGGTAATAGACAGGACTAAATACACACGGCCTATAATTGTCTGTATGCAAAGAATGAATTCAGTCCCTATATGTGTTTCCTCCAGTTTTATCCAGTAAGAGGACAACACCAGAGAGATGTCCTCGTCCTCTTCTTCCACAGGACTGTAAACAAGAAGATCCCAATGCTCCTCAGGATCATCAGGTAGATGGAGAGAAGGTGTCATGAGATCTCCCCTATGATGTGTAGACGGCTGTGAAGATCTTGTGCTCAGTCTTGTTTTATCCACCAGTATTATATGTTTTATACTTGTGTAATGAGAACGGTGGAGATGGCAGGATTAGAGCTGATCATAGATGAGACTTCTCCATCTGTCTGTGACTTTTACAATATTTGTTTCAGGTTGAAGATCTGACCCATATTAATACTACAGAGACATATGTGAGGGGTGATGAGCGGTGTAAAGAGATGATTCCTACAGATAACCTCCCAGGTGAGTAGTAACCACTAAATGCAGAGAAGTTTCAGATTCTTATAAGTCACCGGCTGTGGCTGCTTTATCGGTTGTGTAGTCCGGCCGTATCACAATCGTGTGATCACCATTTTGCCTCTAGACCACAACATTCTCCTCCACCCAAAACTGTTCAAATGATTTTGGCCATTGAAAGCCCTTTTCTATAGAACTTACAACCTGGAGGATCCACCTACCAACTGAAATTAGTAGACGCTGACCATTACCTCCTCAGATCTGTAAACTACAAAACCAGATGACAATGTACTTAGAATGTACAGACAGTTTAGAAAATCACTTGAAGAAAATATTATGATGGGCCTGTAAGAGAAAGCGGAGGGTAATGATGCTGTTGGCTTCCTAGAACCCTGATATCTTATTGGATGAATCTACCTTCTCTTCCTTCTGTGCTGCTGAATGTGCTCATATGGTCCCTACAAGACCAGGTCCAGTCTTTATGACCAAACTTCACTTTTATGATCGACAACATTAAATGTGCAGTGAGGCCAAGTGTGAATTTCTGTACAATAACAACAGAGTTTCCCTTTTGTCCTGATTTTTCAATTTCTTTTAAAACCGACTAACTTCATACAGGATCGCGATTAACTATACGGAAAACATTACACCTGTGCCATGATATACAGGTGCTTCTCAATAAATTAGAATATCATCAAAAAGTTAATTTATTTCAGTAATTCAAAAAAGCGAAACTCACATATTATATAGAGTCATTACACACAGAGGGATCTATTATATAGAGTCATTACACACAGAGTGATCTATTATATAGAGTCATTACACAGAGGGATCTATTATATAGAGTCATTACACACAGAGGGATCTATTTCACGTGTTATTTCTGTTAATGTTGATGATTATGGCTTACAGTCAATGAAAACACAAAAGTCATTATCTCAGTAAATTAGAATACTTTATAACAACAGCTTGAAAAATGTTTTTAAAATCCGAAATGATGTCCTACCGAAATGTATGTTTAGTAAATGCACTCAATACTTGGTCGGGGATCCTTTTGCATCAATTACTGCATCAATGTGGCATGGCATGGAGGCGATCAGCCTGTGGCACTGCTGAGGTGTTATAGCAGCCCAGGTTGCTTTGATAACAGCCTTCACCTCGTCTGCATTGTTGGGTCGGGTGTCTCTCATCCTCCTCTTGACAGTACTCCATAGATTCTCTATTGGGTTAAGGTCAGGCGAGTTGCTGGCCAATCAAGCACATTGATACTGTTGTGTGTAAACCAGGTATTGGTACTTTTGGCAGTGTGGACAGGTGCCAAGTCCTGCTGGAGAATGAAATTTCCATCTCCAAAAAACTTGTCGGCAGAGGGAAGCATAAAGTGCTGTAAAATGTCCTGGTAGACGGCTACGCTGACCTACACCAGCAGATGACATGGCTCCCCAAACCATCACGGATTGTGGAAACTTCACACTAGACCTCAAGCAGCTTGGATTGTGGCCTCTCCACTCTTCCTCAAGACTCTGGGACCTTGATTTCCAAATGAAATGCAAAATTTACTTTCATCTGAAAACAACACCTTGGACCACTGAGCAACAGACCAGGTCTTTTTCTCCTTGGCCCAGGTAAGACGCTTCTGGCGTTGTCTGTTGGTCATGACTGGCTTGACACAAGGAATGCGACACTTGTAACACATGTCCTGGATAAGTCTATGTGTGTTGACGCTCTTGAAGCAATGACTCCAGCAGAAGTCCACTTCTTGTGAATCTCCCCCCAAATTTTTGAATGGCCTTTTCTTAACAATCCTTTCAAGGCCGCAGTTAACCAGGTTGCTTGTGCACCTTTCTCTACCACACTTTTTCCTTCCACTCAACTTTCCATTAATATGCTTGGATACAGCACTCTCTGAACAGCCAGCTTCTTTAGCAATGACCTTTTGTGGCTTACCCTCCTTGTGGAGTGTGTCAATGACTGCCTTCTAGACATCTGTCAAGTCAGCAGTCTTCATGATTGTAGAGCCTACTGAAACAGACTAAGGGACCTTTTTAAACGCATAGGAAGCCTTTGCAGGTGTTTTTTGTTAATTATTCTAATTTACTGAAATAATGACTTTTGTGTTTTCATCGGCTGTAAGCCATAATCATCAACATTAACAGAAATAACACGTGAAATAGATCACTCTGTTTGTAATGACTATATAATGAGTTTCACTTTTTTTAAGAACTGAAATAAATTAACTTTTTGATGATATTCTAATTTATTGAGAAGCACCTGTATCTCTAAGCTGTGCGAGGCTGATAGCTGTAATATACTGTAATATTTACACCTGCATGAATGTGTTGGCATGGCTCGAGCCCTGGTATGTTGGATTCACTTCACGTCATAAATTCCATTATGTTTTCAATCCTAAGGAATTCAGATTACTGCACAATCTCTCCTGAAATGGGGGCACTAATACTTTCTCTACTCTTCTGATCAGGTTATTGTAGCTCCAATGGTCCACCATAAATAAGTGTAAGTCCGCTTTAATGTTGGAGTTCTCCCCTCATACATATGTTCTTGTTGGCGATGTAACATATTTTTTATGTCTTTTTTTATAGGTTCATTCTGTATGATAGTTTGATTGTGGTGGGATCGGCCTGCCTCACTTATGTGAATCTGTAACTCCCTGGTAGTCTTTCAAAAAAGGTCTCCATTATGTCTTCCCAATGCCCGAGGTCTAAATATAAGACACCTCAGCTCTGCACTATTATAAAAAGTTCATTTAAAATGTCTAATATTTCTTCTTGAAACTCATCTGATCTGCAAATATTGGCACTTCGCGATAATTTTGATTGCCAAGAACCCCATGCTCTAATTACCCCCCAGAGGTTTCACCACTATTTACTCATTTTTTTTTTTTACTAAAGAAGCCTGTTCAGCTTGATTTCTTCAGTAGATGTGTTACGGTCTATAGTCACAGTTTTGCCCATCACCCCTTTAACTTCTTTAAAGGAAAGCTCTCGTCCCCTGGGAGATGTGAGACCTCTAATATGGGCATACAGGTTATAGAAAAGTAAATCTATACATACCTGTATGGCCCATAGTAGAGGTCTGCTTGCAGTGAAATTGAGTTTTATAAAATCTGTCTTCACATGCTTGGCATCCCCCGGACACCAAGAAATCCCCGCCTATCTCTTTAGTTAGCCCCGAAATTCCTGCCTATCTGCTTATTTAGCATGTTCCTCCCCCTCCCCTGCACGTCACAGGACCCTGTGATGTGCGCTCTTGTCACTCACTTCCCACTCATGCGCGTTGCGACGCTCACATCGGGAGCGCTTTGTTTCCTCCCAGCCCGTTTGTCTCTGCACTGTCCCGCAGTGTTCTGGTGCACCGGGGAGGCTGCATCGGGGAGCCTGCGCACCAGAACACTGCGGAGCAGTGCAGAGACAAACAGGCCAGGAGGAAACAAAGCGCTCCTGATGTGAGCGTCGCATTGCACATGCGCGGGAAATGAGTTAGACCAGTGCACGTCACAGGTCCCTGTGACGTGCA
Organism: Phyllobates terribilis; assembly: GCF_046119375.1. Lineage (NCBI taxonomy): Eukaryota > Metazoa > Chordata > Amphibia > Anura > Dendrobatidae > Phyllobates > Phyllobates terribilis. The sequence continues at coordinate 402,862 of NW_027362879.1, read as the reverse complement.
GGAGAGGTGGGGAATATGCTAAATAAGCAGATAGGCGGGGACTTCTTGGCGTCCGGGGGACGCCAAGCATTTGAAAACGGATTTCATAAAACTCCATTTCACTGCAAGCAGACCTCTAGTATGGGCCATACAAGCATGTATAGATCTACTTTTCTATAACCTGTATGCCCATATTATAGGTCTCAAATCTCCCAGGGGGTGGCAGATTCTCTTTAACCCCTCTACATGGATCTGGACTTACACAGAGACCCCTAGGCTTGGGCCACTGTGTTACCTGCTGTTCTGTTGTGTCAGATGGGAAGAATAGTCAGGTATTCGGGTCAGAACCAGGAGGGCAGAGAAAATACAAAATCAGAAGAAACGAGTAGTCAGTAAACGGGCCGGGGTCACAACAGGAAACAAATACACAAGCCGGGAGCTGAGCACAGAGGACTGAACCAGAGGAGAACAAGGCTGTATCTGTCAGCTTCCGGCAATATGCTTCCAGCTTTAGTAGGGTGCGGTGCTTTCCAAATGGCTGAAGTAGATTACTCCAGCTGGACAGCACACACACCCATACTGCCAGACTGGATGGTACTACAGGTCCCAGCAACCCTAATCTTAATGGCTGGACAGAGCCTGCTCCGCCCAGTAGCCTCTGGTTCTGACGTCTCCTCAATCACCAGCGCCGCCTGCAGAATGAATAAGGCTCCTGGTGACAGAATTAGACGTTGCAGGAGCAGATCCCAGAGAAAATGGGACACACCATTTGCAGAAACCTTGATATGACAAAATGAAAGAAAACCAGAGCAGTAGAAATCCCCATAAAGTGACTCCATCTTGGGAATTAATCTATAGGAGTAGTGACTATTTTGACTCCACAGGCACTTTCCGGAAATTAGAAAACAGTGGATGTTGGAGAGTAAAAATTGCAAAAATGCCATTTTATTACCCAACACACAGTGCCCAGATAAATTAAGTGGGTTCTTCTCACTATAGTAATGCCAAATACATGAATGCTAAATGTGGTTTGGGCACAGTCTTTTAGACTGTGAACTGTAATTGACTTGGTGAATAATTCTTTTTTTTTTTTTTTTTTTTACGTAGCTTGCCATTTTTACAGACACTTTAAGTAAAAATGTTAAAAAAATGTAAGAATATTTTATTCAAAAATAATACTTAATTTTATTCTTGGCAGATGACTGTACCTGGAGATCAGAAGGACAACTGACATCTTCAATTTTTAAATCACATGAGATTGAGATCCAACAAGATGCAATTGAAATGAATGCCATTACTCCAGATATACCATCATCCCTTCACAGCAAAGATCAATCATCTAATCCTTTGAAACAGGTCCCGTCTTCTGATTCATTAGCAACTACTAAGGAAAATCAAAGTTACAAAATAAGCATTAAAAAACAAACTGCTCCTAAAGCAAAGAAGTCATTTTCACGTTCAGAGTATAGAAATACTCTTCTTAAACAAGAAAAAAATCACAGCTCAGATCTTGTGAGGCACCAGAGAACTCACACAGGGGAGAAGCCTTTTTCATGTTCGGAATGTGGGAAATGTTTTAACCAAAAATCAACTTTAGTTATGCACCAGAGAACCCACACAGGGGAGAAGCCTTTTTCATGTTTGGAATGTGGGAAATGTTTTAACCATAAATCAGTTTTGATTAATCACCAGAGAACTCACACAGGGGAGAAGCCTTTTTCCTGTTCAGAATGTGGGAAATGTTTTAGCCAGAAATCAGGTTTGATTAATCACCAGAGAACTCACGCAGGGGAGAAGCCTTTTTCCTGTTCAGAATGTGGGAAATGTTTTAAAGATAAATCAGATTTGGTTAAGCACCAGAGAACTCACACAGGGGAGAAGCCTTTTTCCTGTTCAGAATGTGGGAAATGTTTTAGCCAGAAATCAGGTTTGATTAGTCACCAGAGAACTCATGCAGGGGAGAAGCCTTTTTCCTGTTCAGAATGTGGGAAATGTTTTAAAGATAAATCAGCTTTAGTTATGCACCAGCGAACTCACACAGGGGAGAAGCCTTTTTCCTGTTCAGAATGTGGGAAATGTTTTAACCAAAGATCAGCTTTAGTTATGCACCAGAGAACTCACACAGGGGAGAAGCCTTTTTCCTGTTCAGAATGTGGAAAATGTTTTAACCAGAAATCGGGGCTTTATAGACATCAGAGAACCCACACAGGGGAGAAGCCTTTTTCATGTCCAGAATGTGGGAAATGTTTCAACCATAAATCGATTATGGTTAATCACCAGAGAATCCACACAGGAGAGAAGCCTTTTTCCTGTTCAGAATGTGGAAAATGTTTTAGCCTAAAATCAGATTTGGTTAAGCACCAGAGAATCCACACAGGGGAGAAGCCTTTTTCATGTCCAGAATGTGGGAAATGTTTCAACCATAAATCAGATTTGGTTAAGCACCAGAGAATCCACACAGGAGAGAAGCCTTTTTCCTGTTCAGAATGTGGGAAATGTTTTAACCTAAAATCAGATTTGGTTAAGCACCAGAGAATCCACACAGGAGAGAAGCCTTTTTCATGTCCAGAATGTGGGAAATGTTTCAACCATAAATCCGATTTGGTTAAGCACCAGAGAATCCACACAGGAGAGAAGCCTTTTTCCTGTTCAGAATGTGGGAAATGTTTTAATCAGAAATCGGGGCTTTTTAATCACCAGAGAACTCACACAGGGGAGAAACCTTTTTCATGTTCAGAATGTGGGAAATGTTTTAACCATAAATCGGTTATGGTTAATCACCAGAGAACCCACACAGGGGAGAAACCTTTTTCCTGTTCAGAATGTGGGAAATGTTTTGTGAAGAAATCATCTCTTTTGAGTCACCAAAGAACTCACACAGAGGAGAAGCCTTTTTCATGTTCTTAATGTGGGAAATGTTTTACATGGAAATCAATTCTTAATAAACATCAGTGAAGCCACAGAGGGGAAAAGCCTTTTTCATGTTCAGAATTTTGGAAATGTTTTAAGCGAAAATTGTATCTTCTTAAAGGGGTTACTAAGAAAAAAAACAAAATAAGTCAGCTCACCCATTGAGGAATCCAAAGCTCAGGAAACCAGCAGGAATGCGAATCGAGAGCAGAAAAAAATCCAGCTTCAATGACTAAAGACCTTACTGTCTGAAACGTGTCTGCTAGAAAATATTTCCCCCTCTAGGGGTCGTAACATCCATGCTGTTATCTCAGGTTTTTTATATTTACTCAATAAACCAATGTTTTTAGAGGATCATTGAAGCTGGATTTTTTTCTGCTCTCGATTCTTAAAGGGGTTGTCCTCTACTTGGAGAACCCACACAGGGGAGAAGCCTTTTTCATGTTCGGAATGTGGGAAATGTTTTAACCATAAATCAGTTTTGATTAATCACCAGAGAACTCACACAGGGGAGAAGCCTTTTTCCTGTTCAGAATGTGGGAAATGTTTTAGCCAGAAATCAGGTTTGATTAATCACCAGAGAACTCACGCAGGGGAGAAGCCTTTTTCCTGTTCAGAATGTGGGAAATGTTTTAAAGATAAATCAGATTTGGTTAAGCACCAGAGAACTCACACGGGGAGAAGCCTTTTTCCTGTTCAGAATGTGGGAAATGTTTTAGCCAGAAATCAGGTTTGATTAGTCACCAGAGAACTCATGCAGGGGAGAAGCCTTTTTCCTGTTCAGAATGTGGGAAATGTTTTAACCAAAGATCAGCTTTAGTTATGCACCAGAGAACTCACACAGGGGAGAAGCCTTTTTCATGTCCAGAATGTGGGAAATGTTTCAACCATAAATCGATTATGGTTAATCACCAGAGAATCCACACAGGAGAGAAGCCTTTTTCCTGTTCAGAATGTGGAAAATGTTTTAGCCTAAAATCAGATTTGGTTAAGCACCAGAGAATCCACACAGGGGAGAAGCCTTTTTCATGTCCAGAATGTGGGAAATGTTTCAACCATAAATCAGATTTGGTTAAGCACCAGAGAATCCACACAGGAGAGAAGCCTTTTTCCTGTTCAGAATGTGGGAAATGTTTTAACCTAAAATCAGATTTGGTTAAGCACCAGAGAATCCACACAGGAGAGAAGCCTTTTTCATGTCCAGAATGTGGGAAATGTTTCAACCATAAATCCGATTTGGTTAAGCACCAGAGAATCCACACAGGAGAGAAGCCTTTTTCCTGTTCAGAATGTGGGAAATGTTTTAATCAGAAATCGGGGCTTTTTAATCACCAGAGAACTCACACAGGGGAGAAACCTTTTTCATGTTCATAATGTGGGAAATGTTTTAACCATAAATCGGTTATGGTTAATCACCAGAGAACCCACACAGGGGAGAAACCTTTTTCCTGTTCAGAATGTGGGAAATGTTTTGTGAAGAAATCATCTCTTTTGAGTCACCAAAGAACTCACACAGAGGAGAAGCCTTTTTCATGTTCTTAATGTGGGAAATGTTTTACATGGAAATCAATTCTTAATAAACATCAGAGAAGCCACAGAGGGGAAAAGCCTTTTTCATGTTCAGAATTTTGGAAATGTTTTAAGCGAAAATTGTATCTTCTTAAAGGGGTTACTAAGAAAAAAAACAAAATAAGTCAGCTCACCCATTGAGGAATCCAAAGCTCAGGAAACCAGCAGGAATGCGAATCGAGAGCAGAAAAAAATCCAGCTTCAATGACTAAAGACCTTACTGTCTGAAACGTGTCTGCTAGAAAATATTTCCCCCTCTAGGGGTCGTAACATCCATGCTGTTATCTCAGGTTTTTTATATTTACTCAATAAACCAATGTTTTTAGAGGATCATTGAAGCTGGATTTTTTTCTGCTCTCGATTCTTAAAGGGGTTGTCCTCTACTTGGACAATGCTTTGTCATTCCTCATGTTTGGCCTCGTTAAATGTGACGCCAGCGCTGATTGGGCTCACATGGCGAAACAGCCTGTCCTGAGCCCCGGGAACACAAGTGCTGACACCGATGGAACGGCACAAGTATAGGGGGTTTGTATAATTCTTATAATAATTTTTGTAATAAGTATATTGTTTATCCATTATGTATATATTCAGTGTGTTCATTAATAGAGATTTGAATCCTTAGTTATAGAAATATAGGTTTATCAAAAGATCATAACAGGTCTACTTTTCAGTCATGCTCTTTGCGGTCAGAAGCATCTAACATTCTGAGATACAGTGGTGTAAAACAAAGTGTTTGCCCCGTCCTGATTTCTTATTCTTTTGCATATTTGTCACACCTAAATGTTTCAGATCATCAGATTTAAATATTAGACAAAGATAACACAAGTAAACACAAAATGCAGTTTTTAAATGAAGGTATTTTATTATTAAGGGAAAAAGAAATCTCCAGGGCCCTGTGTAAAAAAGGCCCCACTCATACTCATACACACACACACAAACACACACACAAACACACACACACACACACACACACACACACACACACACACACACACACACACACACACACACCCCCACTTAAAACCTAAATTAACTGTGGTTTATAACATCTTTGGGAACCTGAGTTAAATTTCCCTAGCCACACTCAGGCCTGATTGCTGCCACACCTGTTCTCAATCAAGAAAATACTTTAATAGGACTTGCTTGACAAAGTGAGGTAGACCAAAAGATCCTCAAAAGCTAGACATCATGCCGCGATCAAAATAAATTCAAGAACAAATGAGAAAAAAGTAATTGAGATCGATCAATCTGGAAAAGGTTATAAAGCCATTTCTAAAGCTTTAGGACTCCAGCGAACCACAGTGAGAGCCATTATCCACAAATGGCAAAAGCATGGAACAGTGGTGAACCTTCCCAGGAGTGGCTGGCCGACCAAAATTACCCTAAGAACGCAGCGGTGACTCATCCAAGAGGTCACAAAAGACCCCACAACAACATCAAAAGAACTGCAGACCTCACTTGCCTCAGTTAAGGTCAGTGTTCAAGACTACACCATAAGAAAGAGACTGGGCAAAAATGGCCTGCATGGCAGAGTTCAAAGGCTAAAACCATTGCTAAGCAATAAGAACATAAATGCTCTTCTCAGTTTTGTCTGAAAACATCTTGATGATCTCCAAAGACTTTTGGGAGAATACACTGTGGACTGACGAGACAAAAGTTGAACTTTTTGAAAGGTGAATGTCCCGTTACATCTGGTGTAGTAGTAACACAGCATTTCAGAAAAGGAGCATCATACCCACAGTAAAATGTGGTGGTAGTGTGATGGTCTGGGGCTGTTTTGCTGCTTCAGGACCTGGAAGACTTGCTGTGGTAAATGGAACCATTAATTCTGCTGTCTACCAAAAAATCCTGAAGGAGAATGTCCGGCCATCTGTTTGTGACCTCAAGCTGAAGCGCATTTGGGTTATGCATCAGGACAATGATCCAAAACACACCAGCAAATCCACCTACCTCTGAATGGCTTAAGAAAAACAAAATTAAGACTTTGGAGTGGCCTAGTCAAAGTCCTGACTTTAATCTGATTGAGATGCTGTGGCATGACCTTAAATAGGCGGTTCATGCTCAGAAACCCTCCAATGTGGCTGAATTACAAAAATTTAGCAAAGATGAGTGGCCAAAATTCCCCTAGAGCATTGTAAAAGACTCATTGCCAAACTGCAAACGCTTGATTGCAGTTGTTGCTGCGAAGGGTGGCCCAACCAGTTATTAGGTTTAGGGGGCAATCACTTTTACACACAGGGCCCTGTAAGTTTGGATTTTTTTTCCCCTAAATAATAAAGACCTTCATTTAAAAACTGCATTTTGTGGTTACTTGTGTTTTCTTTGTGTAATATTTAAATTTGTTTGGTGATCTGAAACATTAAAGTTTGACAAACATGCAAAAGAATAAGAAATCAGGAAGGGGCAAACATTTTCACACCACTGTATGTGTAGAAGCTGTAACCGTATCTTTTGAAACGCAGTATGCTTAGAATATTATCTATAGTCGGCAGCGAGTATTGGTTTTAGCTGCCTGTCATATCTGATTGTGTATATTTTGCATTGCCTGTATAAGCTTGATCGGAATGAATTAGCGTCAGACGGCCTGCTGAGTATCTCACTTGTCTCCTTGTTAATAAACAAAATAGATTTTTACTGCGGACTTCAGGATGATCTCCTATCTCACTTGGTAAAAAGTGAAATTCTCCTGTCAATAATTGTTTTTATTTTAACAGGATCAAACATGTGGAATGTTTGTCCACTACTTGGACAACCCCTTTAAACGTCAAAAATCCCACAGCGGGAGAAGTCATTCTCATACCAAGAGTGTGAAAAATTAATTACTGGAAAATCAATTTTGTTGACCATCAAAAATAACTCAGATTGGGAGAAACTATATATGTTATTGACAAATTGTACAAAAACATAATTAACCCCTTAATGACCACCATTTCGTCTTTACTGACCTGAGATATAAGAGACTAGCGTCCTCCGACAGGTGACAATCCAGCTGTACACTATAGCTGACAACTTGCTGCATTGGCCACAATCCGTGTTGGAACCGACCATGACCGTTTAACTCCTTAGATGCTGCTGTCAATAGTAACTACAGCAATTAGATGATTAAAGGGAAGGTGCCATAAAAAAATGTAAACAATTAAAAAAATGTAAAGTATTAATGTTTTGATTTTTTTTAAATATCATTTGTTTTTAATGAAATTAAATATGAAAAATAATTTAACAAAGTTTGGTATTTCCACTTTTAAACACTAAGGGGAGCAGCTGCGGAAATTTGCCATGAAAACCTAGTGTACAACTATCTCACATTACGACTGCAGTAAATGTGGGCTGGGTCTGCTCTCCTGTGTGTGATGTCGCTCCTCTCCTCCCTTTCTGGGTGTTTGTAACAGGATAAGAGAGGATGAAGCTTAGGATCACAGTGTGGAGCCATTTTGTTGGTGACTGCCAGTGATACTGACAAGTACAGTGTCACCGAGGACGGCCGGCAGCGCCGATTCTGTTAGTGCTGCTCTCTGTATCATAAGCTGGGGTTAGATACTGTCGTGGTAGCCCTTCCAAAAATTTGGATTGAGATAATTATCTTCTGCCATTTTTGGTTCAAATTAAATAAATAAACACGATGCATCGGAGAAATAAAATAACACACTGCCAGTGTCTGAGTGTACAATTCTTGTCTGCAGTCAGAACCCAAGCAGCAAGTACTTTATTACACCCCCAGAAGAAAGGGGTGGCTAACATTGCCTAAGAAAGAAAGTATTTTAATTGGAAACAGTCGTCCTTGAAAGCAGCTCTGTCCAATTTACTATACTTTTAAAAACTAAGGAAAGCTTAACTCGAAGACAGCACTATATTTCATACAATGCTGTGTTATCGCTTTTATGAGTAACACTTATAAGACTAATATTAAATTATCAAAAATATATAGGTAGATTTAATTGTCTAAAATAATAATCAAAGCAAAGTATAAATATTTACCATAACAATACGTGGCGTGTTACACACACTGGGATTATTCACAGCACATGATACACTACACTGAGCCCTATATCTAGATATGTGTAGTGTATCACATGATGGGATTAGATACACCAGTCCGGAGCGTATCGCACACGATGACGGGATTAGATACATCGGTTCGGGGAATATCGCACACTATGACGGGATTAGATACACCGGTCTGGGGAGTATCGCACATTTTGACCGCCAGCGATACTGACAAGTGCAGTGTCACTGAGGACGGCCGGCAGAGCTGATCCTGATAGATGGTGCTGCTCGCTGTATCATAAACTGGGGTTAGATATGTGAACTGTATCACATGCACGATTATATACGCTTAGAGTAACACATGCTGTGATTAGATACAGGACTAAGTGTAGTGTATCACATTATGGGATTAAATATTGAGCTCAGCAGAGTGTATCATACAGGATGGGATTACATACACAGTTTCTAATGTATGGAGCAGGGTCACACCTTACACCACTGCTCCCGTAGAAGTGGATGGAGAGGGGTCACACATGACATCACTGCTCAAATAGAAGTGGACGGAGCGGGGTCACACATGACATCACTGCTACCATAGAAGTGGACGGAGCAGGGTCACTCATGACAGCACTGCTACCATAGAAGTGGACGGAGCAGGGTCACTCATGACACCACTGCTACCATAGAAGTGGACGGAGCGGGTTCACGCATTACACCACTGCTCCCATAGAAGTGGATGGAGCGAGGTCAGACATTACACCACTGCTTCCATAGAATTGAACAGAACGGGGTCAGGCATTACACCACTGCTTCCATAGAAGTGGACAGAGCGGGGTCAGGCAAAAAAAACAAACCTGTTGTCCAAGTCTCAGGAATTCCACATATTCACAAGGATCAGATGGAATCTACAGGACGGTGAGGAGTTGGTCTCCAAAGCATACAACCACATGGAGGTTTGCGGAACACAGAAAAGCCACAAAGGACCATCCATTGACGGTTGAATCAATCCAGGAGAGGAAAAGCCATTCCATAGGTGAGAAATGGATGTTATTCATGACTATTCTAAGAAAAGTAACATACAGTTTAAGTTTGTTCATAGTCATACAGATGCACAATTATGGTCTATTTGTATAGCCAATGTGAAGCAGAGAATCTTAGTATTGATAAAAGGTTTCTCTCTGTAAAAAAAAGTTACAGAGAAAGCTTCAAAATGTGATGCATATGGTCTGTGTGTACAATAAGGCTGTGTGCCCACGATGCATTTTTTAAGGGTTTCCACAGCGACAAAAACACTGCAGAAATGCTTAAAAAACGCATGGTAGAAGGCCTGCCATGTTCCCCAATGATAATCCGCATGTGCCGTGCACATGCTGCGGAAATTTCCGCTGCGGGTTATCATTGTGGAAAAAAACGCAGCACTACCAATTATTTTGCAGAAGTGCTGCGTTTTCGCCGCGATTGACTTGCATTGAAACGCATGGATAACGCATCACTGCATATGTAGATGCGCATTCCACGCGTTTCAATGTGCGGATGGTACCCGGGTGTGGAGGACAGGAAACTCTCCTCCGGACCCGGGTACCATAGAACCTGTAAAAAAAGAATAAAATAAAAAATAAATGTTATATTTACCTTCTGACAGCCCCTGCTGCGCTCGTCCTCCCATGCTGGCAGATCGCGGTGGACTGGAGGACCTGCGCTGACGTCATAGTCATGTGACGGCAGGTCCTTCAGTGCAGTGTACCGCGATCTGCCGGCAGCCAGGACCGAGCGAAACAAGATCCCGGGGGCCATCGGAAGGTAAGTATAGATTTTTTTTTTTTTTTTTTAACCATTCTTTAAGGTCACACTATATAAATCCATGCCGGTTGCATGGGTTTATATAGGTGTGAGCAAGTTGACAAGCACTTTCCAAGTGATGCTAAAATTGCTTGGAAAGCGCTTTTCAACGCGCATGCGGAAATGCAAGTGAAGAACGCTTCACATCCGCTTGTCCCTGGCAGGAAAAACACATGTACAATCCGCATGTACAATCTGCATGTACAATCCGCATGTGTTTTTTCTGCCAGGGAGATGCAGAAACGCTCAGGAAAAAACCTGGAGCATTTCTGCATCGTGGGCACATAGCCTAAATTAGTCTTTGAAAAAACTGACACATAGAAAGCATGGATTATCACACAGGACATCAGTCATACTGACAAACAGGTGGACACACAAGAAATCAGTCATTCTGACACACAGGACACTGACGGGGATTACTTTGATTATCCTAATTGTTTGATTTTGGCAGAACATATTGAACAATTGGATCAAATTGATACTCGGACAGAGTTATTGTCCAAATTACACCAAGACATAAAAAAGGTTTCTGTTCATACAAGATTAAATAGTAAAAGTGAAGATAGTGCCTCCACATCATTTGTACCAGACACACAAGATCCAGATGTTTCAGGAGAAGCTTTACAGGGAAATGAATTAGAAAGGAAAAAATTACATGACAGAGGAGCACGAATCAATCTTAAAATACACGATCAATTAATGAAAATTGTAAAAGACTTTCCAAAGTACAATGAGAAGATGGATAATTTTGATAATGCAGATATTTTTTAATCCAATACAGATGAATTCAATCTTAATAATAAACTAAAAAACAAGACATTCAGAGTTTTGTTACCCTCACATATGGCAAAAACATTACAGACCACACCCAGGCTAAATGATGATAATGAACTGACACATAGTACAAAAGAAGACAGACTTAGACAATTGCTATTATGTAGCACAGGAGACATGCCCTCTCTTGACATTTTGCATCAATTGAGTGCGAGTATCCATGATGACCCGTTTGCTTTTTTGGTCAAATTTGAACAGGCCTATAGAATGGTGATGCCTGTTGGGCCTAATGAGGAACCAACAGCGATGATCAAATTGTATGTAACAATATTCAAGTACCTAGATCCTGTTTCAGTGCAATTGGCGAGTGCTCTGACATCATTGCAGGAGGCAACGACTTTTATCGACAAAATTAGGAGATCCATGAAGCAGAACGAGGTGAAGGCAAAAATAGCTGTAGTTCATGAGGAAAAAGATAGACAACTGACATCAAAGAAAACTCAACCAAACCCTAAACCCACATTAACATCTAGGAACAGAGATTACACTGAACATATAGGTAAAAATATCACACAGAGGAGCAATATTAATTGTTATTTTTGTGGTATACCTGGACACTTGAAGCGGCAGTGAAGGAAATTTTTGAGAGCAGAATCAGAGGTAGGTACACCGGGAACAGGTAAGCTTGGAAGGGAAAACAGACTCTTACCAAAATCATCCATCAAACCTTCCGCCCCTCCTTTCCATTCTCCCACATCCCCTCACAATAAGCTCCATTAATCAGACAGATCAGAGAGATGACAGTAAAGGAGTCAGATTCCAGGGACAGTGCGTTTAAAAAGGACACTGGTCTGCTCCCATCTCCATCTCTCTGACTAGCAAAGAATGCTCCTACACCCCTTTCATTGGAATTTTTGACTCGAGTTACATTGGATGACTGTGGAAGACCATTTCTTAATGTGATTTTTGCAGAACAAAGGTCTATGTTTTTTATTGATACAGGGGCACAATTAAGTGTTACTAACCTTAATTTGATGGTAAAACCAGAATCTCCAAGTTGTAATATTATCGGATTCAGCGGAAAAGGAAAAACAAAAGCAAAGCTCGTTCCCAATGTTATGTTGGAAATACCAGGTTCTTTCAAAACAGGAATTGACATTTGGTATTGTTGTGATTCTGAGAATATACTTGGCACAGATTTTATGCAGAAATTCGGATGGGTAATTGATCTAGGGAATCAAGTGATCTGGAAAGATTCTAATGGATGTAAACCTGTAGTCATTGACCCTAGTGAATATAGCCATGTTGGAAGTATTTGCTTGAATGATGTTGTGTCATCATATCATTTGTGGCCTGAAACTGGTGGTGATGAAGTACTGACTGAAATTGTACAATGTTTCCCTTCTCTTTGGGCTCAATTTAGAAATGAGGTGGGTACAATGAAGGATTTTGTTGTGAATGTAGGAGGACGTGAACCTCCTCCACAGCGTCAGTATAAATTGCCTCCAGATTCAATTGGTTCTATGTATAAGATCATACAGGAATTGCTAGCTCAAGGTGTCATACGTAAGGCTAACTCTGTAAGTAACAATCCTTTATGGTGTGTATTGAAATCTGATGGTACATATCGAATGATATTGGATTTGCGGATGTTTAATAAACATACTCCCAATGTTGCTCCCATTGTTGCTGATACTCATGACATGATGGCAAGGCTAAATGCAAAGGCAAAATATTTCTCTGTACTAGACATCATTAATGTTTTTTTCAGTATACCTCTTGAAAAGAGCTGTCAGTACAAGTTTGCATTTACTTTCTTGGATGAGCAATATTTGTTTTGCAGGTTACATCAAGGAGCACATTTGTCACCTAGTGTTTTTCATCAGGCGTTGGTAAAGGTATTATCCAGATTTTCTAGGCCTGATTGCATACTGCAATATGTGGATGATATTCTGTTGTCTACTGAGGATAAGGAGTCACACGTTTCTCTTTTGGCAGAATTGTTTGAACTGTTGTATGACGCAGGGTTGAAATTTAACACTAAAAAGGTCAAATTGATGCAGACCGATGTCGGGTTTCTGGGAGTGTTGTTGAATCCTGGAAAAAGACCGCCATTGCAGGAAAGAATAGAGGCGATCGCTTCTCTCCCAATCCCAACCACACACAAGGCATTGTGACATTTTTTGGGTCTTGTAAACTATCCTAGGGATTTCATTGAGGATTTTTCTAATAAGGCCAGGCCTTTGTACGATCTTTTGAAAAGTGAAAATAATGATTATTTTGGTCCTTGGGGTGTTGAACAACAAACCTCATTTGAACAAATGAAAATGAATTTACAGAATGCACCTGCTTTGTCCACAGTAGATCCTTCAGCTCCATTTGCTCTACAAGTTCACCCATCAGAGACAGTGGTGTCTGCTGTTCTGTTACAATTGCAGGGAGAAGAGTGGAGAATTTTGGGCTATTTTTCTAAGCTTCTCTCACCTATTGAAAGAGGTTTTGAAACTTGTGCGAGACACTTGGTAGGCGTCTACTTTGCAGTCAAAGCAACTGAACACATTGTTGGTTTCAACAAAATCATTCTGCAAACTCCTCATTCTACACTAAAACTTCTCATTGAGAAAAATATCCCAGATGTGTCACATCAGAGATTTGCCCATTGGTTTCTGTCACTGTCTCCCAATCAAATTGATGTAGATTATAAAGCCAAAGTTCTTCCTCAGTTGATGCAATATGAAGGGCAAACTCATGATTGTCTCCAGTCCTATTCCATCACTTTTCAGACGGAAGGCAGAGGTAACTGATGAAGCAGTTTTTGTAGATGGGTCCAGATTCTATTCAGATGGGCACTATTATACAGGATATGCCATTTTTTATCCCACAAGAGGACAGGTGGTAAAACACAAGTTACTGAATCATTTTTCAGCCCAGAGAGCAGAGCTAGAAGCGGTAAGAATGGTGCTACAGCTGAATGAGGCTGACAATCAGTGTCCCATTGTAATCTACAGTGATAGCTCCTATGTTGTGAGATCATTGACAGATTACCTGCCAGTTTGGGAAAAAAGAGGCTATGTAGATTCTTCTAACAAGACTCTTGTACATAGTGACACACTGAAAACAATTTTTGAGATAGCTTCAAAAAACCCTAATGGTTTTGTTATTGTCAAAGTTCCTGCCCATAAAAAGTCTGATGATGAATTATCTGTCGGAAATGCAACCGCAGATATGTTAGCCAAAGAGGCAGCCCTGACAGAAGAAGTGTTTGAGCCTGAACATCTCGAGGTTTCAGCAGTTCAAAGAACAGACAGGCATATCCCTTCTTTTGCGGAAGAACAAGAAAAAGATTCAACTCTTGTTGCTTCCCGGGTTGATCCAAAACCTCCCTTTGTTTGTGAAAATGGGGTTTTGTGTCATGACTTAAACAGGGACTTGCGTCCTGTTGTACCAAAACATTTACAGGATGAGTTCATGAGATATAATCATGAAAGCTTGGGTCATTTGGGTCAACAGAAATTGTTAGGCATTCTCAAAGAGAAATTTTACTGAGAAAAGATGGAAGAGACTGTGTAAAGTATTGTTCAATCATGTCTCATTTGTGCCCAAATTAATCCAAGACCAAAAGGACAGAAACCGCCACTACTGCGAACCGCACCTGCAGATGGTCCATGGTCTGCATTACAAATCGACTACCTTGGTCCATTACCATCAGGTAAAAATGGTCTCAGGTATGCATTCGTGGTAGTAGATGTTTTTTCTAAATGGCTTAAAATTTTACCTGTCAGGAAAGATGATGCTTTGTCTACAGCTAGAGCATTAGTTAATCATGTCTTTTGTACGTGGGGGATCCCAAGAATGATTACCTCTGATCGAGCAAGTCACTTCACAGGTAAAAACATGCGAGCAATTTGTACTATTCTAGGGGTACAACAACTGTTTCATGTACCTTACCATCGACAGTCTGCTGGTATTGTGGAAAGGATCAATAGAACAATAAAATCCAGAATTGCCAAAATGTTATTGGACCAAGGTAATACTTGGGTGGATGCAGTACCTTTTGTACTGTTGAGTGTTAGAGGAACAACTTCCTCCACAAGTCAGTTTACTCCTTTTGAACTAATGACAGGAAGGAAAATGCCATTGATTTTCCCACATGAACCATTTTTGTCCACACCTCAAAAAGATGCTGCTGCAAGGTCCAAATGGTTGCAATTGTTGCAGGAAAACTTGAAAACCATTCTTCCACATGCTGCATCAAGAATGCAGAGGATGGAGCCACCATATGAATCCAAATTCAAAAAAGGGGCTCTAGTCATGATAAAAACTTTCAGGAAGAGTGGACCTTGAGAAAGTAACTGGGAAGGTCCCTTTGAAATAATCGACACCATGGGACAAGTTATGATCCTAGTGCAACCAGCATCCAACGTGGTTAAAAATACCAGCAGACAACAAAAATTGTGGGTACATGTTGATCAATGCAAATTGTATATTGCAAAATAATGATACTGCATTTCTTTCAGGAAGAAATGGATTCCAATAAGAGCTGGAATGCGGAATACCATGTCCTTGATGGAAGGGATTCAACACCAATCCTTCAAGAAAAGAAAAAGTTTCCCAGGAAAAGCTACTATCTGATGGGAACCAAATTTCAGCTACTTTGTACTATTTCAATTGTGTTCTACGCAGAAGACATTTTATATCATGGAACAAATACTAGTGAAGTGAATGGACATATCAAAGGAACTTTACATTCACGGAAACCAAGAGGATCAAGTATACAAAATCAAATAGATGAAGACATACCGGACGATTCAGTAGATATTACTGGAAACATTTGCATGGGTTATGGTGTAAAATGCTGTATTGAGCTACACTTTATACACGACACTTAATATTACATGCTGCCATAGGACCTAAGTCTACATTTACAGAGTTACAAGGAGATTATATACATAATAATAAGACAGGCATATGGGAATGCAATCCTACAGATGTGTTATACTGGAATATAGGGATAAGAGGTGAAGAGAAAGCTGTATGGTCGGGTGATATTACTAATGATATGCTCGCAAAAGGGACAGTTAGAACATCCGAAACAGAGATTGTGTTAAAGACACAACTTTTTGGGAAAATTTTGGATCCTTCATTACTTTCTATTACAGAAGGAGATGAAGATTGGGTAAAAACATGGAACTTCCAGAGAACCAGAGAATCAGTACAAGTACAGGTATATGTAGTTTTTACAGTAACAAATACTATCGCTCCAGAAGTAAGGGTTGCACCACAAGCAATACATAGTCATGAAAATATGTCTCCTCTTTTATTAATATGCAACACAAGGTTAGCGTTACCTCCCGAGTGTTAACATGGACCAGAAACAAATTATTTTTGGGAAGTTTTTCAAATGGTCCAACAAATGTTATACATAGAAGTCAATACGGGAATATGAGATGGTTGGATAAGAATTTTTTTTTTTCTCTAGATAATCCATCTCTTAAAGATTCTGGACTTTATTAATGTTGTGTTTTAACTAAAAATAATTACAAACAATGTAAAGATGTAATTTTTTTGTCAGGATTAGATAATGTATGTACACAGACAAGGCTTCAACCATCTACTCCTTTCCAAATCAATCAATTCCAATCTAAACCTCTATTAAGGGATGGAGTGTTGATGACTATGGTCTGGACTTTTAACATGTCTAGTTGGAAAATCTCACCCAGATATCCCCAATGTCAATCACATCTCATCAACATGGAGATGGGAATAGAACAATGGTTTGGGAAAAGAACATCAACACAGGTTAGAAGTAAGAGGGGGCTATTAGAAGGTAATTTGGGGGGATTAGGAACAGTGGTGAGTTTAACATTATGGACATACATACACTTAAATCAGATTTAGAAAATATTGGGTATATTGGAGGCAAAGGGGTAAAAATTTTGAAAAGTTTGCATCAACTCCTTGAGAAGATGGTTTTGAACACTGCTGCTGTGTTGGGATCTTCAGTGTCACATCTACAAGATGCTACTTTAGCTCTAATAGAAAGTGAACAGGAATCCCAAGTGGCCAGAGCATGTCTAGAAATTCAGATTGAATATTATACTAATCTGAAAATGATTGCACAGGCATTGTAAAGTGGAATTACTCCTTTAGGAATAATGAGAAATTTGCCTACAGAATATAATTTTGCGTTAAATCACACAGATTTGTGGGTAAATAAGTGGTTAGGATGTGAACCGAACATTTGTGTAGGAACATGGCTAATCCCAATATCAGGAAGAGAAGAAACCATGGTTCCCCTAACTGTTCTGGGCATTCCTGTTAGTAATACACAATTACTATATTATCTATTACAGTACACAGATTTAGCATTTGATGGTACAAACACTGAACAATTAGACATATCGTCATGCTTACATTTTATTTCTAAGGTAATGTGTCTACCTGGACAAGATAAAGTCATTTATAACTCGTGTTTCCATAATCATACCTCATGTCATGCCAGAGTTGAGAATGTGCACACGATACATGACTTGTTGACCCCAATAAGCTCGAACAAAAATTTGTTTCCAAGTTATGTCTGAAAAAGAAGTTGTTTCTGCATTCTTCTCATCTTGTGTACATGCTGAAAATCTGACAATAGGTTTATATTGTATGGAGGGAAGTGTGAAAAATATCTACAAGAAGGAAGGAAGTATTAATATTACATCAATAGGGACAAGAAGTCTGAAAACCTTCCAATACAGTTCAGTTTGTCACAAATAAATAATTTCCCTTGGGATATGTGGACAAATGAGATAAAAAAGAAAAAAGTTTTGATAAATTTGCTAACAAAACAATTAAAAGAAGCTGAAATTGTATTCAGACATGAACAAGGCAATTTAAATGATATTGAACATGAGTGGACAACTATGTCAGGCTCATCTTGGTGGAAAAATCTAGGAAGATCAGTAACTAGTTGGTCACAGTCTTCAGCAAAAATGGCAGCAGGAAATGTATTATCCAATTGTAATCATATTTATTTTGATCTTGCTGTGCATTTTTTATCAGATTTTTATGTGTAAAATTAAGAAAATATATAAAAAGATAAAGACTGAAATGAAAAAGGAAGATAATATTTTAAGAGAAATGTTAAAAAAATATATATAACCTTTTTTAGTGAATTTTTATTTTTAATTTAGAAGCTTTTGGGAACTCAGATGACATTCAATACAGGTGTTGATACAAGGTTATCAGAATAAAGAATGAATGTGATACAAATGGTGAGAGAATGAGTTTAGGATTGATTATGATATTTCTTAAATCATAATCAGGGGGGGACTGTAAAATATTAATATCTAATGATAAAAGTATATACATAAGCTTTAAAGTTCTGGTTCGAGCCTTACTTTCAAATATTCTAGAGAAAGATTGCAGTTATTCTGGGACCTTGGCAGAGACACCTGTTCTGTACGTCAAACCTATAGGACTCTGGTCTATATGGGTTATTTGGAGATAACTAATGATCCTTTAAACGTCACTAGCCATATGTTTAAATATGCCAACACAAGGTAAATGTGCATGTAGTCAAAAGGCATATACCATGAGTTACTAGATTTGTTCTAACATGGTAGAAGTTTATAATATACCAGAAAGTCAAGATATTGGGTTATGAAACTGGAAAAATAATCTCCATTGTATGTCTATGAGGCGAGATGGCATTCCTGTCCTCACCTCTATGCTCTTCCGTTGATGAGTGGTGCTTCATAGGTAGGTCACCAGGTTACCTCTCCTTATGCCACCACTAAGTTTATGACATGGGGGCCTGCATGAGCCATAGGTGATGACCCCCCCCCCCCCCTTTTTCTTCATTGTGTTTCATCACTGTCATCCTTGTGGTGGCTGTAGGGGAGGGTGGACCATATTAACAAATTAATATTCTGGGGCACCTTTTGCACGCATTTTTACTTTAGCCTATAACCCTGATGTCGGTGGTTTTATAACTTAAGATTATTAGTGTGATCTGTAAGGGCATTGTGCAATTGGGCTGTCTCTCAGTATTATGAATTCATAAATTGTATACTTTTCCTACCATGATGTATTACACCATCCGGCACTATCTCCTTGTATTTATTCTATCTACATTGTGTGTTTTATAAAATAAAACATTGTTATTTATATGCAAGTAAATTTTCTGTGTTGTACTCCAATCTTTTCAACAAGTTCTTTTGCTCAGCTTGCACGTGGACAGCATCCTGTTCATTTTCACAGGGTACTGCCCACCCCCCTTTTGTTTTCATTAAGTGTGATTTATGGCAAACCTTTGTTGTTATCTGAGATGGTATATAAGTAGAGCAAGAAATGAATGGGCAGATGTCTCATACCTTGAGAATCTCCACCACGGACCATCTCATGCAATATACTTAAGAACTTATGAATGTTGCTTTCTCTCTTATAACCTAACTAGCTATTGAACCCATTCTACGCCCAGGTGGCGAGCATTTTTATTGGTATATGGTCTTCCATGCTGGTATGTGCTGCCCCCCTCCTGGTATTTGTGCTGCCCCCATCCTGTCCCCACCATCCTATCCTGGTATGCATGGCACCCCTCATCCCCATCCTGGTATGCATGGCACCCCTCACCCCCAATCCTGGTATGCATGGCACCCCTCATCCCCAATCCCGGTATGCATGGTACCCCTCATCTCCAATCCCGGTATGCATGGCACCCCTCATCCCCAATCCCTGTATGCATGGCATCCCTCATCCCCAATCCCGGTATGCATGGCACCCCTCAACCCCAATCCCGGTATGTATGGCACCCCTCATCCCCAATCCCGGTATGCATGGCACCCCTCATCCCTGTCCTGGTATGCATGGCACCTCTCATCCCAATTCTGGTATGTATGGCCTCATCCCAGAAACCTGGTATGCATGATATTCCTCAACCCCAATCCTGGTATGCATGGCACCCCTCACCCCCCAATCCTGGTATGCATGGCACCCCTCACCCCCCAATCCTGGTATGCATGGGACCCCTCAACCCCAATCCCAGTATGCATGGTACCCCATCCCTCATCCCTATCCTGGTATGCATGGCACCCCATCCTTCATCCCTATCCTGGTATGTATGGTATCCCTCATCCTGGTATGCGTGGCACCCCTCATCCCCAATCCCGGTATGCGTGGCACCCCTCATCCCCAATCCCGGTATGCGTGGCACCCCTCATCCCCAATCCCGGTATGCGTGGCACCCCTCATCCCCAACCCCGGTATGCGTGGCACCCCTCATCCCCCAATCCTGGTATGTGTGGTACCCCTCATCCCCCCAATCCTGGTATGTGTGGTACCCTTCACCCCCCCCCAATCCTTGTATGTGTGGTACCCCTCATCCACCCCAATCCTGGTATGTGTGGTACCCCTCACCCCCCCCAATCCTGGTATGTGTGGTACCCCTCATCCCCCCCAATCCTGGTATGTGTGGTACCCCCTCATCCCCCCCAATCCTGGTATGTGTGGTACCCCCTCATCCCCCCAATCCTGGTATGTGTGGTACCCCTCACCCCCCAATCCTGGTATATGCATGGTTCCCTCACCTAACAATCCTGGTATATACATGGTTCCCTCACCCCACAATCCTGGTATGTGTGGCCCCCTCATCACTTTCACACTGTACACACATACAAAAAAAATAAACACTTATACTCACCTTTCTTATCCGTACTCCAGCGCTGCTGTGTCCTGTTCTGCCGGAGGCCGGGGGAGGAGTGCGGCACCGGAGCACAGCAGTATCCGGCGCCATTTTGCTGAAGACACACTGTAAATGTGTCTTCAGTAAAATGGCGCCGGATAGCGCTATGCGCATACGCCGATCCGACAACTCACTCCTGCCCTGGTCTTCGGCAAAGAGAGGCGCCGCGGCAATGCTCCTCCCGGTCAGGTAAGTATGCAAGTATGGCGCCGGAGATCGCGGTATGCATTCAGTGTCTACGCATACCGCGATCTCCGGCGCCATACACTCCTCTTACCTGTAACGGCTGGATGCCTGCTTCTGTCTGGAGCCAGACTGTGCATCACGCATGCGCAGTCTATTGAGGCTTCAGACAGAGGGACGCATCCCCCGTTATATTATAGATACTTCTTTTGTGTGCTATGAACTATTTTTCCTTATTTTTGTAACCACTTTTGAATGAACCTTAAACAAGCTTTTGTTTTATCCACATAATTCAATATTGATTTCCTTCCTATCCTCAATGTACTCTTACTCCAATGTAAGCGTTATATTTTTAACAGTGATGGAAAAGTATCATAGTCTTTAGTAAGTGGGCAGCTCCTCACACCTCGTACACACGCGGCTCCGCTCCGTACACACGGCTCCGCTCCATACACCTCAAACACATGGCTCCGCACACCTTGTACACGCGCGGCTCTGCTCCGTACGCCTCGTACACACGCGGCTGTGCTCCGTACACCTCGTACACACACGACTCTGCTCCGTACACCTCGTACACGCGCGGCTCTGCTCCGTACACCTCGTACACACGCGGCTCCGCTCCGTACACTTCGTACACACGCAGCTCTGCTCCGTACACCTCGTACACACACGGCTCTGCTCCGTACACCTCGTACACACGCGACTCTGCTCCGTACACCTCGTACACACATGGCTCTGCTCCGTACACCTCGTACACACGCGGCTCTGCTCCGTACACCTCGTACACACACGGCTCCGCTCCGTACACCTCGTACACACGCGGCTCTGCTCCGTACACCTCGTCCACACGCGGCTCTGCTACATCCACACTGTAAACCCCTCCTGACCCCACACATAAACTTCAGCTCATCCAGCACCATGACAACCAGCACAGCAGAGTCCTGCATCCACTGAGGCCCCTGATCATGTGACCCCTGACTCCTCCCCTCCTGTGACCTCATCACAGCTCCTGTGCGCACAGAGCAGCCATATATGTGGAGACCCCATTACTGGGCGCAGGGGGCATTAACCCCTTCAGCACGGAGACTCTTTTATGCCCCTTATGCAGGGTGTATGATTCCCCACAGTGTAATGCCCCCATTATGCCCCTTATGCAGGATGTATGATGCCCCCACACAGTGTAATGCCCCCATTATGCTCCTTATGCAGGATGTATGATGCCCCCACACAGTGTAATGCCCCCATTATGCCCCTTATGCAGGATGTATGATGCCCCCACACAGTGTAATGCCCCCATTATGCTCCTTATGCAGGATGTATGATGCCCCCACACAGTGTAATGCCCCCATTATGCCCCTTATGCAGGATGTATGATGCCCCCACACAGTGTAATTTCCCCATTATGTCCCTTATGCAGGATGTATGATGCCCCCACACAGTGTAATGCCCCCATTATGCCCCTTATGCTGTATGTATGATGCCCCCACACAGTGTAATGCCCCCATTATGCCCCTTATGCAGGATGTATGATTCCCCACACAGTGTAATTTCCCCATTATGCCCCTTATGCAGGATGTATGATGCCCCTAAACAGTGTAATGCCCCCATTATGCCCCTTATACAGTATGTATGATGCCCCCACACAGTGTAATGCCCCCATTATGCCCCTTATACAGTATGTATTATGCCCCCACACAGTGTAATTTCCCCATTATGTCCCTTATGCAGGATGTATGATGCCCCCACACAGTGTAATGCCCCCCATTATGCTCCTTATACAGTATGTATGATGCCCCCACACAGTGTAATGCCCCCATTATGCCCCTTATGCAGGGTGTGTAATGCCCCCCATTATGCCCCTTATGCACAATGTATGATGCCCCACACACTGTAATGCCCCCATTATGCCCCTTATGCAGTATGTATGATGCCCCCACACAGTGTAATGCCCTCATTATGCCCCTTATGCAGTATGTATGATGCCCCGCAGTGTAATGCCCCCATTATGTCCCTTATGCAGTATGTATGATGCCCCCACACAGTGTTATGCACCCATTATGCCCCTTATGCAGTATGTATGATTCCCCCACACAGTGTTATGCACCCATTATGCCCCTTATGCAGTATGTTTGATGCCCCCACACCGTGTAATGCCCCCATTAGGCCCCTTACGCAGTATGTATGATGCCCCCCAGTGTAATGCCCCCATTATGCCCCTTATGCAGTATGTATGATGCCCCCACACAGTGTAATGCCCTCATTATGCCCCTTATGCAGTATGTATGATGCCCCCCAGTGTAATGCCCCCATTATGTCCCTTATGCAGTATGTATGATGCCCCCACACAGTGTTATGCACCCATTATGCCCCTTATGCAGTATGTATGATGCCCCCACACAGTGTAATGCCCCCATTATGTCCCTTATGCAGTATGTATGATGCCCCCACACAGTGTTATGCACCCATTATGCCCCTTATGCAGTATGTATGATGCCCCCACACAGTGTAATGCCCCCATTATGCCCCTTATGCAGGATGTATGATGCCCCACAGTGTAATGCCCCCATTATGCCCCTTATGGAGAATGTATGATGCCCCCACACAGTGTAATGCCCCCATTATGCCCCTTATGCAGGATGTATGATGCCTCCACACAGTGTAATGCCCCCATTATGCCCCTTATGCAGGATGTATGATGCCCCACACACAGTTTAATGTTCCGGGACGTACTAAAAAGAATGAAGATCAGGAATAAATAAAAAGAATGAACATAAAAACTTACAGGTCCAAACATATGGAGAGATATTATGGATTTCTTGTGTATCTTGCACATGGGATGAACATGAAATATATGAAGATTACAAGGGAATGAACACATTCCATATAAACAGGTGTATATTATATTCCTACACTACCGCCATCCCCCTACACACAGTATAATATTTCCACAGTACCGCCTGAGGTCCTGCAGTTGGAATAAGTCCTGAGGTTTTACAGTTGAAATAATCCCCCTGGGATTGGTTTTCCCTTTGGCTGCTCCCCTACATGTACAGTGGTGGCCAAAAGTATTGGCACCCCTGCAATTCTGTCAGATAATACTCAGTTTCTTCCTGAAAATGATTGCAATCACAAATTCTTGGGTATTATTATCTTCATTTAATTTGTCTTCAATGAAAAAACACAAAAAGAATTGTCCTAAAGCCAAATTGGATATAATTCTACACCAAACCTAAAAAGGGGGTGGACAAAAGTATTGCCACTGTTTGAAAAATCATGTGATGCTTCTCTAATTTGTGTAATTAACAGCACCTGTAACTTACCTGTGGCACCTAAAAGGTGTTGGCAATAACTAAATCACACTTGCAGCCAGTTAACATGGATTAAAGTTGACTCAACCTCTGTCCTCTGTCCTTGTGTGTACCACATTGAGCATGGAGAAAAGAAAGAAGACCAAAGAACTGTCTGAGGACTTGAGAAACCAAATTGTGAGGAAGCATGAGCAATCTCAAGGCTACAAGTCCATCTCCAAAGACCTGAATGTTCCTGTATCTTCCGTGCGCAGTGTCATCAAGAAGATTAAATCCCATGGCACCGTGGCTAACCTCCCTAGATGTCGACGGAAAAGAAAAATTGACGAGAGATTTCAACGCAAGATTGTGCGGATGGTGGATAAAGAACCTCGACTAACATTCAAACAAGTTAAAGCTGCCCTGCAGTCCGAGGGTACAACCGTGTCAACCCGTACTATCCGTCGGCATCTGAATGAAAAGGGACTGTATGGTAGTATACCCAGGAAGACCCCACTTCTTACCCCGAGACATAAAATAGCCAGGCTGGAGTTTTCCAAAACTTACCTGAGAAAGCCTAAAACGTTTTGGAAGAATGTTCTCTGGTCAGATGAGACAAATATAGAGCTTTTGGGGAAAAAGCATCAACATAGAGTGTACAGGAAAAAAGAGAGGCATTCAAAGAAAAGAACACAGTCCCTACAGTCAAACATGGCGGAGGTTCCCTGGTGTTTTGGGGTTGCTTTGCTGCCTCTGGCACTGAACTGCTTACCGTGTGCATGGCATTATGAAGTCTGAAGACTACCAACAAATTTTGCAGCATAATGTACCTCAGAGGTCATGGGTCTTCCAGCAGGATAATGACCCAAAACACACTTCCAAAAGCACTATAAAATGGTTTGAGAGAAAGCACTGGAGACTTCTAAGGTGGCCAGCAATGAGTCCAGACCTGAATCCCATAGAACACCTGTGGAGAGATCTCAAAATGGCAGTTTGGAGAAGGCACCCTTCAAATATCAGGGACCTGGAGCAGTTTGCCAAGAAGAATGGTCTACAATTCCAGTAGAGCATTGTAAGAAACTCATTGATGGTTACCGGAAGCGGTTGTTCGCAGTTATTTTGGCTAAAGGTTGTGCAACCAAGTATTAGGCTGAGGGTGCCAATACTTTTGTCTGGCCCATTTTTGGAGTTTTGTGTGAAATGATCAATGATTTGATTTTTGCTTCATTCTCTTTTGTGTTTTTTCCTTGCAAGCAAATTAAATGAAGAGAATGTGTGATTGCAATCATTTTCAGGAAGAAACTGAGTATTATCTGACAGAATTGCAGGGGTGCCAATACTTTTGGCCACCGCTGTATACTCTCGAGCATGTATACATGCATGTAGGGGAGCAGGCCTTACTAGATATTGAGGCTTTGTACAGTAATATACCACATGAGGACGGTATCAGAGGAGTAAGTCGTTTCTTGAAATCAAGATCAATAGAGTGTAGCAGACATAATAACTTCATGGAGGATCTTCTAAAACTCACTCTTACTCACAACATATTTCTTTTTGACAGGAAGTACTTCCACCAGCTCAGGGGTACTGCGATGGGGAGCCCCTGTGCCCCCTCGTATGATATCCTATTCCTGGGCTCATAGGAGGAAACCACAATATTCAGGGATGATCATAAGTGATGGCATCCAAATATTGGGGTATTATATAGATATATTCACAACATTTTTATCATCTGGTCAGAGACGAGTGAGCAATTTCTTGAATTCGTCAGGAAACTCAATATCCATAGAGTGGGCCTTAGATTTATATCAGAGTTTAATTATTACCAGTTGCCTTTCCTGGATGTACCAATCAAGAAAGAACGGGATGGGACCCTAGGGACTCTCATCTACCATTAACCTATGAGCACTAATAAACTATTAAATTACTAAAAAAAAAACAAGCAATATCCAAGGGCCAATTTTTACAGTTGAGTAGAAACTGCTCTAATGTCACAGATATTAATATACAGGCAATAGACATGAACACCAGATTCAAGGAAAAAGGTACCCATAGTATATTTTGGATTCCGCACGATTATTTGCAGAAAAACAGGAGAGACAGACACTCCTCCATACCTAACCAAGAGAGCAAGAAAAATATGGGATAACACAAGTAATAGGAACTTGTCACAATCAGAGTGACCATATCTTTAATATCCTCAGAAAACACTAGTATGTACTTGTGGTCGACCCGGACCTGAGGGTGCTGTGGGATCTGCTCCCACAATAACTTTCATAAAGGGTTGGTCAATTAGGGACCGTTTAGTGCATAGTTTCTATAAAAACCTGCACCCAAGTGGACTTGGCTAGATAGAAGAATCTGTGGTTTCTTTAGTTGTGGAGAAAGTTGTACACGTAATTGGATGAGACCATATAAATCTTTCTCGAGTTCATCTACGGTTGAAGCCTTTTTCCAGAGGGATTATTCCAACTGTAAAACCTCAGGACTTGTATATGTGGCCACATGCAACTGCCCCCTAGATTATGTATGCATGACCAAGAGGATTGTGGGGGGGCATTTGGGGGAAATACGCCATGGCCGGGACACCTCATTAGTGAGACACATGAATAGTGTACAGTACAGACCAAAAGTTTGGACACACTTTCTCATTTAAAGATTTTTCTGTATTTTCATGACTATGAAAATTGCACATTCACACTGAAGGCATTAAAACATGTGGAATTATATACTTAACAAAACAGTGTGAAACAACTGAAAATATGTCTTATATTCTAGGTTCTTCAAAGTAGCCACCTTTTGCTTTGATGACTGCTTTGCACACTCTTGGTATTCTCTTGATGAGGTTCAAGATGTAGTCACCGGAAATGGTCTTCCAACAATCTTGAAGGAGTTCCCAGAGATGCTTAGCACTTGTTGGCCCTTTTGCCTTCACTCTGCGGTCCAGCTCACCCCAAACCATCTCGATTGGGTTTAGGTCTGGTGACTGTGGAGGCCAGGTCATCTGGCTTAGCACCCCATCACTCTCGTTCTTGGTCAAATAGCCCTTACACAGCCTGGAGGTGTGTTTGGGGTCATTGTCCTGTTGAAAAATAAATGATGGTCCAACTAAATGCAAACCAGATGGAATAGCATGCCGCTGCAAGATGCTGTGGTAGCCATGCTGGTTCAGTATGCCTTCAATTTTGAATAAATCCCCAACAGTGTCACCAGCAAAGCACCCCCACACCATCACACCTCCTCCTCCATGCTTCACGGTGGGAACCAGGCATGTAGAGTCCATCCGTTCACCTTTTCTGCGTCGCACAAAGACACGGTGGTTGGAACCAAAGATCTCAAATTTGGACTCATCAGACCAAAGCACAGATTTCCACTGGTCTAATGTCCATTCCTTGTGTTCTTTAGCCCAAACAAGTCTTTTCTGCTTGTTGCCTGTCCTTAGCAGTGGTTTCCTAGCAGCTATTTTACCATGAAGGCCTGCTGCACAAAGTCTCCTCTTAACAGTTGTTGTAGAGATGTGTCTGCTGCTAGAACTCTGTGTAGCATTGACCTGGTCTCTAATCTGAGCTGCTGTTAACCTGCAATTTCTGAGGCTGGTGACTCGGATAAACTTATCCTCAGAAGCAGAGGTGACTCTTGGTCTTCCTTTTCTGGGGCGGTCCTCATGTGAGCCAGTTTCTTTGTAGCGCTTGATGGTTTTTGCATTTGCACTTGGGGACACATTCAAAGTTTGCCCAATTTTTCGCACTGACTGACCTTCATTTCTTAAAGTAATGATGGCCACTCATTTTTCTTTACTTAGCTGCTTTTTTCTTGCCATAATACAAATTCTAACAGTCTATTCAGTAAGACTATCAGCTGTATATCCACCTGACTTCTGCACAACACAACTGATGGTCCCAACCCCATTTATAAGGCAAGAAATCCCACTTATTAAACCTGACAGGGCACACCTGTGAAGTGAAAACCATTTCCGGTGACTACCTCTTGAAGCTCATCAAGAGAATGCCAAGAGTGTGCAAAGCAGTCATCAAAGCAAAAGGTGTCTACTTTGAAGAACCTAGAATATAAGACATATTTTCAGTTGTTTCACACTTTTTTGTTAAGTATATAATTCCACATGTGTTAATTCATAGTTTTGATGCCTTCAGTGTGAATGTACAATTTTCATAGTCATGAAAATACGAAAAATCTTTAAATGAGAAGGTGTGTCCAAAATTTTGGTCTGTACTGTACATTAAGGTGAAACCGGAAATATCTCCTTTTGCATCATTGAGGTGGTTAAACCCAATGTGAGAGGAGGTGATCACAATAGATGTATCCTCAAAATGGAAAGTGAGTGGATTTCCAGACTGGATTCACAAGCTCCAAAGGAACTCAATGAGCAAATTTTCTATGCCTGTGTGAATACAGCCCCATTCTGGATTACATTTTTGGATTTTATACTCTACCAATTGCTACTCAGTTCCCTGTGAATGAGGTTCACATACTGTTTTACTTCATCAAGAGATCTGAGCTTCTATATCAGAATTATTTCTTATCAGTTATATCCCACTTATACTGTTTAGTAACTAACAAGTGTGGTGATCCTTGTGAATCTCTAATTATGCAATAGGGGTCAAATATGACCATTTAGGAATATACTGTGGGCCACCATCCCATATTTTTTGTAGTGATAAAGTAGATCTACATGCCTATTGCATGATGGGAGGATGTGCAATAGTTGTTTTTAGTCTCCCATGACGCTGATCTCAGAGAGAGGATTTTTCATTTGATGGAATGCAATCCAATACCATATGCGCTCCGGCACGGAACGCAGACATCTGGGCATGCGCATTCGTAACAATGATCCTAGATGCACTCCAGTGTGGAATGATAACTACGGGCATGCACAGTCACAGGTACGAGTGAAGCAGCGGCAATCAGTTTTTTGTATTATTATTATTCTTATTATTATTATTAATTTATATAGTGCCATTGATTCCATGTTTATCTAGCGTTTCAGTGTAAAATACGTCACTTCCGGACATGCACACTAGGGAATGGACATTATTGGACTTCTAGCTCATGAGAAGTAGCATAGGTGCAGTACATTATTGTAGACAGATCCCGGTTCTTCTGCAACAACTCTCGACACTGCTGTTTCTGGGCCTTCGGTAGCGTTTCCGCTATTGCGACTCCTCCAACGTCACCTTCTGGCTTGCCCAGCAAGCATGGAGCTTCCACAGCCTCTCTATCTTGCCACGGCTTGATGAGGTTGACGTGGTATATCTGGTATGGCTTACGTCGTCCCTGTTGATGATCCTTGTAGTTCACTTCACCCACTTTTTCCACCACCTCATACGGCCCTTGCCAGTTGGCCAAGAACTTACTTTCCACCGTAGGAATTAGCACGAGCACTCGGTCTCCCGGATTGAATTGGATCACTCTGGCTGACCGGTTGTAGACTCTGGCATGAGCTTCTTGTGCCTGGAGGAGATGTTCTTTCATAATGGGCATCACCTTCTCAATCCTCTCCTGCATCAGAGCGACATGCGCAATGACGCTCCTGTGGGGCGAGACCTCCGCTTCCTAGGTTTCCTTTGCAACATCCAGGAGACCCCACGGATGTCAGCCATACAGGAGTTCGAATGGCGAGAACCCTGTAGAGACCCGTGGAACCTCTCGGATGGAGAAAAAGAGATACGGTAGGAGACAATCCCAGTCTCTGCGGCCCTTTCTATGGCATTCCTCAGCATACTCTTCAGAGTCTTGTTAAACCTTTCGACAAGTCCATCTGTCTTAGGATGGTATACTGAAGTCCTCACCTGGGAGAATTGCAGGACTTTGCATAACTCCCTCATCACCTTACTCATAAAGGGAGTTCCCTGGTCGGTGAGTATCTCCCTTTGGTGAGCCTGTTTGGGGAAAAAACGTGGACTAACTCGCAGGCTATACTCTTTGCGAAGGAGTCTCTCAGTGGAATTGCTTCAGGAAAGCGTGTGGCATAGTCCAGGATAACCAATATACACTGCTCAAAAAAATAAAGGGAACACTCAAATAACACATCCTAGATCTGAATGAATGAAATATTCTCATTGAATACTTTGTTCTGTACAAAGTTGAATGTATTGACAACAAAATCACACAAAAATCATCAATGGAAATCAAATTTATTAACCAATGTAGGCCTGTATTTGGAGTCACCCCCAAAATTAAAGTGGAAAAACACTACAGGCTGATCCAACTTTGATGTAATGTCCTTATAAGAAGTCAAAATGAGGCTCAGTATTGTGTGTGGCCTCCACGTGCCTGTTTGACCTCCCTACAATGCCTGGGCATGCTCCTGATGAGGTTGCGGATGGTCTCCTGTGGGATCTCCTCCCAGACCTGGACTAAAGCATCCTCCAACTCCTGGACAGTCTGTGGTGCAATGTGACGTTGGTGGATGGAGCGAGACATGATATCCCAGATATGCTCAATCGGATTCAGGTCTGGGGAACGGGCGGGCCAGTCCATAGCTTCAATGCCTTCATCTTGCAGGAACTGCTGACACACTCCAGCCACATGAGGTCTGGCATTGTCCTGCATTAGGAGGAACTCAGGGCCAACCGCACCAGCATATGGTCTCATAAGGGGTCTGAGGATCTCATCTCGGTACCTAATGGCAGTCAGGCGACCTCTGGCGAGCACATGGAGGGCTGTGTGGCCCTCCAAAGAAATGCCAGCCCACACCATTACTGACCCATTGCCAAACCGGTCATGCTGAAGGATGTTGTAGGCAGCAGATCGCTCTCCACAGCGTCTCCAAACTCTGTCACATGTGCTCAGTGTGAACCTGCTTTCATCTTTGAAGAGCACAGGGCGCCAGTGGCGACTTTGCCAATCCTGGTGTTCTGTGGCAAATGCCAAGCGTCCCGCACGGTGTTGGGCTGTGAGCACAACCCCCATCTGTGGATGTCGGGCCCTCATACCACCCTCATGGAGTCGGTTTCTAACCGTTTATGCAGACACATGCACATTTGTGGCATGCTGGAGGTCATTTTGCAGGGCTCTGTCAGTGCTCCTCCTGTTCCTCCTTGCACAAAGGAGGAGGTAGCGGTCCTGCTGCTGGGTTGTTGCCCTCCTACAGCCCCCTCCACGTCTCCTGGTGTACTGGTCTGTCTCCTTGTAGCGCCTCCAGCCTCTGGACACTACGCTGATAGACACAGCAAACCTTCTTGCCAAAGCTCGCATTGATGTGCCATCCTGAAGGAGATCCCACAGGAGACCATCCGCAACCTCATCAGGAGCATGCCCAGGCATTGTAGGGAGGTCATACAGGCACGTGGAGGTCACACACAATACTGAGCCTCATTTTGACTTGTTTTAAGGACATTACATCAAAGTTGGAGCAGCCTGTAGTGTGTTTTTCCACTTTAACTTTGGGGGTGGCTCCAAATCCAGGCCTCCATTGGTTAATAAATTTGATTTCATTGATGATTTTTGTGTGATTTTGTAGTCAACACATTCAACTTTGTACAGAACAAAGTATTCAATGAGAATATTTCATTCATTCAGATCTAGGATGTGTTATTTGAGTGTTCCGTTTATTTTTTTGAGCAGTGTATATTGATGTTGCCCACGAGCAGATTCAATCAGGGGCCAACCAATTTCCATATCAATTCTCTTGAATGCTCTACAATAATGGGCAAAGGCACAAGGGGACTTTGAGAGTGAGAGGTGGGGGCGGTTAACTGGCGTGTAGGGCAAGACTTGCAATACTTGATTCCGGGCCAATAGAACCTCTGCACAATCTGTTCCTGCTTTTTTTCCGCTCCCAGATATCCCCCCAAGACATGTCAATGGGCCATGTCCAACACCTTCTGTCTATAGGGGCCCGGCACTATTAACTGCTCCACTCGCACCTCCCTCACTTTCTTGACCCGGTACAACAACTCCCCACTCATCATAAAATGGGGAAATTGTGTCAGCCCCCGGCTCCTGTGTAACCCCATTTATAACAGTGACATTATTAAAAGCTTCCTTCAGAGTTAGGTCCCTATGTTGGGGAAACCCAAAATTCTCGCTGGTCACCCCTATCTCCGGAATGGCAGACTCGGGGGACACTACCTCCTTATCCCCAACAAGGACACAAAAGGGAAACCTGTCTGATTCTGGGTGTGGTGATACCTCCTCAGGGTTAACTGGTTTCTTATCTGAGCCAGCGAACCCAGAACTCTTCCCCCACACATCCCAGAACAAACAAAAGTCCCAGCCTATAGTAATTGGGTGCAACAAGTCCTGAACGACGCCGACCTCGTGGGACTCAGTACCGTGAGCCATTTCAATGTCTTCTCTGGCCATGGGGTAGTCCTTAGCATCACCATGAATGCACCGAACGCCAACTTTTTTTCCCCGGGATCATTTGAAGAGGAAGGGTGGCCATCATAAGGGTCACCAGACTCCCGGATTATAGCAGTGCCGTTACCTCCTGTCCGTTCACCTTCACAGGACATGCTTGTGGCCCCTCGCTGGGTTGACATTTCACACTGCAGGTCGGATAAGCATAATATGAACAATGGCGTCCTGTGCTGCAGTCCATCGGCTCAGCGGACAATGGGCGGCTATATGGCCTGTGCCGTGGCACCTCCAGTAAACAACATCACCTGTAGGGACCTTAGGCACCACCTCTCCCACCCCTTTGGACCTTGGATGGCCCACCCCCTTTTGAGTCTCCGCCCCTGTTGGGAACCCCAGTATGGAGTGGGCTGCCTTCCCAAGGAACCTTCATCCCCTGGTATCTCTCAACCAGTCCAACCAGGTCATCTGCATTCCAGGGATCACCCTGGGCAACCCAAGTCTGTATGGGCCTTGGCAGGGAGTGCACAAACCGGTCCATCACCACCCGCTCTACCATCTGCGCAGGTGTAGGGGAATCCGGTACCAGCAACTTCTGGACCAGGTGCAACAGGTCAAACATTTGAAAGTGAGGTGGTTTGTCCCGGTGATTACCCCAGCGGTGGACTCACTGCGCCCTGATAGTCATTGTCACCCCCAAGTGTGCGAGAATCTCAGTTTTTAGCTTGCCATACCCTTTGGCGTCCTGCAAAGCTAAAACATAGTACACCTTCTGGGGCTCCCCCGTCAAGTATGACACCAGTACCTCTGCCCACTGCTCTGGTGTAAGTTTCTCCCTCTCAGCGACCCTTTCAAATACCGTTAGGAAGGCCTGAACGTCATCCACCAAGGTCATTTTCTGCAATGCCCGTTGTGACATGCAGAAGTAGTGCTGTTGCAGAGTGTGACATGCAGAAGTAGTGCTGTTGCTTTAAAAGCATTCAGCACCTATTAGCAGTAACACACGCACATGAGACAGGAAGTGTTGTGCTCCAGAAGCATCCAGCAACTAGAGGGGTTAACACAGTCACAGGAGTACAGTGTCCATTTTAGGACATGATCAGATATCAAAATCAAACATCATAATGATGTCAGTTTGAGGCTAAATACCCTGTCTGACAAGTGTTTCTGACAAGTGACTTTGATAAGTGACTTTTACAACTGTAATAATAATAAAAAAAAAAAGTCACTGTTCGCTGTTGGGACTTGAACCTAAAATTCTGTATCCAGACACCAGTGCACTAACCACTGAGCTATTAACTCAGTTGAAGAAACCTAGGAGTTCCATTTGGTTTTATGATTTTCAATGCAAATCTGATTGAAATTCATTGGGACTTATGCACAGACTGCAAGCAAGCCAAATTCAAATGATGTTTGATTTTGATGTGTGAGTCTGATGTGTGACTTTCTTCAAACATCAGAATCATAATGACTTTTAGTCACCCTGAGTATTTTCATGGTTGATCTCATAAGACAAGAAAAGCTGCCAGCTACTATCACTTGCCTGGATAGCTCAATGGTAAGGCATCAGACTCTGAAACTAAAGTGTCACAGTTCAAATCCCAATAGAAACATTATTACTATTATTTTTATTTTTTTAACTATCCCTATTTAGCACACAAACTACAGGGGTGTTTTACTTTTAATATCTGACATTTTGATTGTCATCCTGACGTGTTAAGAGTTTCAGACACGCTGTGTATTTGCATGGTAAATTACATAGCCAAAGTAAATTGGGAGGTACTAATTTACTACATATCTATTTCCAAGTGACTGTTCATTTGCATAATTTCTTAAAGGGGTCTAATGATAACATTTCTTTATTGTCAATTTTTCTTTCCATCCACCCAAGAACTGGCTGCAAACTCCCAATTTACTTTTGCTATGTAATTATTATAATTATATATCACTACCTAAATAATCAAATAATGAACCTACAGTTTAATGGTAAGGCATCTGTGTCACATAGTTTTGGTTTGAAAGGATAATAGTAATAATAATAATAATTAATAATAAAAAGTTCAGTGTCCCTACAGGTTTTTCTTGGCTTATGAGATTAACCATGATAATACTTAGTAATTGTGATTCTTATTCTGATGTGTGAGAAAAGTCAGATATCAAAGCCAAGCATCAGTGAAGTTTATGTGCTAGCCAACATCATTTAAAAAACAAAAGCTTATTTTTTCTGCACCAGGGATTTAAACTCAGAACTAGTGATGGGCGAGCACTAAAATGCTCGGGTGCTCGATGCTCGGGTTGAGCACATTGGAATACTCGGGTGCTCGACCCGAGCAGCGAGCCCAATGTAAGTCTATGGGAAACTCGAGCATTTTTCAGGCGGCTCCCCCTGGCGGTCTGTTTTTGATCAAAAATAGCATGAAAGCTATCCCACCATGGCAAGGTGAACCCATTCGGGATAGTCCTACTCTGTATAATATTAAAAACCTTACCATGTGTCAAAGCCTCAAACTTCTGTGTGTGAATCAAACATGAGATCTAATGTGATAGAAGATTACAGTCCCGGGAAGACTGGAAACATTCATATAGACAACTGGTGGAGATGTAGTCAGTGAAGCACTCTGGCTAAATATGTTTCTAGAGCCGTAGTAGAAGATGAAGATGTCGTCCTCATGAAGTAGTCATTTCACATGTTACGTGTAATGAATATCTCCTGCAGTATTGCTAATGCCGATTCCAGTGTCGGTAAATTAGATGAGAATTAGCTTTATGGAAGATGAGTCTATGAGAAACGTATTCAGCTGCCGACTCCAAGGAAGAAACTGCTTGTTGTCTGTGGCCTAAAATATATAGGTTTTATTACTAGATGTAAAAAAGAAAACGAAATACTGTAAAATAATAAATCTCCTCATATGTTTCCATTTATTATCTCCAGTAATTGTATTCTTACACAGGATTTTTATGATGTTACATCAGCTCATCTTCTTCTCATTCAGGTCCCTACAATATCAGATCCTCTCAGTGAAGATCTATTAAAGAGGATTTTCCTGATTTTACCCATCAAAGATGGATTTGGACAGAGACAAGATGGTGGAGAGGATATTACACCTCACCCTAGAGATCCTCTTCCGGCTTACTGGAGAGGTGAGAGATTCTGATGACGTCACATTACATCATTCTTATCTATGGGAATAACAGATGGACAGAACTGGAGAGATGAGGACTCTGGAAATGTCTGTAGTGAGATTTATTAATGTGTCTCTCCATAACCAGGATTACACAGTAGTGAAGAAAACCTCTAGTGAGCGCCGTCAGGTCCATGAGTCTGAGGGATGGGAAAGACCCCTGAGCCCATTCACAGGGCCACCATCTCAAGCCTTGATGCATGAGGACATCAATGACCAGAAGATCCTAGAACTCACCTACAAGTTGATTGAGCTGCTAACTGGAGAGGTGACACTGCTGGGAATACTGGGAAATTATACAGTAACACAATAAAAGGATCGGGGGGATGACTGTATCATTGTATGTGTCAGGTTCCTATAAGATATCAGGATGTCACTGTCTATTTCTCCATAGAGGAGTGGGAGTATTTAGAAGGACACAAAGATCTGTACAAGGACGTCATGATGGAGGTTCCCCAGCCCCTCACATCACCAGGTAATAGGACAGGACTAAATACACACGGCCTATAATTATCTGTATGTAAAGAATGAATTCAGTCCCTGTATGTGTTTCCTCCAGATCTATCCAGTAAGAGGACAACACCAGACAGATGTCCCGGTCCTCTTCTTCAACAGGACTGTAAACAAGAAGATCCCAGTGTTCCTCAGGATCATCAGGTAGATGGAGAGAAGGTGTCATGAGATCTCCCCTATGATGTGTAGATGGCTGTGAAGGTCTTGTGTTCAGTCTTGTTTTATCCACCAGTATTATGTGTTTTCTATTTGTGTAATGAGAACGGTGGAGATGGCAGGATTAAAGCTGATCATAGAAGGGACTTCTCCATCTGTCTGTGACTTTTACAATATTTGTTTCAGGGTGAAGATCTGACCCATATTAATACTATAGAGACATATGTGAGGGGTGATGAATTGTGTAAAGAGGAGATTCATACATATGACTACCCAGGTGAGTAGTAACCACTAAATGCACAGAAGTCACAGATTCTTCTCAGTCACCGGCTGTGGCTGCTTTATCAGTGGTGGAGTCCGGCCGTATCACAATCGTGTGATCACCATTTTGCCTCTAGACCACAACATTCTCTTCCACCCAAAACTGTTCAAATGATTTGGGCCTTGAAACCCTTTTCCATAGAACTTACAACCTGGAGGATCCACCTACTCCGTGTGATTAGGAGACGTTACCTGCCCAGATCTGTAAACCACAAAGCCAGAAAATCACTTGAAGAAAAATATTATGATGGGACTGTAAGAGAAAGCGGAGTGTAATGATGCTGTTGGCTTCCTAGATCCCTGATATCTTATTGGATGAATCTACCTTCTCTCCCTTCTATGCTGCTGAATGTCCTCATATGGTCCCTACAAGGCCAGGTCCAGTCTTTCTGGCCAAACTTCGCTTTTTTGATCAACAACATTAAATGTGCAGTGAGGGCCAAGTGTGAATTTCTGTACAATAACAACAGAGTTTACCTTTATCCTGACTTTTCAATTTCTTTTAAAACTGACTAACTTCAAACAGGATTGTGATAAACTAAACAACAAAAAAAATTACACCTGTGCCATGATCTATCTCTAAGCTAAATTTAAGACACCTCATCTCTGCACTATTATAACAAGTTCTCTTTGAACGTCTAATATTTCTTCTTGAAACTCATCTGACAGAAAATATTGTCCCTTACGATAGTTTAGATTGCCAAGAGCCCCCGAGCCCCATACTCTAATTACCCCAGAGAGGTTTCACCACTAGTTACTCACTACTTACTGATGGAGACTGTTGAGTTTGATCATTTCAGTAGATGTGTTATTGTTACTCACAGTTTTGACTACAGTAGTTAGTGCCCAAAATACTCTGATTTAACCCCTTCCTGCAGACAGTTTTGTGCTCCTATCTGGGCCCATTTTTCAAATCTGACGTGTGTGACTTTATATGGTGATAACTTTGGAATTCTTCACAAAGGATAATAGGAAACAAATGGATCTTACAAATAATATTCCAACTTCTCTTGAATCTGACAATACCCTATATACAGCTGTACACTACTGTCTGGGCACATGGCAGGTTAAGGGAAGGAGCGCCATTTACCTATTTGAATGCAGATCTTGCTGGGATAGTGTGCAGACACAATGTATTGGGGGCACTGTTCATTGTCACCTGGCAGCTCAAAAGATAGCCACCACAAACAGGCTTAGCGCTATCTACTCCATTATCCAGATCCCAGGGTTTGACTTTAACCCCTCTACATGGATTTGTACTTAGACAGAGGCCCCCTAAGCTTGGGCCACCGTGTTACCTAATGTTCTGTGGTGTGAGATGCCAAGAAGAATAGTCAGATAGCCGGGTCAGAACATGGAGGTCAGAGAAAATACAAAATCACACAAAAGTAGTCAGTAAACGGGCCGAGGTCACAACAGGAAACAAATACACAAGCCGGGAGCTGAGCACAGAGGACTGAACCAAAGGAGAACAAGGCTGTATCTGGCAGCTTCCGGCAATATGCTTCCAGCTTTAGTAGGGTGCGGTGCTTTCCAGTTGCCTGAAGCATACTGCCAGACTGGATGGTACTACTGGTCCTAGCAACCCTGGACAGAGCCTGCGCCGCCCAGAGCTTCTAATTCTGATGTATCCTCCATCACCAGCGCCTGCAGGATGAATAAGGCGGCTCCTGGTGAGAGAAGCAGACGTCGCAGGAGCAGATCCCAGAGGAGATGGGACCCACCATTTGTAGAAGCCCTAATGTGACCAAATTGCCGTAAACCAGAGCAGTAGAAATCCCCATAAAGTGACTCCATTTTGGAAATTATAACCCTCAGTGATATAATCTATAGGAGTAGTGACTATTTTGACTCCACAGGCACTTTCCAGAAATTAGGACGCAGTGGATGTTGGAGAGTGAAAATTACAAATATATAATTTCATTACCCAACACTTAGTGCCCAGATTGTGCTCCAGGAGACACACACCATCAATTAAGTGGGTTCTTCTCACTATAGTAATGTCAAATACATGGATGCTAAATGTGTTTTGGGCGCACTGCAAGGCTCAGAAGTGAGGGGGAGATCTGACTTTGGGGGAGCGGATATTGCTGGATTGGTTTATGGAAGCCATGTTGCTTTTCAAAAGCCTTTGAGCCACTAATAATGTGGAAACCTCTGGTTTTCCATTGACAGGTGATGGACCTGAGTGGGGACTTGTTTTTTGTGAGATTAGTAGAAGTTTTTATTGATATTATTTTTGCCTACATAACATTGTTTGGTGGCTTTTTATTCCATATTTGGGAGGCAGAATTAACAAACAGTTGAACACTACGATCCACTGGTTCATCCTATGAGGTTTTCTATTAGACTGTGAACTGTTATTGTCTTGGTGAATAATGACGGCTAACATAGGGCAAAATTAAAAAAAATCACAGAAAAAGATACAGCCTTACTAACACCAAATCATATAACAAATGCTACAGGATGCCGCAGACCCCCATGATAAAGGTGGGGGCAGCGCAGGTGCAAAATACTGATGAAGCTACCACTCACAAACCTACCAATTCATGGAGAGGGTGGTTGCCTAGTATTAAAGATGCACACAGATGAAGCTTGCATAGGACGCCAGTCACACAGGTAGGTGTGATGCAGTGTCTGGCTTAGGATAGTGATGATGCCCATACTATTAGATCAGGGGGGCTGTCCAGCACTATATAAGTGCACCCCATATGGACAGACCCCCTAGTACACCCAACAAACACTAAATTGCTAGTGCATTTGTTATCTGATTGGTGTTGGTAAGGTTGATTTTTCTGCGATGTTTTCTTGGTAGATAATGATACTTTTACATAAAGTGCATTTTTGAAGAGCGTTGAAGTAGAAATATTCATCAATATAAATTTTAAGGATATGTTATTCATAAATAATGATTGGTTTTATTCTTGCCAGATGACTGTACCAGGAGATCAGAGGGACAGCTGAAATCAAGTTTTATCAGACATAAGATAACTCACACAGGGGAGAAGCCTTTTTCCTGTTCAGAATGTGGAAAATGTTATGCTGATAAATCAACTCTTAACAAGCATCAGAGAACTCATACAAGGGAAAAGCCTTTTTCATGTTTAGAATGTGGGAAATGTTTTAGCCGGAAATCAGATTTGGTTAAACACCAGAGAACCCACACAGGGGAGAAGCCTTTTTCTTGTTCAGAATGTGGAAAATGTTTTAGCCAGAAATATGCTTTGGTTAATCACCAGAGAACTCACACAGGGGAGAAGACTTTTTATTGTTCAGAATGTGTAAAATGTTTTAGCCAGAAGTCAGTTTTGGTTAGTCACCAGAGAACTCACACAGGGGAGAAGCCTTTTTCTTGTTCAGAATGTGAAAAATGTTTTATCCAGAAGTCAGTTTTGGTTAATCACCAGAGAACTCACACAGGGGAGAAGCCCTTTTCATGTTCAGAATGTGAGAAATGTTTTGCTGATAAATCATATCTTAACAAGCATCAGAGAACTCATACAAGGGAAAAGCCTTTTTCATGTTTAGAATGTGGGAAATGTTTTAGCCGGAAATCAGATTTGGTTAAACACCAGAGAACCCACACAGGGGAGAAGCCTTTTTCTTGTTCAGAATGTGGAAAATGTTTTAGCCAGAAATATGCTTTGGTTAATCACCAGAGAACTCACACAGGGGAGAAGACTTTTTATTGTTCAGAATGTGTAAAATGTTTTAGCCAGAAGTCAGTTTTGGTTAGTCACCAGAGAACTCACACAGGGGAGAAGCCTTTTTCTTGTTCAGAATGTGAAAAATGTTTTATCCAGAAGTCAGTTTTGGTTAATCACCAGAGAACTCACACAGGGGAGAAGCCCTTTTCATGTTCAGAATGTGAGAAATGTTTTGCTGATAAATCATATCTTAACAAGCATCAGAGAACTCATACAAGGGAGAAGCCTTTTTATGTTCAGAATGTGGAAAATGTTTTGTGAATAAATCATCACTTCTTAGTCTCCAAAGTACAGACACATGAGAGAAGACATTTTTATGTTCTTAATGTGGGAAATGGTTTCCTTGGAAATCAACTTTTTTTAAACTTCAGAGAAGTCACACAGGGGAGAGGCATTTTTCATTCTAATCTAAAATTGTATCTTTTTAAAGG
This sequence comes from Phyllobates terribilis, assembly GCF_046119375.1. Classification (NCBI taxonomy): domain Eukaryota; kingdom Metazoa; phylum Chordata; class Amphibia; order Anura; family Dendrobatidae; genus Phyllobates; species Phyllobates terribilis. The sequence goes on along the minus strand of NW_027362879.1, from coordinate 361,981 downwards.
GGTTTTCCACTACTAGGACGACTCCTTCTCATTCCTCATGTTTGGCCATGTTAAAATAAAAAACAATGATACGCACCTCCCATTCTGGCGCCGTTCTATTGGTGTCACAGCTTGTGTTTCCAGTGCTCACATAAGGTTGTTACATCACACAATCCTGCTCCTAATCAACGCCACCTTTGGATGTATTGAACATCAACAGGAAGGACATGGCATGGACATAGCACCGAGAGTAGGCACACAATGAAAACACTTTCTTTAGACCGTGTTCCTGGGGGAATTATAAGCAATTTACAGCCTCAAACATGACGTCTGATATAGGAAAGAAAGATGAGATCAGAGGTTAATCTGAGGTCCTCCACCTCCGTCAGCATGTCTGGTATGCAGTTTCTTATGGAAGGTCTTATCTTCCTGCTCCAGAGCCATTACTGCCTCAGCTCAGCAAGAAGCAGTCTTAACCCTCATGATGCCAGACAGCTTCATAAATCTCCCTGTACTCTCACCGAAACCCACATACTGAGCAGTGCTTGCTTCACAGGGACATTTACCCCCCAGCCACAGGGAATTCTGATATGGAGAACAACATAACTTATTTGTATATCAGATTGCATCTATCCCTACTAAACAATAGATGCAGCAATATATACAAAGGCTGGAGACCACATACAAAACTGAAATACGTCCCCTCACTTCTAGCCTGTCACAGGTTACTGACAAGGTACAGAGATTAGAGGCTGATGTCCTACAAGACGTGGACCATCAAAATGCTCATAAATAAACAGTCTGTTTAATTTGGTTGATGGCCATGAAAATCACAATAATATCTGGATAAGGTGTATACCTGAAAGCATCAATGCACAAGTGATTATGCCAACACTATTGACATTAATCAATAATATCCTTGGTGATCCTATTGATAAGGAGCTGGAGACCGACAGGGCGCACCATACATTAGGCAATTATAGTTCAGATCCTGAGCATCCAAAGGACATTATCTGTCACATACATTTTTTTCAATGTAAGAGGCCGTAGTGAGGAAAGCAGCGGAGTTGGGTCCTGGTGATTTTCAATGGAAAACGTATACAATCGATCATAGATCTATCCTGAATGACACTTGCTAAAAGAAGGGTATTGAAACCACTACTTGATGCCATCCGGGAAAATGGCCTGATGTACCTTTGTGGTACCTTTCCAGCTGCAGGTCCAAAAAAAATGGAACATTGTATACTTTGAAAGATTAAAGTGACGAGACCTTTCTGTGATGTCCTGGACATTCCCAGAATCCATATATCTGACTGGCCATCTGATCCACCATTGCCACAGAGAGTTCCAGCACGTCACAGAAGGTGTTCAATGGATCAGGAACTTTATGGTGATGCAGCAGGTGGGAAAGGAACCTGCCAATCATATGAGCTCCTGAAATGAATGTTGTCTTCCCTGATGAGAGACAGTTTGCCGATGCTTACTTATTTCTTTAAGCATATAATAAGATATATGTAAATAGAGCATTAGGTGCCACTCTTCCGCTATACATAATGTCTCCTTTCATATCTTAGAACGGCATTTAAGTTGACTTCACATTATATTACTGTAATATCAGGCTGTATTACTTTACTCGCTATGTATTCCATGGTTCCCACTAATAGGAAGCCTAGGACTGAAGGTTTGACTTACACCTGTAAAGACAACCCCCAGTTAGGGACTTGCATTGGGATCAGCTTGTTTCGCAATTTCCTACTGTTTTGATGTATTCATAATCTATACTTCTTAGACACTGAGAGGTAGACGTTACTATCTACCGTCTATACTTCCTCTTTTAATTTTTCTCTCCTCCCCTCCCCCTTTTTTTCATATACAGTTATATGAAAAAGTTTGGGCACCCCTTTTAATCTTAAGCTTAATGTTTTATAAAAATTGGTGTTTTTTGCAACAGCTATTTCAGTTTGATATATGTAATAACTGTTGGACACAGTAATGTTTCTGCCTTGAAATGAGGTTTATTGTACTAACAGAAAATGTGCAATCTGCATTCAAACAAAATTTGACAGGTGCATAAGTATGGGCACCTCACCAGAAAAGTGACATTAATATTTAGTAGATCCTCCTTTTTCAAAAATAACAGCCTCTAGTCGCTTCCTGTAGCTTTTAATGATTTCCTGGATCCTGGATGTAGGTATTTTTGACCATTCCTCTTTACAAAACAATTCCAGTTCAGTTAAGTTTGATGGTCGCCGAGCATGGACAGCCCTCTTCAACTGATCCCACAGATGTTCAATGATATTCAGGTCTGGGGACTGGGATGGCCATTCCAGAACATTGTAATTGTTCCTCTGCATGAATGCCTGAGTAGATTTGGAGCGGTGTTTTGGATCATTGTCTTGCTGAAAGATCCATCCCCTGTGTAACTTCAACTTTGTCACTGATTCTTGAACATTATTGTCCAGAATCTGCTGATACTGAGTGGAATCCTTGCGTCCTTCAACTTTAACAAGATTCCCGGTGCCGGCATTGGCCACACGGCCCCAAAGCATGATGGAACCTCCACCAAATTTTACTGTGGGTAGCAAGTGTTTTTCTTGGAATGCTGTGTTTTTTTGCCGCCATGCATAACGCCATTTTGTATGACCAAACAACTCAATCTTGGTTTCATCAGTCCACAGGACCTTCTTCCAAAAAGAAATTGGCTTCTCCAAATGTGCTTTTGCATACCTCAGCCGACTCTGTTTGTGGTGTGCTTGCAGAAACGGCTTCTTTCGCATCACTCTCCCATACAGCTTCTCCTTGTGCAAAGTGCGTTGTATAGTTGACCGATGCACAGTGACACCATCTGCAGCACGTTGATGCTGCAGCTCTCTGGAGGTGGTCTGAGGATTGTCCTTGACTGATCTCACCATTCTTCTTCTCTGCCTTTCTGATGTTTTTCTTGGCCTGCCACTTCTGGCCTTAACAAGAACTGTCCCTGTGTTATTCCATTTCCTTACTATGTTCCTCACAGTGGAAACTGACAGGTTAAATCTCTGAGACAGCTTTTTGTATCCTTCCCCTGAACAACTATGTTGAATAATCTTTGTTTTCAGATCATTTTACAGTTGTTTTGAGGAGATTCAAACAGGAGAACAACTTGCAAGTGGCCACTTTAAGTAGCTTTTCTCATGATTGCATACACCTGGCTATGAAGTTCAAAGCTCAATGAGGTTACAAAACCAAAAAAAGTGCTTTAGTAAGTCAGTAAAAAGTAGGTAGGAGTATTTAAAACAAGAAAATGATAAGGGTGCCCATACTTATGCACCTGTCAAATTTTGTTTGAATGCAGATTGCACATTTTCTGTTAGTACAATAAACCTCATTTCAAGGCAGAAACATTACTGTGTCCAACAGTTATTACATATATCAAACTGAAATAGCTGTTGAAAAAACACCAATTTTTATAAAATCTTAAGATTAATAGGGGTGCCCAAACTTTTTCATATAACTGTAATATGACACAACTGAAAACTTGCTCATTAAATGTCAGAGGACTTAATGTTCCAGAGAAAGGAGCTCAAGTGTTTTATCGTAGGCATAAACAGCACGTACATTTTCTCTTTCTTCAGGAGTCACACTTTAGAGGCGATCATATACTGTACCTCAGTTTTCTAACAGATATTATTCATCTTGGCGTCCCAGAAAAATGCTGTTTCGAAGTCTAAGGTGCTGAGTATAGGCCGCCACAGATCACTGCCGCATACTATTGTAGAAACACTCTGACACGGAGAGGAGGTATGTGTTTAAGATCTCTACTCCAAAATTTTGACTTTGGTAAACTATCTCCCAAATTGTGACCAAATTAAGACAGGCCGTCAATACTTACTTTTTGCTAAGGACCTTATCATCATTGGAGGTGACTTAAATTTTGTCTTGGATCCTTCTTTAGATGCATCCCTGCACCGGAATCACCAATTTAAATCACAATCAAAAGCTTTGCTAAACGTGCTCTTTTCTTTCCAACTGGTCGATGTATGGAGGATACTACATCCAGACTTAAAGGATTGTACGTATTATTCTCCTTTACACAATACATATAGTTGTAGAGACTTTTCCTTAATAAGCCATCACTTGCTTACATGGAAACCTACATCTCACTATGTTACATTTGGATAAATATCCTTTGATGGTTAAGACAACATGGGAGGAGGATGTGGGTCCCTTATCTGAGGAGCAATGGGGGAAATACTGGATTTTGACACCGAAACTTTCATTGTCAGAGTCACAAAGATTGTCCCGAATTCTTCTCATTCATAGGGTATATAGATCCCCAAGTATTTTATTTAAAATTGAAATACAAACGGATGACACATGTCCTAGATGTGGTTAAAAGGACACCCACCTGATGCATATGACGTCGGAATGTGTAAATATTGGCGACTACTGGAAGGGGGTGATGGCTCTTGTAAGATCTGTATTTGGGATATTACTTCAGTTGGAACCTAAAATCTGTATCCTAGGACTCCTGGGAGAGGACGTAGATCCTGACTCCCATATGGCAATAGATAGCTCAATAATATTATTCCAAGCCAGAAAGTTGTTGGCCCTACATTGGATAGACAATTCTCCTCCAATGATAACAGAACTAAAACCCAGGATAAATAACACTCTATGCTTGGAAATAGAAGATTATATAAAAAGGAACGCTCTCAAGAAATCCATACACATATGGCAGCAATGGTTAATTACCCCAGGTATTGCTTCAGAAATACTATACTGAACCATTTGTACATATCCCTGCAGTAAACCAGGAATTTATATCCTTTATACCGAAGGCGTCGGCAAATAATAATAATTGTCTCAGTCCACACAATTGCCCCTTCTTAGATATATTCTTTTTCTTTTGATGTCTCAATAGGGAAAAAAATAAGCCGTCAGGAAGTATTCAGATATTTATGTACAAATGTAAAATTACTGTTCCAAAACATTGTACTATAGAGCGATATTGGGATTTATATCATTGTAAACCGGTTCTTGTATCGTTTACTGGTTTTTCTTTCTTTTTATTTTTTTTTGTCACAAAGTTTATATGACAAAAACAAAATGTTGGTCTTTCTTTTGTTAAATAAAAATGATCTGATTGAAAAAAAGAAAGGAGCGAAGGTCTTTACTGGATCAAACATATACAAAATATCAAGATCGCATGTGAAGGTACTCGTAGGAATTCACAGATAAATGTGGTCTCTCATTGACAAGGAAGTTACATCCACGGATGCAAAGGACATACGTATCCAAAATAAAAGGAGCACCGCGGCTATAAATTCATAACCCCTCTGACATAGCGGAAGCATTTCATTGCTATTATAGCTCGCTATATAATATTCATGGACAATACCACTAATACTCTTGAAACAAAAATTGACAAATATATTATGGACACTGACTTTCCTTCCTTACAGACCCCTGAGCAGGAGATACTAGACAAAGCTTTCACTGAACAACAGATAGGGAATGATTTAATGGCCTCTCCTATCGGGAAGAGCCCTGGGCCAGATGGATTCAGTAATAGATTTTATAAGATGTTTGCACCTCTGTTATTACCTTTTTAACTAAAGTGTTCAATAAAATCTCAGCAGACTTTACCCCCCAATCACTTGAAGCTTATATAATGGTTTTATCAAAGCCTGGAAAAGGACCAAATACTGTACCTGCCCTAATATTCATCCAATATTATTCATTAATGTAGACGTCAAAATATTTTCTAAAATAATTACAACATGGCTCTCCCACTATCTACCCTCAATTGTTAGCAACGATCAGGTTAGTTTTGTTAGGGTAGAGAAGCTCGTGATACTACAGATAAAACATTGTTGTTAATTTCACATGCAAAAGCCCAGGGGATCCCAATGAGCCTTGTTTCTGTCTACACTAAAAAAGCATTCGACACAGTGCATTGGACTTTCTTGAAGAGCACCCTACCACAAATTAGGATGGACTCTTTCTTGTTATCTAAAATTCTATCCTTATACACTGACCCTAAAGCGATAGGGTAAACGGCCTTCTATCTGACACATTTTCTATTAAAAAGGGGACGAGACAAGGGTGTCCCTTATCACCTCTCCTATACACATTGATGATGGAACATTTCATGGTAGCATTACATATAAATCTAGATATTAGTAGAGTTACTATAGGCTCACATCACTATAAACTAGCTCTCCATGCACACGACTTGTTGCTCTATGTTTCAAACCCACTTATCTAATTTCCCTCTATAATAAAGGATTTAAAAGAATTCGGCCATGTAAGCAATTTTAAAGTCAACTACTCTAAAACTGAAGCCATAAACATAACTTTTAACGCTGAACCGACACAATAACTTATTTCTAACTTTCCCTTTAAGTGGCAGAAAGATGATATTAAGTACCTGTGTATACAAATTCCGGTGAACTTGGATGATCTGTATCATTTAAATTATATCCCCCATACTTGAACAAACAATTCAAAATCTAATTAATTAGAACTTAAAACTCTTGTCCTGGTTTGGACGTTTTAATGTGATAAAAATTGGCAAATCTTTATATATTCCAGACCGTTCCGGTCTGCGTTCCTCAGACCTTTTTCTCCCATCTCAACAATTCTAACAGCAAGTTTGTATGGGGAACATCAAGGCCTAGGATACATGTTAAAATATTGTGTCATCCCAAAGAATAAAATGGGGTACTAATCTGCCAGATCTAAAAAAAAATCCCATCAATCTTCGATTCTTATGAGAACAGTGGACTGGTTTAGGTCTATGGAAAATAAGCAGTGGATGAAACTGGAAGAGGACCTCTCTCTCTGGACACTCACATCTCAACCTTGGATTGACAAAATACATGAAGAAACTAAACTATTAATGATACTCACTATTCTGCCACCGATGTACGTGGGGCGAGATGTGTCTGAGGGATGTGACATAGATCTCTGTATAAGCAATGGCATATAGCGTCAACTCACTGACCTGCGGTTCTGTTCCTCATGACCTGCACGTGGTAATCCGGAATGATGATGCAGTGATGAATTCAACAGATTTATTTACAGTTCTTGATGAGGTGAGATGAGGGTAAGTGAAGGATAAGGAAAGGGTAGGAATTGTAGGTATTAGAAGCGCTAGGTAAAGTGGTAACAAGAGAATCTTTTCTCCAGTCCTGCAGCATGTGTAGTCAAGATGGATGTGAAGAAGAAGGAAGTGAGGAGCAGGAGGTAGGAGGAGTTACAGACCGAAAGGTGTTGTGGGTAAAACACAGGAATAATATATGTTATAACAATGGCCAGTAGATGGCAGCAAAGCACAACAATACAATAATCATTAGGTAATGCCCAAAATGGCTGAAAGTCTTTTCAAACAAAGAGCTGGACAGCACACTTTCCATCTGAAATCCCTGGATTTCACTATATTAAATGTCTTGAGGTGGAGGTGTTTTCCTGAAGTACTGAGGGATACCTCAACCTGAAAGACAAACAACAACAAAGCAACAATAACAAATAACAAACGAGGTAGACGAATGTCTATAACAGTTCCTGAAGCAATCCAAAGGATGCCCATCTTCGGATTGGAGAAGCCGCACTAGGCCAAACTGTCTCCAGCCCAATTGTAATCCAGTGGTTACAGTTCTTGGAAAGTTCCTTGTGGTTGAATGGATAGTCCTTAATTCTCAACTGACATAAGTAAGATGACCTCTGATATAGGCCTAATGAAAGATTTGGGATCACCTTGCTTCTTGACTGTTACTTCCACTTTGGACACCTTGCCATCTTCACTTGAAAAGGTTTTCGATATAAGTCCCATAGGCCATGCGTTTCTTTTTGCTTTCTGGTCTCATGAGAACAAAATCTCCTACTTGTAAGCTAGGTTTAACTTGTTGCCATTTTCTCTGTCCTTGAAGAAGATTAAGGTACTCCCTCTTCCATCTACTCCAGAAACAGCCAGATGTTGCACGTGTTTCCAACGTCTCTAATATTTGTTACCGGACACAGAGTCTTCAGGTGGGTTAGGAAGGGTTCCAAGTTTCTGAGTGAGGAGAGTTGCTGGTGTAAGAATAGCAGGAGATTCCGAATCCATAGATATGGGAACAAGTGGTCTTGAGTTTACAATAGCAGATACTTCTGCTAAGAAAGTGGTTAAGGTCTCTTGACTGAGTCTCGAGAGGTTTGAGTCTATCAACATAGACTCCAGTATCCAACGAGTGATGCCTATCATTCTTTCCCATGATCCGCCCATATGGGAAGCGTGAAGAGGGTTGAAGACCCACGAAAAGCCATTGTTTGCCAAGAAATCCTGGACTGCTGTTGAATCTAATTGTAGTTCTCGACAGGCACCTACAAAGCTTGTTCCACAATCAGACCTTATTTGCTTGACTAGTCCTGGTATGGCGAGGAATCGTCTTAAGGCATTGATAAAACTGGGAGGAATCCATTGATTCTATTACTTCTATGTGTATTGCTCGTACACTCATGCATGTGAACAACACTGCTCAACATTTACTTTGTGCATGTCCGCCTCTAGTCCTACATGCAGTGACTTCCCACGGGCCAAAAACGTCCAAACCAATATAGGTAAACGGTGGCTCTGTGCTTGTCCTATCAGCAAACAAATCAGACATCTGTTGTTGTTGCAGTTTTCCTCTTGCCTTGCGACACTGAACACAAAGATGAATTAAATGGGAAACTTGTCTCTTTGCTCCCACAATCCAGAGGCCTGCAACTCTTAAGGCACCTTCAGTGAAGTGTCTGCCTTGATGTTTGACCTTTTCATGGTAATGTCATATTAGCAGAGTGGTGATGGCCAGGAATGATTAGAGGATTCTTTTCTGCCTCCTCCAACTTGGCTTTGTTTAAATGACCACCGACTCTCAGTAAACCCTTCTTATCAATTACGGGATTTAAGTTGACAATAGGGCTGTTTTAAGGGACATCTTGCTTTTTAAGTATACATTCCATTTCATTGCTGCACATTATGTATCACAAACAGTTCACTCAGAATAATGTCTTCTGCAGAGAGAGGCTTATGACAGATGTGCCAACTGCGACACTCAGCGTTACTGTCCTTATTGCAGTAGCATTGTGCGATGTGGACTAACCTTGCAATAGCACGACCAAGCCTTGTCCATCTGGAGAAGCGATCAAATCGCCGACAGTCCAAGCCATCCTTTTCCTTGGAATTGGTGATGAGGGTGCTGACACCAGGACGGATCTCTGGGTCAACATCTGGATCCTGAAGACTGAAGTTGTCTTCAACGGCAGTCTCTTCACACTGGTCGCAAAGGAACTCCGGTCCTGTTAACCAAGAAGAGTTTACGAAGGCACCAACAAACACTGGCCTAGTAGCAAGGTCAGCAGGGTTAAGATGGGTTGGAACATACTGCCATTGCTCAGGTTTAGGGGATTTCCTGATCCTTTCAATGTTTTTACTGACATAGAAGCATTTTTTCTGGTTGTATATGTAGCCCAGAACAACCTTGCTGTCTGTGTAGAATCTTATGTCAACCACGTGAAAAGCTAGTTCACTCTGTATGAAGTCTGCAATTTCCATGGCTAGTACAGCCCCACAGAGCTCAAGTCTGGGTATGGTGTGCTCGGGTTTAGGAGCCAATTTAGCCTTTCCAAATAGAAATCCAACATGGGCTTCATTGTTAGAGTCTATAACCTTCAAATAGGCAACAGCTGCAATAGCTTCAGTAGAGGCATCAGAGAATATATGGATCTCTTTCCTTTGACTCATAGCAAGAGATGCTGGAGTGTAACAACGTGGTATGTGGATTTTATCCAAGGCGCAAAGAGATTCCCTCCATGACTTCCACTTTAGTTGTTTGGCAGCAGGGAGTGGTGCTTCCCAGTCCTTAATAGACTCTGAAAGTTGCTTTAACAGAAGCTTGCTTTGTATAGTCAGGGGTGCAACAAACCTGAGTGGATCGTATAGACTGTTCACCACTGACAGAACTCCACGCTTAGTAAATGGTTTTTCTGTACCACTAACCTGGAAACTGAAGGAGTCCTTTAGTAAGTTCCATCTCAAGCCCAAACTTCTCTGTACTGGTGGGTTGTCTGAACCTAGATTCAAGTCTCTGAATTCTGAAGCATGATCATTAGAGTGAAAGGCCTTTATGACAACAGCACTATTGGAGGCAATTTTATTCAATCTTAAATGAGCTTTAGAAAGCATACCTTGTGTCCATTTGAGCAGATCTATGTCTTCGTCCGCTGTGGGCAGGGATTTGAGACCGTTGTCCACGTAGAAGTCCTTTTCAACAAACTGTTGGGCGTCCTTCCCGAATTCTGCTTCACCATCAGAGGCGGTCCTACGTAGGCCGTATGTAGCAACTGCAGGAGGACTGTTTCCAAACACGTGCACCTTCATGCAGTATTCAACTATTTCCTTGCTGGTGTCATTGTCTCGGTGCCATAGAAAACAGAGATAATTTCTGTGATCTTGTCGCACGATCAAACAATGGAACATTTGTTCAATGTCAGCAGTAATGGCGACTGGCTCTTTTCTGAATCTCATGAGCACTCCCACCAGGTTATTAGTCAGGTTGAGACCAGTGAGGAGAACATCGTTCAGAGATACACCATCAAGTTTGGTGCTTGAATCGAACACCACTCTGATTTGTTTAGGCTTTCTTGGATGGTATGCTCCAAAGGAAGGTAGATACCAGCATTCTTCATTGGCTTGCAAGGGTGGAGCTGGCTCTGCGTGGTCATTGCGAAATATCTTCTCCATCAATGCTACAAAATGGTCCTTCATTTCAGGCTTATTTCGCAATGTTCTCCGCAGTGAGGTGAACCTTGATAAGGCCTGTTCTTGGTTGTTAGCAAGCATGGCCCTTGTACCCTTGAAGGGTAAGGGAGCGACCCAATGGTCAGATTCGTTCTTGAAGAATCCACTGTCCATTATTTTAATAAATTCCTTGTCTTCTATGGATAAGGCGACCTTGTTGTCATCTTGTGTTGTGCGAAACACTGTTCTCCCTAAGTCGTCACCATAGGGAGTGGGAATGATGTCAGGCTCTTGGATGAAGTCAGAGAACCTTTCTTTCACCTCGTAGTGATGAGAGCATGGTTTGAAGTGAGTTGTGCAACCATTTTGAAGTACATACGTTTTAAAGGAGTTGACTTCGGATGCCTTGTGACTCTTATCCAAACATACATTGCCCACGATTACCAAGCCTAGATCAAGTATTTGGGCGTATGGAGCATCATCTGGGCCATTGCATTGTTGGCGCACTTTGTGGACCCTTAGAATGTCTCTCACTAGTAGGATTAGAATATCAGCATTCGTGTCCAGAGGAGGAATTTCGTTAGTTAAGTGCCTCAAGTGGGGATGATGAAGCGTGGGAATTTCTTCCATGTTATCAGGTATCTGGTCACATTCAATTAAAGTTGGCAAGGGTATGTGCATGTTCCCCTTGATTGAAGAGATAATGTACCCAGAGGCTCTCCTACCAGAAGTCTCAATATGACCAGAACAGGTGATGAGGGGTTACGGAGCCGTTTGTCCTTTTATATTGAAGATCTCAAAGAGTTTTGGCTTTGCTAGAGACCTGTTACTTTGCTCATCTATTATGGCATACATTTTGGCATACATTTTAGAGGCCTTGTCGGGTTGTCCTTCTGGATAGACCTTGACCAGACATACTTTAGCGCAGCATTTAGGACCAGTCCCTTCTCCACATACTTCCATACATGAGGAGGAAACAGCAGTTGCAGCTGGATCAGAAACTTGTGGCTCCCCGCCATGATTTTGAGCAGGATTGGGTGCTGCATTGTGAATTGTGTGGAGCTGGTGTGGGATGCATAGATGTAACGTGTTTGTCACTACTGCATTCAGTGCACTTAATGACAGCCTTACAGTCCTTAGCAAGGTGGTCTGAGGAGGTGCAACACTTGTAACATATCCCTAGCTCCTTGAGAGTATCTCTGCATTCCTGCAAAGTCTTTGCCCTGAATCCACGGCATTCCTTAAGTGGGTGATAGTTTTAGGAGCAACAGCGTTTGCTTTGTTAAAAGAGGGTGCAGTAAGGGGAACGTCAGTCTTTCTCACAGATACTGTGCTCCTTATCTCTTTACGTTTGGTGATATTGTTATCATACCTTGTAGATGATGATGATGATGAAGCTGGTGGAGTAGGTTCAGTGAAGTCAAAGCTGGGATCATTCTTCTTCCAAGCTTGATCACTGACGAACCTGGAAAAATATGAAAAGGGAGGAAAAGACACATTATGCTGTCCTTTATACCGTGAGCCATGGTCTGCCCATTTAACCTGCATGCATTTTGGCAACTTGAGGCTATGTGCCCACGATGCAGAAATGAAGCAGAAAATTTCTGCAGCATTTCTGCATCTCCCTGGCAGAAAAAAACGCATGCAGATTGTGCATGTGTTTTTCCTGCCAGGGACAAGCGGAAATGAAGCTTTCTTCACATGCATTTCCGCATGCGGGTGTCAAGCGCTTTCCAAGCGATTTTAGCATCACTTGGAAAGTGCTTGACAACTTGGTCACACTATATAAATGCATGCAACCGGCATGGATTTATATAGTGTGACCTGAGAGAATGGTAAAAAATAAATATTATACTTACCTTCTGACAGTCCCCGGTGTCTTGCTTCGCTCCGTTCTGGCTGCTGGGAGATCGCCGTACACTGAAAGACCTGCCGTCACATGACTATGACGTCAGCGCAGGTCCTTCAATCCTTCGCGATTTGCTGACAAAGGAGAACAAGCGCTGCGGGGGCCGCCAGAAGGTAAATATAATCTTTATTTTTTATTTTATTCTTTTTTTTCCAGGTACAATGGTACCCAGGTCTGGATGAGAGTCTCCTCTCCTCCAGACCTGGGTACCATCCGCACATTGAACCATGTGATATCCGCTTGTGGAGATGCTGTGATGCGGATATGACGCGGTCCAATGCAAGTCAATGGCGGCGATTATGCTGCGTGTTCACAAAATTAATGGACATGCTGCAGATTTTTGAGCGCAGCATAAACGCTGCGGAAAAATCCGCAGCATGGACATTAACAGTGCGGCTTGTCATTGGGGACCATGGGGGGCGGATTACCAAGTGTTTCCCAAGCGTTTATGCCGCGGAAATTCCGCAGCATAAATGCTTGAAAAACGCATAGTGGGCACACAGCCTGAGAATTACTGGAGTCACGCCATGAGCAGTATCAAGGTAGCTCAGTCCTGAAAGACGTGGGTCTAATTTTGCCAATTCTATTTCCTTTAGCAGGTCACTCAGGTCTTGAAGTTTTCGATTGTCCTTGTTAGTTATTTTTGCGAAGGCTTGCAGTTTCTTAAATAAGGCATACTCTGGCTTCTGAGTTGCCGTGGGTTTGCTTCAGTCTCTCCTATGCTGCAATAAGACCTGCATCTGAATAGTCCACATGAACTACCCTTATTGTCTCGATGCGCTCCGCTGATTCAGGGCCTAACCAGTTGACAAACAAATCTAGTTGTTCCTTGCCGGTGAGATTAAGGTCTTGGATTACTGCTTGAAAGGTTGATTTCCAGGCTCTATAATTTTCGGCACAATCATCAAACTTTGAGAGACTGATGTTTATTAACTACCTGCGAATCATATATCTGGCGAATTCAGACATGTCCGACCTCCCAGTCATAGTTGCAGGATTAACTTGTGGTATCCCTGGGGAATGTAAATTCTCTGGCTTATATGACTGAGACAGGTCAGGACGGAATGATGTGGCATGAGGGTTAAGTTGTGGTTTAGTCTCTATAGGATCTGCTGGCTGCGGCCTAAATTGTGGGATAGTGCTGGAAGTTACCTTGTCGGCAGTAGGTGGCAACATTTCTTGGCTTACGGGTGCATCCGTGTGGTGGATTGGAGGTGGCATTGGTACAGATGGTAAATGTTTTAGCACATAGTCTGTAGTGCGATCAGCTGGGTCCTCCATTTCTCCTGGAATAAAGCAGTCCATATTAGCATCTTGAACTAGTGCTTGTTCAAGGACCTTCAGTTTAGCGAGGGCTGCTGCTTCTTCCCTTTCTGCTTGGCGTATTTTTAATTGAGTTTCCATCTCAGCTTCCTGCTTTTTCAATTGGGCTTCTACTTCAGCCTCCTTCCTAGCAAAGGAGCTTCTTACTCTAGCTTCCTCTGCAGATGCACGTATTTCCAGTATCTTGTCAGACAATGTTGACTTCCTGGACTGAGATGATCTGGAAGACCGAGATGTGATTTTGGTCAAGGCTGTACGATGTGATCTAACCTCTTGGAGGTGTGCGATGCGGAGTTCTGCCTTATCCTGGGCATCTCACACTAATACGGTCTTTTCTTGGAGAAGAGTCTCCATTTCAGCTCTGCTGGGGCATCATCCATATCACAGTTACTCGGGAATGCAATGTACTTAACAGACAGTCTCTGGTAGCGATCATAGGCGGCAGATAAACTCTTCAAATTGGCGGTTAAATCTGCTGCGTCATTGTTAGCACGTGGAAGAGCTGCTAAATAGTGCTCAACTCTGCCCCGTAAATAATCTATATTATCATGGAGCTCATCTCTGGTTGTCTCCAGGTTCTCTATGACCTTTTGTGTTGGCTTGGTTACTTGTTGTGGTCTTACATCCTGCTCTGCAGTAAGTGTGGACTCTGCTCCTGGAGCATCTGTGGTGTCAGGAACATGATGTGCTTCTCCACAGATGGATCCACTGTGCCTTTTGTAGACATGCTTTAGCTAAGATGGTAGACTTGCTAGCAGACATGCATATGCACACAGATACTGAAGACTTAGGTGTCTTGTTACTATTCTGCCACCGATGTACGTGGGGCGAGATGTGTATGAGGGATGTGACACAGATCTCTGTATAAGCAATGGCAGATAGCGTCAACTCACTGACCTGCGGTTCTGTTCCTCATGACCTGCACGTGGTAATCCAGAATGATGATGCAGTGATGAATTCAGCAGATTTATTTACAGTTCTTGATGAGGTGAGATGAGGGAAAGTGAAGGATGAGGAAAGATTAGGAATTGTAGGTATTAGAAGCGCTAGGTAAAGTGGTAACAAGAGAATCCTTTCTCCAGTCCTGCAGCATGTGTAGTCAAGATGGATGTGAAGAAGAAGGAAGTGAGGAGCAGGAGGTAGGAGGAGTTACAGACCGAAAGGTGTTGTGGGTAAAACACAGGAATAATACATGTTATAACAATGGCCAGTAGATGGCAGCAAAGCACAACAATACAATAATCATTAGGTAATGCCCAAAATGGCAGAAAGTCTTTTCAAACAAAGAGCTGGACAGCACACCCTCAGATGACTTCCCTGATGGGTACAGTGTTCAAAATGGGGTCACTTTAGGGGGTTGTATGTTGTTCACACCTCGGGGGCTTTGCTATTGGCCCCCACAAGCGAGGACCAGGGCTGTGGAGTCGGTAAGCCAAACCTTCGACTCCGACTAATCAATTTCCATGACACCGACTCCACGACTCCCTCATACACGGCTCATGTTTAAGTGATAAATTTACGGTAGGACACATTTTTTCAGCTAAAAGTCTAGACCCTTAGATCAGGAATAGGACAGGCATTTATAAGACATTTCATAACTTTCCCAAATTCTTATATAAAAATATTCCTCACAAACTGCAATGAATTACTGTACCCAACTTATTATATACACTGCTAAAAAAAATAAAGGTAACACTCAAATAACACATCCTAGATCTGAATGAATGAAATATTCTCATTGAATACTTTGTTCTGTACAAAGTTGAATGTGCTGAAAGTCACACAAAAATCATCAATGGAAATCACATTTATTAACCAATGGAGGCCTGGATTTGGAGTCACCCCCAAAATGAATGTGGAAAAACACACTACAGGCTGATCAAACTTTGATGTAATGTCCTTAAAACAAGTCAAAATGAGGCTGAGTATTGTGTGTGGCCTCCACGTGCCTGTATGACCTCCCTACAACACCTGGGCATGCTCCTGATGAGGTTGCGGATGGTCTCCTGTGGGATCTCCTCCCAGACCTGGACTAAAGCATCCGCCAACTCCTGGACAGTCTATGGTGCAACGTGACGTTGGTGGATGGGGCGAGACATGATGTCCCAGATGTGCTCAATCGGATTCAGGTCTGTGGAACGGGCGTGCCAGTCCATAGCTTCAATGACTTCATCTTGCAGGAACTGCTGACCCACTCCAGCCACATGAGGTCTGGCATTGTCCTGCGTTAGAAGGAACCCAGGGCCAACCACACCAGCATATGGTCTCAAAAGGGGTCTGAGGATCTCATCTCGGTACGTAATGGCAGTCAGGCTACCTCTGGTGAGCACATGGAGGGCTGTGCGGCCCTCCAAAGAAATGCCACCCCACACCATTACTGACCCACTGCCAAACCGGTCATGCTAAAGGATGTTGCAGGCAGCAGATTGCTCTTCACGGGGTCTCCAGACACTGTCACGTCTGTCACGTGCTCAGTGTGAACCTGCTTTCATCTGTGAAGAGCTTAGGGCACCAGTGGCGACTTTGCCAATCCTAGTGTTGTGGCAAATGGCAAGCGTCCTGCACGGTGTTGGGCTGTGAGCACAACCCCCATCTGTGGACGTCGGGCCCTCATACCACCCTCATGGAGTCGGTTTCTAACCATTTGTGCAGAAATATGCACATTTGTGGCCTGCTGGAAGTCATTTTGCAGGGCTCTGGCATTGCTCCTCCTGTTCCTCCTTGCATAATGGCGGAGGTAGCGGTCCTGCTGCTGGGTTTTTGTCCTACGGCCCCCTCCACGTCTCCTGGTAGTGTCTCCTGCCTCTGGACCCTACGCTGACAGACACAGCAAACCTTTTTACCACAGCTCGCATTGATGTGACATCCTGGATGAGCTGCACTACCTGAGCAACTTCTATGGGTTGTAGAGTCCGTCTCATGCTATCACGAGTGTGAAAGCACAACCAACATTCAAAAGTGACCAAAACATCAGCCAGAAAGCATTGGTACTGAGATGTGGTCTGTGGTCCCCACCTGCAGAACCACTCCTTTATTGAGGGTGTCTTGATAATTGCCAATAATTTCCATCTATTGTCTATTCCATTTGCACAACAGCATGAGAAATTGATTGTCAATCAGTGTTGCTTCCTAAGTGGACAGTTTGATTTCACCGAAGTCTGATTTACTTGTAGTTATATTCTGTTGTTTAAGTGTCCCCTTTATTTTTTTGAGCAGTGTATTTTAGGAGTCGGAGTCGGTCCATTTTATACCAATTTCAACTCCGACTCCACCAAAATGTGCTCCGACTCCACAGCCCTGGCGAGGACTGCCAAACACACACGGCTCTGCTCCGTACGCCTCTTATACGCGCTGCTCCGCTCCGTACGCCTCGTACACACATGGCTCTGCTCGGAACGCCTAGTACACATGCTGCTACGCTCGGTACGCCGCGTACACTCGCTGCTCCGCTCCGTACGCCTCGTACACACGCGGCTCCGCTCCGTACGCCTCGTACACGCGCGGCTCCGCTCCGTATACCTCGTACACGTGCGGCTCCGCTCCGTACACCTCGTACACGCGCGGCTCCGCTTCATACACCTCGTACACACGCGGCTCCACTCCGTACACCTCGTACATTCGCGGCTCCGCTCCGTACACCTCGTACACACGCTTCTCAGCTCCATACACCTCGTACACACGCGGCTCAGCTCCGTACACCTCGTACACACACGGCTCCGCTCCGTACACCTCGTACACACGCGGCTCTGCTCCGTACACCTCGTACACACGCTGCTCTGCTCCGTACACCTCGTACACACACAGCTCTGCTCCGTACACCTCGTACACACGCGGCTCTGCTACATCCACACTGTAAACCCCTCCTGACCCCACACATAAACTTCAGCTCATCCAGCACCATGACAACCAGCACAGCAGAGTCCTGCATCCACTGGGGCCCCTGATCATGTGACCCCGACTCCTCCCCTCCTGTGACCTCATCACAGCCATATATGTGGTGGCAGCTCTGCAGGTCGAGGTATGTGGAGATTTCCCATTAGTCTCTATTATTTCTTCCTCTTCCTTCTATGTCGCCTCCATACTCCGTAGCACTGTACACAAATTATTATCACTGTCCCCATCAGGCCTCACTCTCTCCTTAGTCTTTCTTCACACCTGTTCACATTTGCCGCCTTCGCAATCTGTGTAAATGACTCGTCCCCTGGGCCGAGGGGTACCCGGAATCGGGCTTCTGGGGGTTGTAGGGTCCATGGCGGTGACCCGGTCCCGTGGCTCAGGGTGGTCAGGCCAATGGCGGTATTTTGTGTTTTTTTTTGTGGTTTAATGTCCGACTACGCCACCCGTGGATTGAGGTCAGTGCGGACCGCCGCTGCAAGGCAGACCGCTGGGGCTGATGGTATATGCAGCTTAGGTAGTGTGACTCCCCACGGGAAGAGTGCAGCCCCAGGGCACTGTAGTTGATGGTGAGGGTGATGGTGCACGGGAGTCCCAGTACTAGTAGTGCTGGTGCGGCGCTGAAGCAGGAACGACTCAGAGTCTTTGCAGTGCAGTTCAGGGTCTTTACTGGTGATATTAAGGCAGACCCTCCCGGGAGTACTGGCTAGCATAAGGGGCCTGGTCAGTCTGCGAGCAAACAGGAGTTCCCCTGGCCAGGTGGAGTTGTAGGCCTCCCCATCTATCTGCACTCTTTCTGGCTACCTTGCCGTAAGCAGGTTGAAGTAGCCCACGTCCCTGAGTATACCGTGTGGTGCTCACCCGTATGGCTGGTGACTTGGGGCCTTCTGTTAGCCTCCGCTCCTGGATGGCGGTGCTGGTCCCTTCCTTGTGACTGAGCCTCCGGGCTTCTATGGCCAGAGGACCTGGAATCCCCTGCCGGCTGGTTTCTGCTGCTGGGTGGATATCCGTCCCCACAGCCTCGGACTCCGGTGTCCGGTTATTAGGTTCTAATGCCAGGGCGAGCTATATCTCTGCTCAGCTCCAGCCCCTGGTCTTCAGCTACTGCTCCTACAGAGCTCCTGCTGTAACTCTCCCTGTGTCTGGAACTGTCTCCAGGCTCTGACTAACTAATCCCGCCCCAGACCCAGTTTATAAGGGCTGATTCCTCCCCTCCCAGGTCTGGGCGGGCGGTGTTGCATGTTTGAGGGCTCCTGACCAGAGAAACCTCCCACTTGCTCTCAGTAATATTTCTATTACTGTGGCAACCAGACCCCTGGGGTGCCACATAATGATGTTTTCATCCATTTTTAGGAATATTTAACCCCTTGGCATCAGGCGATTTAAAATTTTTGTGCTTTAAAATGCACTGAAAAAAAAGAAAAAAAAACATCATTAAATATCCGGTGTGAATGAGCGGCGATGTCATCCTCCCGGTCGGTGCGATACCAAAATTAAGAAGAATTTATTATTTAGTGGTTAAAATAAAATTCTGAATTTGAGGAAGAAGGAGAAGGATTTAAGTGTTTATTGTTTTTAATATATAATATATAATATATATATGATCGAGAGGAGATGAGTTTAATGACAAACATATGAAAACATTATGTCTGCATAACCTGTGATTTCTTACATCATAAGACACAATACGTATATCCACATCATTGGTTTTTCCTTTAAAAAAATTGATTGTTCCTTATAAAGCATGTAATTGACAAAGTTATATCTTTTTTTGAAGTAGAGAGACCTTATCCATACGTACACCCACATATAGACAGGCTTACAGTATATGTAACCACACAGAGGGTCAGCACTTGTGAGGGAGCCAACACAGATTCCCCCCTGCCCAGGCCAGCCCTGCGGTAATAATAATACACCCGCCTCCCCAATTGCCATAGACAATAATGATGCACAACTTTATTCCCCTCCACAGTTATTGTGCTCAACAATACTAAGGGCTCATTTATATGTCTGTGCAATGTATGGACTGGCCGTGGGTCTCCTGACCTGAGCATGACGGCTTCATAGAAGTATATGCAGCTCCATGATGAAGTCCTGGTGATAAGAAACAGGGAAGGGTCGATGGAATCTTCCCACCTGGTGGAGTTGAGCCAGTCAGGCACAACTGTGCTGAGAGAAGTAGCACAATGGTATTCCTCGTATAGACTGCTTCTCCACTGTTGAAGTCAACAGAAGGAGGCAAAAAATGAGGAAAAAAGGCTTTATGATGGCCCTAGGAAGATGTCAGATCGATTTTGAAACACATTGCTATCTTTTAATATGTTTTTTGTTTTTCTACAGCTTCTCATCTTTGTCTTCAGCATGACAGCGCCTGCCATAAAGCTTCTTTTCTCATTTTTTACCTCACAATTATATAAATATATGAGGCTGTCATCCCGCTCAGGTCAGGAGACTCGCGGCCAGCCCATGCATTGTAGTCTCACTTGGACATGTGAATGACCCGTAACGAGGTTGTTTTTATCCTCTTTGCTGTAATCTATAGGACACAGTTCAGACCGAGCTTTCATCAGTTCTCATAGAGCAGAGACGCTCAGCACGTGATACCAGTAGAGCCCACAGTATTAGAAATATTTATTTTTTCTCCCACCACATATTCAAAAAACCTCACGGAAAAAAGGCGGCCATATTTACCAAAACCAAGATGCTGTGACCCTGAATCACTTCTCACGGACAAGTCGTGAGTCAGGATAGTCAAGGAGTTTGAGGTCAATAGCCAGGATGGTACATTATAAAAAGAGGGAAGAGACAAAGGCCTAGTCAGGTCACAGTCCAGAGTCAGAATTCCAAGGTCAGCGTGTGTCAAGGCAAAAGGGGTAATACAAACTGGTAATCAATAGGGAAAGCCAGGGTCCGGCAAAAGAAGATCAGAATGTCTGAATTTAGAGCATAAAGCGCAGAGGGAACAAACCACATTGAGCTGAAAGCTATGACCGGCAGCTATCGGGGACTTACAGCTCAGCTAAGTAGCTGGGTAATCACTAGGAACAGGGAACACCTGAAGTAAACTCAGCATCTCCCAGTCTCAGATCGGACGTGCTGAGCTGTCAATCAAAGTACTGACAGCTCAGCACGTCCCTGCACTAGATTGGATGACTGAGCTGTCTGTCACTGCGTCTAAGACACACTGAGCGGAGGAATCGTGACAGACACAATATTAACTACACTGCAGGACACAACAGGCCCCATGATAAAGGCGGAGGCAGCACAGGTGCAAAATAGATGAAACAACCACTCACACCAATGGTTCATGGAAGGGCGGCTGCGTAGTATTATCTGTGTGACTGGCACCCTATATCGGCCTTATCCATCTGCACTTATAAGTGTGGTACATAGTGTCTGGCCTATAACCTAATAGAGACGCTCACCACACACTAAACACTTATACAGGCTCCATCCTGCAGGGTACAGCAGAGTCCTGCATCCACTGAGGCCCCTGATCATGTGACCCCTGACTCCTCCCCTCCTGTGACCTCATCACAGGTCCTGTGCACACAGAGCAGCCATATATGTGGTGGCGGCTCTGCAGGTGGAGGTATGTGGAGATTCCCCATTATTCTTTATATCGCCTCCATACTCCGCAGCGCTGTACACACATTAATATCACCATCCCCATTGGGGCTCACACTCTCTATAGACTTTATTCACACATTGCAATTGCATTTTGCAGCTACAAAAATAATTAGATTTTTACATTTGTGTGACCTCCCAACTGTCAGGGAATATAAAGAGGGATAGATTGTACATCATGACATCTTAGGCCACGTCCATAACCATTCCTCTAACCCCTAACACCACCCATTGCCATTTAATTCTACCCTGAACACATAAAGTAAATGGACGACCCCTTTACACTTAGGCCGTATCCTCGGTGTTCCTTTCTATCCTCAGACCATCTCCTCTGCATTTCTTGTTAGTCTCCTCAGCGCTCCTCTTTACTCTCAGGCCATCTCCTCAGCGCTCCTCTTTACTCTCAGGCCATCTCCTCAGCGCTCCTCTTTACTCTCAGGCCATCTCCTCAGCGCTCCTCTTTACTCTCAGGCCATCTCCTCAGCGCTCCTCTTTACTCTCAGGCCATCTCCTCAGCGCTCCTCTTTACTCTCAGGCCATCTCCTCGGCTCTCCTCTTTACTCTCAGGCCATCTCCTCAGCGCTCCTCTTTACTCAGGCCATCTCCTCAGCGCTCCTCTTTACTCTCAGGCCATCTCCTCAGCGCTCCTCTTTACTCTCAGGCCATCTCCTCAGCGCTCCTCTTTACTCTCAGGCCATCTCCTCAGCGCTCCTCTTTACTCTCAGGCCATCTCCTCAGAGCTCCTCTTTACTCTCAGGCCATCTCCTCAGCGCTCCTCTTTACTCTCAGGCCATCTCCTCAGCGCTCATCTTTACTCTAAGGCCATCTCCTCGGCGCTCCTCTTTACTATCAGGCCATCTCCTTAGCGCTCCTCTTTACTCAGGCCATCTCCTCAGCGCTCTCCTTTACTCTCAGGCCATCTCCTCAGCGCTCCTCTTTACTCAGGCCATCTCCTCGGCGCTCCTCTTTACTCTCAGGCCATCTCCTCGGCGCTCCTCTTTACGCTCAGGCCATCTCCTCGGCGCTCCTCTTTACTATCAGGCCATCTCCTTAGCGTTCCTCTTTACTCAGGCCATCTCCTCAGCGCTCTCCTTTACTCTTAGGCCATCTCCTCAGCGCTCCTCTTTGCTGAGGCCATCTCCTCAGCGCTCCTCTTTACGCTCAGGCCATCTCCTCAGCGCTCCTCTTTACTCTCAGGCCATCTCCTCAGCGCTCCTCTTTACTCAGGCCATCTCCTCAGCGCTCCTCTTTATTCTCAGGCCATCTCCTCAGCACTCCTCTTTACTCTCAGGCCATCTCCTCAGCGCTCCTCTTTACTCTCAGGCCATCTCGTCAGTGCTCCTCTTTACTCAGGCCATCTCCTCAGCGCTCCTCTTTACTCTCAGGCCATCTCCTCAGCGCTCCTCTTTACTCTCAGGCCATCTCCTCAGCGCTCCTCTTTACTCTCAGGCGATCTCCTCAGCGCTCCTCTTTGCTCTCAGGCCATCTCCTCAGCGCTCCTCTTTACTCTCAGGCCATCTCCTCAGCGCTCCTCTTTACTCTCAGGCCATCTCCTCAGCGCTCCTCTTTACTCTCAGGCCATCTCCTCAGAGCTCCTCTTTACTCTCAGGCCATCTCCTCAGCGCTCCTCTTTACTCTCAGGCCATCTCCTCAGCGCTCATCTTTACTCTAAGGCTATCTCCTCGGCGCTCCTCTTTACAATCAGGCCATCTCCTTAGCGCTCCTCTTTACTCAGGCCATCTCCTCAGCGCTCTCCTTTACTCTCAGGCCATCTCCTCAGCGCTCCTCTTTACTCAGGCCATCTCCTCGGCGCTCCTCTTTACTCTCAGGCCATCTCCTCGGCGCTCCTCTTTACTCTCAGGCCATCTCCTCGGCGCTCCTCTTTACGCTCAGGCCATCTCCTCGGCGCTCCTCTTTACTATCAGGCCATCTCCTTAGCGTTCCTCTTTACTCAGGCCATCTCCTCAGCGCTCTCCTTTACTCTTAGGCCATCTCCTCAGCGCTCCTCTTTGCTGAGGCCATCTCCTCAGCGCTCCTCTTTACGCTCAGGCCATCTCCTCAGCGCTCCTCTTTACTCTCAGGCCATCTCCTCAGCGCTCCTCTTTACTCAGGCCATCTCCTAAGCGCTCCTCTTTATTCTCAGGCCATCTCCTCAGCACTCCTCTTTACTCTCAGGCCATCTCCTCAGCGCTCCTCTTTACTCTCAGGCCATCTCGTCAGTGCTCCTCTTTACTCAGGCCATCTCCTCAGCGCTCCTCTTTACTCTCAGGCCATCTCCTCAGCGCTCCTCTTTACTCTCAGGCGATCTCCTCAGCGCTCCTCTTTACTCTCAGGCGATCTCCTCAGCGCTCCTCTTTGCTCTCAGGCCATCTCCTCAGCGCTCCTCTTTACTCTCAGGCCATCTCCTCAGCGCTCCTCTTTACTCTCAGGCCATCTCCTCAGCGCTCCTCTTTACTCTCAGGCCATCTCCTCAGCGCTCCTCTTTACTCTCAGGCCATCTTCTCAGCGCTCCTCTTTACTCTCAGGCCATCTCCTCAGCGCTCCTCTTTACTCTCAGGCCATCTCCTCAGCGCTCATCTTTACTCTCAGGCCATCTCCTCGGCGCTCCTCTTTACTATCAGGCCATCTCCTTAGCGCTCCTCTTTACTCAGGCCATCTCCTCAGCGCTCTCCTTTACTCTCAGGCCATCTCCTCAGCGCTCCTCTTTACTCAGGCCATCTCCTCGGCGCTCCTCTTTACTCTCAGGCCATCTCCTCGGCGCTCCTCTTTACTCTCAGGCCATCTCCTCGGCGCTCCTCTTTACGCTCAGGCCATCTCCTCGGCGCTCCTCTTTACTATCAGGCCATCTCCTTAGCGTTCCTCTTTACTGCGGAAATGCTTAAAAAACGCTTGGTAAAAGGCCTGCCATGTTCCCCAATGATAATCCCCATGTGCTGTGCACATGCTGCGGAAATTTCCGCTGCGGATTATCATTGCGGAAAAATCCGCTGCATTACCAATTATTTTGC